>NC_046222.1:73742841-74413341 GCF_009819885.2 Catharus ustulatus | reverse complement strand
GTTACAGTTCCTTTGCTTGATGGCACTGCAGCCCAGGAAGAGGTAGAGACAGACAAATGGTCTGAGAGCAACTTAGACACCACAAAAATTAATAATAAACTCCTACATTTCCTGAGATATTAGAAAGGAAAACAACTAAGATGCTCCACAATGCCACATCATATTCCCCAAGTCTTGCTGAAGCAGGAACCAGCAAACACAGCCTAATGAATCAAGTGTCATCAGGATTAATGATGTCACGGAACTTTATGCCCACAGTATTTTCAGCTTCAAACCACAGCAAAGAAAAGGAGGATGGCTAGCTCCAAAGGTAAGCTAATGCAACACAATGCACGCTGTTGGAGGATTTAGAAACTCCTGTTGTAGAAATTTGTGACAAGGTGCCCTGAGGAGATGTCCTTGTCCCATCTCTTTCCTGGCCATGGAGAAGTCTCCCTCTGACTTCCAGAGCCTGAAAACTTTGCCATCTGCTCTCACTTGAGAAAAATTCTCATTTTATCTTTTCCATTTGTATTAAATTGTTTTTAAACAGAAGAGACTTAACGTGCAGGCTGTGTGATAGTGTATGATAGTTAATTTCTCTCACCATCTAATGTTAACAACATATGGAGAGTGGCCTGAGCTGCCAAGGACATAAATCTATCCTTCCCTCCTGGTTTGTTCACTGAATCTCAATTTTTTATTACTGCACATTCCTCCACAGGACTTCATCAAAACACCTGGTGGGAACCTTCCAGAGGAAAGAATTTCACTCTTCTCAAAGAATAGCCTCCTCTTCACCCCACCCCCAGAAACAGCCTACCTCCCCCAAATCCAGATTCCCATTTCCATTGATAAAGCACATTCCATTAACAAAACTGATTCATATTTACAGTGTTGTATAAACGTCTACAATGTTTCTTTAATGTTGTTTGACTTGTGGGTGATTTCAGAGCTCCTGATGGCATGGGGCATTAGTACCAGCTGGAGCAAAACCAGTGGCAGGCAGGTATTGTGCCAGCTTCCTCACCATTTTGCCAGCTGACCTCACTCCTGACACGCCAGTTGGCTGCTGTTCTCTTCCCATGCCAAGCTATGCAGTGGTTTTGAGATGCATACAAATAAACTGTCCAACATGCTAAATAAACCGAGGTTTGAATTCAAGTTCCAGGATGAAGATATTTACACAAACCTTGAACTCTGCTGAAACCAAATTTAGGTATTTCAAGGACACTGGATACCACTCTTGTAGCTTTTATTACTTACTGTAGAGAAATAGCAGATGAAATACTGGGGATGCAAACTGTAATGACAATTTTCTGCAGAGCTGCAAATGGGCTCACAGAGCAGCTTGCTGGAAAACCATGCAAAAGGGAGCAATGCTGCAGACTTGAAATTGGCATTTTTCTTTCACTTTCCAAGTACAACTTCAAGACAAACATGGATGGTTTTGTCCTTCTCCCTGCACACAGCATTAAATGTTGCATTCTTAGGCATGTAGACATGAAAGATGGACTCTGCTTGCAATCAACCTATGCATCTGGTGTCTCACAAAGCCTGTATGTGAACAGTAAAGTGGAACCAAATCCAAGATGTGAAACCCACATCTGCCTCAGGTGAAACCAAATGTTAATCGATGCCTGCTTATTCTCCCCTTTATGTATCCTGTCTCTTTACAACATATGTAACATACGTATTTCGTCTTCACTGTAGCAGTATGAATATCTTTCAAGTCTTTCAGAGATGGAGGACTAAGCTGTCATCAGTATAGCCTATGAACTCCATTCTGTTAAAACAAAAACTTAGTATTTAAAGTCAACTGGTGGCATTTTCTTTTAAAAGTCTTTGTTGTCTATGGAACAAATCTGACCAGAGTTGCCTATGGAAGTTAACTCAGCACTATTTTTGTAAAAAATACCTGGCCTCATAACATTAAGCAATATTTGGAGTTTTTTGCAGTATTTACTGGAATATCAGATGATTAAGCGGATTATTCATTATAAATTCCTGCCATATTGTCTTGCATACTATGAACTCATCTGGATTTCAAAGAATGTACAAAGTTACATCTTCACTTTTTCAATCACTCTTATTAATTATTTTGCTTTGGATTTCAGGCTTCTCGCTCAGTTCTAGCTCTTGATCCCATTTTCAGGAATACATTATGCCTAAATAATATCAACATGCAAAACTATTATTTCAAGGAACTGTCTTTTCCTTTTATGGAGAAATTAATCCAGAGTTTGTGTTTGGAGAAAAAACCCCAAACCTGAGAGCAGCAGGTTGAGGAGGAGGAAGCAGGGCATGTTATGCCCCATCCAGACAGATGCTGGGATCTCTCCTTGCAAAGCATGACACACCAGATCCCAGTCCATAGCTTTTTCGGTGCTCGGGCGCATCTCACCTTTCACAAGCAGTGAAAGAAAGGACGCTGTATGGTGCAAAAGCGATTTTATCACTGTGTCAACATCAGTGTGGGCCCCAGCATGCAGCAAGAGATGTTTGCATTGGACCTGAGAAGTTTCTCATCAGCTAGGGCAGACAGCACACAGCACCAGTTTCACCACAAGGCCCCTGTTTGTTTTGGTGTCAATACAGCAAGGTGCAGAAATGCCGTGTCCAGCTGCTGTATTTCTCAGCTGGCGAGTTCAGGTCAAGCTCTCGCTGCCTCAGTTAGATCCCATAGAGAGGGCATGGGGAGGAGGGGGTGGCTGCAGGGCAGAGAGCACAAGGAGCTGCCTCCCATCCACACTGTTTGCCAATGTGGAAAGGAGCCTCACAAATAGGTCACTCACTAAAACTTCATACAGCTGAATTCAGGAAGCCTTCTCTCACTAGAACAATAGCAAAAGGGGAAAAAAAACCAACAAAACAGGTTTTTATTGAGCCTTCTGGGTGGGCAAAACCACCAGGGATGAAGACAAAGCTCATGTGAAGCGTTATCTCCCAGATACCCATCCAGCCACTCAGAGAGCAACTGATTATGATTGTGCCAACAGCTCTGCCATCCTTTCCATACCTCATTGCACAAAACCAAAGGAGGAAAAACATGACAAAATACTAAACAAGCCACGTATTCTGTGTTTGTTCCTTAACCAAAAACACTGATTGAGATTTTAAAAAAATCAGAGAAAACCTCAGTCCCACAAAGAAAAGTGTGTCTTCTAAACTCCCCCCTCTTCAAGAGCAAGGGGACCACTTACAAAGGCAAAGCGAAGGTTATGTGCTAACGTTGGCAGGATTTGAGGCCTTACAGCTTGTGAAACTACCCAAAGGGTGGTCTCCCTGCCTGGGCAAGGTGAGTGTATTTGGTAACACACCTTTCTTTCATGGTTGTTTGGACCCGAGGATATTTTCAGAGCTCCCTGAAACTTCCTTCCTTTGTGTGGAAACTGCTAGAAGATGGGGCATGGAGTGGAGGTGGAGCGGGCAGGCACTCCTATGTCACACAGAATGAAAATTAAATATTAACATGCTCCTTCTGCTACCTGACTGGAAGTCACACAGTCACAACATTTTAACTTGTATAGTGGTGGTGAGGATAAATTTGAGCTTACAAGTGGTGCTAGACTCTCCCATTCCCCATTTTGGATCACTTCTCATTTCATGCAACAGATTAAAACATTCAGACTTAACCTTCTAAATCACAAGAAAATCTTGCTTATTTTAGAGCAACTGATTCAGTTTTCCAGAGCTGAACAGAAGGAATCTCCACTATTTCTTAAACAATATGGAGGTTTTTCTCAGGCTTTACCTGACTGAGCTTGCAGCAAAGTAAATTTGTGGCGTCACAAAAATAGGTTTTTAGGTTATGCCCACATCGCTCAATGGAGCAGTCATGGACTGAAAGCAAGCACCAGAGCCCCAGTCTTCTGCACAGAGGAGTTTTAGGTCATTTTTGGTGCTATTTTGGACTGCTCTGGGTAAGTTCTCTCCCCCTTGACTGGACCTGGATGCAGTTCAGGCACAAAATTATTCTAGAAGAGGCTCCCAATAGGCAGTATGACTAACACAGCACCAGGTTTGACTCTATTTCATATTCTACTGTCTTGGTCCTCCAAAAGCTATCTCAGAAGTCCTAGGACAATTGAGCATTATATATATATATATATGCAGCATAGACACAGTCACTCTGCTGCAGGTCTGCTGTATCTGCACAAATGCAAAGTTGTTCTGCACCACTGGCCTGGGTGTCAAGGATCCCTTTCTGCAGCTACACTGCACTGAGTGCTGCCTTGGAAAATTAGCTTAATCCCTATTAGTGCAAGTCCCCAGGCCCCATCTGGAAAGGGTTGCCCAGCAGCTGAGCAGCACTCCTGCAACAGAATTGTTCTTTTTTGTGCCAAGTGTCTAACTAAAACTCAGAACTGGGGGAGCTCTTGCTGTTACAGAGGAAGGATTCAAGAATCAAACAGAGCTATAGCTTTAGAGGACTTGGGTGACCCCTCAAAATCTCAAAATTATTCAAGTAGCAAATAATCCCAAAATAACACCTAGAAGGATGGTTCATAAACTAAGTAAATGAGCTGGGAAAATGAAAATTTTTGACCAGTAGCTTGCTGTGTGGTACTCTTAAAACACCTTGTCAGCTCTATCATGGAAACATACAGCCCCCACAAGCCATACCAAAAAGCAGGCTGGCCATAGAAACTAGTTTATTTGGTCTTTGTAAAGAACACAGCCACTTTAATCACAACAAATACTAAAATACTGGGGGAAGGAGTCCCACAGCTCAATGGTATGTTTTGTGAAAAAAAATTTGACATCTGTATACTTGCTTCATTATGTCCTGACAATTCTTGGATCAGAAGGGAGCAAACAGCTGATCCTTATTTGCTTATGAAACAAAGTCTGTAGGAAAACAGGATTTCACAAAGCCCAAACTATTCCATTCGAAACACCACAGAGTGAAGTCGATTGCCAAATACAAGGCAGGATCCGGGAGGAACCCAGGGGACTGGCAATTCTGGAAGTTGTGGTATCCTCAGCCACAGGACAGATGTTCCCAAAGGGCAGGAACACTGAAAACCGTGGAAAATTGCACAACTGAATTTCACAGAAAGAAAAGCAATTTTCCTATAAATGAGGAACTCTTCAGCAAGTTCCAGTGAGACCAAAAGCTGTTGTTTTCTTAGGCACATTTTCTGAAAGGTACATTTTTTTGAAAGGTACTGAAAGGTACAGTTTACAGTCCCAATATTTTAAATGCTGATTCTATTGATACCAGTTTGGACACATGGCTTTGGGTGGAAAAAAGCATCATTTGACATTGCATTTCTTGATCTGGAGACAGAGTAATCCCTGGTAACTACCTTAGACTAGATGGTAAATGAATGCAAACTTTTAGGTAAATTAAATTAGATTACATGAGACCTGGGGCAAGTGATCCAAGCCCTTAAACCTACAGTTAGCTGGAAACAGGAATCATGGGAGAGTATCCAGATGCCATGTATTGAGGAGGAGGACTCATGAGGAAGATAATTTCAGGAGCAATTAAGAGTATTCACATCATCCAGTGCCCTGAGTGCTACAATGCTTAAACAAGCTAGCAGGAAATAGTAGGAGACCCACAATCCTTTTTTCAGTGTTTGAAATGTGAGCAATTAATTAGAGTTTGTACATTCTTTCCCTCCAAATGCTTTCTGCCATTTTCACTTGACAGCAGAGCAGTTTTCAGGGCTGCTCAGTAACCCAGAGACCTGGGTTACATTTCTCCTCGTGGCAGGCTTCCCCTGTTCAAGAGAGAGCTCGGAGCTCTGGGGTGCTGTGGAAGGAGGCACTGAGCACATCTCTCATCAATACTTGGTCAGTGATGACAACAAACGAGGACAATCAAGCACTGGGACAAGTCACGGTGTGGAAAACTGTTGTGCTCTGAGATTTTTAAGATCTGTCTGACAAAGTCTAAAGCAACGCAGTCTGACAGGGCTAGCTCTGCTTTGAACAGGAGATCACACCAGATTACCTCCTGTGGTCCCCTCTAATCTGAATGACTGACTGTCCAGAGAGTGTGGAAACCACTGGTCAAAAGGAAAGCAGGTAAGAAGCTGCCCAACCCTGTAAACTAGCTATAACACTCAGATAGGAATTAGGACTCTTGGGAAAGGTGACTTTAATTTATGCTAAATGTAGAAACAATCCTGAAAGCAGGAATTCAGGACAACCTGTTGTACAACCGGGCAATACACCTAAGTCTGGCTTCACAAAGGAACCTAAATGTAATACACAGCAGTCTGATACTAATTTCTCACTATCATTACTATCTCACTTGCATTACAACCAGTTATGTCAAACCTAAGCTGGTTCCACATCTATACTTCTGCATCATAATTCCCAGTAGTCCTGATGATACTAGTCACAGTCTAGGAAACTAAAGAGAGCTCTGGATGCAGCAGCCAGATCAGTTGCAAAGGATTTATTAGGTCAGGATCAGGGAGATTGGGTGCCTGTGGTAACTTTTCTAAACTCAAATCCAAAGCCAAGCTCGTAGCATGGTTGCTGTGACTAAACAGACCCAAGCACAGGCTTGGGTGCCAAACAAGACCAGGGCAGGAGTCAGTCTGTGGGATTCACCATGAAGATAAGCTGGCTCTCGATAGCTGAGAGTTAACAGTAAGGTATTATCATTTGAAGTGCAAAACAACTCTGTATTAATTAGGAGTACAAATAATACTGGACTGAATTCTATGCATTTCACAAGCCCCAAATCTGGATTAAATCACCCATGTGATTTGTAATGTGAGTTGTTTAATCACTTTTGTAACACAGATACTCTAAAATTAGAAATTCTGAAAAAGACGGGGAGTGGGACTGAGCTAAGCACTTGCACAAGTAGGAACACAGGCATCAAAAAAAGAATAAGGAAAAAATCCAAGGGAATAAGCATGCAAAAATCATCATTACTACTACTACAATTAAAAGTTTGGGGCTGAGATGCAGAAGTAATAAACAGTCGGCTGAAAGTTCTAAATCATAACAAAAGTGACTTCACTAGACTTTTTATTTTAAAAAAACCATAGCAGAAAAAACATCTTTTCTCTTGATAGCGTAAATGCATACTGCCCACACAAAAAATATAGGTAACTTTAAAAGAAGGGACCACAAAGATCAAATTCTATATATGGTACTTATTCAGCCTAAATACCATGAGTAAGTCTTTACAAAAGCTGCAGGGAAATAACAAGAAACACCAAAAATGCTGTGATAGCATTTACAAAGTTAGCTGTAAGAAACCTTTAAAGGTCATCTAGTACAACCACTCTGTATTAAGGAACATCCTCCAACCTGGCCTTGAACGTTTCAATATATGACACATTACCACCTCCCCAGGCAACCTTTCCAGTGGCTTGGCATCCTTAGATCGAGTCTAAATCTAATATCTTTCAATTTAAAACCATTATCCCTTGTTCTATCACAAGAGATGCTGCTAAAATAGTAATGTCTCATTGTTCCTGTAGGCCCCCTTCAAGCACTGGAAGGTTGCCATAAGGCAGCTGCAGAGACTTCTTTTCTCCAGGCTTAACAATCCAAATTTCTACAGCCTTTCCTCATAGGAGAGGTGTTTCATCCCTCTCATCACTTTGGCATCTCTCCCTTGGACTCACTCCAGCAGGTCCATGTCCTTCGTGTGCTGGGACCCCAGGTCTGGACACAGCACTACAGGTGGGGTCTCACAGAGCAGAAGGGCAGAATTCCCTCCCTCCCCTGCTGCCCACGCTACTTTGGATGCTGCCCAGGACACGTTTGGCTCTTTGGGTTGTGAATGCCCATGGCTGGGTCATGTCCAGCTCATCCACCAGCGCTCCCAAGCCCTTCTCTGCAGGGTTGTTCTCCATCTGCTCATTCTCCAACCTGTGCTGACACCAAGAGTTGCCCTAACCCAGGTACAAGACCTTTCACAGTTGACTTTTTGAAAGCAAAAAGTTAATAAAGAATAATGTATCTTGCCCTACTATCAAGTTATTAATTTTTCTATTACAGGATTTAAAAAGCTACAGGATATCTTCTTGCATTATGTGCCATTAAGAGAATTGAGGAAGGCAAGAATCATGTTAATGTCTTGCATAATACCTACTTGTCAGATTTAACAACTATAGCCAGCCTTAGGAATTGTACTGGCTTTATGACACCCCATTGAAGAGTCTGATCACAGAGGTAAAAAGAAAATCCCAAGAACACTTTACCCCAGACATTCCTTCAAATTAACAGCACATGCACAAAACTTCAAGTTTATTATTATCATAGAACAGATACCTTCTCAACTTACAAAATCATTAGTTTTCTTTTATATCATGAATTATATGTGTGCTCACTCTGGGAAGACTCCAGATACCAATTCAGCTGTAAGGGCATAATTGGAAGAACACTGTCTTCTGCTCAGTTCTCTATAAGGTAAACGACGATAGTGCAGAACTGAAGATACTTTTTAACCAGCAGCAATGATGAAAAGTAAAAAAGTTGACAGACTTACTTACTTATTTGGGGGACTGCACAGAACAACATACACTACGGCTTTTACTTTGTTTCTTGGGTAAACTTCCTTGATGAATTTGATTCTTAAATTCTTGACAATTCATTTTTCTTGAAACTTTCAGATTCACATCTCAAAGATGCATGAACAAAGTGACTCAGCCTCCGAGAACTGCAACATTCACCATTTAGATGTGTTCATCCTTCATTCATATTGAATGTGAAAATCAAAGTTAAATAACACGGCAACATAAATAATTTAACATGGTACTTGAAACTTTTCACTCACTGAAAAATGTATTCTATTAGATCTGATTAGTAAGAAGTGTTATTGTTCTGGTGTATGTCCCCTCTAGAGCTGTTGCTGTTACTGAAAAGCTAACATTTCCAGGAAGTAGCAGTTTTTCTTTAAAAAATGCAAGTCTTATGACTAAAATGCTAATTCCTAGTCAGTCTGTCACAAAATTTACTGACTCTTTGTATCAGGTAGCTGTAGAGAGGTCCTGCCAAAATCAGGAACAAGTGTTAGTGAATGCATTGTGTCCACCTCTGAGATTTTAAAGAGCATGGAGGGAGGGAACAACCCTTGTGTAGGTACCACACTAAGCAAAGGGTAAAGAAGGTACCAGCATCATGAGATTTGTGACGAAATACAAAGTTGAAAAGACAGATTTCTTCATTAATGTAAATGTCAGTGTTGAAAGAGTTGAATCCATGACATATCCAGAGCACAATGTGTGGCAGCACTCACTACTGTTATGAAGGAAGAACTAGACCTGAGCCCAGTCTCACATAACTGGCCCAGTCCAACCTGACATGATGTCAGCTTTCAGTCAGAATTCAGGAACATTTAACTCCTGAATGTGTAAACTTAGTTTTATAACCACAGGATTATGCTGTCAGTGTTTCTCGCACTAACATATCCAAGTTTACTACAAAAAACAAACAAACAAAAAAAACCCAACAAACAAAAAAACCCCACAAAAAACGCAAAAAAGACAAACTAAAAAACCCATCAAACAAAACAAATGTCACAAACTGACTTTTCAGGGAAAAAATAGCAGGACTTGAGAATCTAAAGCATAATAACACTACAACTGATTGACAGGAAATATTTACAACAGAAATTCATTTTTTTGCTTAACCACAGCATTATACTGTTCTCAAAGTAACAGCTTTTAAGTTGAGATCTGATTTACATTTCAGATAGAAATGGTTTATTGATTTAATTTGCAGATATTATTTCCATCATCTGTATACAGAAAAGTGACCCAATAGTGGTGTGTTCAGAAGTTCCTTGTTTCTAGAGGTAGAAGTAAATTTGATCCATCAAAAACAGCTTGTCATTCTGTAAAATAAAAATCCCTGTGAAGACTTTCTATGAAAATGGCAAGAGGTTGTTTCATATTAATTAATTAGAAGTCAAAGAATAATTATAGAATCATAAATGTTTTGGGTTGGAATGGACCTTAAAGATCATCCAATTTCCAACCCCCTTGACATGTGCAGGGATACCTTCTACTAGATCAGCTGGCTCAAAGTCCCACCCAACCTGGCCTTGAACATTTCCAGGGATAGGGCATCCACAGCTTCTCTGGGCAACCTATTCCAGTGATTCACTCCCCTCACAGTAAAGAATTTCTTCATAGTATCTTAATGAAACATGCTCTCTTTCAGTGTGAAGCCATTATCCCCACACCCCCTCATAAAAGGTACCCATCCAGCTCTCCTGTAGGGCTGCTTGATGTCAGCAATGGTCCCACAGGTGCTTATGCTATAAATTACATGATGATCAGCACTGGTTTTATCTCAGTAACATGTCTAACAGAAAGATCAGCAAACTGCTCAAACACCCAGACAAGATACATCTAAGACTTCAGACTTCAGGGGAAAGCTGTGTACAACAGAAGCAGAGGTGGACTAACCAGCAACACTACTGAAATTAAATTACCAGACTCAGTTAATTAATGCATCCAAGTGAAGCATGTTTCATAATTATTTAACTCATAGTTTATAGCAGCAGAGGTTCATGTTCCATGTGCACCTGGACATTTGGAAGTCATGAGACTACACCACTCTAGAAAATTAAGAAGGATGGGCATCTGTGCAGCCATGTATAACATCGTGTTTCTTTGCCACAAGAAAGATTAGGAGTGAAGACTAAAAGAACAGAAGTAGAAACATGGGAATAACTGTGAGCATCCCTCAACACGAAAGAAGCAAAACATTTTAAACTTTTTTTTGATAGATACCATTCTTGTTCCTAAAGGGAAAAAAGAAACAAGAGCTGGAGATCTGATACTGTTCTAAGCCTCACTGCATTCCAGTTACCTCAAGTAGAAAATATACCACACGTAAAAATCCAAGAAAGCTGACTGTTTCCTTTAAAAAGGGTTGAGGAGGAAAGGCAATTACATAGCAGAAATAATAAAATATGGATGTATGGGGATACAGACCATCACTGTAAGAAATAAAAAATACCCTTCAGAATTTCTAGGTGCTTTATTTATTAACTGCAGCCAACACACAGTAAAGCAGCCTTCTGCCTATCCTTGCAGGGACCATAGCAAGTGCACAGAGAAAGGAGAAGGGATGTGGAACTGAAAAGCATATGCTAAGTAGAGAACATACAGATGGTAAAAGTATACTCAGAACTACCTAGAAAAAAGATAAAGATAGTAGAAACAAACAACATACCTTGGAGAAACAATAGCCTGGACTCTGTTGTTTCCAGGCAGCTGTGTACATGTTAATCATGTTTTAGCATGATTAGAAAGATGGGGTTTTTTGGCCTTATTGAGAGATACTTACTTCCATATCAGAGGTTATTCATTTTCTCTTCAAAAGTCCAGGAAGTTATCTATTGCCATTTCATTAATGTTCTCTGCTCAAGTGAACAATGTAAGCAACCACACAGGACAGACTAATGCAGAGTATTATGGGAAAATATCCTCAAAAAGTGGAAGAGAGATTAAAAGCTTTCTGAAGTTATCATAACACACGAACAAAGCCACTTTTCCTCACCTGCTGTCATCATTCAAAAGGAGGGAAGCAGGTACAAAAAGAGAAGGATGTTGAAATCAGGTTAAAAGGTGCTGCAGAATGACGACTGTGTCCATACCTTAGGTGAGACAGCAAAGGCAGAAGCTAGGAGACAACCTCAGCTCTGTAAGGGGACTGAAAGTATGAGTGACTGACCGTTTTTGAAATGTGTAATAGAGTCTCACAGGCTACCTGAATTACATTCAACATGTCAGTCTTCCTGTAGTGCCTATATCAATAGAAGTAGATGACAAAACTAGAAACATTTCAATGTTCAAATAAGCCAGAATTTTCTCTCCTCACCTCCCCTCTCTTCAGCCCCAAGTTTCAAAGCCTTATTTGCATTCCTACAAAATCTGTTTACAGGCAACTTCACTGCAATACTGGAGCTTCTCCCCCGACACCCCCAAGACACAAAGCAAAGCTGGCTAGGTGTCTCTAAACCACAGAGACAGCTGCTCCAAACCAAGCTCACAGGAAATAGCAAGGAAAATATGCAGCATTTGACACATCTGGAATAGATTGCAGAGTCTTTGAAAATACTGTCCCAGTTCCCTTCCTCCTCTTGATGAGATTTCAGGCTTCTAAACTGATGCACCAACTATAGAGGATTAGCAAATGTGTACATTTTTAACCCTGTATATTCTTTCTGACCAAATGAGAACTCTTCCAAGATAGTACACAAAGTTCATGTATGAAGTTTCCTATAAAATATATGGGCCAAACAGAAGTAATTCTACCACAAGTTGCTACTTAATATGGGAAAACTTCTATAGTTGAAAAATAGTGCTAGTTGATTTTGGTAAGCACAGAAAATGAAGCAATACTGCCCGATTTGAATGGTTGCATTAACACCTTAAAAGAAATGTCCTTATAGTTTGTTGCCATGAAACAAGATGAGAAAGAATGGAGAAGATTGGTTAGTACCTATTTTGCCAAGTAATTTGTTTGTAATTCCACGTTGACACAAATAATGCAGTATACATTTATTGACATGAAGTGCAAAAAAAACCCCAAAAAGCATTAAGTCTAAATTAGCAAAACAAAGCAATGCTTTATTATTTGCTTCTTTTTCATCTGGACAATGAATGCAAAAGAACACAGAAACAAATAGAAGTTTAGAAGGAAATCCCAATAGGATATTGAACATAATACTTAACTTTCTTCTTTCCATAAAAAAGCTGAGAAGCAGAGGTGCCCCTAAAGTTTTACTTACTATCAGTTATCTCTGAAAGATTAGGAAAATGAAAATGTTTACATATTTATATTTTAAACATTAATTATAGATACAAAACTCAATACAGCACTAGCTTAACACAACATAAACCTCACTGGTTTTAATGTTAGTAATAAAAAAGCAGAATTCTAATTAAAAAGAAAAATTGAGGAAACTATTTGTACTTTTTTTCCTCAAAGGTGCAACCAACAGCCAATGTATTTTTGCAACTGAGATTCCAGTTGTACAAAGGACTGAGAGATGTCTCCTTCTATTTATAGAAGAAGCATAAATTTCACAAACTTTAAAAGAAACTACACATGCATGAACTGTAGACAGTACCCCTTAAAGAGATGATATTTATAAGAACATAATGGTATATCTTAAATGAATAAAGAGAGAGGTAAAACATTTTCTACTCTCAGAGCTTTAATTTGTTTTTTCCTTCATAGGATTACTTCCCAAATTACCTCGCATTTTAACTAGTTTGTTCTTATGAAATGGCCATGTATTTATTCTAAACAAGCATCATAAAGTAATTGTATGATATTTGAGAAGCACTCCATGTGGATGGTGAATTTATAGTGACCTCAAGAATGCAAACCTCCAAAAATTACATCTACTATTAACTAATCCTTTAATAGCCAATTAACAAAAAATATGTATATAGCTCCAAGATTAAACAAAATTTAGAGAATATGCTGTTACAAAATATATTTTGACATATTTCCTAAGAAGCAATTAAAACAGTCATTTATGCAGAGTTATTTACAGGGGACTCAAAGTGTATCAGTTTTAGCACAAACCAGTATATTGGCTTGAATTCAATAAAATATTGGCGATATAAGTTTGCGACAAGGAACTTTGGGGTTCAGTAAACTTAAAAAGTGTTCTATACAATCATTAGATGAATCTAAATTATATAAAAAAAACCTGTCTGAACTGGTTAATCTGAATCATTTAATGCATTTCATTTTACTCAGAAGTTCAGATCACCAAGTCTGTGGTACATACAAGCTGTGAAACAAGTTACCACTCAAATCTTTCAGATATAACAAGCACAGATTAACTGAGTCTGACTGTACCTAATCTATACTTACAGACAGTTTGTTCTTACTTCAATACTATCATTTTAACAAGCACATATACAAATGTGCTAAAACAAAAGGCAGCAATTATAAATATTGACTAGAATGACCAGAACTGGTACTTGATCATAAATGATCCTGTCATTCATTTTTGAAGCCATATTTTCAATTATTTGTCTTCTGGTTTTAGTAGTCTTCTATTTTATTAACTTGGAGAGTTACAGATCATCTGGAAGTTTCACACCAGCATAGGAAAGGAATGTCTGTTCGATGCAGTCTGGAGATAAAGAAGAAGTTGTACTTCAGTTCATCGCCATGACTTACCAGAAACAGCGTTGCTAAGTGACCAGCAAACCTGAACTGCAAGCAAAACAGCAGCATCCCCACCCCCCATGTCAGAGTGGGAGAAAAAAAATGCAAAATATTACTGTTATTTTGTTATTATTTCAAAAGAACACCTGAGAATATTCTCTAACTGTAGGGGTACTATTTGATATTAAAACTAATAATCAGTGTAGAGGAGTCACTTTAGAGGAGTTTACTTGTCTATGCAAGAACAAGGACATTTAAATACGATGGCAATTAATTTGAATTTCCTGTTTCAGTACTTAAGACTTAAATATAAATATTATGTTTTCATCTCTCTAAACACCCCACAGACCTTATGAGCCCACAGCCCACATGTCTCAGTGGTGCTTACAGGTAAAGAAAAGATTCAAAGCTACTGAACTATGATAGGATAGCTCATTAACTCCAGGAAGTCCTGGGTTAAACAGTGTTTTGTCCCAATGCAGAATTTTAACTGCAGAAGAGCAAGGAATCCCAGACTGCATTATACTACACTTTCACTATCCTCTCTTCTCACTACAATTCTCAAATACCATTTAGTCCTAACAACTGTTTTTAAAATAGTATTTTTAAACTTTACCATACTGAAAGCTAACATATTTTCAGTCATGTCTACAAATTTCAGTATTCTGAAGAGGTTACTATAACACTAAGAAAAGAAGCCGTATCTAACTATTGCAAAAAGGCAATGCTGCCATGCCTGCCAACTTAGATTTGTTGCTAAAAGGCAATATACACCTCAATAAATTGACTTACGGCATCGTTTGAAAAATAAAAATCACAGTTACAAGAAATATTAAGTCACAGGTTAACAGATTTTTTTCATAATCAAGTGTATATTGTATAGCACACATTCATCATTAGCTGTTTTTAAATGTATATCACTGTCTCTTATAAAAAGAAACAGGTTTTTTTTCCAGTCAAATACTGTCTCTGTTTTCAGGCTTCAAAAATGTGTTTTAACTTAATTCAAATTGATTCTGTTATCAATCCTGAAGAAAATTTATAATTTTTTTTTTTTTATTACAGCAAAAATAGCTTCTCACGTATGTCAAAAAAACAGTTTTTAAGCATTTTATGTGAAGTGCAGAGCAATGAAAATGCTGCAACACTTATTTCTAGGCTTAAACTTATCTCGCCATGCAATTTCATAAAAAGCCAGTCGAATGCAAATAAAGAACCCTGATTTAAGTTACATAGTAAAGTCCAATAAATCCACTTAACGGATAAATAGTATTTAAAAAAGTGGATATGTGCCAGACTGATTAGTCAGCTACCTGAAGGATGCATAAAGCACATTGTTCCATACACAATAATCATACTTGTACATGACTGTCTTAATCCAGTCATGTAAAAAGCGACAATACTCAACTATTGTTTGCATGTTCAGACCCATGTCAATCAGATTTAATATGCAGGCAGATTAGAGCTTCCTAACTTGCTGACAACAGGATGACTACTAAAGCCAGTTTTCCAGCACAAAGGACAGTATCCTGACAGCAGTAGACACTGTTTCTTAGGTAAAGCAACATGTTCCTCCTAATTTTTGTTGCTGAACATTAGTTCCAGGGAAGACTGGAGGCAATGAGGATGCATTATTTGCTTTCAAGTAAGAGACTTCACTCATCTCCAAGCCCAAGAAGAATATATATCAAATATTCATCACAGATGTTCAAAATCCATGCAACTTCTACTTCATGACAGAAGTTAGATTCTTTTTAATATTTCTTTCTTTTCCATTTTACTGGGAAAGATAACCTCCTCACTAAAATTGGCTTACCTTCAGTACAAGAAAAAAAATCTTGTTCTGTGAGCAGCTGCCATGCTTTCAGACATATTTCTGACTTTAAGATAATTAACAAAGCCCCGAAAGAACAGAAGGAGTCCTGAAAGTGTAGAAAATGCACAAAATTAAGGACATTACATAAATACACACTATCCCACATTATTCCATTATTCTTAGTAACACAGTTTTTAAACTCTAGCCTACAAAGTAAATTGAATTCTTTATTTATCATTCACATATTCAACAGGTAAGTCAGCTTTCATCTTGTAATACAAGGATTCAATTTTATGAAATATTTTTCACAAATTTTAGTGATCTTAAGTCCAAGTTTCATCTGCTAAAAAGACTGCAAGAAAACACTTAGAAAGAAAAAGTCCTGAAAAGCAAAAGAATCTTAATTGCAAATTCAAGTAGAATTCTCAAAACAAATTACTAGTGTGTTAGAAAAGTACCTGGTTTACAAAATGTACCTTTAGCAGTATGCACAATAAATGTACTGCCAATCAAAAGAAAAAAATAAAAGATAAGGTAAGGATTGCTCTAGCAAGAAGCCAGTAATGAATTATAGTAGATTATGACTTGGAATTTAACCATCTATTAAAAAACACCAGTCCAAGAGGAGGAAGAACAATTAAATTACTCAAAGAAAACTACTCAACATATGTCAATATTACAGTTTTTGTCAACTCCCAAATTTCAAAATCTTTTAAATTATCTACATTTCACTGTATTTGAAAGAATATTTCAGCTAAGAGGAAAAAGAAGCACACAATAGTCACAGAGAAGTTACATTTGCAATAATGGCACCTTGAAGATATATGTTTATGTGAATACACACATGTGCATTAAAACTCCAAAGGCACAAATGAAAATCTAAACTGAGGTTTCACAAGTTCAGCAAAGGATTTAATTATTTTTTTTTCCCACTTGATGCACTTTTCTTCCTGCTGTCTTGGATGAGCCCCTGATTTTTTCCAATTATCGTTTCTCCTCTAAATTATTTTTGTTTGTGATTTTTTAAGCTTTCCTTTTGCTTTTGTAAACCAAAGCTTCATTAGGACATGCATGCAAGCAAAGAAAAAATGACAACAGAACATTCTCCTAACCAGCAGAACTTCACCTAAGCCAGACACATTTCTGTGATTAAGGCAAATTCTCCATAGAGAAGAAAGCACTAAGATCTTGACCGCATGTCTACTACAAAACCTGCTACCCAAAGGCTACCAGACATAGTCCCCCTTTCAACTGAAAAGAAACTGAAATAGAAAAATGAGGGCAAGCAGCTCTTCAGGTGCTTGATAAGGATATTTTCTGTATTATACACATTGGAAAACCAGTCCAAGCTCAACCCATATTTAACATTTCTCTGTTAAGGGAAGAAAGAAAAACCACACCACTTTCCATTGCGTTCCTCAATAAGAAACATTGGCTAACATTTATATTTAAAATTTAGGATTCTCTCTCCAATTTTTTCACTGCACATGATGACTCCTTGGAAGTAGACCACTTTGCTTTTCCGTAACGCATAAGCAGATTTTTCCAGATGTTGAAAAGAGGAAAGTGAGTAGAGACAGATCAGTGAACACAGAAGAGAAGAGATGGCAGTAGGTGGGCTGAAGGATGTCAAAGGGCTATGCATAAGAAAGACTCCAACTCATTCACTTCTGGAGAGATGCTGGACATACTACTTTGTGTGCTCTAACAAAAGGTTATCCAAAACAACAAAACACAGATCTGGTTGGCAGTGTTCCCATGACATGATAATACTCCTCCATGTCCTGCTACGTAGCTTTTTTAGGTAGAATCCTCCTATGGTGTTCTAGCAATACCATACAGCCACTTTATCAATTTAAAAACACTGTTGGCATATCTCATGCAAAACATACACAAGACAAGGGAATGCTGACTGCCGGATGCACACTGTATGCTTCAGAGTGCTTTTCATTCCAAGTCATATTAAAAACTTTGTGATTTAAAGAAAAAATAAAAGAACTTAAAATACTTCAGACCAAAAATGAGGTTTTCCCAAATTAAAGTGAGCTACTTCCTGAATATGAACAAAAGACTAGTAAAAAGAAAATTACAGCTTTTTCCATAGAAAAAGAAGGGGCAGAGGGAGGGCTAGGGGAAGAACACTATTTTTATCTTAGTGAAAAAAGGTGCCAAACCTCAATCTCGGGCACCACAGGGCTTGGTTTTAATTAAAAATTTATCTGGAGATGTTTGTGCCTGCAAAGAGTCATTTCTCCTACTTCAATACAATAACCTCAAACAATAGAAAAACACTCAAGGGACCGATGCTGTGATGTGCTAAACATTTGCAGTTTTTTTGTATTCCAAGTGCACATCAGCAGAGCAAGGTGGGCCTTAGAAAGTCTGATGAATGCCCTTGAACAGTTCTAAAAGGTAGATAGAGAAATTTTTAGGAAATGTTGTGTAAGACTTTTGGTATTTCTTGCAAGGTAAGTAGCAAGTCACAAACAGTGAAGAGCTCAGAGTCAGAGTTTTTTTTCCTAACTCACTCAACACTTCATTCTAACACTTGCTGTTAGCCACTTGAATCAATTGACTCAAAGGGAAGAGTGCCACCTACTGAACCAGCAACAGTTTACCATGCTTCTAGAGCTGGAAACAGAAATTAAAATGCATAGCAGCATTCACTTCTGCAAAAGAAAATAATTCCATATTCAGAGTCCATATTCAAATTTAAAAATTTGGAGAAAATTTATAGTGGTTGGGGTTTGGTATACCTTCATTAAAAACAAACGGAAGAGCAGAATTTGATGTGCCTAAGACTTTAAACATGAGCAGGCAGAGCTCTTAAGAGAAAGCTGACATCATGGGACCACTGTGATCAGTAAGCATGAAGCCATTCTCTCATCCTACTGAGCAACTGCTGATGCAGTTTGCATTTCAAAGGCCTCAAAAAGGACATTCTGTGACCTGTGCACAAGACAGCAGACTCCACCCTTCCTGGGTTCAGTGACATTTCTTAAAATTTAATACTTGACATATAGGTTTATACATGTAAATACTACTTAGCACAAAAAAGCCAAAGTTTCACTCACAGTTCTGCACCCCTAGATCAGTAAAAGCAGCTTAAAAAGTGCAAGTTAAAACTCTCAGTTTTACACATAATCTCTTACGCAGAACAAAATTCTTTGAGTTGAAGGGTATTTGAATAGTCCACAGTTCACACAATAACACCACTATGGTAACCAATAGCCTCATTAATACTATATTAATACTAATATGGAAATAAAAACAACACACAAAACTATAAGCAGCTAAGTGGCTAAACATGTTACAAAACTCTCATTTACAGTATCACGATTCATCTTTTGAGTACTTCCACATCAAAACAGAAATTAATTCAACTGCTACTTACCAAGTACAAGAAATATCCACCAAAGCCAGTACTGTCCATTGAAATATCCAGTAAAATAATCTGAAAACTGAAATTCATACATGAGGCTTAGCTGCAGTAAGGTAGATGACCAAGACATAGTTAATGCACTATGCAAATAGAGAAAGCATGGAGGAAAAAGCAAGTTAAAATAAAAGTAATGAATTCTACGAAAATGCAAAAATAGCATATGCACTGCAGTTTAATACACAAATAAAATGCTTCTGTTTTCAGTTGGTTTTCAGGAAAGTAATTTAAAATCTCTAAAATATATGTGCATACCCATTAAAAAAAAATATATATATGAAAAACACCCTTGTATTACTTGCCAGTAATGTGCTGTTTTTTATTATAATGAATCACCACTTGCAGATTTTCCCTTTTTCCCCCCAGTGCCTGCCATCCCAAACACATTAAAGCAGCCTGCTGCTTTAGATATTAACACGAAAAGCCACATTAGTTTAATCTTATCAGACAGGGATGTTCTGCTGACCCCACAAAAGAAGAGCTTTTGACCTTCTGTACACCCCCTACTGTTAATCGCTGCCACGAATACCAGCCCCATAAAGACCCCCAACTCATTAAAGTCTTTTCATTTTCAAACCAGCATTCAGTTCCCAGCAGTGAGCTGAACGCAACTAAATGAACCTTGAAGTGCCATTTCAACTGTTCCTGCGAGTGACCATGGCAGACAGTTTTGTCCTCCCTGTGAAGTGGGAGGCAGCTGGAGGGCAGGGTGTGATCGTACTGGAGACAGGTATCTGTGCCTTTACCAGACTCCAGACTTCATGCTTCACTGATAAAA
Organism: Catharus ustulatus; assembly: GCF_009819885.2. NCBI lineage: Eukaryota > Metazoa > Chordata > Aves > Passeriformes > Turdidae > Catharus > Catharus ustulatus. The sequence goes on along the minus strand of NC_046222.1, from coordinate 74,393,202 downwards.
AGGCTAATCAAATGTCTCCAAAACCCACACAAAAAGTAGAAATGGGAGATGAGTGAAGAGTTGCCAGAAGGAGTAAAATAACCTACTTAGTAGCTTTGCACGTTTTCCATGCACTTCTACCCTGCTATCGTTCATTATGTTTACTGCATCCTGACTTTTGTGCTTAGTGTTTCCTGTTGGCCCTTCCTAGGACATTTCAGTATATCAACCAAGAAGTAATGCGGGGGGAGGGAATAAAAAGCTCTGAATGAACAAAAGAACCCCCCAAAAGCAACATAACAAAAAAATACCAACAAAACAAAAACCAACCAAAAGACACTGGGCCACATATGCAAACAGATGAAAATCTAAGACATTTTAAAAACTCTAGATAAAGTTGGTTTTTTTCTTCAATTAATCCATATGTTTTCTTCAGAATAAAGTCAGATCACGTGAATTTTTTGAGGGTTTAATCTTACATATTCATTTCTTTCATCAATCAAAGAAAAAAATAGCAAGAAACAGAATTGTTAAGTTGAACTAAAGAGTTGGTATTTACATTATCCCTAGGATTTTGACAACACATCGACATTGATCCCATCTCACTTGCTAGTCAGTATTTTCAATTCTCTAAACATTATATGTGTGTGCATATAAATATCTATATATACACACACAAACATATCAATATACTTTTCCAATAGTTACAATTTCATTTGATTGGAAAGAAAATTTACTAAAACCAACCAATCAAATACTTGCCCGTGTGCATTATTCTCCTCTCCTACTCTCCTTGGGCAGAATCAGTCATGGTTGCAGAATTTCCCCTATAGTAAAATTGTGCTTTTGCTCCCCCTACTCTTCCTTCTCCCCGGTAAAAACTTATACAGATCAAGCATATGTGAATTCAGGCTGTTTAGACACTAAAAAATTTTGTGCTACTGACCCTGAGTAAAAAAGGGCGATACAAGCCTTTAGAAGATCGTGAAAGAAAGGAACAGAACAATTTGGTGCACACAGTTCTGCTTGTGTGTCACCATATAAAATGACCGTGAACACACATCTCACGAGCTTTCTGCTCTTGTCTCTAGGAAGGGAGACAGCAGAGGAATATGATGATTTTCATTACAAAACATCCCCCCCAAGGTCTTGGAATTGGCCAGCTCTAGTATTTTTGAATTAGTAATGGATTACATGCAATAATGTAATTACAGTCTAGAACACAGTAATTCTGCAAGGAAGTTTAGCATATATTAAATTTTATATTTGTTTTGCGCACATTTTTCAGCAGAGAGGAATAATAAAATTGACATAATTAACAAGTTCTGCCCTCTGTTTAGTATGCCTTAAGGGAAGCTGAAAATACCCCAATGAACACATAGTTGAAAAATTTATGTCTTCTCTCTCCATTAAGATAAATTCCATCTCAGTCCCTGAATTCCAACAAATACACCAGAATCACATCTGGTCCCAGCCGCATTCCCCTACTCTGAACGACCAAAAAGGAAATTTTAAAAAATAACAAAAACCAAAAAGCTCTAAGAAGGATGCAGTACATGTCCAGGAAGCACCATGCAATTTTTCTATAGTTTTTTTACTATTGTGCTAAGACTAAATCAACACTAACACTCACATGAGGGGGTGGGGGAATTAAAAATTAATGGCAGAATATGAAAGATATCTAAGTTATCCAACATCTTTTTCTTCATTGAAAGGGATGGGATTTTAAATGTTATGTCTCACAGATAAACAGAATTCAAGTTCAGAAAGCAGCATTACATTTCATCTAGCATCCACTTAGCTAAGTAACTTCCATTTGGCAGCTGTGCCTTTCAGAAAAGTATCTAGTTTTGCAGTGAAAACATCAAGAATCAAGCATTTAAAAGCATGTAAAAATGCGACTAACCTTATAATTAAGTTGGACTTGATCCTATATGTATCTTAGAAGGAATAAAAGAATCAAATAGACGGAGGAAATGCATTCTTATATTCCCTTCCCAACAGGCAAGACATTTTATACAGGACACTATAATACCAGTGATATTTTAGGTACTTGCTCCACTTCTTCTGTAGCATTTTAAATATTTGCAAGGGATGAGTCATTTTGAATTTATCTTAGTGAAAATGCAAACATCAAATATTATGTCAGGTAAAAAAAGAAAAAACACTGGTTTTCAACTCCCTTATTATATCCTTGAATAAATTATTATGGGTTTGTTCTATAGCATTTGTATAGCGTGAATCAAGAAACATACCCGTACAATGAGAATCCATTTGATCAGGGAGAGACCAAATCCACAGATTGCACCATACCTTCCAGCTATGGTATTTGTTATACAGAAGGATAAACAAAATCCAATCCAGTTGAAAATAAACGCCACTATAAAATAAAAGAAACAGTAGCTTCTGTTAATCTGTATAGCTAAGCAAACAGACTTAACAGTAATTTCACTTTTAAACTAAGGACATGCTTACACAGTCAGTTAATTCCCTTCCGGTAATTCAGGCTTTCAGAGGTTGACTTTGAACCCAGACATTCCCCATGGTATAGTCACTTAATGACAAAGCAAATGGTAAACAGGCTGGAACCTACTAATTTACACAAGAGAAAATGCCAACAAAGTATTACACTGCAATAGATACCTAACCAGATTACACTGGAAATGAAAAGTAAATTCACAAAAAGGACTATAACATATAAGATTTGGATTGAACAAAAGAAAAACCCTTTCTACACTTTTATAAACAAAAAAATAGTTATATGCACGCATATGTGCATGTATCAAGGCTGCATATTCAGCTTTATCTAGTTTGGATAAAATGGAATAAAAGTATCCACTCTTGCTCCAAAAATTTAGTGTAGAAATTAAGGTAAATTGAGAAGCTGATGTTTCATGGGTCTCTTTTAGATCTATATTCATAAGACATAAGGAGTCTTGGAAGCTTTGCACAGAAGTTTAAAAAATTCAATGAACAAAAAGGAGCGTACTACCACTATTGCTTCAATTAACACTTTTACACAACCCTCAGTTCAACAACTTAAAGTTTCATATCTGCATATTCATTTGGCCATCAGCATCATCATCTGTATTAACTTCAGGTTGCATGCATTACATCAGAGTGTGAGAATTCACAATTAGGGGAATAGGCCAGCTTGGGAATCTGTGATGGTATCCAAAAACCAAACCACCAAATGGAAGAGCTGGAGGAACTGGTAGAAGAAGGTAACTTGGGAGTTCTGGAGAGGACATGACAGTGGAAAACTGGAAACATTTGGGAACTCCACAGTAAACACAAAAATCACAGAGGAAAGAAAGAGGGGAAGAAGGGCAGAGGGGAAGAAAACCCCTGCCCACAAATCCTTAATGTTTAAAATCCCAAACTTAGGTACATAAAATTCAGACATTAAATCATCAGAGGAAAAAAAAGTCTGTCTCTTCAGTTAAAGTTTGAACACACAACTAGGAACAGAAAATTGCTTACTAGTTCTCTTTAATTAAAGCATTTTGAAGTACTTTATACTATCTATAAAAACCAACTCTTTTTATACTTTAAAACCTTCTTACAACTCTCCCAATAATCCACATGAAGATGCAATGATATGCTCACAAATTAAAAATTAATCCATAAAATTGCAGTAGGATTTAATGACTTCAAAGAAACTGAAGTTCCAAGAAGTAGTTTTGGAAGGTTTCACATCAAAATAGTCATTTAGCACAAGCGAGAAAACATCTCTTGCACTGGTCAGAGACATGGGTAACAGATGGTGGCAACAAGAATTCTTACTTTTATATAAATTACTAATCTAAAAGGACCCCAAAAAACAACATTTTAAAAAACCCAGCAACTTTGAACAGATGCTGATCCAAACTGGCATATGCAGAGGAAACAAACAAAACCAATCCTACCCCCACTAAAAAAGAACCCTACAGAACAACACTGTGACCCTAGCATTCACCTATCTTTCCAAGACACATTTATGTTTGAGAAAGCCTAGATAAACTGTTTTGATTTCTCTAGTTTAAGAAAGCTCTTCAAACCCACCATCTTTTAACAGTAATCCATTTCACAAGCTCCTTATTCAATGCATTCTCTGATCCTGTCTCAGTGTAAGAGCTCATTGCTCTTTCTCCCCACTACTCAAGCTACAAAGACTGACTCAGATTATGGTTAGGTATACTTAAAGACAGGTATCTTAAATGGTTTTCTAATGGTTTATGAGGACTAGAGTAATTCTCAGAATATGTACAATTTTAATAGATTTTTTTAAACTACCTTAAATCATTTGTAAATGGGAAATCCATAATTTTTATAACGCAATCATAAATGCAGGAGGGGAAAAAATTGTTTTTATAATTAAAAAGGAACACTGACAATTTTACTTTCAACTTGAACTAAAGGAAAATTCAAAATAGAATCCACTGTCACTGCATAAGTATTTGATGGATATTTAACATGAAGGTACAGTAATTTCACAATTACAAGCCGCACGGATTATAAGCCGCATTTCCGGGGTGTCGGCAATGTTTAGGTCCTCATCCATACATAAGCCACAATGGATTATTAGCCGCACTTTCATTTGTAGCAAGGATCCGTGTGCAACTTTCACAAATTTGCCAATTAGTAACAGAATCGCGGCATAGCGGGGTTTACTGGCTCGGGTCGGGGCCAGGCAGGTTCAGCCAGCTCACGGTTGCTGACGGGGCTGGGTGGCCGAGCTCGGCGCTATGGCTTGGCGGGGCTGCTCGGGGCCAGCCAGGCGATGCTGCCGCTGCTGCCGCCGGGCTCGCAGCCCCCCCCTCCCGTCTGCACCGCCGCGTTTGCTCGCCCTGGCCGGCACTGCAGGCCCCCGCACGCCAGGCTCCCCCACGCTGCTGGCCTCAGTTCTGCTGAGCTTCCCAACACTGCTGGGTAGCCCCGCGTCGCCGGGCTGCCCCGCACTGCTAGCCTCGGTTCTGCTGGGCTCCCCTACACTGCTAGCCATGGTTCTGCTGGGCTTCCCCATGCCGCCGGGCTCCCCCGCCCTGCTGGCTCGGGCTCTGCCGCCCGCCCCCCACACCGCTGGCCCTGCCTCTGCCAGGTTTTCCCACCTCTACCGGGGCTGGTTGGACTCCAGCTTGGCTTGGGGCTGCCACGGGCTCTCACTTCCGTGTTGGCAACTTTTAGAATATTGTTCATATATTAGCCGCTTCGGATTACAGGCCGCACTTCCGGGTACGGACCAAAACTGTAGTCAAAATGGTGTGGTTTGTAATCGTGAAATTACTGTATTTGCCCAACTCTTGATAGTAAAAGCATCGGCATGTTCCAGTCTTGTTCACAGTAGGGGTTTTTTTCTCTCTAATCAGTCTGCTGCTCCATCAAGTTACAAAAGCAGCTAATGCAAACACAATAAACCTCCTAAGAGTTGTAAACTCTTCAAGTTCACGCATTCCAATAAAACTAAAGTACATACAGAAGAAAAATCTAATTATTTAAGTTTTTATCTGTAACCATTTGCTAGAAAACTTATACAGTAAGGATCTAATAGAAAAATCTATCTTCAGCAGCAGAAAGAACATGTTACTTCCACTCTCTAAAACTCAGGCAATGTACTAGGAGATTCTCCCAATACTGCCTTGGTGTTGCATCATTCTAACAAACTTAAGAAGGGCAGCAATAATGTCGACATGTTTTCCATCTCGCCCATTGCTTCTCTCTTACATGCCATGTCCTATTACTACTTTGAAAAATAATTCTCCTTGTCTCATTCTGGTTACAAAACACAGTATTTGCTTTCAGAAATGCATCTCCAGCTTCTGAGCAGACTGCAATTCTTGCCAATTGCTTTTCTCTGCATCAAGATCAGCCTCATTTGCCTATCTGTATATCTTTTTCCATCATGTGCATCCATGTGTATCTTCTGTCAGCCATGCAAGCTCTGAGCTTTACAGCTTACACTGCATCTGGTAAGAGTTACTGCAGTTTATTTCTGTATAATTCCTGTCTCAACTTATTATTGAAACGAAAATTATTTATAATTTTCATCCCTGTGTTGCCATAGAGAAGCCACAGCACAAGCTCCCTATCAAGCTGAGGGAGAAAACAGACCAGTGAGGGGAGTGACCAGTAAAAGGAATTATGTGCTAATTCCTCTAGAATTACCAACTTCCTTCTCTACTAGAGACAACTAAGTTGTTGCACAAGTTCCTTGCTGTAACAAACGCTATCCTCCACTATTTTTCTGCATCCACTCACTTTGTGAAATGCAAATGACACTGCTCTGCTGTTCCAGAGGTGACTTCATCCTTCATACCACATCAGCTTCCATGACAACCCTGCACAGACAATGTACCTGCCCATGACTCTAATAAACATGCTTTCATAAGGAAAGCCATTCCTAAAACTGAGGGGAAAAATCTGGTGAGCTGTTACAACCACATCATAATTCTAACTAAAAAAGAATTCTTAACTTCTGCTTGCCCATCTTCTTCATGCAGTCAAGTTGTGTGTGTATCCTGTAGATCTGCAGCACAAATCAAACCACAGTGCAACAAGAATTGTTTTCTATCCCAAAAGTGATTACATGCCTACTTGAGTCCAACTTTCAATTATTGTCAACTTTCTGTTAACAAATTTATGACATTTAGATGAACCTCATGACTGCAATGGGCTTCATGATTTCAGTATCTACTTTTAATACTCTAGCACCATTCAGAAGTGGGACTGATAAAAGTACGGTTTTTGAATTTTATAATTCCTGAGCTGATGACAAGAGGACAATGTCTATATAAATGTAATTCACATAAGAAGAATATAAACATTAGCCTTATCTCCGCATGACAACAAAACTCATCATAAAACACATAAGAAATTGGGTTTTGGGAGGAGGAGGATTGCACTAAAGGTCTTTTTTAATATAGAGTGTTTGTGATCCAAAGCAGTCCTGACATTTATGCTGTATTTCTCCTTAAACTTTTCAGTAAAATAATCACAGCCAAAATACAAAGTACAAGACTTTTGAGTTGTACATATTGAAATACATCGGATGAAACAATAATGACAAGTACATTACATTGTGATTTTTCCTCAGATGCTCCAGCACTTCACCTGCTGATCCTTTTTACTGAGCTTTCCACAACTACACATTAACCAGTTGTTTTAAGTTTATAAGTATCATGAAAAGAAGCCAGTAAATCTGATCGGAAGCCTTATGTTTCAAATTTTAGCCATAGCTCAAGCCTGTAAAAAGATTTTAATGGCAACTACATATACAAAAAGCAACTTATGCTCAGTTATAGCCTTTAGTCCACAATTTGTTTATTCATTTACTTACTATTTTCACATATACCAAACACCAAAGAGCTTAATGCTTTATACCTGGCCTAGACTTACTAAGCATACTGCAATAATAAATAATCCTCTCCAGGTCCTCATGCACCACCAGGAATTGTTCTTCCCCCTCCTGCATACAATTTTTCCATCCTTTAACTGGGATACATATCTTTGCTCCATCCTGAGGATTCTTTTATAGACTGATGATGATCATAAGAAGTGCTGGTTGTAAGCTTCCACAGAAAACAGATTTTTTTTTTTCTTAGTGATTAATGTTCAGTAACATTCTTTGGCAATTCTACTTCTTCATTACTCTTGTTGCTATGTTTTTCTTACTACTCAACTAGAAGCTTCTTCATTTCAATTTTTTTGTATTATATCTAATGCATACAGTAAAACTATGTAACTCAAATTGTTTCTACAGTAAGGAAGAAGTTAGGTGATTGTATATGAAGGTCAGTCAGCCTCTCCTAGTAACTAGAGAGAAATAAGAACTCAAAACAGTTTCTCTATCTCCCAACATTTAAAATTGTAATGAAGTAACTTCCCTTCAGCTCCTCTTGCATGACTAAGGGAAACCTGCATAACATTTGTGATGTAGACACAGAAGTCAGATTTCCTAAGGTTACACAGAGGAAGCCTCCTATGGGAAATTCAGCCATGCTTACCACTCCTCAGGAAGCATACACAAGGAGACTTCTCACCCTGAGCTTATGCTACAACTCTGCCTTCCAACCAGGGCCCCCTTGAAACCCCCAAAGTAGGTATCTGAGCTTGTGCGCAGTTAATTGACTGTTTGAAGAACTTAACAGTTTTGAAAACTGTACGAACATTAATTTACAAAACCTTGGTACACTTATTTTCTGTTCCAATCTACTGTCTAGGACACCATATACATTTACATTTCCCTATATAACAAGATTTTATTGTTGTGAGTTGTATACAGGGTTTAAATAGCTTAGATGTTCAAAAAGGTCAGATTTCTGTATAAGTATTTAATCTTTGGTTGTACTATTGAACACTTTACTCCATTTTTATGTCCTTATTAACCTATCAGTGAGTTCATTTTTCCCATGTTGTAGGGACAGTCCAAAACTCCTTTACATGGTTTCAAAGAATTCAGATAACCTTCACAACTCCTCTTGGGGCCCACCAGAAAAAAGGTTGTTTCTAAAGCATTCCCTAAATATAAAGGAAAACCCATATAAGCCTTTTAATAATGTCCAAAAGTACCTCCTTCAGATAACATACCAGTATGTGTTTATCAGACATAATTCAAAAGACTTCCACTACAGGCAGATTAAGCATGAAAACCAAACCCTTTGTTCATGATAGTTACTTGCTCTATCACAATTACACCTTGCTCAAAATGGAAAGATATAGCTCAGAAATTCCTCCCTTTCACTGTGCATATAAAAAAAATACTCTGAGAAACGTACCTACTAACTTTCTCTGGCATTCGAGAAAATTTCTACCATGCTGTATAAGGCACAGCTGACTTAAAATTTCAAAATACCAAAAAAAAATATTTAAGTGGTCTGATAGCAATTTTTTTCCATTTTGCCTTCATAGAAAAATGAATATATTCACATATACATTAATTTCCCTCAAAACAAGAAGCCAACAGACACCAGCCCCAAACATTAAAGAGCAGATTCTTAGCTCACCAAGATAAATCACAGACTAAGGGCAACACCAATTTCCTGAAACATGATTTTTATCATACATTAGAAATAAAATGTGTTGTTTTCCAAAGTCTTTCACCAAGTTTCTGGATCAAGCAAAAAAAAAAAAAATACACCTCTTCATGCAAAGGACTTCACTTCTTTAGTGTGCATTGTCTTATTCTGTTTAGTTCTGCTAAACAGAGTAACACTTAATATCTTAGATGGGAAACAGGTCTGTAAACTGGCATGCACCAGGTTCCTAAAAGAACCAAAATCCCCCGAAAAACAGATCTGGCCACTAGATGGCCTCGAGACAGCAATCTTATGCAACGCAGACAGCTACCACTAGATGGTGGCTACATATCACTAAGTGATTGCAATATGCAGGTAAGCTCAGTAAAAAATTAATTTTGCTACACTTCACTTGAATAAAATTAAATTAAGGAATTCTAATTACTGTTATACTTAAAGCTATCTGCCTCCACTTCCATACCCAAGATCTTCCAATGTTGTAGTTGACATTCAGGGAGGAGGTGGGAGAACACATCTGGAACAAGCCATTTGTTCACTCTCCTTCACTAGAGAACAGTTCCTGATACAATTATCTTACATTTTAACTCCGTGAGGGACTTCATTTGAGGCTTTCTGTGATCTGCCACCTCTACCTGCAGCATTTAAAGATATTCCACTCTGGGGAAAAAACCCAAAAGATAGCCTTACTGCAAATTGGATTTTAATTGCTACTCTCCTAAATCTATATTCATCAACTTTCTGGAGATTTTTATCTCCTTGTTGGACAAACGTGAATACATGACCCACATATAAAATATATACCCTCATTACGTTATGCTCATTTTTCATTTAATTCACCAATTTCCTAGTAGAAAAACTACTAAAAAGTAACATTAAAGGTATATTACTATCCATAACTGTGTTTTTGTGAACTCCTCATACTATGAGCACACAGAGCAAGTAAAGTCTATCAATTTCCCTATGTAACCAGAATCCATAATAACCAACACATTCCAATTAAACACACACTTGCTTAAATACCTTACAATGTGTAAGCACTCATTTGATGCATTTTCTTCATAGGCAAGCAAAGTTTGCAACAAAATAGTCTCAGAACAATCATGAAAAATTATGATCTACAGAGTATTTGTGTCCAATGTGTAAAAGCACCGTCTGTGCAGGCTAAATACCTATTTGCAGAGAAGGTTGCCAGTTTGTCCAAGTACATACTTGCACTCTTGAAGGTGGACACAAGGTTCTGGGAATGCAATTTTGGAAATCTGTGACCTAGAGGACTTAAGACATATTAAAGCCAACAATACTCTTGGCCTCCAAGTGCAGTGCTAATGAAGGCCTGAACCAGAATTTAAAAGGAAGAAAAAGTTCACACAATAAAGTATCTAAACAGGTTGAATAAAAAAAGTTATAGAACCTAGAAAAAGGAGAGGAAAATAAAGCAAAAGCGTCATACTTCCCTTTGCCCCCAAGAATATATTCTTTCTATGCTCCAACTGCAGAAACATCAGACTACAAAACTCACTTTGCTACTCTGTAAATATCTTTACAAATTTGCTTTGTGAGGCAGACACATTTTTAACCCAAGATGTAAACACAGCATCATACACCAACATGAAAAAAAGCTTATGTGAAACCATTGTAACCTGCATCTGCAACAGTTAAAGAGACTGCAAAAACATTACAGAAGAAAGAACTACTAGGAAACCTAGGCTGAAAGACACAATGGAGACTTTAGTGGATAATTAATCAGCTTTAATCCTGATGAATTTTCAGCAGAACACATATCCTCAACACCCAACTTCCATCCAGGTAACTAAAGACATTTATTTCAGAAAGGGAAAAAACTCTCAGAAATTAGAGAGAAATAAGCAATTGGTAAAACCAAAACAGTTTCCTCGTACAAACAGCTTCTAGTTGCTAAATTTGACTTTGCTTAATGCAGTACACAAGTTACAAGGCATGCACAGTGTGCACATGATGAAGAACTACAGGAGGGCTGGTTGAAATCAGAGGTTACCTGAAGACAATGCATTTTTATACAACAGTGGTTAGTTTAACCTGAAAATGAGTATGGTTGGATTTGTTCCATAAATCCACCCATGAGTGTTTAATTCATTACACTAACATCAGCAACTTTTATTCAGCACATCGTCTCTCGAAAATTTTTTTCTAGTTAAAAATCAATTACCAGATTCCTGTGATCTGGCCCTTAGGTCCAACTAGAAGATGATAGAACTTTCAGTGCTAGACCCTCAAGTTTTTACTATGACTTTGCTTTGTCCCCTTATCTGTGACAGATGCCACCAAAAAAAAGGCAACATATTTGCTGTATCTGGAACAGGAAGTGTTCATAATCTGTGCACAGGCAGAAAAATCTGTTCATTACAGTACATTAATGCAATTTATCACAGCTCTCTTTTATATTCCATAGGAAAAAGGTACAATTAAGATATACCTCAGTAGGTCTGGGATACAAGATAACTTACTGAAAAATGCCAACATGAAGATGCCATCATTGCCCACTCTAAGCTGATCTGCATCACTGAAATCATCCCGTGGTGGATACTCTTCTTCCTGGATTTACAGGTTAGTGATAATTTAGTGAAAAGTTTAGAAAACTATCTAAAGGATAAAGTATTAATCATGTTTCTAAACCTAGAAGAAAATTGACATTTCTGTAACATGTCCACATAAAGGAATTTTTAAAAAAATAATTTATAACTATAAAATAAGTCTTATTTGTTGCTTATATTGACAGAACGCAAATTTTCTGTAAAAGCTTCTATAGAATATATGTACATACTGTCTATTCATCTTAAATGAAACTAGAACTATTTCAGATTAGTGCTTTGACAATCAAAACCAACTTTTTTTTTTAATGTAACTATCTTGATACGTAGCCAAACTATTAAATTTTTTTTTGAAAAGTCATCACACAGTATGCGCTATATTTTTCCTGCTGGAAAGGTCTTCTAATAATTTCCTTAATAAAAAACAAAAGTTATAGAATAAGGTTAGTATCTTAAAATCAAGTGCTGATGCAACAGCACTACATGAACCAATTTTATAACCCACAGCAAAACATAAGCAAGGCAAAGAACACCTCCGGGGTCACTAGAGGGCGCGAGCACATTGGAAGTGTTTAAAAGGTTTCTAAAACTCAAAAAGCACAGCACTTGAAGTCAAACAAAAGCAAACAGAGACATCAGTCAAGACGATCCAAAGATTTCTTCCATCGTGTCAAAATGTTGGACCTTAAAATACTGAAAGTGAGAGTTGCTTTGATTCTCAGCACTCAATTTTCACTAGAACTTGGCAGGTATCATATATGCAGTTCTATGCACAGGTGAAACATTGCTCCAGCTGTAGACTGGCAAACACAAAAGTCTTCACAATGAATGACAGCACTTCCCAAAGATCCTGATGAAAACTAAAACCAATTAAACACCATTTTTGTACTTAAATGAATAATATCAAAACAACACAGGATGACACAAGTTAAATAATGCCGGCAGTAGCAGCAGTAAAATGGTCTAAACAGAAGCACAGGTAACATTGTTATCCTGATTCTTCCTCCTATTACCATAATGTATTGGAACTGACATAAGAAATTACCTATGAAAACAAATGAAATCAAGAGACATCAAATGAAATTTACTTGGCTGTTTCACCTGCAAGCATTTACTATGGAAATAATGTTTATAACTAAACAAGCACAGTGATCTAAAGCTCTGTCATATGTTCCCCTTTGTCAATAGAGCAAAATAATTCAACAGGGTATGGCAATTAGGTTAAAAAAGTGCTCGAACGACTGCTGTACCAACTCAGAGCAGTCACCTTCACCTTAGTAATACAGCCGTGAAATTCCAGCTGTGCTCTGTATTTCAGATTAATTAACCAAGACACTGTATCAGATAACTTACTTAAAAAACACTGCTATTCACACAGAAAATTCCAATGGACGCACAAAAACCCAGTTAAACAACAGTCCTTGGGGGCTATAATTCAACTCCACATCATTTCCTAAGTGGCCATCTTAAGTGACTAAGAAAGCATCAGTTTGTTAAGCTCAGCTTTGCTGCAGCTACAAGACTGATGGAGAGGAAGTGAATGGGAGGGAAGGAAGGGCTGAAAAGGCATTTTAAAAAGAGCTGCATTTGAATGTGTTTATCTCCGAAATGTATGCCATAAAACTTCCATTTTCAAGTCAGGACAAAAAAAAAGTATTTTCAATTTTAATTTCACAAGGTCTACAAAACCCCATACATCATAATTTTGGACTTTTTAAAATTTATCTGCTAACTACTATACTTCATACTGGCATTTCCAAGCAATTCGTGAATTATGCTCCACTTAAAGTTGCCTCAGAAAAAAGAAAATTTTGCTCAATGACAGTAACAAATTTAGCAGAGGCTTCTCTGAGGTTTACACATGCGATAAACACAGGTAAATAAAAACAGCTCAGGAACATGAGAGCAGGTATTTGCAAGAAGCACTGTTCTATTAAATGTGAACAAGTATTAATTTATCACACTCCACGTCAAAAAGGAAGATGAAACATTTCTCTCTACTGTCTCCAAAAAACAGCATACAAAAAATATGAGTGTTTAAGAAATTAAACACTTAGAATACGAAGAAATTAAATGAGCCTATATCTACATCATTTAGGATTATGAGGTTTTACGAGCAGTCCTGCAGACAGAAAACACTAATTGACCACTGCTCAAGTCCCACTAACACTGGTTTGCACAGCTCTCATTTGATCTGGTTGGTGTCAATTGCCCTAGCTTTCCTTTAAAATGCAATTGTTTGCCACCATGCAGTGAGGAATAAAAATGGGCAATGAAGAACAGCTGTCCTCTATGCTGATGCTTAAACATATTTTCACAAAATACTTCTGTTAGATTGTGACATTTTTATTAATGAGATATATATTTTATTTATATTTTTCTTTTTAATGAGAAGAATGTAATACAACACATGACAATCCATAAGACATGTAACGCTGTTCCAGTATGTCATTGATTTTTGACAAATTTAGCCAAGTTAAGGAAGATGGACAGCATTTCTTGGTTTCTAAATAAGCTGATATCTGTAGGAACAGAAAACTTACTGCTGTTATGACCAGAGAAACATCTGAACAGTAAATTATATTATCAACATAAACAGCATGTCACACAGTAATTTCTCTAAACAAAAGAACATTGAATGGTACACAAGATCTATTGAATCTATTAAAACCCCATAAACTACAGTGCTTTCTGTAGTATTCTGAAAAAGGAGGACTGTTTTCTCTCCTCGATGTTTTTTACTTTTTTTCAAACTGAAATCTAGCATGGCATATAGGGAGATAACCACCTTATTCAAGAAAAGAACCACTAAACTGATATAAGTCTTCCCAATGCAGTGTTTACAGAGAAAAACTTCTGAGGAAAGGATCAAATTACTTAATAAACCCCATAAATTATACCTTCAGCATACAAACCAATAGGGAGAAATTAATTGTTGGGGGGAAAAGGCACAATTAACCCCAGAAGCATTTGTTTGCCAGCAGGAAAATTCATAGCAAAGTCTAAACTAGAGAGAACTATACCATACCTCTGGACGACTGAGGAATATTTCATCAAACAGACTCCTAGATTCCCTAAACTGGGCGTGCTAAGCATGTAAAAACAGAAAAACATAAGACAAATGCAACTGAAAAGCATTAAGTAAAAGCCATTCATTGCAACATACAAACAAAGTTATTAAACTGTTAGCAGTATTTTTGTCCATTTAAATTGCCCTTTCAAAACTGATCTTGAAAAATTAAAAAGAGAAAGCCAGGATAACTAATGCTATCGCTATTGATGACACAGGACTAGCACAATTTCTTTGATTAAATGAGCTATCTGGGAGCATTTGAAAGGAATACATGTTTATGCACAATCTATTCCTGAAAGACAAGGCAACCAAAGTATTATTAAATTATTGAAAGTTTCAGTAAATGTTTAGATTGTTCATATTATCTGTTAACACAGGGCCTATGATGAAGTATTTAATATGATCACATTAAGGATCTTTTTAAGTGGCCTACATTATTTGGGGGGAAAAAAATACGAAAGTTGAGTAATAAGTATGCTGCCCTTCCATGTAATTTTCTTCGCTTTTGCTTAATGAATAGATTTGAACCTTTGCTGCACACTTTGGATCAGCTTCATGATCAGTTTCACACATCACTCAAGGTAGCATAAGGACATTTAACTTTTCCTAACTGTTCACATTATTGCTGTAAAGAGGCAATATATCCTCATTTACAAGGAAGAAACCAGAAGCTTAAAGCACAGCAGAGTTCACATTTGTAAGAGCACTAATTTCATAAGATTGAAAATAAAAACTGAAAAAATCTACATGTTAAATAATTTGTCTATGTTTTGCAAAGTGTGTAACATGCAGGTCAGATAATGTCTGCAGCTGTCACGTGTGAAAGTGAGAAAACAATTGAACTTTGCACTACTGTTACATAATTAAGTTACTTATCTGTTCTTCCCTGGGTATTCAGAGCTAAATCCTTCCCCTAAAGATGGCAAACCACCACTCAAACTGTAACAAGAGCTTTCTTTCTTATTCTGGCCATCTGCCACATTAAGACACTCTTATTACACAGTCTTAGTCTATCTCAGTGTAAGTCCAGAGGTATTAAATAAGGTAGGGATTTTGTGGCAGCATCACATGGTAAGATAATTAAAACAGGAGTAATTAAAACTGCACTGGCACATAATTTTAATATCATCTACAAAACTGAAACTCAGCTTCAGTGTTTCTTACTTCTTCCCAAATCCCAACTTTGCAACCTTAATGTTGTTTCTTTAGTATAGCTTGTGTGTGTGTACACATTTGCTAAAAAAAAAAAAAAAGAAAAAAAGAAAAAAACAGAAGCAAACTGAACAGAATTACTGTCAAATTTGAGCACTTCAGCAGTCAGCAAGAGTGTGACTTTCAGATACACTTCTGATACTTAGTACTGCCATAAGTCTAGAATCTTTCAGTCAACCTCTGCTTTGGGGGAATGATAGTGTGTTCCTACTGATTTTTTGTAAGTGAAATTCTCATGGCATCAGCATGTAGTTCTTGAATTTCAAGCTCTCCTGCATGTTCTAGCAAAGCAGACTGTGAAAAAGTTGATTTATCACTTCATTACTGTATCCAACTCTCTTGCCTCTTACCTCTAGCTTCCTTTTCCCTCCCTGGACTTTTCTCACACACCAGCTTCAGTTCCTTTCCCAGGACGACATTTTGTCCCCACTTGGGTTCCTTTCTCCGCCAATCTCAGTTAATCCCTTTCCCATCTGTTTCTCATTTAAGTCTTTCTACTCTGTCCACACCATTGTCCTCCATTCATCTTTGCATTTTCTTATTTTGACTTAGACCCATCCTCTTTGATCCCTGCTAGAGCCAGTTATCTCTCTGCTCAATCAAAACCAGACTTCACTTCCCACAACATGTAAGGTTCAGAGGCTCAGCCAATGTCCTTCTTCCCTCAACCCACCACTGAAGAGAGTTCAATCCAGTGCCTTTCCCTTCTAACTGAAGGCTAAGAAAAATAAAACTGCTTCAGGGCACACCAAAATTGCTATTTCTCAGGTCCAATGTTTTCACCAAAAGCAGTCAAGAGCAGCCATAAGGTGTATCTACTTTTAGTTCTGTAATTCTACTCTGATACAGAATATTTGAGAATGTTCTCTGGGAACAGCACATCTGAAGTCTCATCCCCTTCAGAGCTATGAGCAGCCTTAACTTTTTCATGCAAGACCATCTCCATGCATTTACAAAATGTGAAGCTGTATGTATCAACTGAGGAAACTAATTTTTAAAAAATTTGTCGTTTGACCAAAACCAGGCAGACTGTTGGAGAAAGGGCAAAAGAATTTTCTGTCACAGTGACCTGAACTTGTAAAAAAGAGTAAATAAAAGTTTAAAATGGCAAGACAAAAAATACTTATTTTATTATAGGGTATTGTTTATTTGTTTGGCTTAGCTTTATTCTAGAAATTGGCTGAACCTCAGGCTGAGTTCTCAAGGGAGATTGCTTGTATGTCTGAAATCTGCACTTCCTAGGATTCTAGATATAAGAACAAGTATCTTGTGTGAGCTGTACATCCTGTCTGCAATGTCACAAGTACTCTATAAGTCAAGGTTTGGGTTGTTAATGCTCCAAATTTGTAATTTCAGAATAAGGGTTAGATTCAGACCAGTATTTCAGCAAAAGTTTTACTGATGTGAAAAGCAGTAGGGACAAACTACAAAGAATCCATGCTCCTGTTAGAGCAGATAAAATGTGACAATGGAGAACATCCCCTCACTGCTAAAAATTGGCAAGTCAAATCTCCATGGTTTCCTACTGAATTCAGTCAAACAGATTTGTGTGACACTGTCACTGGTGATGTTACACAAACCCACTTTAACATGAGCTGTGCATACCTTAAAGTGAGCACACTTTGAGCACTGTGCAGCAGTCAAGGAAGCACCTGCCTCCTGCTGGGTGAGTAAATGTTTTTTCCAGTCACAAGCACACTGCAGCCAGTAAGATTCTAAGCGTATATCAAGTGTAATCACATTTGATCTCAAGGAGGAGATTTTTAGCGAAAGCACCTGAAGTCTTTTTTGGGTAAAGTATATTATGGTCAATACTACCAAGCAGCAGAATTTCCACATTCCAAAGCTTCAGAGAAAAGAAGTTTGCTCACAAAACTAACATTTACTACTAACTGCCTGTATCAATCTTCTATTTCAAAGACTGTACTCTTCATAAGGTTAATTCTTACAAAACTAGAAACATTGAATATATGCCTATGAATTGTTTACCACAACTCATGTAAGGGCTTTAAGTACTTGGGATATTTCTTTGAGCTTCAGTATTTAAATTGCCATGGATCAAACAACAGGAACTTTTCCTTTTAAAAACCATCTACATGATTTGGGGTCATGACCCTTCCAGACTGTTGAAATTCTCCCTTCCTCTCTAAAGGGTTTCAGTAATTCTTTTGGTTTTACATCCAAAACAGTACACATTAGTGATAACTCTACAAAATAACATTAGTAGGGGGTACCTAAATAAAAGTTGACCAAATACTGGATAAACTATGAAAACAGGGCAAAATTTGGCTTATAAAGCTGTTCAGACAACTATCTTTCAAAATACTAAATATTATGTGCTTTTTACAGAACTTAAAACTCACTTAACATTATCTATATAAATGTAAACATCCAAAATATTTAAATCATGAGCCCACCATTATTATAGTAGTGGGTCATACTATGGGCCCAATTGTTATAAATAATAAGCCTAACACATTTCACAAAACTGAAATACAGGAGAAGTGTATCACTTACTCGCTGGGCAACTTCAGCAGCAGCAGCTGCCATGGCTGCAGCTTTGGCCTTCTCTGCTTCATCATATGTAGGAAGAGAGGTAGCTACACTGTATGGAGGTGGTACAGGATAAAACTCATTGTGTGTGTCTGTTCAAAATAAAGAAGTTATTCATTTTTAAACCAGAAAGATGTCAAGAATATCAACCTTCACATGTACATAATAATTTACCCTTAAATTATATTTTTTTTACAGAGGCTGAAACTGAGGATACTTGCATTTTTAAGTTCTTATAAATATATTTTTTTAAAAAAAGACTTTTAACAGCTTGATGGTACTTTGAGCTGCTACCCAACGCAAAAACCTTAACATGCTGGTAAGGAATCAACAAATTTTTGAAGAAAAAGATCATATTAGGTTAGTAATATTCCCAGGCATTCCAACTAAATGTTTTTTATCCAATCATGCAAAAGATTTACATACAATAATCTTTAACAAAAAAAAAAGGTTTTAAATATCAGTATCAAATACTTCAGTCTGGTAACAGCCATGCTGTATTCTTATTAGTGTGGCCTTGTTGCTGACTCCAGTTGCTTTCTGAAAATCAGTTTTTCAAGATTTCAATTTCAACACATCCTTTTTAAAACTTTTCCTTCCATCAAAACGGACCACAGACTTCATTTTTCTGTGTTGTAACAGTAAGACATCACCTTATAGAATAGAATTATTAACAACATTAATTAAAAGGTCTTAAAATATGCCTTGAACTTCCTCCTATAGCCAGCAGTAGCTCATTAAAAGGCTGTTTACATGGTAAAGATTTGTCAGCACAGGTCACATGGTAAACAGATTTGTCAGCACACCAACACAAGGATGTTATATATAGGGATAATTCCACACAGCTATGTATTATACTTGCAAACACTGTCTCCAAGAACAGGGACAGGAAACTGCTCCTTTAACAAACATTAAAAAAATTAGGTTGGCAGTTACCCCTAAAATTTCATTTGGCACATGGGAGACACAAATCCATGTAACTTTACTTAAACAGGAACTTGGATGTCGCCTGCTGTTAAGCCTCCCATATCCCCAAGTCACAACCTTCTAAGAAAGGGAGCAGTGAATAAATGGATAAAGAGACCCATTACTCATTTTGCATGACAAGTATTATCAAGAGTCTTTAAAGTAAAATTAACCTTTTCATGGCAATATTTTCACCAAATCATGTAACACACTAAAGAATCTGAAGAATTTTTTATAAAGAGGTAATGCAAATTGCTAATGAAGTCTAATAATGGAGCCCTACTCAAAAATTTAGATTAAACATGAACTATAAGTAGACTTCAATAAAACCTATTAAAGTAATTAATGAACATCCATTTAGTCTAGCAATTTGGAATAATCAGTGCAATTTACAAGTGTGCTTCTGAACAAACCAAAGGGCTGCACATCAAAGGACAGCTTTTTACTGCAGTTGTGTGCAATTGTGGAAAAAAATACATGGCAGCATCAGACCACTTTGAACCAAGGGCTCATTCATACAGGCTCGTCCCTGACAAGCTGCTATTTGAGAAAAATACCTGAGGTTGTAGCTGCTTCCACAGCTATGCTGCAGTAAGGAGGAGGGGAAGTGTCTGCCTCAGGTAAGGCTGCTGTCTGCGGAGGCTGCGGAGTCTCTGCAGACGTCGAAGGCTGAGTCGAAGGCTGCTCAGCTGCTGAAGACTCTGGGAGGTCATCCTCATTGTGAAGCTTAGGAGAAAAACACACACATTTCAGAGGCATTCAGGGAATACTTCCCATGACAACCCAACTCTTGCAGAGACATGTTCAAAGAGAGACAAGATTGCTATCACCAACAAAACAAATTATTTACAAAACAGCATGTGACCACTTCAAGTAGTCCAGTTAAATTCTTTTAAGCAGTCACCTAAAGATTATCTTAACTACCTTGCCTTTTTTTCCCCAGGAATGTTTTTTTCTTCATCAGGGATTTTCAGGGAGTCTTAAAAAATCTGGAGTTTTCCATGTTTACTATATGGTAAAATACTATTATATGAATATTTTAATACTACTGTATTTTTGTTCTTATGTACAATCATAAAACGTACCAACCTATTTTAAAACTCACCAGGTGAGAAATACTATTGTTTATTGTATTTCTCTAGAATAAAAAGTATTAAGACATTTCTACTTCTGTAACTGGGACATTCATCCTCTTCCATCTTGTCAAAGAGCTTCTCCACGCAAGTTCTAAGACTTGTTAAAATATTCTGCTTTTCTTTACACTCTGGAAACAATCCTTCCCATACAAAACTTCAAAGTTGCTGGTTTGTTGTTGTTGTTTTTTTTTTCCCTCATTAAGATATAGTTTTAAAGACATGTTCAGTAAAGCATATACAGAAATAAGAATTTGTATAAGGAAGAATGTTGATTAAAACTACGCAATTCAGATCCAGCAGCTAATATCTTTTCTTAAAGAAGACATTTTGGATTATTTTAGCTAACTTGATAGTTCTTGGAATATATTAAACTTCTAAAAGGAAAGACTACTAGAATTAAAATGTGCTGGTTCCCAGTAGTATGAACTACAAGATAAGATGCCTAGAAGACAACAACTGAAGCACCAGATGTAAAACCAGACCAAAACAAAGATTTAATAAATATATCTAAAAGAATAATTCTATAACCTCAAATTGGTACTTTTTATAAATACCCTACAGAAAAATATTATTTTATTAATTATATAATATTAAGTGCATAATTACAATTATTTCCTATTAGGCAAAATACAAACAGACTACTGGAAAAAGTACCTTCTGAGAAGAAGGCTAAATTTCTTATCAAGCACTGTAACACTCACATCTAAATTGTTTTAATATGCAGATAATATCAAAGTTCACAGAATGGTTGAGGTTGAAAGGGACCTCTGAACCCATCTAGTTTAACCTCTCTGCTCAAGGAGAAGCACCTACAGCTGGATGCATGAGACCACATCCAAACACCTTTTGAATACCTTCAAGGATTAGAGACTATATGGGCTACGCAGAAAACCTGTTCCACTGCTCAGTCACCTTCACATTACTAAAAATAAGGAAAAAAGTTTCCTGATGTTCAGAGGTCACCTTCAATAGAAATGACAGGTGTTTTTGAGGGTTTCTGGGTCCTGAGCAATCAGGTCATTTAATGTCTAATCAGTGATCCAGAAGTAGCAGTAATATAAGAAATATTTTTAGCCATTTTGAGTAGTTAAATCCAAAGAAAACAAAAGCACTTCAAAAAAACCTCATAGATTCTGGGATACAGAAAGCAAGTGAGAATACAAACCACTCAACTCTAATAAGGTCAATCAGATCAGAAAAGCAAGCTGAGAGCTACAAACATGGTTCTAAATTAAGTACAATAATTCACAAGAAAAATCTAGTATTGCAATGGACATAGCCAAAATAAGCCCATTCTTAAATAAAACTAATTTGATTAACTGAGGTATAAAGAACAAACACTACTGGCATAGTTCTTACACTAATGGCTGGTACATTCACCCTCACTTGGGATGTGTGTGGAGTTCTGACTACCCCACCAAAACAACCTGGTCTTTGGGGAGGGAAAAAGTAAAGCAAACTTAAGTGGATCTCTGTTACTTCCATTCTTCCTCACCTGCCCTCCACCTCTTCAACCACTGCAACAATTTTTCCCTACCACACCACAGTAAATGCTGTCACTATTCTGAAGATACTGAGATCCACAAGCGCATCATTGGTCAAAGGGCATGTTATTCCTAAAAAAAAAAAACAAACAACCCAAAGAAAACCAACAAAACAAAAAACATTGCTATTCCCCAGAAATATAATTTTATGTCTTTGACATGTTTTCTTGAAAGCAGTTTTATTCCAAATTATCTGTAATATACTAACAGTGGAGTAATTTAGTAGATGATGC
Organism: Catharus ustulatus; assembly: GCF_009819885.2. Classification (NCBI taxonomy): domain Eukaryota; kingdom Metazoa; phylum Chordata; class Aves; order Passeriformes; family Turdidae; genus Catharus; species Catharus ustulatus. The sequence continues at coordinate 74,370,925 of NC_046222.1, read as the reverse complement.
AGTTAGCATGAAGATCAGACAAGAACATGTACATGAGACTTCTTTGTCTTCAAAGACAAAGTTAATGAGTCATTCAATGGTTATAGCAACTGCAATTAGGAAACAGAAAAATTCCATCCTAAGGGTTCCATACAATAGAGGCCCATTATACCCTTTAGTGCCACTCAAAGTGCCTTTATTTTGTAAAACTTGCATTTAGAAATCAAGTCTTTCTTTTTATCCTCTCATCTGTTATCCCAAATTCTTCCCAAATTCTAAAAGGCACCAAGGTTATCCTAATGCAGCAACTTAAGGAAAAAATCTTCACCCCTTTTATTTAAAAAAAGAAGCCAAAAAACAACAACCCCACAATAATAGGATTAAGTAGTTCAGTGTTTACAGCTAGGATAATAAACACAAGTTGTGCCATGAGCACAAAATAGCTTTTGTTAGCTCTTGTTCAAGCATCCTGTATCCTACCCTCTCCTCAAGGCAGTAACATCAGCTCCTTTCAGAGGACTACATTGCTGGGTTAAAAAAAAACAAAAAAAACCCAAACAAAAAACAAACAGACAAAAACCAACAAAAAAAACCCAACTGCAGCAGAACTTGCCCCAGTAAACTGGAAATTTTGCCCACATCAGCAGGGTAAACAGCAGTGGTTATATCATTTTGTCTTGTAGCAACTCTGCCTTGTCTTCACAGAGCACTGACTCTCCCCTCTGGAATCACCAGTTTGCTTGAAACCAGTAGGAATCTGACTACCTTTGAGCCTCCCCCTTCACGTTTAATTTTGGCTTCTACCGGTGGTAAATTTAGAAGTTATTTTTGGAGACAAGGGAAGAAGAGACCTGACACTCTTCATAGGCTTCATTGCCATAGAAACCAAGCTAAAAACATCCAGAAGGGAACAGAAAATGTCTGTTTCAAGGCATTACTTATGCTATGTGCTTAAATGTCACCTGAAGCAGCATTTAACATTGACAGTATATAAATAGTATCCAAGACTTTCCAATAGTAAGAATGTTTTACCTAATTTTTAATTAGAGGACAAGAAATCACAGTTCATCATCTCGGCCCCTCCCAAGCCCCCAATGAACCATTATTTGGTAGTAGGCAATAGAGCTGCTTTTTTCAAGATTACGGTCAAAACAATTACCAAGACCTATTAAACCACAGACAACTCTAAATTAGTACCTTCCCTATTCCCTCCCTCATATTTTAAAAGTGGGTGACACTGAATTTTTTTTTCTTCATGTTTTAGTCTGCATTTGGGGTATTTGGCTGACTATATGGAGCTTCACTATAAAAAGAAAAAGTGAGTACTTTGCTATTAGATACATTACTTTTATACTGTTCATGCCACTATTTCAATCCCTGCTTTTGCAGCTCTCAAACTACAGTACATAACAGGCTCATATTCTCAAAAAGTATCTATGCTAGGACAGGTAAAATTCAAAGATCAGTTGAGGAGCAACAGTTGTTCTGCCAACAATGACTCAGTCTCATGGTAACTACAAAAGGGTGAACAGCACAGGAAAACAAAGTAGTTTCTTTCATATGATTTTTACCCTATACTATCTTCAGTTTCCTTCCCAGAAAAGATCTACAAAACAGTGATTCACTATTTCAAATAAATGCCAGACCTTTCAGCACCAAAATGTTGTATACAATACAGCTACTTTTATTTTCTACTTCTACATTAATATTTCTTTTAAAAAGAAATTATTCTTATACAATGTACACAAATATTCCTTCTACAATTGATTTCCTTAAGTCTGTTATTTTGTATAATTGTTTCCAAAGTAATCAGATACAATATCTGAAATCAGCTGACAGCTTACAAAGAAACATGACCCACGAGAAAGTGCTTAGAATAGAAGCTTTTACTGAGGGGATGGATGCAGATACTTTAAATGTTTAGGCTTATGAAAATAAAAGCTAAAAGTGGAGGATCCCATTCTCTACTTAACACTTTATATCTATCTGCAGATAGTAATTTTATCTGACCTACAGATGTTTGTTTTTCTGACTAAATGGAGTTTGCTTCATTTCTGATGAACTGATTGTGCAAGAGTGGCAATATAAGCAAGTTATCCAATTATGCCATTAAAAAAAATACCAGGGCAAAAGGATATAATAAGATATCTGTTGTCACCTGTACCAAAAATACATAAGGTTAGAATGATGCTCTCTGATAAAGTGCATTGAAGTAGCACATGCTAATTCTAGTCATAGTGTACAAACAATGCTCAAGTTCTGTTACCTGATTTTACATTTCAAAAGCTGATCTTTACTCCTTTCATAAAATATAATTTATGGAAACCAATACATTATAAAATTATTGCAACACAATTAACTTCAACAGCACACTGCACATTTTAAAAATTCTTTTTTATAAACATGTATTTTTTTTCACGCTGCTTTCTTTAGTGTAGCACAAAACTATGCAGGGAATACTGCCATACAAGTTAAAAACAAAACAAAACCCCAAGCAATTAGAAAGTTTTCTTTTCCTGTTTGCTTTAATACTTTATTACCAGCTCGGCAAAATATGACTTTTAGGTAAACTTTAACAATGATGGCTCTGTCTGGGGCACCACAGAGCTACACAAAATTCTCATCAGCAACCACAAATTACAAAACACTTTTAACATGCCCTTCTTTTTACCTTTCAAACGAAATTACATTTTTGAAGAAGCTTTGACTTTACCTTATACTGATGAGTTTATGGGTTCTTCCAAACTGTATTAAAACTAATACAATACACAGAAATTCCATGATATTGGACCTAATACTGTGCTTCAAGTAAAACTGTGGAGACAGCCAAGTAGATCATACAGGTTCAACCTCTGTATGCATAACAGTCCATCGATACACTTCCTTCACAAAAAGTAACACTCTCGGTAACTGAGATTTAGTTTCTTCACTTGGTAGTAGTTACTTTGGTCTTCTATTATCAATTTTTCAGATTATGACAAAAGGTCAACCAAAAACATCCTTTTATTGCAGCTTCTAGCATTGGAGGGAAAGGCATGACAGACTCAAGACAGCCAGTGCAGTGCAGAAAAAGAACTCTGACATTCCTGCATCAGATTCATGACATCTTCCATATTAGTATGCACGTATTTATTCAACAGAAATCATAACATTTTAAATATGAGAGTGCAACAAACAGTGGGTTAGGATGAAAGCTATCCTCTTTAAAAAGACAAGAATTTTTCACATCTGTGTTTCACCTGATCATTTCATTTGCTGAAAAAATCAAGTCCTTTCACACTTGCCTACTAGTAGTGATTTGTAAGTCTGCAATAGATTGTTCTCGACAAAAGAGGCATGAAAGCGGAGATCTCTTGTTATCTAATAAATTCAACAAATACAGGTTGCAAATTTAATGCTTCTTTTATAACCACACATTGCACTTTCCAACTTTACTAGTCTAAAAATAAGATTTATTTATCTGCAAACAGCAAAATCTTAATATTGGGATTTTCTAGGGAAAAAAAAAAGATCTTGAAACAAAATTTGATTCTGAACCTGTTAGAAAAACACTTCATGATTTTTTTTTCTGAATGCTACCTAATAGCATCAACAGCTTATACTACCAGTTATTATTTTTAGAAAAACACATAAAATCTGTATCATTAAAACAATCTCCATTAATAGAATCACAGAATGGTCTGTGTTGAAAGGGAGTTTAAAGATAACAGCGTTCCAATCTCCATACCATGGACAAGACCATCTTCCACTAGACTACGTTGCTCAATGCCCCCTCCAGTCTGGTCTTGAACACTTCCTCAGATGGGATGCTCACAGTTTCTCTGCACATGTTCCAGTGCTTCACACCCATCACAAGTAGCACAATTTCTTCCTATATCTAATATACACCTACTCTCTTCCAATTTGAAGCCATTCTCCTTTGTCCTATCACTGCATGTCCTTGTAAGAAGAAACTCCCTGGCATTCTTGCACAGCCCCTTTAGGCACTGGAAGGCTGCCATAAGGGCTCCACAGAGCCTTCTCTTCGCCAGGCTAAACAATCCCAATTCCTACAGCCTTTCCTCATGGGATAGGTGCTCCATCCCTCTAATCATGCTGGAGACCCTCCTGTGGACTCACTCCAGCAGGTCCATGTCCTTCCTGTGCTGGGACCCCAGGGCTGGATGCAGCCCTGCAGGTGGGGTCTCACAGAGCAGAGGGGCAGAATCCCCTCCCTGCCCTGCTGCCCACGCTGCTTTGGATGCAGCCCAGGACATGTTTGGCTTTCTGGGCTGGGAGTGCACAGTGCTGGGTCATGCACCAGCACCCCCAAGACCTTCTCAGCAGGGCTGCTCTCCATCTGTTCATTCTCCAAACTGTGTTTGTTCTTGGGATTGCCCCAGCCCAGGCACAGGACCTTATACACACTGGGCCTTCTTGAAATTCATGTTTGCACCCACCCACCTCTCAAGCTTGTCAAGGTCCTTCTGAATGGCATGCCCTTCCTCCAGCATGTCAACCACACCACACAGCTTGGTGTCATCAGCAAACTTGCTGAAGGCAAGTGATAAGATCAATCAGCTCTGATTTAGGTCACTAGTAGCCACTGAAAAATCAAAACTAAACCAATAGTCTGTAATTGTACTTAGAGAATAATTTTAAGATTAGAAGAGCTAAATAAATCTTTCTACAAAATAAATGTTTTCATTTTCTTGTTTGTTTGGAAAAAACCCACATCCACAATAGTTTTTTGAAAGAAATATTTCACAATTTTCTAGAATGCAAGGATTCTTGAGAAAATTCACCAAACAAACCACATTGCATTTCAACTTACTAGCTTTCTCCTCAATATCAGTTTTTTATCCTCCACAAATAACGTAGTTTACAACATGACTTTTTCTTCAAATGTGTGTTTTAACACCAACCTCCCATGAACCAGTTAAGACCAGCTAGCAGGAAGGTAACTATTTCCAGTTCTCTACCAAATGCATGCATGCTCTGCTACAATACAGTCCTGGCCACAGCCACAGTACCCCAGAGAAACACCATCTTCTAAAGACTAATGAGCCTTCAGACTATTAAACACTGAACTAATAAGCAATTAAGCTTATAAGGCACTTCAGTAAAATGCAGAAGCATAGAATTTTTCAGCTACTTTTTGCTTTTATGTATTCAAAACTAAGTGAGCAAATCTCATTAGAATTCCTGACTGCACAGAACAGATGCACATCATTTGCTTTTCCTCACCATCCCATCACTTGGCAAGCATCAACTATCCAACACCCAGATCTAGCAATATCCCTTCATGATAACAAAGTGGGTTGGTCTGCTGTTTTCTGTTTTTCTTTCATGAGGCATCTCTGCAGAAAATTTTCAAAAGTAGTTAATATGTCAGAAGGTCAAAGGTGTAAGATCTGCACTAGAAGCAGGAAAGCTGAACAGAAGCCCATTGCTGCCATTCCACAGCTGTGTAGAAATACCAAGTGTGTCTGTTAAACAGGGATTAGATACCATGGAAACCCAGAACCTCTGGAGGCAAACTTCAACTGAAAAGAATCCAGAGATTTATACTGAATGTTGTTGAAAAATAAGTTGCCAAAAGAATGGTTTTTCTGCCACAGTGAATTTCCTTGTGCAAAAATCATCTGTAGCAAGTGAGTGTCTCAATTGCATTTCAGTGATACTTAATTACCTTAGTTCTCTTTTAACTAGGGATCTTCAGGCTATAGAATTTTTCAAAGTTTTTAAAAAGAATCTTATAAATGTGATTTTAAACAAACACCAACCAAGTACAACAATGGTGATCAGGACTTTGTGAAGGAAAAGAGAATAAAAACATTATGTGTGTGTAGATAGATCTATATAGATGTCTCTGTTCATCCCAACAACTACCTCACATATAACATTCCACATACTCTTTCATTTTACATGGATTATAATTCAGATTTAACCAATTAATTACACATTTAGTGGCACAATATACACATTTATTACCTATGACATCTATTGAGATGTATTCCCTCCAATCCCTCCCAGTATCAGTAAAAGTAGAGATATTAGCGAATATGAAAACATATCTGGTGTAAATGTGCGAACTCTTCTGGAAAAATAACTATTCTAAGACTAATGATATTAGAAGTACAGTCTTATTCTTCAAAGTACATCCATTTTCCTTCTCCTTTTCTCAAAGGTTTCTTGTCTGCTAAAGAATTATGCCTCAATAATTTTGAATACTGGAATTATGATCCAAACAAATACATGCTTAATATTTATTGTAAAGTTATAAATTGGACATTGTTTCCTAGGGTTCTTCCTATTGCATAGTCATAGAAATTAACAGAGAAATTTGCCAACAAAAAACTGATGTCTCTAAATACTAACAACAACAGTGGCTGGGACCAACACTTCCAAATCTTCACAAGAGTGCAAAAAAATTCTAGGAAAAAAACATTGTTAAAAGCTTACTCTAAAGCTTGGTACACAATCAGATATCGCAACTCCAGGATGTAGAAGTTACTAAAAACATTATCACCTATCACATAGACTTCTGTTTGTCAAATAGTAACTTGAGGACAGCTTGAGGAACTGGTTTAAATTCTATAAACAAAGTATAAAATGACGTTTTCCTCCTTGAACACTTTCCAGATAGAAGAAACTCAGTAACAAAATAGAAGCACATTACCAAGACCAGAGGTCAGTATAAGGGCGTGCTCTGTCTCCAATACAATCATCAGCACAGGAGTCTTAATCACTTCTTTGACATCCATTTTCCTCAGAGTCCCCAGTATGAACAGCAGTTTCATCACAGTTGGTAAAATGTACATCTCTGCCTGTTCCACTAGCATCTGTTTCAGACTTGATGCATGTGAGTTTGCTTTCTTGAATGTGCTGATATAATCTCCCTGTATAACCTTGTGTATTGACAAACTACGTATGTTTGCCTCTCCTTGTGTACTTTCTATTCTAAATTAAACCTCAGTGAGCACTACACAATTTTAATATTGCACAATTTGGTGAATAACAGCTTCACAACTGCTTTACCCATTGCCTCTGTAAGTGTTGGTCACTTCCAACTCGCATCACCTATTTCAGACCACTGTTAAGAAGTCTATTTCCCCTTCCTTTCTGCAGCTCCCCTGTGAGCAACCAAAACTATGGACAGTACCCAACATACAGGCAGGTCCTGTGCTTCACACAATGATACTTCATGTTCATTCTCACAATATTCCCTAATGACAGACAATGTTGCATCAGGTTTTGTTGGCAGCTGTCACTAACAGCTTCAGTCACAGGTCATGTCTTTACTCAGAAGCAGCTTTATAAAATCAGTACACAAAGCAGGTACTGGCCCCTCTTAAGTCACATAGAACATACACAACACATAAATTGTAAAAGTAGAGGGAACAGGAAAGCCTGTAAAATCAGGAAATGTCACCAAGAGTAGACACAATATTCAACAGTTGGTTCCAGTTTCCATTTTAGTCTACATTCATTTGGGCTGCAAAATTCAACGTTGATTAAAAAAACCGAATATGTTATACTGTAAATGTTATACATATTTTAGTTAAAGTACAATGGGAAAGCTCAAGCACAAAAACTTCTTAAAGACAATGCGGAAGGATGTTAAAATGATAAATTTACTTTACAAAGAAAAATAACAAAAGATGAAGAGTTTCTTCCTGGAAATGTATTATGGAACCTGAACTGCAGAAGCAGCATGCAGTTTCACCTCAAACTCCCGATTTGAAAAAAGTAGGAAAAAAAGATTCAAGTTTGTGCCTCCTATATCATGTGTGTCATTGAAAATTCTTCAGAAAAACTATGACAAACTTAAAAAGTCTCAAGTTTATCGACAACCCAGGAATTTTATGGCATATGTGCTTAAATAAAGCACCCCCAGCAGAACAATTTCCTACTCAACAATATCACTCAGTAGCCCAAAATGAAATCATTAAATAAAATACAACTCAGAAGATACTATTAATCACTAAGAGCAAATTCTATTCTTATTAGCAGGCCAATCATGCTGGACTTTTTCAGTCTAACCCATTTTCTTAGTAACTGCAAATTGAGTAGTTCAGCTTATTGTGAATCACAAGAACAAGCTCTACTGAAAAGATTTTCATTTTGATTTGCAACTCACATAACACTTATAAACATTCAAGGTCCTTCCTTTAAAAGAGGCATTTTTAGGTCTCAACAGGTAGCTGGGAATTTTTTCAAAGCTAACGTTAAAGGGTGCTGACTGAGCATTTTAAAGCAATCTTACGAAATATGTGGCATAAAGGACAATTCTTGGGACCTCTCAATTGCCAGCAAGATGATGCACACACCTGAAAGTAGGCACTTTCCAGAACATTGGCTGATTATACGGCAGATAAACAAAACAAAAAAACAGCAGTCCAGGAAGATCACCTCTTTGGAAGACAGCAGAACATAACTAAATCAGTGCTGACACTAAATAGAAAGTATTCCCAGGAGGAAAATAGTAGATATTAAGGCACACAAGAAAGAAACAAGTCACACTGCTCAACATCAGCTGTGGCCCAGCACTGCAGGGTTTTAGGAGCCAGCCTCTTTATTTGAATTATGCACTCATTCTAGAATTTGGAACAGATTTTAAAGAGCAAACAGCTTGTGCAAGTCTTTCCTAACCATTTATTCCATGTATCGGATGCAAATCAATTTCATGACCACAACTCTGAAGATTTAATTAAGAGCCTTAATGCTCCAGAACATTTCTTGAAAAATACCTTAAGGACTGTTTCTGTTAAATTTCAAGATATAACAATTGATTCGTAAGTACTATGATCAAAATGAACAATTGGCCTCAGTATCATCCAAGACCCCTATCTCAACTGTTTCATGTTTTACCAAAGGCATCACTTATTCCTCAAAGATGACAAGTGTTAATTACACCAACCATTACCAAAGCAATGTTTAACCACAAGTTTGCACCACTTTAAAAGAACCCTAAGCTTCTTTCCTGCAGGAAGGAAACAACTGCTACTGTAAGTATTCTCTTTTCAATAACCTTTCCTCAAGGCTGCTATACATAACCTTTCCAGATTAATTAGGGAAAAGCAAAAGCATGTTCAATAGCTCAAGCTACATATACATTTTTACCAAGGACATGATTCTGACCTCCCCTAAAAGAGCAATCAGCGAACATTTATAGAATTACTTTCAACAGGTAAAATATTGTTCCAAGCTAAAATGCACAAACCCTGTTTGTGAATATGTTAAGTTACCCTGCAAGAGTAAGGAGACCAATTTTTTCTTCATTTTTTACAGGAAATCCACATTTTACAAGTAAAAAGGTGGCAAATCTCTGCCAAGCACCTAGTAATTAAAGAAAAAGAAAGATAAGTTTATAAAGAAAACTAGAGCAATATACAGCTTAATGCAGATTTTATTGTGTCTACCACTCAAAGTTCAGAGGACTTTTTTGTAATTGTTTGTGCGTTCCAAACACAGCTGGAGGCACAACCATGGATGAGATTGGGGGCATGACTCAGTATCTAATGTTTTGGCTATGGAGTGGTTGAGGAATAAGTTAGACTATCTCAGTTTTAGGCTAATCTTAGCCTATGAAAATGGAAACAGTACTTAAGCGGAATAAACAGTTATATGTTAAAATGGAAATATATTTTTCACTTTCACTGTCAATCAGACATGCTCCGAGTGCGGGCTGTGCCTGACAAGACTTAAGCACAAACCAGAAAAAGTTAGTCACACTCATTAAAAAACACAGCTGGTGAAGGGGGTGCCCAATTTACTAAAATCAGCTACTTGTGACAGTACTTGCCCAGGAAGTGGGAGACCTAAGGCTGAGGCAGCTGAAACCCAGTCTTGGCTCTGCAGTAGTTCAGTTTCAGTAGGAAAAGTTGGCAGTGCCTCGCCAACTTAACAAGTTGCCAATTTTTTTTTCATTCTTTTTTTTACTCAGTCTCTTAGGGTTGCTTTTCTTCTTCATTTGAAAATGGCTTCCCTGATTTGAATATACTGGTAAATTTTCATTCCCTGTTTCCAAACAGCTAGAAATCTAGATGGAAATTTGAGGCTATGAAACTAGAAAATACTGCAATCTGTGACTGTAAGTTGGACACTGAAGTCCCACAAAGTTAAGTGTGACGACATCACCAGTTGCCACATCTTCCTTGTTTTGTCAACATTGTCATAGGGAAGAAAGTTTCAAAATATGCCTGTAATTAGCCATTTGTCAAAAGTAACTCATTTCCCTCATCTAGAAAACTACTACTAACATTTTGTATTAATGCAGAGCTTGATTTCTGAGATTATCCTGATATGGTCCCTACACATTTTTCAGATACAAACAAGCCAAGAGAAGGCTTGCAGTTTCTCCTTTTAAAATGGAAAGAACATCGAGTTTGGCCATAACACAACTGACTCCCACTCAGAACCCTGCTATTTGAAGTAATTTTATTCATGTTACTGAACTTTCCTGATAGGATTAGAAGATTTACTAGATGTGACATGCATGCCACAGCCTGAAGCAGCCTTTTTACATTACATGACTTCATGCCACTGCACAGATCAGGTACATCTTTCTCCAGGCTTCATGCATCTTTCAAGAATCTAAAAATTGGCTAGTTTCACAAGATAGGCTCAGCCACACCAAGATCTCACTGCCACTAGAAAGGCCAGCCCAGTTCACAACCTCTCCTCCTGTATTACCCTTGCACAGATGCAACCTTAGATTCTGGACTAACAAAACCTTTGGTGAAAACCCTGAGTGAAGCAACCCAGGTACATTTTGCTGGCTTTACTTCTTTTTTTTTTTTTTTTTTTTTTTTTTTATGTGTGTGTATGTGTGAAATTGCTTAGGTCATTCTGTGTCCACACCAAAATAGAAAGAAAACTGCCCACATAAAACCCCATAAAGCTACTGTAACTACTGATATTCCTGAGGTACCAGTCAGCCAGGGTTTCCTCCTATGAATCAGCAGTAGAGCATGGTATTACGTCTGTGGCCCTCCAAGAGATGAAAAAATCAGATAGTAATAGCAACACACAAAACAACCCTGCTTCAAATTTATACAAAATATTGTACCTGTCCAATACCTCAGCACCTTTACTTAGGAGCAACATACAGAGAGATTTATTTCCTTGTTCATATAAAATGAGAAAGCTCATATGTTCACATTTCCTGTGCAGGTTGATTTTCTTGAGATTTACAAAGACAACTTGACTTTGAGCAAGACTTTTAACAAGCAACATTGAGAGTGTAAAGAGTCAACAACAATGGAGGTAACAGACACAGAAAAGCGTTATCTGAGTTTGTGTTCTGCTATAGTGTTTACAGAACAAATTTTCATCTCTTAGCCCCGTTTCTATAAGCAGGCACAACTTATACAAGACTAACAACCGTTTTAAAAACCACAATTTCTTTAGCCCTGTATAATGTCGTAAAACAGCAGGTTGCCATCAGAGTCTTGCCTCAACCATCACTTACAAACCCCACCAAAACCAAGTGCTACAGTGGCATGGCAAGTTCAGTAACAGCTGAATTGACATCCCTGTGGAGAGCTGCCTTTGGCTCCACCCAAATCGGTTTGTTACCTTTCCATTTTACCATTTACCTATTTAGCTCTGACCAAACCTTAAGTCAAAGACTCAAGACTACCTGACCCCAAACTGGTTACCCAAAACTTTAAACAAGAAAGACTGGTTATTATAATTCATGAGCAGTACAGCTTGTAAGTCCTGCAGCCTTCAATACAATTTCTGTGCCTAAAATCACTCACATGCATGTGAAGTCTTCCCTCATGACTCAGTTATCTGGAAAGCCACATTTCTAAGTAAAAAAGGCAATCTCAAGCTTTAATGCTTAGCTGCTCTCTCAGTTTTAGCTGCTGCGGAAAACAACTTCATTTCCTCCTCTTTGTTTCAGTACAGATTCACAAAGCATCATCCCAATCACTTTTTCTTGCAAACAGGTTGGACTAGAAGCAGACATTTCAGAAAGACAGTACTGCTATTGAAGTCAGATGACAAAGAACTAGAAGGTAAAAACAATCAAGAGAATAATTACTGAAGAATTTTATTATAATTTTCCTAAACTTGATGCCTTATCCAACAAAGAGTAGAACAAGGGAAGAAATAGAAAAAATACAGTAAGTAAATGATACAGCTGAACTAACTTATACCTGCAAGGAATGTCATCTGTAAAATTTAAGACACATTTACCAACAGGAATGCAGTCATTCAAGTAACTAAGGAAAAGAAAAAAGGAAGTAAAGCAAGACAACAAAGGTTGACTAATTTACTTCTAATGTCATACTCCTGCAGAGAAGCATGACAAATACTTACCCATCAATTTTTTTTTTCCCTACCAAGAGAGACAAAACAGGAGGGCCAGAAAGCAATACAAATCACACATGCCCACGGCAGATAGTTACGTAATGCTGACGTACTGCCTGCTCTTTGCTCACAACACTTTGCTGCAATTCCAAGTACCAGCTTTTAACAGTTACCCAGTTTGAATACTTTTAAACTGCTTTGTAAATAAAATGCAGGCACACAAAGAAGAACAAGATACAGAATGAAGCTTTAGAGCTATTTTCAACAAAGATAAAAATAAGAAAAGCTGAGAGTTAGCTTTATGATGAGACATTTTCTGTTTCATAAGAAGTCATAGAACTGGCTTTTCGTACTAAAACGCAAAACTAAGTTGCCTGCCAATCCAAAGTCTCTTAGTTTAACTTACTTGAAGAAACCACAAATAAAAAAAGAAAGATAGCTCCTTCATGTTAACTGAAGTGCTACTGCCAGGAACAGAAACACGAGTCAGTAATTCTTTTGATAATAATATACACCTAGAAATGTTATTATTTAGAAGAAAACTTCCCCGGAATAGAGTCAAACAGATCAGCTAGAAGTAAAGGCAGAATGGGTACAAGCAGGGCCAAAAATTATTTATTATTAATCATGGGAGAAAGAAGAAAAAACGAAACAAAAAAATACAGTGAACACAGCAGAACTGGCCAGATTGCACAAAACTAAATTCATAAAACATTCATAAAATGTGGCATTAGCCACATTAAGTCTTTTTTTCCTACATGTCATCTTTAAAAACTAGGACACAACCATAAAATTGGCAATAATCTATTGCTCAGTACCTATCATAGCCATTATGTAAGCAAATACATCACAACACTTAAGATCACATGCTTGAATAATCAGCTGCTAATCAAGTATATCTGCAATTGCCCTGTTCCTTCCTTTCTCTGACTCAAAACAGTAAGTAAACATTACAAAAATCTCAGTCTTCAGCAGTCAGATGTAACAAAGAAACTAAAACAATATACTCCTTCCCATGGGGCAGTAATCAGTAAGACTGTATTTCAAAGTCTGGAGCCCAGCAGACTGATTTGTAACAAATGACTACACAATTTAATATACACAGTAAACTGAGGAGGACAACCCCTTGCAGTCAAACACTAAGATAAGCCCTTTCGGAAGGCCACACCAAAGAGTGTTTACCCAAAGCTGGCATCAGCACCATCACTAGAAGTTCCTAACAAGCATAACATAAAATATTACAGAGACAAATTATTTCTTCATGTGCCTTTTTTTTGTACTCCTTTGAGTAACTAAATTAAAGTCTTTCTTCTACCTGTCTGACCTCTAATAACATCTCTTAAAATATTACCAGGTTACCTCAGGCCTAGAGGAAGACAGTGTTTGTAGGCTCTCAAGAAAATGCTCTGCCAGCATTTTCCTTCTCTGTTGCAGAGAAGGAGGAATGACTTTAGAAATTTTACTGATTTCAAGTTATGGAAGCAGAGTGCCAGAAAAGAAGTGTGCTGGAAAGCACTGACCCATAAAGCAGTTGGTGACCAACTACCATCCTAAAGGCATATGTCACAGCATGCTGGTGTGCTCATCACCTCTAGGACAATCCCTGTATCTAAGGGCCCAAAAGCATACAGAAATTTACAATGCCGTAAGACTATCAAAATAACTATTCCAAATACAATAAAAGCATTTCCTATTACTTTTTCTTAAATCATAACCTAGGAACAGTCTGAATAGAAATGTCAGAATTTACATATGCACAGAAGTAAGTGTGATTACTTCTGTGGACATTCTTTTCACTGCTTAAGCTGTAAAACACAAACACTAAGAAATAATTTAGGATTTAGCTAGAAGATTGCAGCAGCAATTTGAATCACAGAGAGTAACAACGATTTCAGACTTGCTTATCTTTACATCCATAGTAAAGCTATAAAGTACAAGGAACTCGACGATAAAATTTTAACTTTTGAGGAAACTGACTGCACCTAAGCCATTTTTACACCCAATAATCAGAAAAGTTTATATATTTTAAGTATTAATTGACCTTAAGCTAATGACTGCAAGATTTATGTAACTGACATGAAACTAATGGCTGCGAGAAACAAACAGGACAATCAATTCGGGCAGGATGAAAAGTCTTTGTATTCTGAATGATTTCTTCTGTGGTTAAGTTCAGGGCCGAAAGAAAAATTGGTCTCAGTGACCCACAAAGCTGCAGACCGTTCTTGAGAAGAGTGTGCTCGTGCCTGTGCATACACAGACACGCACACACACACACACACACACTGAAGGTCAGTCTCCTCCCTGCATTTCACACTTCCCTCTTTCTAATCTTCACACAGGCCTTGCACTCTATCCCTGTGCCAGAGTTGTCCCTTGTCAGGCTTCTAGAAGCCACAAGGTTCCAGAGGTTGGCTCCGCGGCCCGTACTCAGCACGGACGAGGACCGCCGTCCCTTCCTCCCCGGCCGCTCCGCCCCGGCGCGCCCCGCTCTGCTCCTCGGCCGCGCTCTCCCGGGAGCCGCCACCCGCTCCCGGCAGGGGGAGGCGCCGGGAAAACCGCCGAGCCCGGGCCGGCACCGGCCGCCGAGGCAGGGGAGAAGGAGGCGGGCAAAGCCGGCTTCCCGAGCAGGCCGGGCAGCCGCCCCCTCCGAGGCCGGGACAGCCGGGGGGTGCAGCCCCGCCGCCGAGCAAGGCCCGGCTGTCAGAGCTTCTCGGTGCGACGGGCCACGCTTGGCCCCAGTCCTGGTTCCTGCCAGACCCCCGCGCGTAGGAGCAGCCAGGCGGCGGCGGGGGAAGGGCGCTCCGGTCGCACCGTGCCCCGCTGCGCCGGCCCGAGGGGCGGGAGGAGGCGAGCGGGGCCTCGCCGGGGACGCCGCACTCACCACTTGGTAGCGGCTGACGGGCTGGTGGTGATCCATCCTGACCGCCCGCCGACACGCACGGGCGCGGCCGCAGCTCCTCCGACCTGGCGCCGCGTCGCTCGGTCTGTCGTTCCCTTCTTTCTTCCTTCCTTCCTTCCTTCCCCCGCCCGTTCGCCCGGCGCCGCCGCCGCCCGGCCCAGCCCCGCTGCGGCCGCCCCCCGCCCGCCCCCGTGGCGGCGGAGCCGGCCCAGGCCCCGCCCGCCCCGCCGGAGCCGCGCTCGCTCTGCCCGGGGCTGGGCGTGAGCGCCGCCGCCCCGACCGCGCTCAGCTCGGCTCTACCGGGGCTGCCGAGAGCGCGGCTGCTTCATCTTTCACCGCTCTACGCTCGGCAAAAGTGTTCTCTGAGGCTGCTACGTCCCAAGCCCAGGCCTCGCCTAAATATTTATCACTAGTGATCACCATGGGGCAAGAAGAAGTACAATATGGCACAGAAGACACCTTGGGCACCCGGAGAGTGATTTTGAATAGGCATCTACCTGCAGTGATTAAGAATCCTGAGCCCGTTTGCCCGCTGTTCCTATGAAGGCAAAGCACCGTTCTGTGGCAAGGAGATGTGATTTTCCTCTTCTCTCTTCCTCCTAAAACTAAGTGTTCAGATGTTTATGACCTCCTGGAGTAAAACCAGTTAAAAACGCTGCGCCCATAAAGGCGTATGGGATGAGGCTGACTCATTTCTAGGTTCCCGAGCTGCCAGATGTGTAGCTGCGGCACGCAACATTTTCAGCCAGCTGTAGATGCATCTCTTGGCTGCAGTGGAGTGTTCGCGTGTGCTGCTCTATAGCTGATCTGCAAGGCAAATGCTCTCACAAAAGTAGCTTCTCGCTATCACTGATGGCTGGCACGCAGAACTTTATCCTGCAGCTCAGGTCATCACCTTTCCGCAGCTGTTTGCTGACCTGAGCAGCAGGGTGAGTGTTTTTGTGCAGGCAGTCATCCCCGGTGAGCAGGGCGAGGACTTGCGGGAGTGCGGTAGGTGTGCGTGGGAGGGCAGGGAAGGGGAGAGCCAGCTCCATTATGGGAGTGATGTATCTAGGTGGGGGTGGGAGTGAAGATAGGATTGTAAGTGAGTCTGCGTGTGTGTGCCTGGCACCTTGCTTGCAGCCCATACCTGGCTAATGCAGCAGGTACTAAAGCTATCCAAATGAAAAGAAAAACATACTTGGAAAGTTCGGGCCTGTTCTGTTTGTTGCATTTGTTTTGTTTCTTGTACAACTCTGTTGCACTTCAAAAGCCCCAGCAGTTAGGAAACAAAGTTGCCAGAGACATATAGTTCAGATCTGGATTAATATTATTTTCCTGACAGGATTTTCTCCTTTTTCTTCATTATACATATCGAATGTTTAATTATTCTGTCCTAAAAGGAATAGTTATTAATAAAGGTCATCTTGAGTTTAAAAAAGTTTGTACTGAGTATTGCAGTGTGTTTCAGTTACCAAAACCTTTTAATTATATTTCCAGATTTCATGGAACATGGAAATTGGACCACTTTGTAATCAGTTTAACATCTTCTGTATCATTAGTAACAATTATCTCCAAAGTAAACTTTTTCTGAATTGTTACATGTCACAGCCCAGGAAGTTGTCATCTGATCTCCGTGGCTTTTTAAGTGTTGTGTCTCAGCTCTGCCATACACTGTCCTAGAAACTCCAACTAGTTAAGAGCTGCCAAATGGAGTTTGAGACTGCAAATGTTGGAATACAACTGAGTAAGCATTTATTAAGATGTAACCTTCACTTTTGAACTCGTGCAATTCATGTCTTTTAAGGGAAGAAAGGACAATAGGCCTTATATTAAATATACCAAAGGGTATTTAACAGCAAAAATTGGAAAATATTCCATTGCTCTTGGTAAAAGAGTCAGTAGAGGCAGGAGCACATTCAGTAGAGATAATACAGTTATTGTGGAAAGGGAGTTTCATATTTAGGGACATATTTTGGATGGATGATCTAGCTTATGTACAGAGACCAAATTTCTTTTACTTTGGGACTATAAGTGTAGCTATGTGATGTATACCAAAGAAGGCCACGTGACTAATTTAGGCTTTAAATATGCCCTTCTTTTGATTTTTATTCTTTCTAGAACATCAAAATATATTTTAAAAAAGGAAGATTATGCATTTCTTCTAGATCTTTGTATTTTCAAAATAGTATTATGTGTATATTTTAATTTAACTGTCT
This sequence comes from Catharus ustulatus, assembly GCF_009819885.2. Classification (NCBI taxonomy): domain Eukaryota; kingdom Metazoa; phylum Chordata; class Aves; order Passeriformes; family Turdidae; genus Catharus; species Catharus ustulatus. Next base: position 74,353,546 of record NC_046222.1, on the reverse strand, counting down.
GATTACGGAGATTTTGACCATAGAATAATATTAATCTACAATGCAAAGCAATTGGGAAGCACTAAGGTTCCTTAAAATTACAGAACTACAGAATGATTGAGGTTGGAAGGGACCTCTGGAGGCCATCTGGCCTACCTCCCTTTCAAGCAGGAATGCCTACAGCAGGCTGCCCAGGACCAGAGGGTTTTTTTAACATCTCCAAGAGTGGAGTCTCCACAAGTTCTCAGGGCAACTTAAGTCAGTGCTTGGCCACTCTCATATTAAAAAAAAAAAAAAAAAAAAAATCTTGATGTTCTATGTGGGCCTATTGTCCTGGCTTTGTCACTGAGCGCTGCTGAGAAGAGCCTGGCTCCATCCCCTACACACCTTCCCTTCAGGTATTTATATACATGGATGGGATCCCCTCTGAGCCATTTCTGCTCCAGGCTGGAGCGTCCCAGATTTTGAAGACTTTCTATGCAGGAAAGATACTCCACTCCCTTCATCACCCTGGTGGATCTTTGCTGAACTCTCTCCCATCAGTCCATATTTCTCCCATACTCTCTTGGACAGAATACATATATTGCACACAGGAAATGTGTCTTTCATGAGTGCTAGAACTTAATTACATAGCTGAACAAATCATGTGGACTGTCCTGTTGACTAAAACACTTGAATATTAGTTTTAGGATTTACTTTTTCATTTTCACCCTCTTAAACCTTAAGGGACTACAACAGTAATGGTTAGGACTATTTTCTGGATCCTGCAGAATATTCTTTTTTGTCAAAGAACTGTGTTTAAAGAAACAGAAATAGTGCTCTAAATAGCCTGTAATCGAAATAGTTTCAAATTTACATTTAAAAGGAAGTATTGCTTCAGACTTTTTTTAGGAAAAAAGAAACTTAATTGCTGTTAGTCAGCAAACTTAAAACAGTTTAAACTTTGTTCCACTATGAAAATGAGCCAAGCAAAGATTCTTCTTCATAATAACAGCTCTTGCAAGCCCAGTTCTGTGAAAAGTTGTCTTGAAGGACGGCATCTGAATTCCGACAAGTCTGAACTTAATTGCACAAAAGCAAGCAGTACAGGACTGTTAACAATTTTAATCTCATTTTTCATTCATTATTCAATCAATGGCCAGCAAATAAGGAAGCACAGTGTTTATCTTTACATTTCTTCACGTGTATAAGCCTATGCAAACTTTTAAGGTTTCTTGTGGAACTTAGAGAGTAGGTAGATTTCAGAAGTTAATTTTATCAGAATAAAGATATATAAATCAAAAACTTATATTGGTCAAAATACAAATATTTATATTACACTTATAGTACATAATTTTGTATTATTTTAAGTAAATATAGCAGTTTCTGTAATATTTTACTTGCTATACCATATAAAGATTAAAAAATTTAAAAATACAAGCTGTACATTCCTATCCAAAATCTGGGAAACAAAGTAAAATTTCAGGTTTTCTAGCTTTGTTCTACACCTTTAGCATGTGTTTTTAAATGTCTAATACAGATAATTCAGTGAGAAATAAACAGCTTTTTTCCAAATGTAAATCTAATGAAATAATTGTGCTTAAATTAGTCATGGACTGATCCTAAAGCAGGTTGTTAATTTGTTCACTGTATTTATTTTCCTTTGTGTTTTCAAACTCCTTTTATAAACTATTTGGTTTTAATTCTATGTTCCTGGTTATGTAAACTGCACAAAATTTGTGATCTCTCTATGGGCTTAGATAGTTACTTTAAGCAGGAAGTTGTCTTAAACAAACCACTGGGACTGAACTCCTTAGAGAGAAACAGCAGGACTTTGGCTTGGTTTTCTTCATCATTCTTCTTATTTTTTTTAGGCAACATAGGCAAGGCCAGAGCCATCATTACCAGGAACATTGGGCTGCTTTTAAGATTTTATAGCCAAATGTAGATTTTCAATTACATTGTCATCATCTATGTTCAGTGTGTACATACATGTGTACAGTCTTGCAAACCTGGCCTTTGGATGTGTCCAAATACCATGCAGATGTGTCTGAACCAGGTTTAAAAGTCATTACTGCAACACAGAGCTCAGGCTGGGAAATACCTCAAATATTTGCCTTGGTCTAGGACAGATTTTGCAGCCTGCATAGATCTCTTTACTGCTGCAGCTATTTCCTGATAAGTCACAGAGCAGTTCTGAACTAGCTCAGATATATTCTGACAAGCTCCTCACAGCTGTGGATTGCACAGCTGTACTCTGTCTAAACTGGTAGCATGGTTAGATCCCTACACCTCTGTTGTCTCCCTTACTACCTACATTAATTACCTTTGCTGACTGGAAACGCAGTTCAAGCAGGACACCACAGAAGTGAAGCAACATCATCTTTTAAAAAGGCTTCAGACAGGTTTAGGGAGCCAACACTCACATTAGCAGCAGCAGCACAGCTTCTTCAGTACAGCTCAATGGTTTTGCAAGGAGAAAAAAAAAGAGCATAATGAGCTGCCACTGCAAGATGATCGCTCAGACAGTTCTGTGCAGTAAGTTATGAGTCTAGAGGAAATGGTACAGAGTCCATAAATAAAGGCTGAGGCAGTGTGTGCTTGTCCCTCAGTATATTCTTCTTAAAAGTCATATTTCAATCTAATGTGACAGTCTGAGAATGAAGAATGAATGCAAAAGCTGCTGGTGTTTCACACAGGTGACAGAGGAGGGTCTAACACTGAGTGAAAAGGATCTGCCAAATCCCACCTTTTTGGAGAAGCACAAGTACTTAAGAAGTCAGCTTAAAACAGAAGTATCATAGGAGTAGATACGTGAGTGTGTGCCAGTTTGAAGTTGCTGGCTTTAAAACTAGAATCTATCTTAAAAATCTGTGAGTTTCTAACTATTTTAAAAAATCCCTTGTAATAAAATATAATAATTTAAATATTTGTGTGTTGTGAACACTGATGGTAAACACTACCATAATACACCGCAAATGTCAAAAGCTGAGAAGTAACTAGAATTTTGAAAAATTTATATGGCCTAGCTTTTTAGTGTGTTTTTAGCTACAGACCTGTTGTTAAAAACCTGATGTTGACAGTTGCCAACATGTGCTGTAATGTAAATACACAATGTTTAACAAATGAAAAAAATCCCCCGGTGTCTTTGAGTTTTCATTTTACAAGTGACGTTGAATGAAATGTGCTGAAGTCAGCCAGAGTTGATAAAACTGATGACAGTAAATTTGAAATACAGAATAAAGAATTTAAATATACACCAAACTGTTAAGGAATGTGGAAAATATGTGAGAAAATACTTCCAGTTGGAAAACAATGAACAACAAAACAATCCCCAAACCCTCAAAATCTGTTGGGAAAAAAAATTGACAAAATGGTAGAAAATACAGACGTCTGTAGGCTTAGTACATCAGTAGTCAATACAGATGCAAGCTACAAGAGGAAATACAATGCTGTTATGAAGTCTTATTTAGACAAGATATTTCTTGTCTAAATAGTCTGATCTTGGCAACACTATTCATTTTTGCAATATTGAAATGGCATGATTAAGTAGAAAGCAGTTTTAGCATATATTCCTTAGGAAAAAGATAATTCAAATATTTGTTAATCCATTTATCTGAAAGCTACCTTGATATTAAATTGGCTGTATGCAAACCAAAATCTAATCAGTTAAGGCCTTGATGTTATCTGAAAATCATTTTCTTATACAAGTAGAAGAGGAAAGCAATAGGTACACAAGTACCATGCTCTTGGAGTGTCAATATTGCTGTAAGTATTAACTGCAAAGTATAGTCTCTATTCTAGAGGAACAGAAGTAAGCTAGATATATATTCACAATAATTTACTGCCAGATCAGTAAGTCTGAAGTGTTGGCAGTTCTCCTAATGTTTATAACACAATATAAAAATCTATTTGAAGAAGCTTTAAAATGAAAATTATCTTTTCAGTTATTCAAATGAGGCTGATAATTCGAAACAGACATGCTGTGACACTGCCCTGCAACAGTACTGTTAGTGGGTTTTTCCAAATAACAGTCTGTTTCTTATTGTATATATTCCCCATATATACAGCTCTTGAGCAGGTTTTATGCCTTAATTGATTTTCTTCTACATAAAATAAAGCTCTGCATAAATTATAAACCTCTTTTATTATGAACCCCCTTTTAGCCTGTGTTTGTAATGCAACTGCATTAAAACCCACATAGTGGTTACAAAGCTGTTAAGCTGTTAAAGTGGCTCCTTGTAATGCCAGCTTAGTCTCCTTTGAACATAAGGCAGAATACAAACAGAAATGGAGCAGAATATAACAGAAATGTTGTTAACCACCAGATCATCAGCCAGACCTAGCCAGCTGCAGTGCTAACTCAGCCTAAATTCTGGCTAAGGCCCCATACCTCAAGTTTCCTGTTGAGTAAGCATTCCGTTTCTTGGTTCAAATGACTCTTGAAATGACTTTCAGAGGATTTCTGATATGCATAGATTTTACCTGTTAGCTAGCCTCACAAGCTTAGGTAGCATGTGAATATGACCATTTACCTCAACAGATAATTTCCTAAACCTGGAGAAAAACGTTCTTTTTCATTGGTCCAGCCTGCTAACAGTCAAACAACATTGTGTCTCATTGTCAGAACACACCCTGACATTTCAGATATGAGCAGTTGCCTAAATTTTACTCAGTCACTGCTCAGGAACTGGTAATATGCAAGCACATAAAGGTTGCTCAGGTCTTTTGCATACTCTTGTTTTGAAAAGTATGTAGCTCTCTGGAAAAAAATACCTCCTTCGGTGAATCTGAGTGGAAGTGTCCATCAGCATCTGATCTAACCCAGGGCTGCAGTGGTAAAAAAGGAAAAATAAATGTTGAGAAATAATCTTCGGTGGAGATTTCCACTGAAGCTAGCTTTTGTTCCATTGTGTGGTATGTGTAGGTAGCTTCAGGCATGACATTTCAGCATTCCTGTCAGTTTGGAGGCAAAGAAAGCAGCACTGTGCTTGAAAGTCTTAAATGCTGCTGGCAATATGCAGAAGGGCTCTAAACCAAGCAGTTCAGCAAGGGCTTGATCCTGCACATGCTTAGGTGAGTTCAGATAACCTAAAGGAGGAACACTTGTCTTGAAATATTTGTTAGCTGTGTTGCCCCAATTTATTCTACTACAGAGCAGTTAGCTCACCTAAATTTAGATGTTTCTGTTACAGATGTCTTCATTGGATCCAGATATCTGGGTATTTTTTATAGTGAGTGGAGAAAAAGGGCACTTTCATGATGCAATTTATCTCATTCTAAGATACGTGCTCGTGATCTTTTCACTGAGCACCACTGAAAAATATGTGGCCGCCTTTTCTTCATTCCCTCCCTGCAGGCATTTATAAACATGGATAGGATTCCCCTCAGCCTCTCTTCTCCATGCCCAACTCCTCCTCAACTAGCCAACAATGAGAGGAGGTTTCCTGGACTTGATAGTTACAAACAAGAAATAATTGGTCAGGGATATGAAAGTTAGAGCAGCCTTGGCTGCAGTGGCCATAAGACCACTGGGATAACAGGATCCAGAAGGATACAGGGGGAAGAATATCCAGAGAGGAAGATGCATGGCAAAGTCAGGACCACAAGCCTGCATTTTGGGAGTTCTGACTCCAACTTCTTCAGACAACTTCTTGGAATAATCCCATAGGATATGACCCTTGACTCTAGAAAGAAGAAGGTTCCAGGAGAGCTGGTTTATATTCTAACATCACCTCCTTCAGGCTTAAGAAAGCTGCATCCCAACAAGTAAGAGATCAAAAAAAGGCATCAGGAATCCTGCATGGGTGATAAAAAAAGAAGTGCATGAGATGAGGGAAATGACAGGGGGTCCACAGGGGTGTGCAGAATGTATCTTTATAAGGGAATGTTATAAAATAGCAGAAAGTACTTTATCTCAATGTTGAAGATATTTTATTTTATTTTATTTTATTTTATTTTATTTGGATATCTCATTTGATTAGCCCTTTCTACCTGGAAAGCTGAGGGAAAGCACATTTAAGGGCTAATTTTTCTTACCACAAAATAAGGGAGGAAAGATGTAAGGGGGGCAGGATATTCAAGAATTTTAATAGCAGATAAGTTTCCTGTGCTTCTGGAAGTATGTTCACATGCCACCCATGTTATTTTGGAGATGAAAACCTTGTGGGCATCAACCATCATGCTAGTTCTGTAATGTGGCCAAAGCAGAAATTAAGAAAAAACCCAAAACCACAAACCAGGTACATATCTCAGGAAAGAGAACAAGTGACTGGAGATCAAGACCATGGTATGCTCCAGCCATAAGTCTATAAGTACACTGAGTAACAATTAAATGAGATTATTTCCATGTAATTTGGGAAACTCTTCAGTGAGGTCTTCCAGAAGTGCTGGGTCATGTGCTGACAATACTGCTATTAAGATAGAGAGAACTTAAAATGGAAGCCTCTGTAAAATCTGCAGGAAATATTCTGTCTCAGAAAGGATAGTAGGCACCAGAAAAGGAGAAACAGGTGAAAAATAATTTGCAAAATCTTTGGAAACATGGAAACCAACAAATGGGAGAAACCATATTGCCTAAGATGCTGGCTGACTCATTAAGAGAGTTTGACTACAACTAAGAAATAGTCCTTTGCTCCCGATAATTAGAGATCTAAGACTGCTTTCCTAGGTCCAGTTTCCCTGGACCATATCCCAGCTCCATTTGAGAAACATATTCAGGCATGCATTATACCAATTCCTTAGCCTTTGGTATTTAACATAACATGTTTCGACAGAAACAAAGCTAGGAATTGTGAGCTGAATGGGACCCATAGTGTTTTACAGCATCTTTTTCTGGTATTTTCATCTGGAATTATGCCAGAATCCCAGTGAAAGTGAAACCGCATGTAGCAGCTGTAGTTAGGACTGAGGAGGTGCTACAGGAACAGGGCTTCAACTCAGGTGTCAACAAATAACACAGAATGTTGCTCAACTCAGCACACAAATGTGCACTCGGCAGGATGTGCTGGTCTCAACTACTTTCAAGCTGTGACAGTTGTCCCAGTCAGGAAGGAAGTGTGGCATTCGTTTGGCTCATTTGGACATCAGACTTATGAGTGATAGAAAACTTGGCTCCAAATGTGGAATATACCAGTTTTTCTGATGTATGAGCTCTTGCTGAGATAAAGCATCTGAGATAAGACCATGGTATTTGCATATCAAAATGGTTTTGCCAAGCATATGCCTTTCAGGATGGCTTTTAGAAACATTATTTTATCTTAACACTATCAGAACTAGGTAAAGTAAATGTTAATAATTCACTCTCCTTGAAGATCAAGGAATGCATTGCAAGGATTCCAAACTTGTCCAGGACGTTGCAGGCAGGACTGGGTGCCTCAGATGGAGGCATCTGCTACAGAATGAGCTATGTGGCCAAATTCTTCAGTTCTACAGCCCAGTACATACACTACCAATATGGGTAGCAGTGTGTTTAAAGTTAAGACAATTATTAAGACATATCAGGATTCATCTGGACTTACCTTGACCTACCTGAAGGTTGATGTTAGTTTGTTTAACTGTAACAGCTGTTGTCTGATTACCAGCTGGCAGTTACCTGATTTGTTTCAGCCTTTGCTTAATTTTGTACAGCTGAATGGTATAAGGCTTATTGCAATATATATTTTTATATGCAGTAAATACAACACGCAATTTTTCTTTCTCTAGTCATCTACGATAATGCTGCAATAAAAATACAGCGTAGAGGGGTACAGGCATCAGATGATAACTGGAGCCTTAACAGTGGAAACACAGGTTGATAACAGAGGTCTTTGATTGTAAACAACTTGGGAGCTGCCAGTTACTGGCTGCCAAAGCGCTACTACCTTGGCAGATGGGTAAAACAATTTAGGGGTGACAAAAAGAGGGAAAACCAGGTATCTAATATATGCTAAAACATGCTGTAGAGAGTAAATTTTGCTGTAGTATGGAATTGTGAACCAATGAGTAAGGAGCAAGCAAATCGTGTTAGGAAGTACATAATAATGACATAAAAAGAACCCAAGAGTGAGGAGGAAACCATCAATACAAACATCATATTTTCAGTAAAAAGAAGAAAGAAACCCTCCATATCACGCCTCTTCTATGGATGTCTTGACATGACATACCCAGACCCCCCAGACAGAAGCTATCAACTTTAGGACAGGATCTGTGGTAAGAGTGACACTGGAAGGGTGAGCATAATATGAGGGACAATTACTATAAAGTTGGAGTATTTTGATTTTCACCCTATGATTATGGATGAGCCATACATCATGGATGAACCATAATGTTTGGATAATTGGAATTAAAATTGATAGTACCACTATGTTCAGACTAATAAAAATTCTTTGATTAGGCTATCAAGACATGGATTAGGTTAGCACTGAATTCCCAGTTCTGTGTAAAAGTAAGTGACCCACATAAACTGCAGAAGTTGTATTGCACCAAACTGGCAGGGATGACCTAAACTGTGATTTAAATGCAACAAATCAGTACTAAGTTTGTGGAGAACCTAGTTTGTGGGCCTAGACTCTTAAAACTTTATGTAGCTACCAACTCTACTGATTTGATTTCCACAGAATGTAATGGGAAGTGGAGCGTCAAGCTCATATACAGGCATCTAGCTACATCCTGTGTGCCTTCAAAAAGATACTGAATGTATGTTTTGACATTCTCATTGTACAACTGGAGAGATGCCAGCTGTTAGCAGTCAATTCACAGAGGCTACATACAATCAGAGTCACAGAATCATGCAGCTTATATGAGACATGCTTGGCCAAATCTGCACAAAGCAGGCCTAGTAAGGTCAGGCTGCTCAGGCCTTGCCCAGTCAAATTTTGGATAACTCCCAGAATGGAGAATCTGTTTCAGCTGTAAAACATTATTTCTGTTCTCTAGGTTGGCTATAAGAAGGGCTTCTCTGTAGACAGGGATTGATGAAATACTGAGGAACTCAATGTAAAATCACAGTCAAATGTGTAATTGTGGATTGGTGTCATGGAGAGGATGCTGATCTAAATGTTTGTGGGGGTTCTTTTTGTCTGACTCAGTCTAGTTATAATGCCTTCATACAACCTCAATTTTCTTCCTTCTTCAGCAGTTTTTTGGAGATACAGTCATAATTCTGAGCAAGCTCTCACATGCAGGAAAGTTCCCCTCGTATAAACTCCTCATATATTTTTAGTGAAAGAAGCCAATGGACACAAAAAAATTGGAATCATACCAAACCATGAATATTTTTAGCACCAGATGTCTGAATGAACTAGAAGACCCTTAATTCCATCGGAACCAGATGTCCATAAGACCAGAGCTAAGAGGGGGAAAAAATACAGCTTTTCAGGATTTTTTTTTCTCTTTTTTTTTCCCTCCCAGAAAGAAAGGTACTGCTTAAAGAGAATTTTTTATTTTCATAGGAGTTTAGGCATCTGTCACATAATTAACCTCTATTGGTTCTGAGAAGGCTCTTATCACCAGGGTACAAAGTTCGGATTTAACAAAGAACAGAGTGGTATGGATCTTTGCTGTAACTTGCTACTCTGCTGTTTCTAAACATTATACCTGATATGTGCTACTGAAAAGTATAGTGATTTATATGAGAGAATAATAGTGAAGCAATTCAGGAAATCGGTGCCAGTATCCTCTATTTTCCCAGATAAAGAGGCTATTTTGTCGAACTCTGCCTGGTGAATTAATATATCAAATAGATCAAGTTGCTAATTCATTTCACTACTAAGTACTGTTGCCACTGAAAGCACATAATTGTATTTAGTGCTTCTATTTGTAAACCCCATTAGAACTGGTTTATGTGATCATCCTCTCACAGTCTGGCTATAAGAGCTCATAAATTTGAAAAACTTAGATTTAATACCTCTATCAGGAAAAAAATACAGTCTGTACAGAAACAAATGACTAAGGCAGAAAAGGCAATGAGTCAGTCCATGGATGGCCCCAGCAGTTAGTGACTGGCTTACTTCCCGACAGCATGAGTAAGGAAAAAAACCAAACCACTGTGTGGTGATTAGGCTTCCTTCATTCTTCCTATTTTCAGTACAGAAGTCTGTCAATACTTAGGACACAAAAACAACCCCCATGGACATTGCTAACTAGAATATATCTTAAATATGTGCACTATGTACACCACAGCTGGAATATTCACAGACAAGTGTTCGAACTTGGTTCTTCAGAAAAATAAATAACTGTATGTTGACTTTGTATTGAATGTCATGCAGAGTTCAAGATTTGGAGTACCTGCCTCCAAGCTGTGACGTACTTATGTCCATGATAACCAGGAAAAGTTGCAGATCTTAAACACCTCTGTTTTCACAAAGTGAAGCGTGCAAGAATGAGTATACTTCTGTGACTTTTGAATAGTTTCTTTACCATTCACTATCTATTGTAGATGCTAAAATCTGGGGCAATTTCCTCTTCTTTTTACCTCAAAATTCAAGGTGCAATCTAATTTTCTTTCAAAGTAACACACAGTCAGTGATACAAACTAACCAAGATCCCCTTATGAGCGCAAAACGGAAGCAGCATCTAATGTACAGCCCCTCAGCACCAGTTATCTCCTCAAGAGGGTGGCAATGGATACAGAAGGACATACATTTGTTTGGTGTTTCATGGAAACACATAGAGTTAGTTTACTAAGGCCACAGGAGGATCTTAAATGGCTGTCACCATTAAAGACAAATAAAAGAGGTAGTTGAGGCAGTGAGAGTTAAAGGTTATTTCTGAATTGCAGGTAAATGTAGTGAAATTGTTGTTGCTGTAAATCTTGCTATAGAAAATTCATAAATGCACAGGAATTATCTCTTCCTGAAGGACCACTTCCTTCCTATAAATTTCTATGGAACAAAGCAGATTTCCTGCAAAAACATTCATTCATATGAATGAGAGCAAAACTGGTTACTTATAAAGGAAAGATGATAAAAAAAAAATGTTACTCTAGCAGCTAACTGTAAGGGAAACCATGTTTTCCCTGGCTACCTCAGGGAGCTACTACGTTGTCTGGCATTCCTCTGAAGCAGTGTCCTTGTCTGTACAGAGGCTGGATTAAAGGTCTTGCATTGCACTTTATCAGAGGGAGGTACAAATGCTGAAGATACTGTGCCAAAGTACACATTGGTATTTGATTTTTTTAAATGCCATTGTGTCCAAAGTTAAGGAACAAACACAATTTTGTATTTTCCTGTATATTGGTACAATAACATTGTCACTTTGGCGAAGTATGAATAATTGATTGAGTGAGTCACCATAATTTATTTTAAAATAGGTCTAGAATAAAATAATACTGCCTTTTGCAGTAGCAACTTAGTAGAACTTCCTGTGTTTAAAATAAGCAAGGCTTATTTGCACTGTGAGGGCCAGATACTTTGCATCTCCTTAACTGCTTTCATATGCTCAAAGGAAGAAAGTATCTTTTAAAAAATGATTAATTAATCCCAATGAAATAAACTCAGGTGTCATCAAACTGCTATATTGCTCCAAATTATTTTTTTTTAAGTAGCATTTTCTCAGACAGAGTTGCTTTCCCATGGAAAAGAACACAGGCCACTGGATTTTAAAAAAGCATAGCCATGAAATAACTTGTGGCAGTGATTAGATTTGCCCCAGTTCCTGGGAAAGTAAGGCTGGATGACTGCAATTATTTCCTTTCATTGTCTCCCTTTGCTCAGTTGTGCTACACAAGTTACCAAATCAACTGGAAATGCTAGATTAAAAACACAAAAACAAACAAGCAAACACGCACTCCCACCCCCACCCTTTTCCCATCATTTGAGGTTCTAGGTGAGGCTCATCTGAAATTCCCTGGGATAATCACGACATCCTTATAGGGCTGGCCCAACCTAGAAGATACCTTAGCTTTCTGTGGTGTCTGAAGGCATCTGCCTCAGAATCCAGAGGGCCTTTGAAACAGCGACTGGAAGTTAAAGAAACCAAACCAATATTTTGTATTTTTTCTGCCTGATTATTTTCCTTCTCCCCACTCTGCTCAGTAAACCCACACAGGAGAGATGCTCCATCCCTCTCATCATCTTGGTGGCCCCCGCTGGGCTCACTCCAGCTGGTCCGTGTCCTTCCTGTGCTGGGACCCCAGGGCTGGATGCAGCACTGCAGGTGGGGTCTCACAGAGCAGAGGGGCAGAATCCCCTCCCCGCCCTGCTGCCCACGCTGCTTTGGATGCAGCCCAGGACACGTTTGGTTTCTGGGCTTTGAGTCCCCATGGCTGGGTCATGTCCAGCCTCTCACCCACCAGCACCCCCAAGCCCTTCTCAGCAGGGCTGGACTCCATCCAGGACTGCTCTCAATCTGCTCATCCCCAGCCTGTGTTGATACCAGACCAGAAGTTGCCCTGATTCAGGTGTAACACCCTGCACTTGGTGTATAATAATCTTGCAATTGGTTCTATAATATTCCTTCCTGGAATCTGACTGGATTGCAATTAAGTATTGATGAGAAGTAAAAACTATGAACAGTAATTACACTAGCATAATAGCCTCTACCTCCCAAGCATTTAATATTTGAGGGGTATCTGTAGCTTGCATTAGACATATTGAATTTTGTTTTCTATATCAGATATGTAGAATTTATAGATGTGCTTAACATATTAAAAAATGATGAGTTCATAAGATGCTTTGAAATCTTATGATGTCAGGTGGTGGCCACTTAGCTTTTCCTTTTTCTGTCTGTCAGAATGCTAGTAAGGGAAGTTGACTACTTCAACCTGGAACCCAAAATCTGCCAGCTGTTCAGAGAGGTGAGTAAGAACAAGAAGAGCACATAGTGACACACTGCAGAACAATTGCCAAGCCTGTATCCTCAAAGCGCCTTTGTTTCCAACAGTCCCTACTTAATTTCCTTCAATACATTTATTCATTGCTTTTTGAACTCTCGTGACATTTTAATTTTCCAGTGCCACATGGCCAAAACTTCTACATTGTGTGAAGAAATATTTCCTTTTCTGTTTGTTTTTCTTTTTTTTTTTTTTTTAAATCTGATCCTCACCATCTTTATTTGGTGCCCCTAATTTACTTTTTTTTTTCCAAAAAGAATCAGCAGTTGATTTCTACCCATATGCTTTACTCTAGTTATGTAGACTGCTTCCTTCTCCGTTTTAGACCTCCAAAGCAGTGAAGAGGCCATGGTAGAAGCACTGGCTGTATAGGTCAGAAGGAGATGGAATGAGGCAGAGGGAAATATGGAAGATACTATCATTGAAGTAGAGAAGATCTGATGTAGAATGAAAATGGGTGTCTTTTTATTTCAAAGAATACAGTTACAGAAAAATTGAGAGAATGTTTGAGTAAGCTTCTCAATTATCTCATAAGCAAACAGCTTTTTCTGGAATCTAATACGGCAGAAATATTTTTTTTAATGGACAAGAGGAAATCAGACTACTTGGGAACAGCAAAATGACATACTGGTAAATCTCTTGATTAATGATAAAATGCAAAAGATAACAAAAAGACTTAACAAGCTGAGTTTAGTAGCTGGAAGATATCTCAGTGGAACAGATGAACAGTTAGACATAACAACTTTGGAGAAAATATGATTAGATTAATCTGAAAGACTATCTTGGCATCTCAATCATTAATGCCATCTTTATGACACAATCCCAAAATCAAAGGAAATAAGAAGGCAACATCAATAGCAGATTCAAAATAAAGCCACTCCTAGGGGATCAAATCTTTTATATTTGTCAGCTACTCAAGAAAAACATAAAAAATACTGTTAAATATGTTGATTTAATAAAATTGGTGGCAGGGAGGAGAAGGCATATTGTGACTTTCTGTAAAATAGCCTTGAGTTTTGATGAAAAATTAGGAATCTCAAAATACTTGAATGATAAAATTAGGTGCTGGAAGCTGCAAGATGTACTATATAGATAAAGAAGGAAATCTCTTCAGTATATCAATTTAAGAGTACTGCTTCTTTAAAATAACTACTGAAAAAATGGTTTAATAAGAAGATAAAATTTTCAGAATATCACAACTACAGAAGAGTTCCACCATCTTTTTAGATATACTAATAATTTGGTTATTAAATAAGATACATAGGTTGTGGGGGAAAAAAAGAGTTATTGCATTTGGACAAAAGAATCAACAGCAGCAATAAGAAGAAACTTATCGTAAACTGACAAATTATATTAGCCACGAGCCTGTAAACATAAACATTAGTAAGTTAAAGGAATTGAATTACTACAAGCATTAACTAAGAATTATTGGGGACAGAGTAAATTAAGGCCTGGAGGAAAATATGGAATGCTTATTATTACTCTTCAGCTTATTTCAGTACCAAAAATTAATTGTGAAATACTTTCTCACGTAAAAGATTCTTAACAGGATTTTTTTGTTGTTGTTTTTACAGATGGAACATTTGAGTAAGAAAGACAATTCAGTGTATTATAAAATTAAGTACCAATTTATATTTGGGTCAGTGAGTTTCATTTTTCATAAATTTATAGAACATAATTTTCCCTTAAATTTTCCATCCTTTTTTTAAGAATACCTTGAAAGAATAAATAGATTCAAAAGGAAGGATACACTCAGGTATCATTTTCATATCAAATAGGGTTTTTTTTTTCACTTTATGTTTTTGAAGGACCATCACCTCACAAGGACCACTGAAAATTCTGTGCTCCTTAACAGAACTAACTGTCTGAGACAGTCACACCAACAGGAAAAAAAATAAAAAAAGCTGAAGCATGTAATGCATTGCTGTACATGCTGATACCACTGTTTTTCTTAGTAAAGCAATTTGAGGACTGATGAACATCAAAATACTGAGTTGTAAGTTATCCCTTTGATATTTTCATGGTTTGTTGAAGCCAAAAGAACATGTGCACTTCAAAGAGTGACGCGTCTATGCAGCTTTTTTTTTTTTTTCCAGCTTTGAGCATTTAACATGAGGATATATTTTACATATTTGCAGCCTGAAAGTTGTTAGCTTATCATTTAGCTTTTAGACATGACTTGCTGGAAGATGCATTGCTGTAGTAAAGAAGGAAAAGGAATATAAGCAAACCAAGTCAAGTCATTACTATAGCTGTTTTATTCACAACTATTTGCTGAACATAACCTAAATCATTTTGTGTGCCTAAATTATGACAAATGGGCAATGGAAGGAGCATTTCTGGGCATTTACTGAGCAACCAGAGGAGGGGAAAGCCAACACAGTGCTCAGAAGGAGTGATCCAGCTGGCAAGTGGCATCTGGCATGTCTCCTAACCATCAAGTTCCTTCCCGCATTAAGGAAGAACTCTGCCCTGTACTCATTCAGTTATTCAGGCCAATGTATTTTTCAAAATAGGTCTATAATTAGGCCCTAAATCCATACATTTAACTTAAGCAATCGAACTTTCTAAATTATCAGGCACCTGGAAATTTCCACATCAGCTGGCTGGGCTATATTAAGAAATCAAATGTACCAAACTGTTTACTGGCACTAAAGGCAATTGGCATGGAGCAGCCTTCACCCCATAGCTCTGTGACTGATCTGTCCTGAGCAGGGTGGCCTGACCTAAATTGCCTGTTGGGAAAGGTCCCTTACCCATGCTGTTACCCAAACCATGCCTAGGAACTGTTAAGAAGCTGGGCAAAGCCCAGGCTTTTCCTAGGGATCATACTTGGAGTTTAATGGTACAAAGCATTAAATTAAAGTGCCTCAGGATTCTCTCCAGTATTTTGAAATT
Organism: Catharus ustulatus; assembly: GCF_009819885.2. NCBI lineage: Eukaryota > Metazoa > Chordata > Aves > Passeriformes > Turdidae > Catharus > Catharus ustulatus. The sequence goes on along the minus strand of NC_046222.1, from coordinate 74,337,879 downwards.
GTTAGCACAGTCATGGCTAGTAAGCATTCCCAGGTGCTCAGGATTTCTAAAAACAGAGCCTGTTTGATAGGGCTTTTTACTATTTCACTGTTCTTGTTTGCTACAGATTAGCCTAATCCACTCTGTTCATTTATAATAATATTAGTGAGAAAACCTTCCAATTATATCCTTCCCACAATATCTTTCCCACTAGACTAGGATGTTCTTTCCACCTTTTCAGCATCTCATTTTCTCAGATATGGTGTTAACACATTAACCTGTGAAAGTTAGACTTTGATTGTGCAGCCTTTGTGGATTAATTCTGTTCCTTGCACTGTATTTTTTAGGCAGACAGACCATAATCCTCTTTCTTGTATTAAAAAGTATCTTACTCTAAGTAGTGCACTGGCATCAGTGTGATTACTTCTGCTGAAAATAAATAACAGTGGTAAAAAACACTGGTATATGTAGTTCTTGGGAGTCAGTCCCCATCTTATTTTCCATGGGCTTGGGATTTTTTTTTCTGATTTCTGTCACACAGTAGTTGAAACTGGAGCTTTCAAGAGATAGTAAATTAATTAGAAAAAGGAAAATATTGTGATGCTGGTTTAAAAGTAAAAAATGGAAGATGTTCATGGTAAGACTAAGGCTATTTAAAAAGAAAGAAAGATTAGACAAGTATTTGCACCTCTTCTTGCTTATTTAAGCTTTATAGCACACACACACACACAAAGTAGTTATTTGGTTTGAAAGGCAAAACATAATGAACTTTTCAAAGACAACTCCTACAAAGTTACCTTCGTGAATTGCTGTTTCACTGTTTAGCAGAAATATGTCCTTAGTTCCTCAAATATCTCCAGGCACTGCCCAGCACGAGTGGGTGGCATGAGATGTACTGTGTCATGGAAGGACAGAAGGACTAATCAGAAGGGAACTGCCATCAGGATTATATGAAAGGAAACTTAAAGATAGGAAAATTCCATTATCCAATGGGCATTAAAGAACTGTATCAGAGTCTAATCACATGTTTTAAGAAAACAATATTCTTTCAGACCTCAGATTGCTTTGAGATTCCTCCTATTTAATATTTAGAAAGACTGAGAAAGAGAACAGAAGTCTACCTTACGTAAGTCCACCACAGCCTTAAAGTGGCAATAAGGACATGACTAATTATGTGATAGCTGATAACTACAGTCTGAAAGTTGATTCAAACTGAATTCAATCATTTAAATTCAAAAATTCATTAGGGAGATTTTTTATCTTCTATTTGAATGAAAATTACAAGGATCCATAAAAGGAGCTGCTATTCCTCCTGGAATTTTAAAAAATCGTATTAAAAAATGTGTTTTGTCTAAAATGCCTACTTCTGGTATGATTTAAGGAGAGAATTATCTACACATGAGCTGTTGAAACTATTTTTTTGGGTTCTACTGTAAAAGAGAGAAGCTAAACTGTAACAAAAGCTAAGATTAAGGCATTAGTTTCCTCCATAAGAAAAAAGACACTGCTTCCTATTGAGAAAGCCTTAAGATCTCCCAGAGAAAGGAAAAAAAAATCTTAACAAAACATTGAGGAGAAGCTTTTAAGCATCTGGTACAATTATTAGAGTGGCTGCCTATTGTGCTTATGTCTCCAGTTGAATTGCCTCAATACATTAGCTATACAAACACAGATAGAAAAGGAGCTGGAAAATATTTACTATCTTTTTCTCCTTTCTTCAGAGACACTTTTGGTATTTTCTTTTCTTTTTTCTTTCTTCTTTTTCCTTTTTCTTCTTTTTTTTTCTTTTTTTTTTTTTGCTCTGAGATGACATGCAGGATAAAATTCATCCCATGCCAGTGAAATAAGCAGAACTGAATCAGAGATTATTCTTCCCAAAGCATATAAATATCTAATTTATATGTGTTATATAATTTATATTTATTATATTGAAAACTTCCTTATAGGTTATACTGTGGTCAATCTGACTAATGAAGATATTTCATGTAATAAGAACTACAGAAATCTTGATTGTCATTTTTTCCATCCTCATTTTCAGGCTGTACAAAGGACTTTATATGGATTTTGAGACTCCGAATTCCATTTGAAATATTATATAATACTCAAAATGCATATTACTGTACTGACACCAGTAACATAAGTACAAAAAGAGTAATACCTAGCAATGTAGAAAGGCATTACAAATAGGGCGTAAAATGTATGTATACTCATATAACCATTATATGTATATATTTATTTTTTTTTTTATTTAGACTCATCAAAACACAAAATGGAATAATAAGTGGCAAAGACAGTCACCAGCATTTGTTTTTCTAAAAAATGAAATGAGCAAGAATCTAGTATGGGGTTTTTCGTTCTTCATGGACACACAAAAAACCCCTAGCTAATTACTCCAGCTTACTGTTCATCAAGTCTTTAGCAAGGCTGAAATCTGTATTTCTAAACATCTTTTCTCTCTGAAATAGTCACAGGCATTCAAGTAACAGTGTCTTAATCAAGGGTCAATTTCTATTTTACCATAGCATATTTTTCATGTATGATGTATAGGCATAATTGCTTGCACATTTGAGCAATACCTTCTTTAATAAATAGACATGAATAACAGTTTTAATAATCAGGCCTTTAATGAAAAACATAGAAGACTTGTATGAAAGCACATTTTAATGTAATTTAATTTAATTTCTGCCATTCAGGTAGGTGATTGTTCAGCATATATTCACAAAAAAGTACTGACAGGTTCAATTTAATGGAAAGAGAAACTGCAGGCTTCATATCTAGAGGCTGCTCAAAATAAGTAACTGGACTGAAAATCAGTAAAAATCATTAATAAAGACAACAGAACACTGACCTGTAAGTCTTGACTTTTTTTTCAGCAAATGTCTACTGGAAATACATTCAGTTATTTAACCTACCACAGTTGTAAGAAAAAGAAAAAGGAGGAAGAGAAATCTTTTAATCCTGAGTGGATAACCATGACAACACCAGCATGAAAAAAGTAAACTCAGGCTAGCAAGATCTGTCCTAGGCCAATCATGGTCAAGAAGCAATATTTGAAAGAAAAATTCTGGTGACATAATGGTAATTAATTTCACTGAGTGATAACTATAGTTCCTAAAGAGAAAATGTGACTCTCTTGCAGTGGCCTTCAAGCAAATAACTGAAACATTTTAGCAAAGAAAGTTTCCTGTGTACAGCAGATGTTCCAATGAGGACCTTGCAACAGCATTAATGTTGTCAAGTAACAATAATAAAAAATATTAGATTAAGTTAGAGTTTTCTATAATAGACTAGTAGAAAATAAATCTATCAATATCTGTGAAGTCTACAGTTTGCAATAATTATGAAAACAAAATGTACATGCCTGTGAGTGAGATGCCACAATAAAAGAATGGTAGCCAGTCCTTATTTCTGTGCTCAGGAATCCTGACTTGCACCCTGTTGTGAATTAGCAATGCAAACAAACTTCAAAAGGAAGTGCACATTCCCAAGGCTCAGTCACACATGTGCCTCAGAGTGCTAACATTTGAAGACAAAATATACCACATAGAAGGAAGAGTTGTGTCAGGAAGGTATACATTTTCAAATGTAGTATCACATTTTTGCTTTGAATTATTATGAGCAAAGATGATGTTGCTTGGATCACAAAGGAAAATGGTAATAACATACAAAGCTATAGAAGAAAAGTAATATGAAGTGCCTTGGTGTAATGAATATACATGAAAAATCAAAGGTCATGAAGCACAGAACATTAAGAAGGCATGAAAAACCACGGGTTTATTGAGCTAAAGGCATGGTTTTGAGAAGTCTAGAAATCAGAGTGGTATTGACACTCCATTGAATTACGGACTCTTTGGAATAAAAATAGGCAAGGATGGCAAGGGTACTTCCGGCAAGATAACTTTGGGATATTTTTCTCCTGTATAGTAGATCCATACACTGAAATGGATGGAAGATTACTGATCTTTTTCGTACAAATAACCTGAATCAAGTTTTCAGGGGAAAAATCATCAATATTATCCCTATGATAATTTATTGATGCACTTAATTATATTTTTTGTTGCCAACACATTATTAGTAACATAAATAAACACGCCACTGCTTTTTATGTCTATATATAAAGCCACAAAATGTATTAAAGAGTTCATGCTGAGTTACTATCCCAGTGATAAAAAGGACAAGTTGCTGTGGTAGCATGAATGTTATTTCTTTAGCCCATTGACAAATTACATTAAGAAAGTTATTTCTAAATAATTTAATTTAAAAATCAGACTGTGTCCCTTTGCCATAAATCAAAGTCCCAGCAGAAGCATCTAAATCAGCTATTTATAATTTTTCTGGTGCCAACAGAAGCTAGGTTTAGCAGAGCCCTACCATTCCCTGAGGAACAGAGCTGGCCTGTGTTTGGCTCTGGAAAAAGCCATGCATCCATGGAAGAGAGGGGCAGAGAACACAGCCTTGTGCAAGGTGTAAGGGGCCAGAGAAGGAAAAGGGGAAAAATTCAGACAGAATTAACAGAGAGATGGATAATTCCATGCTCTACACATTTCTCAGTTTAGTATCAAAGGGGTCTTGGATCAAAATATAAGGATTTGAGGAATGCAACCCAGACTTCAGATAGGTTTCTTTTGGAGAAAGTGTTTTAACTGCTCTAATGCTGTACAGAAATAACTCCATCCTTCCCTCCATCGAATCTAACTGTGCTCTTCAAGGAGTACATACACCCAGATGGGATCCACCTGACCTAGTTTTGGATACTTAACATCTTGGTAATTAGATCTGAGTTCACTGTCTGAACAGTCTTCATAGTGAAGAAACAGTTGTATAGCACCATTCCTCTCAGTTAAAATAAACACTCATAATAAATAGGTCCAAGTAATCATTTCCTAGAAATGTTTTTAATTATAAAGGGAGACCAAGGTGACTAACAGAGACACAGATCATAAACACACAGCATAATCCAAGCTGCAAATGACCTCAATAACTCTCCAGTCCAACCTTCTGCTCACTGAAGTCAGACCAGATTGCTCAGTGTTGTGTCCAGTCAACGCTTCACCACCTTCAAGGCCAGAGATGTCAAAACCTCCCTGGACAGCCTGCTTCCCTGCCTAACTGTCCTTGTGTGGAAAAAATTCTTTTTTATGTACAGTCTCACTTTGTGCTTGTCACCTCATCTCACCATGCACCACTGGGAAGAACAAGGTCTCATCTCCTTGCTCATCTCCCCACAGGCACTGTTAGGTGAGGGCTTCTATTAGCTGTCCCCAAATCTTCTTCAGACTGAACAAGTTCTTGTCCATAGCATCTTCTCACAGGCCCCAACCACTCTGATGGTTTTCCACTGAACTCATCTCAATTTCCTGTACCAGGGAGTCCAACACTGAATGCAGTATGTTTTGAGTTGGAAGGAACCTTTAAAGACCATCTGGATCAACTCCCCCTGCTGTGGGCAGGGGCGCCTTTCACTGATCATGTTGCTTAAAGCCCCATCAAGCCTGGCTTTGAACTCCTCTGGGGATGGGGCATCATAAATCCTCTGTGTAGCCCACCAATCAGTGTGTGCAGCAGGAAGGGGCTAAACATAGGAATAAACAAGGGACTTGAGGATTAAGTGGTAGCAGGAAAAGCCTCAAATCAAAAAGTTTCTGCTTAGGACAAGATTTAAATAGCCATGTAAGTCTTTGTGTCTATGTCTAGCCTGACCTGCGGGGGTCATGCTGTGCAGTCTTGAACCCCAGACAGAACAGACAGGGAGGCACTGTGGGTCTCTGGTTTTTGTCTAGTCTCAGTACCCCTTTCTTTCCCTCACAAATGAATAAGAAATTGATGCCGCAATCTGCCTGTGCCTTGTACCTGGCTGTGCATCTTCTGTGAGAAATATGAAAATATTCCTGGGTTTGATAATGCAAACATTGTCATTGTGGTCACACACTGCTCAAGTAGTGAAAATGGTTCACCCATCGTGGTCAGAGAAGAGAAATCCCCTACTACTGACTCCAGTTCTGTGTCATGGCCACTTCCAGCTAGGAATACGAGCGAACTGCTAGTCACAACTGGGGAACCTGGACCATTCATCAGCCAAATGACAGAGAGAAGACTTGTCTTGCACAGAAATTGTGAAACAGAGTTTAGGTCTTCTCGTGTGGCTTTGGCCAAATGCTCCTTCTCACCCAGAAAATGGGCCTAATATTGCTATTTTCTGTTTAGCATTTAAACCTTTCTACTACAATCTTTGGCTAGGCATTGACATTCTGACTTCTGAGCATCAGCTGCAATTTGTAGGTATTTCAAAAAATAGGAGCAGTCAAGTAGAAAAACAGCAACGTAGCATTTGGCCATGTTACTGGCAACAACAGTGTTTTAATATTTGAGATGAAATGCTGACTAAAGCAAAACAAAAAAAACCTCATGCAGTATTTCATTATTTTGAATGGTTGCAAGAATCCTTTTCTGATCCACTTGTCCATTATCCCAGAACTATGACCTTGGATTTGCCTCACCACTACAGGCTTGCCTGAGATCACTGGATGGTGGCTCACTTTGCTAGCTTGTCACAGACACAACCTTCTCAAACTGATCTGACTTCCCTTGACCCCAGACCTGCTTCATTCCCATGGACATGTCTAGTTGCCTGGATGGCTGGCTGACCTGGTCCCCATCCTCACCTCTCCACTTTTTCCCTTGTTTGGGTGATGGGAATTGCTGTCCTGCCAGCCCCTCCATCCCTCCCAGCTGCCAGCACCACTGGCCTTGTAGAGTATCCCAGGATTGCTGCTCCCTGACAGAACCTATCTGTAAAGCAGGCAGTAGGAGATGCAGATGGATAATTTTATTATATGTTGTACTACTGATATTCATGGAAGTGCTTGCAATGTTATGAACCAAATAACCCTTCCTCATCCGGCTCTGCATACAACACCCTGTCTCTCTGCCTCCTCAGTGGCCTTGTGCTTTACTGCTTTGTGCATGTCTCAAAGTATCAGTAGCTAATTTTTGGTATAATGTTTAGGTATGAACACAGCTACTTTCTATGTATTTGCACAAACATAAACATTCATTTGAAGATTAATAAATAACAGAGAAATATGACCTCTACCAACAAGAAGATGCCAGAATTACAGTGTAAAAAGGCCAAGTATAGACAGTATATCTGGCCAACAACTTTTTTATTGTCTAATATGAAAGTCCTTTGTCTTTTCTTCCTGTTCATTATCCTGTAGTAGAAAAATTATCCAGTATATTGGATTATTTTGGCTACACAGATATTGAGCTATATATAGCCCAAATACAGTAGTTTCACGAATACAAGCCGCACGGACTATAAGCCGCACCCCCGGTGCCTCGACAATGTTGCTGTCTTTGTCAATAGATAAGCCGCACCCCGAATATTAGCCGCACTTTCGTTCGTAGCGAGAATCCGTGCGCAGCTTTCACAAATTGGCCAATTAGTAACAGGATCGCGGCAGAGCGGGATTTACTGGCTCGGGGCGGGGCCAGGAAGGCTCGGCCCGCTCATGGTTGCCGACGGGGCCGGCCGGGTGGTGCTGCAGCCGCCGCCGGGCTCACTGGCCCCCCTCTCCCGTCAGCACCGCCTCGCTGCCGAGTTTGCGCGTCCTGCCGGCGGGCCAGCCACCGCTGCGAGGCACGCCGGCCGCCCTGCTGCTGCGCTTGCTCGCCCTGGCCGGCACTGTAGGCCCCCGCACCGCCGGGCACCCCCACGCTGCTGGCCCCGATTCTGCTGGGCTTCCCCCGCTGCCAGGCAGCCCCACCCGCCGGCCTTCCTGCTTCTGCCATGCTCCCCTGCCCTGCTAGCCCCAGTTCTCCCGGGCTCCCCCGCCCTGCTGGCCCGGGCTCTGCCACCCTCCCTGCCCCGCCCTGCTGGCTCAGGCTCTGCCGCCCGCCCCCCACACTGCTGGTCCCGCCTCTGCCAGGTTTTCCCACCTCAGCTGGGGCCGGCCGGGCTCCAGCTTGGCTTGGGGCTGCCGCGGGCTCTCACTTCCGTGTTGGCAGCTTTTAGAATATTGTCCATGTATTAGCCGCCCTCGAATATTAGCCGCACTTCCGGGTTTCCACCAAACTTTTGGTCAAATTGGTGCGGCTTGTATTCGTGAAATTACTGTAATCTTGGGCTATAACCTTGAGAAAATCAATAGAAAAGGTCTGCAGCGTTTTTTTTTAATGCTAAGGTGTTACTTCTTTAATTTCACTTATTAAAATAGTTTGCATGTGTGTGTATGTGTGGGGAGATTAATTATACTCCGCCTAAGTTATAGTTTATTAACTTCTTTACTTTTGCCAAAGAAAAGTTAGATTATCTCTCCCAAAGTAATTTCATGTTCTTAGCTGAAACTGCCCACTGACTCCATATAAAAAATGACTTTAATGGGGCCATGAATTAATTTAACCCACTTAAATCTGGCTGGACTTCAAAGCCAGCCTGTATTTTCCTCGCATGGCTTAGCTGAGATCTCCTTAGTCAGCAGAGCTGGGTCTTCCTCTCACTTTCTCCTAATTTGACATGGTATCTATCCACGGGCTTTCAATACCCTCTTGAATAAATAGTGAGGAACACTTTTTTTTAAAACAGCAAGATTGTAATAAATGTTGACAGGAGTCAGAATCTGGAGCTCAAAGATACCCCTTCCTGTGTGCCTGTGTCTGTGTTTCATTGCAAATAAATTTAAAGGAATTATTTCTGTAGATGTCTCGTTGTTACTGCATTATTATCAATATTTTTTAAACTTCTGATATAATTTTATGTGTGAGTTTTGCCAAAACTATTTGAACATTAAGGACACTTCCCTGTCTGACCATCCAGGAGCCGCTCTGGCTGTCACATTCTCACCACCTGAGACTGTCACTGCCTGTGGGCAGTGTCAGGGAGATGACAAGTGCCCATTGTGATGTCCTTCACACCCCACTCTCACAGTCAGACCAGGTTTTCATACTGGCTCAACCCTCGGATTTACACAGTAGAATCTCAGACATCTGGAACCTTCAAATAATTTAATCATGGTGCAACCACAGAATAACAGCCCAAGCTGGTGCCTTTGAGGACAGACCCTGAACAAAGGATTCCCTGGGCTTTCACGCCCTCACAGTCTGTGCATGGTGAAGTCTGGGGTCTTCCAGCTGAGTCCTCGGCTCCTGCTGTGTCCCTGAGTGCCCGGTCACCTGGCTGGGTCATAGGTCCCTGTGCCCTCTGTCCTGCAAAGGGTCAGCAGTTCACAGCCTCTTGGATGGGCTCCAACACCCAGAGCTCAACCTGCACCTCGAACTGCAGCTGCACCCTGACCTACCGGCACTGATTGTGTTCCTCACCATGAATATCAAAGTGATTTCTAGCCATGATTTCCTAATTACAGATCAACATGGAAACATAAAAAGGATATAGGAAACAAATAAGTTATTCTTTATAAAATGCTCTCACATCTCTAACTCCATGGCCTAAATTTTAAAATGCCATCAGTTATTTTGAATGGGTTTTTAGGAACCTCACCTGAATTATAAATGTGCCTGGTTTAGGTAAAATGCCACATTTAGAAAACTAAGCAATCACACCCTGAATATCTGTCCCTTTTCAAGTGTCTCAGATGGAATATTTAAATACTTGAAACCTCAAGTTGATATTTGTAGATGTAAGATAAATATAGAAAAAATCCTGTTACTCTTCAAATTCTTCCTAAAATTGATTGACTTACATAGGGACAGTTGTGTACAAGTTCTTAATGTAACTGTTGCTCAACAAACAAGAAACTTTTTTTGTTGCTTCTTTGTTTTTAATCAAGGCATAATATTAAGGAGTTTATCTAGCAGTTTCCCTTGAACTTCCTTTTCCTTTCACCCTACTTCCTCCATTCAAAGCTCTGTCCACTGGTTTGTTTACATATACCTCACTAGATTAAACTAATCCACATGTATCTTAGTATATTTATAGCATATATCATTCCCTCATGGATATCCTTTGCTGGTGACAGTAATTTCTATTTTTAGTTGAACAACATATTTACTGAGTGCTGGTGCAAGTGCTTGGCTTCAGATTAGTAACACAGTAAAGGTTTATTGAGCCAACAATTTTGTGGACATATTAATATGGCTGACAATGAAGATACAAACACTTGTGTACAAATTATGTTTATTCCTACATTTCCAATAATTATATATCTAAAATTCTGTTAGCTTCACTCCTCAGAATGAGCATAGGATCATTTTGGTTTTATTTAATTAAACCCCAGCAAATACATACCTACATAATTAAAAAAACACAACAAAACAACCAACCAACCAAAAAAAACCAAAAAACCAAACTACCCAAAAAAAGGGAAGAAGAGCGAATACCAATACCAATATCCACTTCCTTTTTTTTTTTCCAAAACCTGACAGAAATTTCATTTCATTAAATTTTATTACATTTCGTTAAATATAATTTCATTGCGAGCATTCTTTACCATTAGACGAGAACATTCCTAAAGGATTTATTTAGAGTAGAGGAGTCTCAGTCAGTGGAACGGTCTCCCGTGAGTATTTTGGGAGAGCCCTCCCTCTAGCGGGAAAAGAGGAGAGTTTATGGGAGAGGTGTTTTTCTATCATACTACATGACAGATATACACGATAGGTCGATGTTGCAATATGAGAAAGGTAAGAAAAAAAAGACATTTAGCTAAGAACCAGAAGTTAGATGCAGGGGAAAAAAATATTGTGGACCAGGTTGGAGTTTTTTTTATGAAACTATAAAGAGTGATTGTCATCTTCCACCTTCCCTAAAGGGAAAAAAAAAACCCAAAAAAAGCAACAACAAAAAAACCAAAAAAACCCAACAAAAAACTCCATACAAAACTAGTTTTATTATCTCAGAAGTGCTGCATCTTTTATATAAAAATATATCTGAAAATCCTTCAGAACTTTGCACAAAGGACAGGTAGAAAATCCTTTTATACTTATTGATCATTCTAGAAAGTAGTCCAGTTTCAGATTAGTTTCTGGAAAATTCTGTGTTCTTGTTGTACCAGCATTTAACATAACTGCCTGCCCTTTATCCACTGTGATTCGTCAATTCTGATAAGCTTCATCCATTATGATAAGCTTTAACTTCCAAGGAGGCTGCAGAAGAAAATGTAAACCTACTGTGGAAAAGGTGTTAAAAATGGGAAACCTTCATTTCCTTTGTATTGCTATGCCACCCATTCAATACAACACTTTGAGCCCTGTCATTCAGAAAGTTCTTCACACAGTGCACCATGTCCTGCTCATCCCACAACTGCACAACTTGTCCAGAAGGATGCTGTGAGGGACAGTATCCAAAGCCTTACTAAAACCCAGAACTCTACATCCACTTAATTTTCTTCATCTGTGAGGTGGATGACCTTAGTTAAATAGGAATTTCTATTTGTGAGCCCATGATTGTGACTGATGATTACATTATTCTTTAAATACCTTTCGGTAGTACCTGGTATAATCTTCTACAGTGTTTTTTACAGAAACTGAGGGTAGAATAAAATGTCTCTAATTTCCTGGGTCTTCCCTTGCTCTTTTTATGGATGGGAATAACACTGGCCAGTTTCCAGACATCTAAGACCTCTGGTAGATGGCCAAGAGAAGTCCTGCCGTAACACCCACCAGCACCTTCAGAACTCTGGGATGAATCCCATCAGGCCCCATGGACTTGTGAACACTCTGCTGACAAAGCTGGTCCCTTAAAATTCCACAAATTAGAGAACCACTGTTCCTGCAGCCCTGTGACTCAGTGACTCAGCACCTCAAGGCTTATCAGGAATACTAAAGTCTGACTCAGAAAAAGCATTCAATGCCTCTGCCTTTTCTTCATCACCATTTGTCAGGTGACCAGCTTCATCAGGTATTGGATCAGTATTCTCATTAAAGCTCTTCTTGCTATGATCATAATTTTAAAAAGCCCTTTTTATTGTCTTGACACAGCACTGATCAATTTCAACTTTTTACCTTTTTATGTTTTCTCCCTATACATGAGAATTACTGCTCTGTGATCTTTTTGCAAAGCCTCACCCTGCTTCCAGAAAAAATATAATTTCTTCTTCCATCCAAGTGGCAAAAGGAGTTCCCAGTTCAGCTAAAATGGTCTACTGTGCTACTACTTGACTTACAATACCATGGCATTGCCTGCTCCTGGGCTTGCAGAAGGTGGTTCTTCAAAATCAACTGGCTCTCACTAAAAGCTCAAAACTGGCTCCCTCAGCAACTTAAGGCTTGCTTTCTTCTAGTCCAGGGTAGTGACTTCACTGACCTTTATTCTCATTACACTGCAAACTTTAAACTCCATAATTTTGTGATCAGTGTGGCCAGATGATTATCATTTGTACTATTACACCTACCATCACCTCTCCTGAGTCCTCAATACACAGATATGACGTGATAAGGTTTTATCTGTTGACACAAGGAGCCATGGGGAAACACATAGAGCTACGAACCGACCTGACATGTTGCCTCACATGCAGTTTGAGTGAGAAGCCAGCCTCCTGCTCCCTGAGCACCTGGCATAGAGCGTCTGCAGCCCTGAATGACAGAGCTGGCCATCAGGACAAATGGCAGCCTTCACTTGAGTGAGCATTGCCTGACTTGTAAGCTGTCATCTTTGTAATGCTTTCAATGCTCTTTGGACACAGATCTCAAACCAAAGACATGAGTGAATATTTTATCAGTACTACAAAGCCAACTCACAGACCATACATTTTTCTTTTATTCACCCAAGTCCTGCTGCAAGAAAGCAGTGCAACTCTCTATCAATTTATTAAGTAGTAGAAATTATTATCAGGGTGAAACAAGGCACTTTTGTATGGTTTTCACTCTAAAGTCAGTAATGTCTAAGTGATATGAGAAATTATAACTGAGAAATTGAGGAAATTATGACAGAAGTGAGACATGGGAAGTTCTAACAATTGCTATTAAAAACTTGGAGATAATTTATGTACCTTTTGTATCTTCAAAATAATGTTTTTAATAGCTGAAAATTACTGAGTAAACATATGATCTTAAGTTAGATCAAAACTATTAAAACATACTGAAAGACACTTTCCAATATTAGACTGCAGTGAATCAAATCTTTCTCCTATATTTGGATTCTGGTAAACTTCACCTTCCTCAGTGCTTGCAGAAGAAAATGCAAAAACACTCTTTAAAAGTTTCTAAAATTTTAAAATATTATACCAGCTACTCATAAAATTGCAGGGTTTTTTTTTTATGTTTTGAGGTTTAAAAATTTTTTTTTGCTTTATAGGACCTTTTTTTGCTTTATAGGATGAAAATATCCAATTTTTAATTTCCCCTAATTAAATATTATTCAAAAACTTTGGAGGGAAAAAAAAACAGTAGAAAAAGAGTATTCCACAATGCCTCTTAAAACAAGTTAAGTGATTTTCCTCTAGAAACAATCCAAGTTGCCTCTAAGAGCATGACCAAGAAGCGGCAATGTCTGTGCTCCCTCTCCTGGCTCTGCAGCAACACTGATCTGGGCAAATCCTAACCAGGATTTAGTTCAGGGCTGAAGCCTGTGCAAAACAGAAAGAACAAAAATGTGAAGCACTGTTTCAGCTTCCTCAGTGAGGAAAATTAAAAGTTTCTTCAAATGGAAATTAAAATTATTTAAAAAGTATTTTATTTCCAAGCTTCTTGAAAGTTTTTTCCAAGATCTGAAAATGAAAAAAATATAAAAATGCCTTGCACGAGGGACAACAGCAGTTTTCTCAATAGTTGCTATACTGAAGGTAATTTTTAAGAAGAGTTAGTTACTGATCTCTATGGTGGGCAATCTGAAATCTTTAAAATAATATTTTATCTAATAAATTGTACACAAATAAGATTTAAATAACCTTTTTAAAATTAAAATTAAAATTAAAATTAGATACTTTTAAACTGTGTAATTGTAAACCCAGTAGCTCCCCAAAATCAACATTACCAGAAATAAAAAGTAGCTCTCAGGAGCAATTTATTTGTATATTTCTATAGGAAAAACACATAGAACCAAGACTTTATTGCATCACCATACATGATTATGTGTAGTCTGGTATGAAGAAGAACAGGTGGTGTGAACAATACAACTTCCACCTCAAATATGACAGAAGGCATCCTTTAAAGTCTTTGCACTGGTTCTGCTACATTCTATACAGAACTCTTACATCTGCAGGATGAAGCCATCCTTGCTGGATTAGACATGTGGCTTCTCAGCAGTCTTAATGGCTGGTTATTTCAGTCTTAACTAAGAAAATGTATTTATTTATAATTAAAAATAAATTAGTGGTTTCACAATAAATGGATAAAGTACATTCTGGCACTTGAGATTACTTTTTCATTTATTACCTATTTCATTTATTATTAATTTTATCGCTCATTTAGTATTATTTATTTTACTGTAATAAATCTTTAATCTATGCTCTTAGATAGCTGAGCCATCTCAGGGACAATGAGGTTTCATACTGTGACTTGGGAATGCCTTCTCTCGAATGTGGTATACCCTACACAAAAACTTGGAAAAACAATTTTCCTCTACTCTTGCTCAATTTAATACGAAGGTGAGCTGGGCATGAGGGGTAGCAGGAAGGACAAAATAAAGATCCTGCTTGTTTCTTCCTATATTTTTGTATTATTAATATCTGAAATGGAAAGGATACCACATTGCAAAGCACACTAGACAGCACTAAGCAAAAATCTGCCACTCCAGGAACTGTCCACATACTGTGTAGTGTGACTCAAACCTGAGTCAGAACATTAGGTGCTGTCCAAGACACACTGTAGACAAGATTTGGAAAATAACATCTGAGATGGACCAAGTTAATTACTAGGGAGGCAGCCTCTCTTCCCTAGCAGTAAGTCCCAAACCAACATATGTTCTTCACAACATGACACCCAAGACCACAGCACCATCAGCAGCATCACAGTTGCCTCCAGCCTCAACCCCTCCTTCACAGCAGTTTGCCCAAGGAAATTGGGGAATGTGGGCAGCCTCTTTCCCCACATGCAGGCATAAATTCAGGTGTGGCTCTGCCCCATAATCATGTGCTCATGCAAACCAGAATGACATAGTAGCTTGAGACTTCATTAAGAAGATTTCTGGAAGAAGAAGTTCTGCTGGTTGGTGTCACAGGGGCAGAGTTATGAGCTATGCCTTTCCTTTCCTGCTACTCTGCAACTTGTGAAGAAAAGGAAGGAGTATTAATTACACCACGGTCCCTTTTTCAGTTGTCCTTCCCATAAGCATAAGTAGTGGCTAAGCTTTATTTTGTTGCCATTGGCAAAGTGGAGCAATCCTGCACCTGTGCTGGTACAAGCTAATGAGCAAGTCCACAACAAGCTATCCCTGCATAAGTACAAACTAATGAGGTTTCTAAAATACCAGCATCTTGACTTACAAACAAACACTTCCTACTTTTGAAAACACAAGTCCATTTAGAGGTATACAATACATACTTACATACAATACAGTGTGACTTCAAAAGTGCGATATGTTCTGCTAAATATCAACTAAATATCTCACTTTTAGTGTCTGTATTTAAACAATAATTAAACCCACAGAATTTCTAGGTTTGACTTCTGATGGTAGCAATTTGTTGCAACCTTGGCTTTCAAGAAAACCCGTTGAACAACTGTTAGGTCAGTTTGAAAAAGCAATGCTCTATTCTATGACCTGCAATCTCAAGCTAAGTGTTACAAGCATCAGCTATGAATACATCAAACACTTGTGGCTTTGGGACACTCTGCACAAAGCCTTTCATAGAATTGTAGGGTAGTTTGGGTTGGAAGGCACTTCTGGAGTCCTCCCCTGCTCAGCAGGGCCATGTAGATCCCTTTTCTCCAGCTATGTCACCTATCTGCTTCCTGCAGCAAGAGAAAGCAAGAGAGATATACACAGTAATTTCACGATTACAAGCTGCACTGACTATAAGCCGCATCCTCCAGGTGTCGGCAACATTTTGTTCTTTGTTCATACACAAGTCGCACCCAATTATAAGCCGCTCTGTCATTCGCAGCGAGGATCCCCGTGCAACTTTCACAAAGTGGTCAATTAGTAACAGAATCGCGGGAACACGGTGTTTACTGGCTCTGGGCTGTGCGGGCTTGGCCCGGCCCCCCCACTGCCACCGCGGAGCTGCCCTGGCCCAGCTCGGCTCCCCCTCCCCCACCGCGGAGCTGCCCCAGCTCGGGGCTGCTGCATGTTCGCATTTCCAGTTGGCAAATTTCTGAATTTTTTTTCATATATTAGCCGCTCCCAAATACAAGCCGCACTTCCGGGTATGGAGCAAAACTTAAGTCAAAATGGTGCAGCTTGTAATCGTGAAATTACTGTAATCCCAAAATTTAGGGCTGCTGTAAAGAAAGATTATGAACAAGGAAGTTGACTAATGTCCAGAGCTTATTTAATAATTAAATTTTTTGTTTCAAGGTTAGAGGAAAACATTCACAACTTACAGACCATCTGCTCTGAGAGCTTCTACAGGCCCTGCTTTTTCCATAGCAATGGCTCTATTTGGTTAAATTCACTTTGCACGAGTCAATAGTAAAAAAGGACACATTCCTATAAACATTGATCTTTTTGGACCACAAGCAAGTAAGAGTATTACAAAGCTGACCTGCTTTGTTATACCTATGGAAGCACCAGTAGGTGTATTCATGGGGAAAGGCAAAAGTGCCTCAGCTTTCAGATGATCAAGAACTGATAAACATTTGCTATTTGTGAAGGATGGAAGGGAGTCTTCAGGTCTGGATCAATTCTGTGACATGATTTTCAAAACTCATATTGACACCTCCTGAAATGAAACTCGCTATAGACGAGGAGCATCAGGAGGAATATCATTTGACCCTTTTATATAGAATAAAGGCAGTACGTGTAAAGATACACATCTAGATAGCAACCAATGGCAAGCCTCCAAACTCAATGACAGTACAAACTAAAAATCTGAACAATATACAAAATGGTTTAGTTCCATCAGCCCATCTTGATGCCATCCAGTTTCAGCAGACTCGCTTTTTAGCCTGTGTGTTGATGCTAGGTACTGCAATAAACTGCAGGGACATGGAACCCTTGATCTCTAGGTCATGCAGTCTGATATATCTGAGGTCTATAATGCTGAAATGCTTTTTCTGGGAGACACTATGAGCCCCAAGTCTGGTGTGTTATACCCACTATGCAAAACCAGAATCACATTTAACACTAGAAGAAAATCTCCAGTCAGAGATGAATGTTTAAATATAATTCCAAATGCAATCACATTTTCCTAAATAAAAAGGTGAAATGTTAGAAGCATAGATTGAAGAATTTTTAAATGACACAGATCAGTCTTGTCTTCAAAAGAAAATTAAACTCAATTAAAAACCAAAAAACCCAAGCCAAACTAAAATAACCACACCATAGACAAACAAACAAGAAAGAAGAATTAACCTTTTTTTTCTACATGACAGAAACAGGGACTAATAATGGCAGTATAGGTTTGGCAAAAATATGGATGATGTGCCTAGAAGTTATTCTCTTCTACAGCTGCCTTTTGTATTTAAAAAAGGGACAAATCTGAGTTTAAAAGACATCTATGGAGAGTTAAGAAAATGTCAGCTTTCAAAGAAAAATCTTTAACACTTAAAAATTGCAGCTTTACACATTGACAAAGATTGCTTACGAGTACAAGTTCAATGGCTTTGGAGAGGAGTCAGCTAAAATAAAATCTCAAGAAATGTCAGGAAGGATCGATCTTTCTTCACTGGCCGCATTAAGCTCTCATGCTAGTAGGTGATCCAATAAAAACGTGAATAAATACAACCCATTGTTTTTAGACATCAAAGGTCACTACAATGTGTGAGATAAGATTACTGCAAACTAAGTGCACACCAAACCTATGAACTTTGGGAGTTATTATACGTGAAAATGTCTATACTACTCTGAAGAACTTAACAAAGGTTTCATAAGCCAAAAGAGCTGTTAGGATGCATTAATAAGTAAGAGAATTAGATTTATATTATTTTATTTTCACAACAGTTTATTTGTATTTTGAGTTTATTGATGTTAAAATTCGGCATTTATATTAACGCACAGAATATATTTGCCAATTTTCAAAGTTTTGAAATTATCATTTAGTTACTTAGTTCCTATTAAATGTTTGGTACCTACAGGTCATATACATGATACAGAGTATCAGTCATGAATCAGCTGCAACTGATTTCTTAAATTATAGTGCTAAATTGTTGAAACCTAAGGACAGCTGTTCAATGTGTTCTTTTTTTCCTTCTTATCCCCTTCAGGGCTTTTTTTGTACAGGTAGGGATGAAATTTAGGGTATGGGTTTTTTTCCCATTAATAGTTTGTGAATTTTATATGGAACAGCTACAGGAGAAATAAAAACTTATTTGTCTTACAGAATTATGACATTGTAGAAGTTAATTATTACTTTGACCCTTTGTACAGATTATTATGTTGCCTTAAATGAAACATGATCTTTATGATTTTTGTTTTAGTTAATGTACTGGGTTTACAGGTGAATGAAGTTTGAGTTAAGTAAAAACTACTCCTTTTCTTGTGTGTGTGTGTGTGTTTTAAAAGCTGTTATTATGAACCTAAAGGTACTGTATCTTAAACAGGAACCACCTTATGTATAGAAGACACTTTATATTTCAGAGGAAATTATTTCCTCTGATCTAATAAATAGTTTTATTCTATACTCTTGTAATTCCAGCTGTGAAAAGAAATTAATATTGCCCAAAAGATGCTACAAAACATTGGAGTCACTTCTGAGGATGTGGAATGTAAATATTTATAAGGTTTTTAAGATTTCAAGTCTACAAACTCTAGAAGTGAGAATGCCAGTAGCATTTATTTATTTATTTATTTATTTATTACAGTTACTCTGAATATCAACACCAAATGTGATAACAGCACACTTCTATAAACATAGAAATGTTCAAAAACAACCACATGCAGACAAGTCTTATCCAGTGCATAAAACATACTTGTGAAAACCTCTGTGTGATCACTAATTTAATTTACTTACAGCATTGTGTTTCTGAATGACTGAAAAAGCAATTTAGAAAATGAAATATCAGAAAAGTTGCTACTGTGATTACATCCATACATTTATGCGGGGAAGCCTTAGAAGCTGTGTTTTTATGCTGGCTGATGTGTATCCAAGGATCAAAGGTGGTTGCAGTACTTGTCTAATCTATTTTGACTAGACAGTGGCTTTTGCAAAGGATTGAGGGACAGATCCAAAACCAAATTAAGATTCTTATCACCATGCCTACTCTCTGTGCCTGTCCCTTCAGAGATCCATTGGAATCCCAAGGTTAGTGACCTTTTTTTATGTATTCATGGGAAGTTAATGTACAAGTTGGTTACTGTGAGTTAAGGACTTTTCGTATTTGTTTATAGAACAGAAAATTTCAGGCTCTGGTGATTTTCTGTCTACTGACAGGATATGCTGCTCATTCTCCACCATGCAGGGAAACCGAAGTGTATCTTGTAATTGGGAAGTCCACACCAAAGTACCTACTAAGCTGGAAGCTTATTCAGTTGGCTTGCCGCACTGTCTGGTCTTCAACAAACTTTCAAGGATGATAATCAAGTCACAAATAATTGTGTGCAGGCAACCTTAGCCTCCTCCAGCTCTCATTTAGCTCTCTTGGTGGCAGTGAATTACCTGAAGTTCCCCTCCCCCTGAGAACACCAGGCAGGCAGCTCAGGAGTCACCCGAGAAAGGCAGAGTGAATGATTTCCATGAAACACTTTGTGCACAGCCTTTGCAGAATGCCTGGCTCGGGAGCTCAGGCAGGATGCTGATCTTTCCAAAGCACAGATCAATCTGACTGAGGGACATTGAGTGGGGATATTTTCTTTCAGTGCTTGGCTACCACAGAAAGCAGCACATATGTAACTTTCCGTGGGAAGGTGCCACACTGGTAGGCACAGGGGTGCAGGGTGCTGTCCCATGTGCTCCCACTGCCGCTGTCCATAGGGATGTCTGAGCAGTGGTGTGGGCTGGGCTCCCCCACCGGGTGCACCCTGAGGAGCTGGGACCCCCTGCATCAGGAGTACATGGAACTTTGCTGGCAATTCCCATGTTTTCAAACACGTTTTTTTGGTCCTACTTCTTGATAAACACGAAAAGGTATATATATATTTGGATGTTTTTTCCTTTTCCTGTCAGTTGCAAACATTTATGGGAGTTTGGGGAGCCGAGGGAGTAGCAGTGGTGCCTCCCTTCCTGCTTGTCCAGGGTGCGGTTCCTTATTGCAGCAACTCCCAGCAGCCCAGGAGATTGGGGGGCTGCTCTCTGGTGGGAGGCTGGAGACTGCAGCAACTGTGTCCAGTCATGGGCTTATAACAGGGAATAACCCTGAGCACCAGTACAGATTGAGGGTGACCTGCTGGAATGCAGCTCTGCCGGGGAAGACCTAGGGTTCCTGATGGACAACAAGCTGTCCATGGTAGCCAAGAAGGCCAATGGTATCCTGGGGTGCACCAGGAAAAGCATTGCCAGTAGGTTGTGGGAGATGATTCTGCCCCTCTGCTCAGCCCTGGTGAGGCCACATCTGGAGTGCTGTGTCCAGTTCTGAACTCCCCAGTCCAAGAGAGGCATGAAGCTCCTGGAGCAGGTCCAGATGCTACGGAGATGAGGAAGGGGCTGGAACATGTCTCTTACAAGGAAAGGCTAAGGGAGCTGGGCCTGTTCAACCTCAAGAAGAGACAACTGAGAGGGGATCTCATCAATAAGTATCAGAAGGGAGGTTGCCAAGAGCACGGAGCCAGGCTCTGTTTGGTGGTGATGAGCAGTAGGACAAGAGGCCATGGGCAGAAACTGATACATAGGAAGTTCCACCTGAACCTGAGGAAGAACTTCTTAACTGAACAAGTGACCGTGCATCAGATCAGATTGTCCAGAGAGATTGTCTCTTGAAGGAGTTATTCAAGAATGATCTGGAAGCAAACCTGTTCAATGTGTTCTAGGATGTCCCTGCCAGAGCAGGGAGGCTGGGCCAGGTGATCCAATATGGTCCCTTCCAACCTCACCCTTTCTGTAATTCTATTATCATATTAGGCAAGGCTACCAGCGTTTCCAGAAAACCAAACAAGTACATGCGCATTTCAAACACCAGTCGGGATACACAGTGGTATTTCTTCTGCCCCTAGAGCACCGCTCCATCCAGCCACAGCACCAGCGCCCCAGCGCTCCCCGAATGGTTCCCGGGCCGCCCCACATGCCCCCCCGGCCCCCGCACCGCGGCCTACCCGCGCGGCCCCGCCTCCCGGCAGCCCCCGCGCGCCGCCCGTCCTCGCGAGACTCTTGGCTCTCGCGACAGCGGGGCGCCGCCATCTTACCCGCTCGTTCGGGCGCTCGCTCCGTCGGGCGCTGCGGCTCAGGGCGGCGGGGGGGCCGCCCGTCCCGGACCGCGCCGCCGCCACACTCGGCCGCGCCGCCCTCCGGCGGGGGGGACCCGCGCAGCGCTTGGGACGCCTTCCCCCATAGAGGAGCGGCGAGAGCAAGGCCCGCGGGAAGCAGCCGCTGCTCGACTGGTTCCGCCCCCTCCGTATTGCTGGGCCTCCGGCCCCTGCCCGGCGGCCTCTGCCGAACCGGGGGGCGGCGGAGGCTGCGGGGAGGCGCGGCGGGAGCCGGGCTGCCGGCCGGCGGGGCGGCGCGGACCCCGCCGCCGGGGCTGCTGCTGCTGCTGTTGCTGCTGGCGGGGAGGCGGGGGGCCCGGGCCGCTCTGGATGGTGGTTAAAATGATCATAGAAAACTTCGAGGCGCTGAAATCTTGGCTCAGCAAGACCTTGGAGCCCATGTGAGTAACCGCGACCCTTCCTCACCCTCTCGCCCCCTCGAAATAAACCTTCCCCTTGCAGAAGATGGGGATCCGCAGGGGCGGGAAACGCGGTGCCGGCGTGTCCCGGGAGAGCATCCCGGGAGATGCCCTCTCAGCGCCTTTCTTCCCCGGCTTCCCAGGGGCTGCGTCGTTCTCCCGTTCTCCCCTCGCCGTCCTCGGCCGGGAGGTAGGACCATCTCCCTCCGGAGGATGCAGCTTCCCCCCCTAGCGACCGCGTTCCTCTTCCCTTTGTAGCCCAGGGAGAGCGGGAGACGCTGTGTGTGCGTGTGCAGCTCGCTGTGCCCCGCGCTCAGCCCCCGGAGAGGCCACGTTAATGAGCACGGCCCGCCACTCTGTGCAGGGACCTTCTCCGGGAGAGCTCAGGTGCCACTGGGGCGTCTTGCGGGATCCTGGGATCTTCCCGGTAGCATTTTCTACAGACTCGTTGCACATCATTCTTGGTTGTTTTGAGTATCTGACGCTGTCTGGTTTCCCTTCCCCCAAATAAAAATTGCATCAGTGGAGGACTTGAGAGTAGGAGCCCCAAAGAATAATTTGTCTGTTTGTGAATACGTGCGTGGCCTCTACGCATAACTTTCGTGTGAGTAAGTGGAGCTCTTCTGCATCTTCCTTCTCTGAATGGTGTTTTAGTGGAACTGAAGTGTGAACTTAGTTTTAAAGGTTTATCTTCTGGAAGTATGGTGTCTACAGATGAAAGCATACACTTCTCTTGTCATTCTGAAACACTATTTTAATATGGCTGAATTGAATTCTTGGGGTTTTAATTGAGTTAAATGAACTAGAACTCCTGAATTCAGTCTAGTGTTAACTTTTGTGTCGAGCTGTTTGCTCACTGTAGGTTTTAATCTTGATGAGTTCTGATGGGGGGGAAAGAGGAGGAAAATTTGCTTTATGGCTTCCATAGCTATTAGTTAAGTATATGTTATGCTGAAATAACCTGAAAATGTTATAAAATGCTTGGACATTTTCAGGAGAGCTTCAGTTGGGTTGTTCTTTTGTTTGTTTGTGACTTTTTAAATTATTTTTTTTGAGATGGTGAGGGAGGGGATAGTGGTTCACCTTTATTCCATAGGGTCTAATCCAGACCACACTGGAACAGATGAACTATGAATTTGTTTTCAGTAGACTTTGAATGAGGCCTGCAGCAAATTACGCTGAGTGTCTTTGTTATAAAAGGTTTGACGTTGCCGATTTTTATTTTGGGGGGAGAAAAGAGCGTCATCTTGTAAAGCTGTAGTTTGGAGAAGGGAATTACTTTTTCTCTTGGTTCAGTATAAAGCAATATGTTGTGTTCTGGGGTAATAGACTTCCCTAGTCCTCTGCTACATAATGCTCACTATTAGTTTCTGGGTACTTTCTTGTATGGTTATTTAGTTAATAGCTTGATATCAGTGTTTTAGAGTGTGCTGGTTAAGAGGCTTGGAACAGCCTCAGATTGGTCCATGTTTCTTTGTTTGAATATTAGACCATGAGCTCTGTTAGCAACAGTCAGCACTTAAAGGGTGAAATTGATATTTTCAGCTTTCATGATCAGTGCAATTTTCAGCTTTTTTTTCTACTAAGAAGACCAGCCATGTATCTGTTAGGTTAGTTGTGGTATGTGAGCAGATCAAATGTGGTTGTCGTTTTGGAAAACGATGGAGAGCTAGGGAGATGCTGGTCTGGAGGAGGATGAGTTCCTGAATTTTTAGCTTTGGGAGAAACAAACCAGCAGTGACTGTCAGTTTTCTGCAGTGTCCTGCATTGTTGAATATACGCTAGAATTGGTGAAGATGTATTGTCCTGTCCTAGCAGTGAAATACTCTTGGAGGTGCTTTTGGACTCAGCTATCTGAAGTGTGTGACTGCAGCTGTAGCTTCTGGCTGTATGAAATTTTCAGTGTGCACCTACTTCTAAAGAAGTAACTGTTGCACTGCTAGTAGAGTAAGGCACTAACTACTGATCCTCTGGAAGTGTGTTGCTGTAGCCCAGAAATGATTTTTGACTTGTATTTTCCTGTTAATGAAACAAAAGTGCCAGGTATTTTTGTCTAGTGGCTGTTTCAGAAACCTTTAGCTTCACGGTATGTAGCTTAACCTTCTAACTACACTAAGAAAGGCACCACTGTATTAGGTCATTGTGGGTGGTGTCTTGATGCTTGTAAGGGTAGAAGTGCATTTAAGAAGAAACATAAGTAAATTTTATACAAGCATGTCTAGATCTATATTTATGTGCTAGTTACCCAGAGCTGCATAGTTAGAACATGCTGCACTTTCCAAGTTGCCTTTTCCAAAGAGCTAGCATTTTTAATCAGGATGTGTAACTTACTCCGAAGGCCATAATGCATGTACTTCTGAAACGTAATGTTTTAGAATTAAAATATAGCAATAGCCAAAAAGATTGTCTCATTTAATCTTTAAACAGTTCTAAAAATGCTGACTTCTTAATACAATGAAACAAGTGTGTTATGTAATTATATGGACTGGACGTGGTTTGGTTGTTGGACTTCTTTTACATGTAGTCTCTGGGAAACACTGTTCATAGACAGGAATGTTGAGGGAGAGAAATGGTGGAGGATTTAAGATCTGGAATTTTTGTTAGTGGTAGGTTATTGGGGTTGGTTGTTTGTTTTGCTGTACTCTAATGGCTTTGGCAAAGCCTTGGTGATCATCCATACAAAAACGCCTTATCTGAGTTTTGTCTTGTTGCAGTGAGGCAGAAACTGCAAAAATGCTACCATGCTGGAGCATTTGCCCAGTTCAGTTCCGTTTGAGGGGTAATAGATCTCTAGGAGCTTTCTACAGTTCTTTAGGAAGAGGCTGCTTTTGTGATTTTGGAAATAACTCTTCGTACAACTCTGTGTGGTGCACAGAGAATTGCTAAATATACACTCAGAATCATTACAGATACAGCCATGTAAATGTAGTACCAGTACAAATAAAGTGGCAAGAGGCTTTTTGTGTTGTGGCTACTCTGTGTTTGACTAGAATTATCTTGTATGTTCAACTCCAGTCAGCTCTGTAAAGAAGGCATTTGTTACCAGACATCCTTGTTGCTTCTAGACAGCAACGAGCTAAGTTTCTGTGTTACACACTTTCTTGTCCGTGACCTGATTTCTGTCAAGTGTTGGAAGATAATGTTAAACTTGGAATATAACTGTACACCTGTCACTTCTGATTTCTATACTAACAAGGCACTCACTGAGCCTGTCAATTTGATGGGTTTCTTTTCTGCAAGTCCATTCCAGATACTCTATAAAGTATGTGTATAGTCCTTGCTGGAATATCAGGATCTGACTTGGCAAAGTTCTGGGTAGGGTTTTCTTTAATTTATGTTTGTTGAATTTGTTTCAATCTCTACTTGTGAAAAAAAACCTAGCTTTTTGTACTAATGCTACACTCACAATTTAGCTTTTAAGCCATTGTAATGTTCTCCCCCTTGCCTTAACTCTCTACACTGGAAAGTTTCCTTGGTTTTAATTACTTTGTGTAAAATAAATTAAATTGAAATATTTCTGTGGCCTGCTGAATTTTACTTTTGATTTGATTAAGGCTCCCATATCTATTTTTTTTCCACCTCACTGTATTTACACATTTGTAGAGGTTTGTTCCTGTACTAAATCAAACTTGAAAAAAACATGAAATACTGCAACAACATTTATGCAGTATTTAGACATACCTCATTGAAATGGAAAGGTATTTTGCATTGGTGAATTCTGTAAGTGATTATGGTATTGTAACAGCTTACATTGGATGGAATAAAATTAAAATTGTTTAAAGAATATTTTGAGTATATTTATCATTGGAATATTTTATGTTAAGTGTTTTGTGAGGGTGTTTTGCCCTCACTATTCTTTGTTTGTCAAGCTTTTCAACCTTTTCTTTTTGGCTTCACAGGTTACTGACAAAAGGTAGCGTATAAAGAAGGTTTAACAGTTGTGTAAGGAATATGCTAATGAACCAGGACATTGAAAGCATAGAAATAAGTTAAAATGAAAAACCTTGTCATTCCTTTCAAGTGGCACATCATCCTACCAATAACGCTCATTGGTCCACCATAAGATTTCTGTCATTTTCCATGAAACTTCCTAAGATGTTCAGAAGCAATAAGCATTCTCTTCATTTCAATTTAACACTTTGCATGAAGCTGTAACTAAGATAAATAAAGCACAAGTGCACACCAGTGGTATGTCATTTTTAACACTAGTTATTTTTCTACATCTGTTATGAAACTCGATAGTCTGTTCACCTGGCTCACAGAGAGCTACTGTATTTGAGAAGTCAAGGCTCCCAGCTTAGAGTGCTGATACTGCTAAGCTTCTGTGTAAAAATGTTATGTTAGTATAAAAAGATTGGTATAATTAAGTATAGTTATAATCAGAAAATAAAAAGGAGAAAATTACTCCAGTTACAGGAAACCTTTTTTTTTTCTGACAGTGAGTATCAGCAGTGAAGTGAAACTCTTTAGACTGTGTTGCAAGTCACAGAAACACTGTGATGAGTTTTGCTTTCTGCGTTGAATGGGTGTTGGAGAGCCAGCAAGCTGACAGCTGTTCTGCCTCATGAGAGCTGTCTTGAATCTAGGGGTGGCATTCTAGGCTGCCAATTACTGGTTGCAGCTGCATGAACATGTCAGATCTGGGTATCATAATAATTCAGAACTGATTTAACGGCATCATTAGCTTGAATAGCAGCTTTGGAGGCTGCGGCATTCCTCAATGTGTTTCTATTGCTTTAAGTACTGTTAGAGAGTTAATGAAAGTGAGTATTGTAAGAGTGGTCCTTCTTAGCCACGATAGTGTCTCAAGATAAGACTTGGATCTTGCTGAATGAGGTTGTTTATTTTTCTTATTGAACACCATAGCTTTTTGTAGTTTTTTTTTTTAATAGTAACAACGGAGTGGTGCAACTGCCTGAATTAGGCTGGCTTCGCTGCCCCAGTATGCAGTGTACATCTTTCTGCACCCACTCAGCCCTGCAAGTACAAAGCATTTCTCTCAGCCTTCAAACACAACCATGTCCACCTTGGTTAATGTCAAGAACTGAGCAGTATTTTAACAATCGGTCTTCAGGCAACAGAACTAGACTCTGAAATTTAGGTTATTAACTCTCAGGATCAGAGCACGACAAATAGCATGCACCTACATGTTATTTCCTTTACAGCACCACCATTTGTTGCCTGGAGGACTACAGACGTGCTTTTGAGGTTTCAGTGTGTTGTGGTAGCTTAAATTTGTCAAGGAACTAGTTTCAGGATTTGCAGAATCATTTTGGTTTGTATATTAATTTTAAAACTGAAGAAAAAACCCCTTTCTGTAGTTTCTTTGTGTCTTAAAAAAGTAGTATGTACATACAAAGTTAGCTATGTATTAATAAGGACTTTTGAACATATAGCTACAACAGTAATGTGTTTTTGCAAACACCTTTAGTGTCTACACCACATTTGCTGCATTTTTCAGTTAAGGCTAATGTATGTAGTTGCCTGGTGATTAAAAAAGACAAAGTGGGTTCTCGGAACATAGTGGAAATGGATAGGTTAAAAAGAGTTTCAGGAATTGCAAAGTATTCAAGTGAGAAGAAAAGACTGTACTGAGAGGTGATTCAGCCAAATTACTTTTCCTTTTTCAAGTATTATTTACAACAAAAAATTGAGGCTTACATTTACCCTGACAGCTTCAGCTTTTCTGGTTTACGTTTATTTGAAATAGTAGTTTCAAATAATGACTGCAAAAACAGGTGAGGTCAGAAACATCGGTTTTGGAACTTTCCTGTCATCTTTGTTGAACTGTTCCTTCTGTGATTGAAGCAAAATATTTGATTTGGAGTTGCTCTTCTTTTTGAAACTTTTATCTGTTACATAGCAATTGGAGGTATCAGTATAATTCTCAGAAGAGCATGTGGAGATCTAGCAAGCGAATTCTTCCATCTATGCCTATGTATTCAATGCTATTTATTAAAGCAGGATTGCATGAGCAGCCTTCCTTGTTTAATAATTAAGAGAGGAGTAGGCACTGTGTGTTTTCTGACTTAGTACTGACTGCAAGAAAGTATTACTAGAGGTGAAAACATTTAACATTGCTAGGAACAAAGATACATCTTCAGAAATTGGATGTAAGAAAACATGCTATGGTGTTTAATGGTAGCACACACTGGGATCTATTTGCTGCAGTGGAAATGAATTCAGATTACTTGTACCAGATGCTGTTTGTTTGTCTGTTAAAGAAAACACAAAAACAGGAAGAGAAATTTGTGATTACAGATGCATATTAGTGCTTGCAGCCAATGCCTACAGAATGTTGAAGGGATGGAGATAAGGAAATCAGAGTTGAGAACTGTTTTTCTACTTGCTTCGATGTATTGTGACCATTTTTCTAGAAACCAGGCTTTATTGTAAGAGTGAATTTATGTATGAAGTTCTGTCACACTTGTAATGCATGGATTGTGTTTATGGTGAGGACTGATGTGCCACACTATATTCAAGTTTAGCTAAGGATTCAAACCTGTATTTAGTAACTGAAAATGTATATGATTCAGTGAGCAGTAGAATCATAATATAAATTTTTTGTTCATTTTTAGAGCAACTTTAGAGTATTTGAAATGTATTACTGGTATTCTCATTTTTCTGAGATACCAGTTAAGGATCTTTCTCTATTATCTTTCAATCTGCAAGAACACAGTACGATACTGTGTGATAAATCCTTGTAGTACACAGTCTATTTGCTGCCACCAGCATGGGTGCCTTTTATTCTCACATTACTTGTTAAAAAAACCGAAGTCGATTATAAGAGCATAAAATGCAAGACAGAGAGGTTTAGAAAAACTGACAAAGCTAACTCAAAACTGGTGAAAAATCCATGTATGCCCAACAAAGACAGAGCAAGCGTATTGCATATTATTTGCGAACAAAGGCTGCTATTCTCTTAAGAAAATACTGTTAAACTAGAGAACATAAGATCTTGTTTATCAGAAAAACTCAAGGCCCCATAATCCAAACCAGCGGATTTTGACTAAACTAGTAGATGGAGAATTTGTATAGAGCATTTCAGAATTAAGTTTGAGTGAAAAAGTAGAAAGTAATTGCTTTTTAAAAAATCTACCCCAAAACAAAATGAATAAAGATGATGTCTGGAGCTCTTGATAGCTATAAAGAAATTTTCAGGCAGACTTCCTTAATTCACGGTTTTGTAAACTCTGAATTTATTTTTTACTTAATGAGATCAGTTGGTCTTCTTTTTCACCACTTGAGGTTGCTAGCAGTTTAATTTCAGCATCATCTTACAAAAAGGGCATTTTACAAGAGTTTGAAAAGCAATAAAAGATCAAATTATAAACGTGTTAGATCTATTTAAGGTACTGTCTGCAGAAACAGTCTTCACAGTAGTGTGGAGACAACAGATACATTGCTTGTGGAGTTTTTTTCAAGCTTTGAAGAACAAGTATAGAAGAGGAGACTTCTGTTTCAAGTCAGTACTTAAAAAAGGACATCAGCCTCTGTGTAAAGATCATTTGCAGTTTATTTTAAAAAATTAAAAGCACATAAAATCTTAATGTTGATTTACAAAAGCTCTTAATGTTGATTTACAAAAGCATCTTCCTCTCACTGTACCACAAAACTCAATATATTCGTTATTGCTTAAGTAGTGTCAATTTGAAATAATTTGCCTGTTCATATTTTTTTAAAATAGTGTTTAAGTAGTCAAAATTGAAAGCATGTAGATTGTTATTGTTGTAGAAGTTCCTCTGTACACACTGAATAACAACAATAGTAGAATTCAGTGTGATTATTTTGCATTGTTGGTATGTGATCTTACAGGGTGACATGTGTTGAAACATGTGCATGGGTCCACAGCAGAAATTGATCCTGTGTTTTGCAAATTAAAAGTATATTTTCGCTGAGAATGTTTTCATAAGCATATCTGTTGTGTGAATGAGTTCAAGTCCTGTGAGTGAACAGGACTGAAAAGATATCTGAAGTCATCATGGCAGGGATAATGAAAGCATTAACTGTTCATTATTTTAAAACATCTGTTTGTTTGGATTTTGGGGTTTTGTTTGTTGGTTTTGTGTGGCTTTGTGGGGTTTTTGGTTTGTTTTTTGGGGGATAGTTTATGGTTTGTTTATTTTGTTACAATCTAGGTGTTTTCCAGAGAAGATTTTCTAGTTTTTATACTTCTCATGAAAGGGGAATTGCTTTAAACTGAGTATGAGGTTGTTGTATAGTCAATGCTGTAGGAGCTGGAGATTTAAAACACATTGTAATAGCTAAGAGCAGTAGGTTTTTTACCTTCTAGATTGACTTGGGGTTTTTTTTCCTCCCCCCTTTTTCTTCTTTATTTCTGCCCCCTCCCACCCCCCCTGCCTCCCCCCCCCCCTGCCTCCCCCCCAAATTTTGAATGTTATGTATAATTTAAGCAGATTTTGAACAATGACAGCTGACTGTTCTTACTATCGAATAAGAACCAAATCTATGGAAATTGACATTAAAAAAGAAAAATTGAGGATAATAATGTGAAAATTGTCTGCTCCCCACCTGTCATGATGAAAACAGCACATTTATTTTCCATGGCATGATTCAGCTTGAAACCTGGGAGGTATTGAAAATCTGAAGTGCCATTGGAGTTGCATGAAGAAACAATGAAAAAAAGTTAATAACTTTGCAAATTCAAGGATTGAAAGGTTGTGAAATGCTGGTCTTAGGGCCTGCTGAAGGCTGAGAGCCCTCATTGCAACCTGTGATGAATAGTGTTCAACACTGGGCTTTTAGATAATCTGCTTTGCTGATGTGCTCAGGTGCTTGCAGTGTTAAAGAGTCCTACTGCTTGCACTGTAGGAGATTTTGTCAGGTTGTGCCCTGACTTGGTGCTTGGACAGTATTTTCATCTGGATAAAGAATTGTTAGACCTGAATGGGGCAAACAAGATGTAAAAAATTTCTGAAGAATTTTCAGTCAGTTTACAGTCTGGTTTTTGATTCACAGTATGTATTTTCATTTTGTCCATTTAGTGTGTTTGAATTCTTTTGGAATGTAGACTGATCATGAACTCCTGTTTCCTTTATCTATAAGTTAAAGGAGACTAACATGGAACACAGTGGTACGTCCACTAGCAGTCCATGTTGCTTTTTCAGCATGAAATTCTACTATTGCCTGCTTTCTAAAGGATACTGGGTTATGTTTGAAACTCTGACCTTTAACTTCAGGCCTCTGTGTGCTGGGCCCAGGCTATCCATAAGTGATGCTGACAGATTGGCTTCCTTTGCTTAGTGGATATGTTTGCATGGGGGATGTTGCTTGCTGTGCAGGAGATAAGTTTCTTTGGTGAGAGGAATTAGGTGCTGTGATATGTTTGTTTAGGGATTTCGGGTTTTTTACCTAGTGTCCAAAATAATGCCATTTCAATTATCAACATTTAGATTAATAATTAAGCTTCAGCATTTGTATCTTACTCATTGTGGAAGGGGTTTCAAACTTCTTATTCCTTTATTATGACTGTTGGACCTCTATGCTAGAGTAGTATTTGTACAATGTCCATGTTAAGTGCAAATCCCTGACCACAGATAAATTTTTCTTATTGGTTATTTTTGCTAGAAAGCATGTACAGTTAGGATCCATCAATGCAGTTTTTTTGTAACCGTCGTTCTTTAAAACATTAGTACAAACTTTGTGACCACCCAGATAAGCTGTCTGTATCACATGACCAGTATGCATCCATTCAATCCTGCGTCATTTTGTGGGGCCTGAAGTCTTCCTTTGGTATGTGCTAAATAAGGAGATTAAGTTGTTTAAGATCAGTGTCTCACCATTTCCTGAGTTACTCTTTTTGAAACATGAATTGTTTTGTTCAGCAGTCTCACTTGCTTTGGCAGGTTTACAAGACTACCACGAAGTTCGTTGTAGATTCCTATTTGTGAAACATTGTAAAAATAATATACCACTTATATTAGATAATATCCTACTGAATGTGGATACATGGCTTTCTTCATTCTGAGTTCTTTGTTGATGTGCATAAGACCATCAACATCTACATTGAGGCGCTCTGTATTTAATCGTATTTTCTTGAATTCTGTACTCAGATGTCAAATGGATAATGATCCCCTAAATTTCTCTCTATTTTCAGTGTACCTCTTATGGAAGTGTCTGTTAAAATATATTAATTTAGGCTTTTGAAGCCAAGTTTGAAACTGAAAAAATCAGTTTCAGTTTTCATGGTGTTCATATGTAAGAAGTAATAAGAATGTTCAAAAGTTTTAGGAGAATAGGGTCTGATTTTTTATTTAATTTTTTTAATGTAGCATAAATCACTTCTATAGTATCACTGTATTAATTTGCAATTGGATAGACTGACTTTTCTCAGATAACAATTACTCAGTGTTACATTCAGAACTATTGATTCCATCTTTGGGGAGTTAGGGAAGTATTTGTTGTCTTTGTTTTTAATACAAAACAGGCAGTTGAGGCTGTTTCTTAGGAGATAGTTTGTCCCAGTTTGCGCTGGTGTTCTTTGTCCAGTATTAGGAAATATTCTAAGGCAATTGTTATCTTGAAAAGGAAAGTGATACTTAGAAATGTTATATATCTGGACTCTGTTTTGAAAAATACACCTGAGTGTTGCTTTGGTAGGAAATGGTTTTGTCCTATATATGTATTGGTCATTCCACTTTTGGACGTTGATTACTGCAACTAAAATGGTTCTTTTTTCCTAATTTAATCTCTTTGCAGATGTGATGCAGATCCATCTGCCCTAGCTAAATATGTTCTGGCTTTGGTAAAGAAGGATAAAAGTGAAAAGGAACTGAAGGCATTGTGTGTTGATCAGCTGGATGTATTTCTTCAGAAAGGTATGGGCTTTGTCATAACAATTAAGATTGAGTGAAAATTCTGTCCTGTTCAATTTATTCAAGTAGTCATTTACCATAGAGTTGGGCTTTGATCTCTTTATTAGCTTTGTTGCTTTGTAGGATGTAATTCAATTTCCATAAAGTAACTTTAGAAAACCCAGGTGTATAGGTTAGCATGCATATATTGGGTATATGTTTTGTTAGTACTCACAGAGGCACAGAATTATAGAATGGTTTGGGTTGAAAGAGACCATAAAGATCCTTTAGTTCCAGCCGCCTGTCCTGGGCAGGGACAGCTCGCACTAGACCAGGTTTATCAGGGCCTTGTCTAACCTGGTCTTAAATGCTTCCAGGGCTGGGGCATCCCCCAACTTCCCTGGGCAGGTATCGAACCACTGTATATATGTCCAGAAATATTTATCCAGATGCATTATTAAGAGACGTTAAATAATCAAGAATTGAAAACTTTTGTGAAACATTGTTCATTATTGGCATGTTTTTTGACTCTGTAAATGTCCTTTTGAAATATAAATTAGGAACACAGTATTTAAAGAAAAAACTCTTTGTTGTTTAAACTTTTTGCTGAGTGCTGGTTTTGATTGCTTGCCTGGGTTTTTGGGTTTATTTATTTATTAATATTTAAAGCAAATGTTAACCATGGTTTTGTATAATGATATTTGTACACTCTACTTTTAGAAACTCAGATATTTGTGGAAAAACTGTTTGATGCTGTGAATACAAAAAGCTACCTACCTCCACCAGAGCAGCCGTCATCAGGAAGCCTGAAAGTAGAATTTTTTCAGCACCAAGAAAAAGAGACAAAAAAAGAAGAGGTGGGAATTGATTTTAATTTACATGTACATCTTTTTCCTCATTCATGTAATTTACTTGCGTGTTTAACTTCATAGTTTTTATTAGTAATAGTTGCTAGTAATGTATATGAATATTAATTTATGTTCATTAATAGTATTATTAATAATTACATGATAGCATTAAAATAACATAAGATTTGTGCTTGGCATGTTGAGCACTGCTGCATGATTTTTCTAACCCAAGTGGTTTTGCTGTGGCAAAGGTAAATGAAGTTAATGAATAGTGTAAGAGCTGCAGTACAACCTGTGTTAGTTCTCTGGTCAAATTTGCTGTTGTAGTTGTGCTGCATTTTAATTCTCCATAAATCCAGGCTGCCATTCTAAATGGCAGTTCTTATTCCTTCAGCTGCTTGATCTGGATTAACATCCTTTTGTCACAAATGTTTATGTTGTTCATTGAGCCAGAAGAGTAAGTTTTTCAGTAGCAGCCCAGGTTTGCTTGCATGAAAGTGTTTTTAAGTGTGAACTGAACTAGATAACCTGCTGATGAAAAAAAGACTTTGGTGTTGGTTGTTGAATATCCATACCTTTTCAAATCTTCCCACAGCCTAAATATGGTTTTCTGTCTACCTACAGTAAAAGCAGCTGTATTTTCAGGGCAGCACTATTAAAGACTGATTATTTTATTTTCTCTCAAACAGGGCTTTGAATATTCCTAGAAATAGAAATTAACTCATTATGTAGATTCTCTGATTATATTAGAGACTGAAATACTTAATTTCAGTATTACTGCTGATTGGTCAGTGTTTGGAGTTGTTGGTTTTATTTGGTTATGCAGAAGTCTGCATTTTGGTGTACTCATGTTTTGATCTAATATATATGCTTTGAATTCAGATCGTTAAAGAGGAAGAGCGAGAGAAAAAGTTCTCTAGAAGATTAAATCACAGCCCTCCTCAGTCAAGTTCTCGCTACAGAGACACCAGGTAAAAAATTTTGCTTAAGCCCTTGTATTATATCAGGAATCAGATAGATTTGGATTTTTTGCTGACTTAAATACTTTGCTTCTGTGTTGTCATCTGATAAGCCTAAAAAAGTGACTTCTGTTGCTTTTTCACATAGGTAGTTAAGTGGCGAGTGTGTGTCAGTGTAACCTGTCTCTTGAGTTCTGCACAGCTACCATCCTTGGAGTTTTAAGAGTAATTCTGGTGTTAGATTTGTGGTTTATATTACCTGATACTGAGTTTGAATTTTGATTTCAATGTGCTCCCTTCAATAACCAAAGTTATTGTTTGTTTCCAACTTGGGAAATATGCAGTATTGTGCCGAAACAGAAATTTATATTTGTTTTAAAATCTTAGGTATGGTAAAAATAAAACAAATAAGTAAAATTAATTTTAAAATCATTCTGAGAGGAAAGGAGTGGCTATAAGTGACATACAATTCGTAACTCTTCTCTAGTTTTCCATTAACATTTCTTAAAGTTTTTAAGTAGTTAAGATTCCAAAGTACAGCCTCGTAATTCTTGTAATTAACCTCTAATACTTCATTTATAGGAGCCGCGATGAAAGGAAAAAAGATGAACGTTCTAGAAAGAGGGATTATGACCGAAATCCTCCCAGAAGAGATTCCTATAGGGATCGATACAACAGACGGAGAGGGAGGAGTCGGAGCTACAGCAGGAGTCGAAGTAGAAGTTGGAGCAAGGAGAGGTTGCGGGACCGTGATCGAGACCGGAGCAGAAGCCGGAGCAGAACGCGAAGCAGAGGTACCAACAGTTGGTCTCTAAAATACGGTGAATGTTTTCTACAAAATTTAGAAACTAAACTTGAAAACTGTGTGCGAAATGTACTAGAATTTCCTCTATTGTTCTTGTTTCTTTATTCAAATTTAGCTTTGTTTTCGGTGGAAATGAGGCTTTTGTGATTGTGTTCTCAATGCTTGTTTTCCTCTCTTAAGCTCTGTTCTTCTTGAATGCGTTTGTGTTGAGGTGTCTGTGCTGGCCACTTTCAAGCATGTTGTAAGAGAGGGAGAAAAATATAAGTTATTTCCATTTCATTAAATTTTAGGAAACTCAGAATCTGGTTTAGGGAGATACAGAAATTAATACTCATCTACAAAAGTGGAACTGGCGGAGGCTGCCTGTTTGGCAGTAAATGACTTGACAAGCAGAACACTAGAGCTCAAGACTTTCAGTCTTGTTTCCTCTTCAGTGTCATAGGTGAAGGGCTGAAATCATTACAGAAAATGTTTGTGTTTGTGCACATATCTGTAGGACTTAAGGCTTCAGTGCAATAGTTTGTGGAATTAAACTTCTTTATGAAGAGGGTTGCTTTTTCAGCTGAAAAGAGTGCTTTTTTCCTCAATAGTTTTTAATGGTAAATTGGAAAATAGCAGTGAAAGTAATTTTATCTCTTTGTTCTGTCTTAGACAATGTACAGGTAAAAACAGTCTGGTAGAACTCTCCTGATTATTTTTCTTTCTGTAAAACAGGCCTTGGTAACCCAACCTTAAAACTAGGGATGCAGATTTCTGAAAATATGAGAGCAGTTATTTTCCAAACAACTTATTAACAAGCAAATTAAATAACATGCAGCAGTTTAACTAAAAGATTACAACATGATTAAGTCTTAATTTAAGAATTATTTGCATAAACTGAAATAACAGTACCTTATGGACACTATTTTATAGTGAAAGTGTTGTTTCTTTTTCTTAGAACATGAAGAAAAGTCTGTTTTATCCACACTGATGAGCCATCTTTTAAGATATTTCATAATGTTCCTTTAATGTGGAGTTATTTAAGTCAATGAACTTATGTCATGGCATAACTGTTCTGTCTTAATTGGGATATTTTCTTTTTTTTGGTGATAATGCTAGAAAATGAAGAGAATGGTTTATATGTATTCAGAATAAAAGGTCATTTTACTTGCTGTATTTGCCCAGGTGTGTTCCACACCTGTCAAGCATTATTATTTCATCTATTATGGCAAAGCTTTGCATGCAATAGATACATGCATTTGAGTGGAACAGAAAATGAAGATCAACAGAATGAAGAAATAGCAATAACATTGTCTTGAAACATTAAAAATTTCTAGCGTTTATAGTATTTTCAAGTGATGGTTACCCTTTTCTTGCCATTGTTTCCCTTTATTCAAAAAAACTTTCCATGTGAAGTTCTTAAAATATGTGCATCACTGAAGATGATGTACTCTGCCTGCAGTTAAGTAGAGTATCTGCTCTACTGTGGATATAGTTGTTATTAAAACAGCCCAGGGTCTGACTATGTACTTCACAGATTATTATTTTTCTGGTTAAACCTTTGGAACGTAGCATCATGGAGTAGTTGAGGTTAGAGGAGACCTCTGAAGGTGGTGTAGTCTTTATCAAAGCAAATAAACTGGATCAGGTTGCTTAGGACCAGCTAAATTATTAATTATTATTTATTAATCCTGAATTATAAACAACTTCAAGGGTGGAGACTCCACAGGCACTTTGGGCAACCTGTAGAACATTTCAATTATCTTGTATGTGTATTGAGTTGATGTGGAGATGCTTAGAGAGTAGTGGCTGCTTCTGGTGAAAAGGTGGATAAGGAATTATCCAATATAATTTTTATTTTTATTTTTTTGTTACAGAAAGGGATTTGGGAAAGCCAAAATATGACATGGATAGAACAGATCCATTAGAGAACAATTATACTCCAGTTTCTTCTGTGACGAATATTTCATCTGGGCACTATCCTGTCCCTACACTGAGCAGTACTATTACTGTTATTGCTCCTGCTCATCATGGAAATAACACTACTGAAAGTTGGTCAGAGTTCCATGAAGAGCAGCTGGACCACAACTCCTACGGAAGACCTCCGCTGCCAAAGAAACGCTGTAGAGATTATGATGGTAAGCACATTTTAATTTTTTAATTGCTTCCTACAGCTATGATTGTCCCCTTTTTTGAAAAGATTGAGTAATTCACCTTTCTTTTTCTGATCTTCTCTAGTATAGTGGGACTTTTCTATTGCACGGTTATTGATTGCAAATTTTGTACCACTTTTTAGTGACTTAAGACAGCTTGGTCTTTTAGTGTTTGTATATTTTTTACTTGCTAGAACTATTTACTGTAAATAAAAAGTATATTAAAAATCTATTAAAAAAATGAGTTTTACCTAGGTTTTTTGTCTTATGTCATGTTCCAACTAAGCACTGTATTTAATGGTTTTGACAGTGGTAGCACCTTACTTTCCTTGCTCATGTTAGACCATCTTTTCTTTCTGTGTAGGTGTTTCTTAAAACTGCTACGTTTTTGCTTATCTCTATCTTAAGCTTTCATTTTAAATGTCTTGTGCCAAAATACATACAAGAGGCTGCTGCAGCTGGCAGTGCCTTAATTCAGTCGGTCAACCTGGAGGCTCAGGAGAATTGAAATCTCCTCATAAAGTTGCTTCGGAGGGATTTTGCTGTTGTTATTGTTGTGTACCACAATGAGGAGTTTAAGTTCTAGGCCAGGTTACATTCAGAACTCTGATTAGAAATTTTTTTAAGCAAAGAAAACAGGAAACTGAGCTTTCAAGCATTTGCAGTGTTATACTTCCAAAGAATAACTTTGCCAGTGTACATCACAGCAATGCTGTGGAGCAACTGGAATTGTGAATGTGTCATTTTGTTTTGAAGTTTCTCTCTTCAGTGGCTGTATGGTTCCATCATACTGCTTTTCTGTTTGCACTTTCAAATTTTCACTTTACCCTCTGCTAAATTTCTGGTTTTGTTTAACATTGCAATTTAATGTGCTTTATAACTCTTCCTGAAGATGAGGTAGTACATATGGCTTCCCCACATCATGTTTTGAGGAAGTGGGCAGTCCTCTTTCTTCCTATTTTACTAGAAGGTGTTTTTCCCTGTTTTGCATTGACTGGTATTTTGGTGTTTGTTTTTGTGGACACTGTTGCTAAATAGATAATAATAAAGCAGTTTGGGCTAGAAGGGCCCTAAAAAACTCAACTAGTCAAACATCTCTGCAGTGCGCATGGTCATTGTCAATGACATCCTGTTGCTCCAGAGCCCAATCCAACATGACCTTGAATGTTTCCAGGGATGGGGCATCCACTACTTTTCTGGGCAACCTCTTCCACTGTTTCACCACCCTCATTATAGTAATTTCTTTTTCTTATATTTGCTTTGAGTCTACAGTGTTTTAGTTTAAAACTCTCATGCCTGGTCCTATCACTTCAAGTCCCACCAGAAAGATTGAAGTACTTAAAGACTGCAGTGAGTACTTAAATTCACTGCTCAGAGCCTTCTTATCTCTAGTCTGAACAGCCTCAACTTTCTCAGCCCTTCCTCATAAGAGAGGTGCTTCAGACTCCTGGTAATTTTTGTGGCTCTCCTCTGACCTGCTTCTTTTTGACTCGTGTGTAAAAGAAAAGAAGTAAATGCATATTGATTTTTATTTATATATATTTAATATTTACAAATGCATATGTTATATGTAAATAAAAAATTTTGCTCCTAAGTAATCATATTAAACTATGCCAAATGTTTAAAATACTTCCTGACATAAAAGAGGAAAGAGGAAAAAAATTACTGAATTTGCTCATGTTGGAATTTTGTAATATTAACTTCTAACTTTTAATTGGGGTTTCTCAATCCTCATCGCACTTTCTGCTTAGAAACAAATTGATTTTGTTAATGTGATGACATCTAGATTTCATTTTTTGCTTTCAGCATTTGTTACAATTCAGTGCAGAATTAATTCTTCAAGAACAGTTGAACACTTTTATGCTAGCAAGTTTCTACAATGTCCGTGTGTGTTGACTGTTAAGAATAAAGTTAAAGGGTCAATTTAATTTTCTAATCTAAACTTCTGGTATGTGGAGCTCTTAATTTATAAACTACCACATTACACATTGAACATCTCGTATCTACTCTGTATCGAACTACAGTGGTTGAGTACTAACATAAATTCTTTTCGATGTTTCAGAGAAGGGTTTCTGTATGAGAGGAGACATGTGCCCTTTTGATCATGGAAGCGATCCCGTAGTGGTAGAAGATGTGAATCTTCCTGGCATTCTGCCTTTTCCAGCACAACCCCCTGTTGTCGAAGGACCACCTCCTCCTGGACTTCCTCCCCCTCCACCAATTCTGAGTCCTCCTCCTGTTAACCTTAGACCTCCAGTACCACCACCAGGCCCCTTACCACCTAGCCTTCCACCTGTAACAGGTAATTAAAGAAGATTAAATTCCATTTTTGAGTAGAAAAACCTGGATCTTACTTGAATTGTACACGGTGCAAAAAGCTGTTTTGAGGAATCCCAGCTGTATTACATTATAGAAAGTTGAACTGTGCTCTACTATGGCACAGCTTATCTCAAAATTCTTCTTCCTGATGATAGTTGTTGCACAGTTGGTTGTTGTAAAATATTGCACGCTAAATGTGACACTTCAGTATGGAATAATATTTTCATTGTATTTAAGCAGAAACATGGCAACACAAAATTAAATTCCTTGAGTATTATAGAGAAGCTGTCCAAAATTGACTCTGGTTAAAGAAGGGAAGATCCTGGAAACAACAGATCCTTTCTGTTTCATTTATATTAATAGAAATAAAGGTAATTCATGACCACATCAAATTTATACCTGAAAATATAATTTGGGATTAATTGTAAAACTAAACTTGTAACTAAGAAAAATTCTCCACTTTGTTTACTGTTTCACTGGAAAAGTACTTCAGCTGAAGCACTAAAAATTACATGAAAACTTAATGTGCCTGGCTGTCATTTATAAAGTGGCCAAAGTTTAGTGCTCAGTTGCCTTGTGTGCCTTTCTCTCTTTTTTTATTAACTTAGGTGTCCCACTTGGTCAGATTATTCAGCAGTAATTTATATTTGATATTGCTTATAAATTTCTTAAATGATTTTAATTTCCTATTGATGGTATATTTAAGAAAGATATGAATGAATGTATTGATGTCAGTTAATATAGGGTGTGGTCTCGTCTGGGTTGGTCGGTTCCACCTTACAATACTATTTTCAAATCTGCTTCACAAGTTCAGATATATCA
The DNA here is from genome assembly GCF_009819885.2 of Catharus ustulatus. Lineage (NCBI taxonomy): Eukaryota > Metazoa > Chordata > Aves > Passeriformes > Turdidae > Catharus > Catharus ustulatus. The sequence goes on along the minus strand of NC_046222.1, from coordinate 74,297,400 downwards.
CTTTATAACTTCTTCCAAAACCTTCTCTTCTCAATGATTAAACTGAAGATTGGGCTTGACTGCTTAGCTTTGAGAGTGTTATGTAACTTGTAAGAAAAGTCAAGCCAGTTGCTGCCCAGGTCCTGGCAGGGAGCCATTTCAGGAAATTTACCACCACACCAAACAACCAAAAAACCCCTTAATTTTTAGAATAGTTCCCGTAGAGTTGAAGGTTTCATCTTGGGTATTTGGAAAAATAATTTCAGTCAAATTAGTTATTGTTATCATGGAATATTTTTGTTACATTAAAAAATACTTTTTAATTTTAAAAATAAGATTTCTTTATTTGACCAGCTTTTACTTAGCTTTAAAGTGCTTCTGTTAGTAAAGTTGAATACTGGGCTAGCAATTAAATTTTGCTGGTAGAGAGAAGGTTTTTGGAGAAATGTTAAATTATTCAAATGCTTTTCTCTCTAATCCAGGTTGAGTCATTTGGTATTGGGGGTGGTTTGTGAATTTATGGTGCGGCATCAAGTGTGCAGACGTGTCTTCTCAGCCTCTTTTTTCTTAAATAGCCTTAAAAGCATTTTAGATCAGTTTCCTTATGAGTGGAATGTAATGAAAGTGTAGTGGATAATAAATGAGTGCAGTGTTTTCCTTTGTTTTTGACAGGACCACCCCCTCCCCTTCCACCATTGCAGCCTGCTGGCATGGATGCCCCCCCAAACTCAGCAACCAGCTCAGTTCCTACTGTTGTTACCACGGGTATTCATCACCAGCCGCCTCCTGCTCCACCCTCTCTTTTTACAGCAGGTGTAGTACTGAGGCTTTGCCCACAAGGTTTGCTAAATAGAATAACATTGATTCATATTATAGTGTACTTTATAGCGATTATAATGTCATAGTTTGGGAGAATAAGTTTGTATCATATAGTCTGTGACAGTAAATTAACATTCTTCTTTTCAGACTTAGTTCAAGATGGAAGTAAAATTTGCATATTAAGTGTGAATTTTGACTGGAGAGTATTTTCATTGTGTTTAAACAGAAAACTTGGCACGATGGTTTTTTATGATAGTGGTTATACAACTCTTTTATTATAACTCTATCTTGTAATTAAATTAAATATTGTATTTGAAACCTTAGGGGTTTTAACTGCAATTTATTTTAATTAGACAATTTCTTTGTTACCAGAAACGTATGACACAGATGGCTATAATCCAGAAGCTCCAAGTATAACAAATACTTCAAGACCTATGTATAGACATAGAGTACATGCCCAAAGACCAAATTTGATAGGACTCACATCAGGTGATATGGATCTGCCACCCAGAGGTATGCTCTCAAAGCTATACTTAGTTTAGCTGATTATATTACATTTATGCAGATTGAGGAACTATCGAGAGAATACTGGAAAATACTGTGTTTTCCTAAAATCTTCTGGAATTATTAGATGTTTAGCTGGATAGGGAGCTATGTCTATAATTGCTTTGTTTGTGCATTTTTGCAGGTAAAATGAAATTCTTGCTGGAGTATTGCAGTTTACCCTTAGCTGTAGTAACTGGTCACTTTGTATATCTTTCGTACAGAAAAATGTTAATGTTTCTGTAGTAGAATCTCAGGATGATTTTTGCTGCAGAGAGGAGGGAGTCATTTTTACCTGGTAGCAGTTTTATGCACGAATAATCTTAACCTCGCAGTTCCTGTGGCCCTGAGAAGAAGCAGCAGCACGCTAAATAAGAATGGAAAAGGAATAAAACCATTTTTAGTGTGGTTTTAATTTGCATTTGTATGTATTTCTATTTAATCTTACTATGTTTCTGTTGGTGTATTTTCAGTGAGGAGTCCCCCACTGTGATTCCTGTTCTTCAGCAAAAGTGACTCCTTTCCCAGTCCATCCATAAATCTTGCTCCTAGGTGTTAGTGTCCTGGAGTACTGTGCATTTCCCATCATGCCCATTTTTGTGTGTGCCATCTGATAGTAGAATGAAGGTGTTAGCTGGAGTGGTGTGAGCCTCAGAGTATTGCATGGGACATTGTGAATCATTGTGAATCAGAGTGCAGTCATCTCGAGGCAGATGCCTTCTGTCACACCTCTTTTGTTTTCTGTATATGTGATGTTACTGTGACAAAAATGAGTGCTATTAGCTATTTTGATCTGTCACAACATCTGTTGATGGCTAAGAAGTCTGTGGCCAAGGTTTGATTCAGTCAGAACAAGAATCATAGTAATTTCAAAATAAACAATTGTGCTTTTCAGTGCAAATTCAGTGTGAACAGAATACTTTTTTATAATCAAATGCACAGAAAATAAATTTTAAAAAAGTGAAATCTTCTCATCTGTTTACAGAAAAACCTCCTAATAAAAGTAGTATGAGAATAGTGGTAGATGCCGAATCCAGGAAAAGAACAATTGGTGCAGGGGATGGTGGAGTTCCTACAAAGAAGACTTGGTTTGACAAGTGAGTTACTGTTAACACAGTGTTGGCTTAAGAGTTTGAATTTCATGAACTTCTTTACTGTATTCTGAAACATATGTATACCTCTATAAATTGCAAGAAGTGAAACTGTGAGTACACTGATGGTACTAAAGTAAATCATACTATAATGTGATCTGTATTTTGCTGTCTTCTGTCAAAGGTAGTATACAGATAAATGAAATTGCTTTGGGTGATACTAAGATCTGTTCTTTTAAAGTTGGTGTGATCTAAGAAACAGGGAGGCTGCACTGTGATGGTTGTTAGAGATGACTGATTTTAGTTGTGAAAGTTGTGGAATGTGAATTTTATCACTGCTATTTTGATTTGAGTTGCCAGGTATGTTACTGAGAAAAAAACAAGAGGGTGCAAGGTTGGAAGAGATTTTAAGAGATTGCTGGGACTGAGGAGGGCCTTGAAGTAATAGTTATGTGAAACAGTAGCAGGGAAATTTCATGGAATAGCTAAGAAACAATTATTTGGAGAGAAGTTATGTGGAAGTCAGGAATTACTGACATGAGGAAATGAATGTGAATGATCTCAGATTTATGTGCTGGGGTATGCTGAGAATATCAGTGGGGAAGCTGGCAGGTATATGGGCACGTGTCCTGTACTCTACTTTTCTACAATTGCATTGTTTTTTTAAATCTGCAGATCTTTGTGTCTCATACACACATGCTTCTGTGTAAGCATATGCAATTTATTGTTTTGTTTGCTAGTTTGCTATGGATTTCTGGCTTGATTTTTTATTTGTTGCAGGCAAAATTTTAACAGAACAAATAGTCCAGGTTTCCAGAAGAAAGTGCAGTTTGGAAACGAAAATACAAAACTTGAATTGAGAAAAGTTCCCCCAGAACTTAACAACATCAGCAAACTTAATGAGCACTTCAGTAAGTTTGGAAACTTAGTCAACTTGCAGGTAAGAGTCAATAAAGAGAAAGCATTATGCTTTGGTATAAAGGTAGTGGTAGTAGCTAAAACTTGGTTGTTGCCAGGTTTTTCCTGGTTCCCTGAAACTCTTTAGTATTTTCCTAACTTTTTTCTGTAAAGAGATCTCATTGGTTTTTAATGATCTTGCTGTTGAAGAAGCAGAAATGAAATGTTCTAGTCATCTTTTGAACAAATATGTTCCTCAGAGATGACTTTTAAGAGACATTGTTTAAAATATTGAAAATTTTGAGTTTTTCTCACCCATTTTCTCAAGTTTGAATCTACTATCATAAGTTCTCTGTATATTCATAAATAAATTGTAAATACAGATAACCTGTATTTCTCATCCAGAAAGCAGTCTCTGTGACATAATTGCTTTCTAGTTCTAGTAATGATGGTTTGTCGGTTAAAATTACTTTGTGGCTTATTGGAGTCACCCAGTATGCAATTGAAGAGAGAGGAAAGCAGTGAAAGAACCAGAGCCTGATGTAGGCTGATGTTACATATTGCAGGCTGCAAGTGTAATGTCAGTATTGCATGCCCAGTCTCTAAGCGACTTCCTGTGACCTTTCACCATGCTTCATTATCAACAAGTTTCAGATGCTACCTTGCAGTTTTCTAAACCCTTTCTTGTTTGCGCTGCGGGCTGGAATGAAGAGGTGCAACAATATTTTTGTATGTACTTACACAATACAGAATGCACCTTCTGTGCCTGTCTGAACACTGGAGGGATTTTACATCTCTCTTAATTGCTATTAAATATTTCTTAAACCTTTCTATAGTTTACCTGAGGATATGGGTGTATTAGCACGCAGTATTATTCATTAAGACAAGTAAAATATGGATGTGTATGGAGAGGAAGATATGTATATGGACATTGCAAGCTATGCTCTTTTTGCAAAAGTATAATTTTGGCTTTTGAAGCAAAATAATGTTTTAATGCTCAAAGGAGGGAAATCAAAATGAACCTTTGCTGTCTAACTTTGATATGCGATAGGACATCTACTATTTGACCCCTGCATTTTTTGTGGTAATTTTCTTTACTTTGCTGATACTTCCTTTTGTCTTTCAAACAACTAGTCATATTTGCAAACAGAAATACTGGTTGTCTGGGGGTTTTGCTTTACTTTGTTTGTTTCAGGTTTTTAAACTATTCTTAAAGTTTATTAGCATAAACTCAAGGCTGATTTTGACACCAGGCCTTTCTAATGGGCTCATGAATGGAAAGTATTTATGTAATGGCACATACTGGGTGTAAATTGTAAGCTTCTAAGTCTAAAAGCTAATGATTTAATGATAATTTAGACACAAATGAGAATCCTCTGTGTGGTAAGTTTTGTTCTTCTGTTTTAAATCTTAGGTTGCATATCAAGGTGATCCAGAAGGTGCCCTTATTCAGTTTGCCACACATGAGGAAGCAAAGAAAGCTATATCAAGTACAGAAGCAGTATTAAATAATCGTTTTATTAAAGTTTATTGGCATCGAGAAGGCAGCGCACCACAAATCCAGACTGCTACACAGAAGGTAGAGAATCTAAGTCTGTTCTAGCATGTTATGTAAAATAGAATCTGCAAAACATTTTTAACATAATGTTTATATCAAGTAAATTAGGTCCTTTTGAAATACTGACTACTTCATGTAATTAATTTCCAAAAGTCACTTTTCAATTGTAAGTTCTTTGACCTCATATACAACGGTCAGCAGTTGATTAGCAAGATGAGACAAGGTATTTAAAGAAAGCTCTTCAGTGACTTTTAGTATATTCCACTCTGTTATCATCTCAAGCAAGATTTGATGCAGCGCTCTGCTAAGTAAGATTCGTATAGGCTTTTTTTAATTTCTTCTGTTGTGCATAAGAAAGGCAATAGAGTTATATTTCTTTTCATGTAAGATTATCTCCATTTTTTTCCAAGAGGTTCTGGTTATTTCTCTTTTCCCTTTCCCATTGAACATGCATATTGTTGTATGATGTAGTAGAAGAATTTGTTTTACACAGAGGCACCTAAGCATACACAGATATGCACACATACATCTAAGGACTTGCGAACAATAGTGGAAGAGGAGAACTGCATTAGAGATATTGACTTTCTAGAAAGGGTTCATGGACATTTTTAAGTAGGAAGGTAGTTGCTGATCTCTATGATATCCAAGGACAGAATGGTCTGGGAATGGATTGGAGGTGTATAACAGGAGGTCCGGACTGGACATGAAGCATTTCTTCACTGAGAGAGAGGTCAGACAATGAAACAAGTTTTCTAGAGAGGTGGCTGATGGCCCCAAGCCTGTCACTGTTAAAGAGGTATTTGGACATTTGGACAGTGTCCTTAGCAATGTGCTTTAACTTTTGGTCAATGCTGAAGTGACCAGGTGGTTGGACTAGATGATTGTTGTGGGTCCCTTACAACTGAAACATTCTAATCTACATTTTTTTATTGAATTACAGAGGAACACCTTTTGAAAGTTGTCATGTTCATAGCACCATTGGCAACATATAAAAAACCCCAAAACTGCAGTTGCTGTTGTGAAGGGTAGATTTGTAACCAAGCCAAGTCTTGTGTCAGATTTGTCAGCAGTACGGTAGTGGCTGTACTCAAGGAGAAGAGGGAACCTTGGGTTCTCCCTGGCTCTATGGGTTTCTGAGTCGAGTCTTCTCAGTTAGCAGCTGGTGTAGCAAATCCTTCAAAATGTTTGTGTATCCCGTTCTATTGGATTTGCCATCAGTGTGGAGCAGCACATTCTGTGCTTCAGAAATATGATAGAGGCTCTGTAGAAGTGGTCACTTAATTATATATGCTGATATAATACATGAATGACTTGGTAGAGGATTCTTTCAGTTGCTGCTCTGAGTTGAGAATTCCTGCTTTCTCTTGATGGTATTAATTCGGTTTTAATGACATCTGTCTTGCTATCTTCCCTATTATTATCCTTTCAATTTTATCGATATCCTTAATACTTTGCCTAAAGTAGTGCTGCTCAAAATGGTATTTATTTTCTAAGCTTGATTTTCATCTAAGCCAGAAGAGGGCAGCGGAGTACGTCATTTGCATTCCTACATACGTTTCCTCTTACTCAGAGGACAGCCCGGGCTGCACTGTCAGCTTGTTGCTGATTATGCTGTTTGGAGTATTATTGGAATTTAACTCTATATTGCCAAACAAACATTCAATCTATATATTTGTTATTTTTAGTAGTCCCATAAGTTTTAGTGGTGTTAACAGCTTCCAGTAACACCACCTTTAGCAAGTTAACTTTGCTGGTTTGAGAATGAATTCCCCCTAGTCCTGGGGACAGTATTGAATATTCCTGCTTCACCAAGACCAGCCATTCAGCACGTGTAGGCAGACTGCATTTTGAAGTCTATTATCAGCACACAGTAACAAGAAAAACTTCGTACAGGAAATCAAAATTTTAAGTGCAATGCTTCTATCTTCTTCTCTCTTCTACCTCAAGGTGTAATATTTAACAAATTGTTGAGTCAGTAAACAGGTATTTTTTGTTCATAAGTCTTTCAGGAGCATGAATGTTTACTTGTTACTGAAATTAGTATTTGGTATCATATCTGTGAGTAGTATGGAAACGTTATACTTCTTCTTTATATACTATAAATACTTGCATTTTGTCGAGATTTCTGTTATGTTAATTAGTTATGGGTTAATTAATTTCACCTGCATTTGTAATGGCTTCCAACCAGATTTTTTCTGTGAGGCACCAAAGACAGGCTTTTGAATTTTCTTCAGTGTTAAGTCAGTTGATTTTTAAATTATCCGTTCAGTAGTATCTGGTCCAGCACAATTTCTTAGCCATTGCTATTTTATCAGCAGGTTTACTTTGGAAAACTTTTGCTGTAGAATTTCCAAGAGTGGTGGAAGTACTTAGGTAAAGATGGTGGGAGTCAACTACAATAAATCATCAAATAAAAGGCTTCTACCATGAAACAGAAAATAATATGCTCTCCACATCTGAGGTAGATAAAACAGGAAGTTGTGGGCTTAAAAGGCAGCACAAAAAGATTTAGGTTAAGTATTAAAAAAACATTTTCTAATGCCAAAGCTTACTGAAGCACTTCTATCTAGAGGGGTGACAGGACCTGTTTCATTGGAAACCTGAAAGAACGAGATAGATAGATACTGTCAGTAATGGCAAAACTGACTTTGCCCTACAGTGGAGAAATGGATTAGGTGACCTTCTGAGAGCTATAAATATGACAATAAGCTTGCTTGGAAGCATATTTTTTGGTCTTAACTGTTGAATGTTTTTGTCAAAGAAAAAAAAAGGAAAGGTGTTAGCTGTCAGGGTATATCCATGGCAGATTCAAAGATTATCTACTCTCTTTTCTTTTCCTTCAGTCCCATGACTGCACATTTCTGTATCCTTACTTTTATGTTTTGTCCAGGTAAAACACATAGGAGATGAGAAGTGACATATCACTGTAAAAAGTGAGATTGTCTGTGGTACAAGTTTGTATTATTTTTTCATAACTAAATGGTTGATGGTCAAAGAGTTGTGAGAGGAATCAGAAGATTTTTTTTTTTCTTTTTCTTTTTTTTTCTGTTTTGTTCTAACAGGTAGAATTTAAGTTAGCTGAGTAAATGTAATTAATAGAAATAAATCATAGTTGTTCGGTCACTTCTGTAAGCTGCAAATGCAAAACAGATGTTTTTGACACTCGTGCTACGCAAATATTCAGTATAACATAATAAATCTCCTGAAGTGGTTGTTTATCTGATCAGGTGAAAAAGCCGTTGAATGGTAGAAGGACAGAAGTGTAAACATAAATGCCATTGTAATTTCATCGTGTACTAACTGAATGACGTGTAGCAGCCTTTTGTTGTTAATCTTGTACTGTGCCTTTTGGGGTCTGGGGTGATGTTCCAGGTGATCCAGCCCTTAGTGCAGCAACCCACTTTGCCTGTAGTGAAGCAGTCGGTGAAGGAGCGGCTCGGCCCAGTACCTGCGAGTAATATTGAACCTGCAGAAGCACAGGGTGCCAACACAGAAGTTGCTCAGGTTTGTATTGTAGTGAGCAACTGAGTTGCCGTTTCTTTTCTGAAATAGGTTCTGTAGTCTATGAATGTTCCTGATACTTCTGTAGTGCAAGTACACATTTACTACTTCAAAGTGCATCTGCTTACATTTTTAGTGATGTTTTCCTATTAAAGTTTTCCTCAGTGCAATGGTATTTGGTTTTTTTTACCTGAGCACAGTACTTAATTTTTTAGTATTGTAGCTTTTTACATAGTTTAAAAAGAAAAACTGAAAGGCTCTCAGATTGTTTCAGGATTGTTGTGTTGTATTGCTGGTGTCAGATTTCAAAATAAAGTGAGTCTCTAGCCAAATAACTACAAGCTATTTTTTTTTAAAATATACATATAATTTACCTGTTACATACCTAAAACTGTTAGAGAATGAAGTTCTGTATCTAGAAGAATTTTCAGAATTTGTACATCACCCCTAATAAAAGGAAGAATGTAACCACAGTATCAGTGTGAATAATGACAGACTCTTACATTAGAAATAGTCTTTAATGTTTTATTATATTTGCAGTATTTCATTATTAGCATTATGCCATTGTTTTGGCTTACTTCTGGAGACCAGCACAAATCAAAACACATTTGTAGTTTAAATTTAAACAGCTTTTTGCATTTCATGCACATGTAATCTGCAAATGGCAGATTATAGAACACAAGAACAGTAGTGTATTTATAAGGGCTGTGCAGATAATCCTCTGCCAGCTAGCATGTCTTGAAATTCTTGCTAAAAATATGTAGGGTAATCTTTGATTCCAAATTTGGCTTCATATTTGTCTTACCCGGTTACAGACTGTTTGGGGTTGATTTTTTTTTGTTTGTTTTTGTTTTTTTTAACACAGACATATATTAACTGCAAAACCAAATACCTGAAATTAATTTTATCAACTGTTTGAATATTTTTATTTTGTTGCTTAGAAGTGTGGTTTTATTAAATGTTTTTTTCTAAATTGCTAGTGCTTGTAGTGTACATTTTAACTATAATTTTGCTTTGTTTTCTTAGAGTGTGACTAAATTATCTGTGAAGGATAGACTGGGTTTTATGTCAAAACCAGTTACACCAACAACTGAAAAGGTAAGAAAATGTCTCATATTCTCTTCTCTCATATTTATTTTCAGAAGAACTAATTTTTTTATGAAACCCCTTGTGTCAATATTATTTCATAACTAGAAATACAATAATTTGTGAAGGATTAATTTTAGAAAGCATAATAAAACTCAGCAGATGGTTAAATGATTATAAGAAGGACAAAAGCTGCTATTTTGTGGATTTTTGTTTAATCTGTCAAGTTCCTTTTATTCAGTCATAAAAAGAACTTGATATGTTCCATAATCCTGAGTTCTGTAGATGTGTACAAAAATAAATTCTAAAAATAAATAAATTCTGCCATTATATATAACATTATAGGAAACAGTTCAGTAAAAATGTTTCTGGACTTCTGTGCCCCTTAAAAGGTGATGTTGTAAACGTCTATGGTTTTATTTGGCTTTACAGTTTGCAGTACTTGTGAAAAGATAAAGGTGGAAATTAATGAGTATAGAAAGGATAAAGAGAGGCAACGTGGGAAAGATGCATCTGAATTGTGGTTATGAGCTATGTATTTTGGCCAGTGGTTCCAGTTCTCAGAATATGAAGTGGTTGATGTGTTTACTATAGTAGTAAAGTTTGTAATGCATGTTTCCAGATCTGTTTAGCCCTTCAAGGGACAGGCTTCCCCCAATGCTTTTAGCATTCATTTGAGAAAACTTGTAGTAGATAGATAGCAAGTTTTACCCTATAACATGATTCCTCTGTCTAGGTATATATCTTTTCTATTGGGAGTGAGTTTGACCTGAAATAAATGAAGCATACACTGTATTTCCCCACACACATCCCTTCCCACACCTTTTCAGTAGGGCAGTTGATGGATTATCTAACAGGTAAAATTCACTCCAAAGATACTTACCATTGAAAAGTAACAATACTTGAAGTTGATAATATTAGTTGTAATATTGGAAAATGTGTATTTGATTCATTTCAAGCTGAGTTGTCTCCCTACATGCATTGATCAAGGCTTCTTAACTGTATTTTGTTGTTGGTTTGATTAGTTCGATTTTTGGTACTCTAAATTAGTTGCAGATAAGTATCTTGCTGTGTATTCCTGAACTACATTTTGCATATATAATAGATGCTTATTTTAGAAATAGGAAGTCTGCTTCAGCTTGCATCTTGAATGGAAATACTTTTTTTTCTCACTGTGTAAGAGTTGAGTTATCCTGAAACACTTTTCTACAAAGAATAAATTTAATGCTAGAATGTTTTTCTCTTCTGTTGTCTTATAGCACAGATGTGATTTTGCTGAGTAGCTGGGCTGTTCACTGGATTTGCTGTGAAACAGCATTTTCCTTTGACATTTTTTGTAGTCAAGTTCTGAAACTTGATTTGACTTATTTTTACCTACTACTGCCTTTCTACAAGAAAATACCTTGCTTAGTTTGCAATCATTGTATTCTATAACCATTAGAAATAAAATGATTGACATCCATCTAAAAACAGGGGTGCCATGTCCTAGATGGCTTTTGGCGCATGATGGGAGTGCATGTTTGACAAGAAGTTTGCAATGAGAAGGGAGGTAGCTATTAGAGCAGGAGGAAAAGGTGATAAAAAAGTAATTGTGAGACCTTGTAAGATCTGTATAGGGCCTTAAAATTTCTAGACTTGTGAAGAGATTCATGCTATTCACACTGTTCCTTCTCTTGAATAGTATTAAGCGATTTAGAAGACCTTAGTGTTGCTTTTGACTTGTCTGTGTTGGTGGTGTGGCATGTCTCCTTACATCTCCTACATAAAAGAGATGAGGAGGTGTGACTCATGATTCAGGGTGAAAGGAATGTGTCAATATTTTTGTCTTTGCTTGATCCTCTGTTTGTTTGTCTTATAGTCTATCCTAAATCTACTGTGTAATAGAAACTGTATGACTGGAATATGCATACTTTAATGTTCTTTAATAGATCTGGAAAAAAATCTTTGTAATGGTCTGCTTAGAGCATTTTGTACCACCTTCTACAGTACCCCATAACGTGTTGATTTCTTTTTGCTGCTGTTTTCTATGCACTGTGTACTCTTGAAAACACTTTACTGTGGGAAGCAATAGTATAAATATCACACTGAAGTGCAAAGGGTTTATATGAACTGTTCCTGTTGTAAATTCTTCTAATCTCTTGGTCTTTTCTGTCTATTTCTTGTCTGTCTCTTTTGTTTTTCTTCCTGTTGGTGGGCATTTTGTCTATTTTATGGAGTGCATGGTGAACAATAGAGAGTCTGCATGCGTCTTATAATTTTCCACATAGAAAGTATTTTTAAACTCTTGGAAATCATACCAATTGCATAATTTCTTCTATTTACTAACAAGGTGGACAAGATCATGCCTATATTATCTCTAGTACTTAGCTGTGGATTTTCCAGTATTAGCATGCCCAAAAAACTCTTTAAGGAACATACTAAGAAAACAGTACAGTTCAAATCTTCAGGTATTGTGGAGATGTGCATAGTATGTTTTAGAGAGATTGTGAAGCAGTCATCAGTGTTCTCAGTAAGTCTGGAGAAATTTCATACCTCATTACAAATGTAGTAAAGAGAATAAAGATACATAGGAGTCTCTTCCTTTTCTGTATAATGTTGAAGACTTCTTGTACTTTGAGTTACTTCTTGCAGATTGTGCAAGTTCTGCTTTGCACCAGCTGTATATGAATAGAAACTGTTGTCTCTACATTGGACCTTAGTCTCTAAAATGATGTTGAACTTTTGCTTGGAAAATTCATACAGCCATGAAATACTTATTTTAGACTTCAAAACACAAAAACAACAGTTACTCTTGCAAAAATCTCAATCTTCTCTTTCCTTAGTTATGCTCAAGTATGTAAATATTTATATATTTGAAACTTGGAAGTACATAAGGAAATTTCAATGGAGAGGATTTATAATCTGATGTTGATATCTTACATATCTGATGTGGTACTGCCTCTTCAGAAACTGTTTGACTTCAACAACTCAAAATATAATTGCTGCACCAAATTTTTATATTCATATCATCAAAGGAGACAAAAGAAAAGACATATATATTTTCAAGCACTTATATGGGTTTTTTAAAAGATTTAAATTCACTGGCAAAAAAAATAAAACGATTTCCTCCTATAGGTTTTATCTACTTCTACTGGCTTGACAAAAACTGTGTACAACCCTGCTGCTTTGAAGGCAGCACAGAAATCTTTGCCTGTTGTTTCCACTTCCGTGCTAGACTCTAATGAAGCACAGAAGAAAAAACAGGTAAATTATGCTTCTTTTTAAAATGGACCTAGGTTGGGAGCTTGTGACCTAGAGGTAGAGCACTATGTATATTCATCTCAACAATGTAGATGAAACTTGTTGCAAGATTGAATTCACTACAATGTTTTATTTCTCCCCCCCTAAATATTACCAGAAAATTCAGCATTGTTTTGTTATTTTTCAGTGTATGTTCAGGCAGTGTAAGCAGGTTTAAAACTGTAGAAATTCAAAATGTGAAACACTTTTTCCTGGAATCAGAACCTACACGTTGAGGTATGAATTGTCTATTGTGAGTGAAAGGGAGTATAGTATAGTCACTGTTCTTCTCTCTTGAACTGTTCTGGAACTGGCCTCTATTCTCAGTGTGTTTTGTACGTGTGGCAAAAATTGTTTCTTCGAGAGAACTGAGAATTTTATGACTCTGCATTTTGTTGTTTCCAAGCTATAGTTCTTCTGCACCCACTTTTATTTTTACATAGTGCTAGGCTGTCTTTTTTAAATTTATATTTCAAAGGAAATGTATTTGGCTTTAATAGGTCACTCAGTTACTGTTTAGCTTGCTTAGAATTTTCAAGAGAGCACAGCAAAACTCCTTCTTCCGGTTTATTCTTGCCATTTAGAGAAACTAAATGCAGGACGTTGTGTGCCTTACTGTTTTTTAACCACAAATGATGAACACAATACTATTGTATAAGTTACGTCCAAACGTAAGTGTTGAAATCAGTATAATTGTTAAAGATTTTGGTCAAATATGGCTAAATTTCTGAAATTTATGTCTAATGTAATTTGAACTAGCAGTTTGTAGCTGCTCGTGAGTTTTGCCATTGGTCCAGAATTTAAAGAAAGCAGTTCTGATTTTTGAATTTCATTTCATGTTTGTCCCTTAACATATGTTTGTAGAATTAGAGCTTTTACTTTTCAAGATGCTAAGTACTTGTAAAATGGTAAAAAACTTGTAATAACATTGTTGACTCATCATAACACCTGTAGAGGTTTTTATTTGAGAGAGGGCACTGAAATTGTGCCTAATTGGCTCTTTATTAATGTGATCTTGTGCTCCTTCCTGCCTTCAGAGTTTTCTGTTACAATATACTAGTAACTTGTGGAAAAACATGATTTTGTGGGACTTGCTCCCTTCTTTTCCTCCTGTCTCCCTGACTTTTTTTCACATTCATCCCCTTATCTTACCTTCCCCTTTCCCTTCAGAAAAATGATTGCACACTGTATTGCAAAACTAACACTTCATGCAGCAGAATTTGTCAGTATTTGGGAAGACATACATAAACCTGACGACTATTTCTTTTTCTGTGGTTGTTGTGCATTTACAATCTCGTGTAAGATACTCCACTTGCAGTTGATCCCAACTGATCATCTTCTGCGTCTCCCCTACTATTCCATTAAATATGTTGATACCAAAGCTCTTAAGGGTTTTCTGCTGTCTAAAACTTCTGTATTTGAGAACAAGAGGCAACAGCTTTCTTACAAGCACCATTAGTAGGCACTGAGCACAGCAAGGGTGGCATCTCCTGTGCTTCTCATTCAGAGTGCAATATTGTCTCTTACTTACCAGTTTCAATTCATTTCAATTTGCCCATTGCCTGGTCAAGTTCTGTTGTTGGCAGATGGAATAGCTGTACTTGTTGCTTCCCAGTTAGAGGGCTCAGACACAAAAGAGGTGCTTTTCTTTGGGTGGCACTTCAAGGTTAGAAAATAGAATGTGTTTTCTTTTTAACTTGTAACATTTCTGGAGACTGTGTTTTAATTGATGGACTTGATTTACAGTTGCTTTCAAAATAATTGTGCTCACACGTTTAAACACTTGCATGCTATACCTCTTGAGATAGTGTTACGTGTTGCCTTTCAGCTTTCAGTGGGTTTGTGAATGATGTTACTTTATATGTGAGCAATAATAAAATCTTCCCAGCACAGATCTAACTAAAAAAGACAATTAGATTTTTGTTTAATGTAGTGATGGACTGTATTCCAAAACATAGTTGGAAATATCAGTACCTTGCATTTCCTGTTACTATTTTTTTCTCTGTTATTGTAAGTTACTACTGTGTAGTTGCCAGGTATAGTATATTATTCTGGCATTATGCTTCAAAGTCTAGAAACTTTCTGTAATCTTTTTATGCTTCTAGGAAGCATTGCGACTTCAACAAGATGTGAGGAAAAAGAAGCAAGAAATCTTGGAGAAGCACATTGAAACACAGAAGGTAAAATATTGCATTAAAGATAGTCACCAATTCAGTTATAAAATCTCAGTTCAGTGTAAAATATTTCAGAACTTGTAAGAATGAACAAAAAAATGACCTATAAAATAAGCATTCTCTTAGAATGGCATTATCATACTATTTTGAGTTTATGGTTTTAATCTAACTTGTCCCATTTGTTCACTTTAAAAAAGCATTACAAGCTTATGCAATTTATGTCCAGTTTTAATTGATGTTGCCTAATCTGGGAGAAACGTGTATATGTTTGGGAGAAGGGAAAGCCTAAGTTCTGCTTGAGAAGAGCAGGAGAGAGTGATGTGGAAAATTATGCGTGACTGCACTTAGGCTTAGGAAGAGGAAAAAAACCAAAATGTCATTTAAGTTGAATAAAATTTTGAAATAATTCAAGTGTGTTAAACAAATCTGTCCAAATGAATTAGAAATATCAGATGTTCATGAGGAAACAAAGCAGAGATTCAAAGATTTTGATTCAGTACAATGTGTTAGAAGTTGTATGTGTTGATTTGGAAGTCACAGCAATAGAAATGCAGTATTTGTTTTTTCCTTTAGTTATAATGACCACTGAGAAACTGATCTGTAGTAGTAGTTGCTGAGTAAAAAGACTTTTTTTTTTCTGAACTGGACAGATGCTGATTTCAAAGCTGGAGAAGAATAAAGCCATGAAGTCAGAAGACAAAGCAGAGATCATGAAAACACTGGAAATTTTGACTAATAGCATTACCAAGTTAAAGGATGAATTGAAAGGTGTATCATCAGGAGGAGGGACTCCTTTAAAAAGCATGAAAACTAAAACTCAGGTACTCAAGTTTTGATCAGCTTTTTAATTGATGAATTCACATGTTTGTTTCAGGAGATTAAAAATGAGTAATCCCATCAGCAGTATTTAAAACCCTAACTGGTTTAGTTTTTAAGTCCTCTTTGAAGTGCAATTTGTTTTGCTTTCTTATCAAAGCAACATAGTTAATTAAAACCATGCTGTTGTCTAAAGGCTGTATCTGCTGTTACAGAGATACTGCATCATCTAAAAGATCAAAAAAAACCAAATCAAAAGTCTTATGATTCTTTTTTTTACTTTGTCCAATGCTTTGTGTGTAGTCTATTGCTTTCTTAAATTTGTAATAGAAATTATGAAGATAATATTTCTTATGTGAAAGAAGTATAGTTAGGCTGCACAAATATCTTCTGGTCAGGCTTAATATGGAAAACAAACTGTACTGCTGTGTAATTTCCTGTGACTTTTTCGTGTCACGGAAATTTGTCAATATATTAACCTTTTGAAGATTGAAAATTATACTGATTGGTTTTCCTTTGATCTAGGGGCCCATATTTGGATTTTACCTGTGAGAAGCACTTTTTCCTCTCCTACCATTCTTGTTGATATATGGCTGTTACCAGTTTCCCAGTTGCCTAAAGATGCGATTATATTACCTTTTTAAAATGCAGTGTTTTGCTTTATATAGAGGCATTTGTTCATAAATAGATCACAACCTTGAAAAGAAATACCAGAAAGAAATACTGAAATTACCTCTATGTTCTCAACTATAGCTTCTTATATAGTGTGTCAGGAAAAAGTTGAACCAACATTTATTTATTCTGAAAATAGGCATAGATTGCTAGGGTGGTCAGACAAAATAGGTTCTGAGAGAGGTGTTGGAGTCACCATCCCTGTCATGTTTGCATCAGGTGTTGGGTGATGCAGTTTAGGGGTTACAGTGGTAGTGCTGGGTTGATGGTTGGACTTCATGATCTTAAAGATCTCTTCCAACACTAATCAGTATGATTCTTGCTCCAGGCCTTTCCAGTCTCAGGATATGGGATTGATGAAAGCAAGTCTTTCCAGTACAGCTGAGGAGTAGGAAGGATTGAGTACCTCCAGTGTTATCATGTCCTTTGTTGCCAGGTCCTTTTCAATGTCCAGCAGTCAAACCACATTCTTCACAGCTGCTGAGTGATGTGTTGAAGCCCTTCTTGTTTCTCACCCCCTTGCCAGATTCAAAGCCCTTGGTGGACTTCAGCTTTCCAAACCAATTACCTGCATGCTCAAGACAATTTCACTGTGGTCCTTTTGTGCTCCACCTCTTGTACACCTTGGGTTTGAATATAAGTTCTTAGAATCATCATGTTCATCCAGGCAAGCATCCTGCCACCTTTATTTCCTACATCTTCTGGAACTTGGAGAATATAACTCTTGGAAATCATCCTGCCTTTCTAGCAATTACCCAGACCCATAGTATTCAAATAGGGGCTTTTTTCCAGCTGTCTGAAGAAGGCCTCATCTACTTTTACATGACTGGATAGTGTGTAGTACACACACACTGCAATATCTCTTGCCTTAGGTCTGCCATCCGTCCTGACTCAGACTTTCAGATGGCTCATCACCTGTCCCCAGGCAGAGCTCTGTGTGTTCATACTGCACTCTCTAATGAAGAGCAACTCCTACTCCTTGTCATCCTGGCTCATCCTTCCTTAAGAGACTGTCCGCTGTACCACTCCACTGTTGTTTTTCTGTGCTGTTTCTGTAGTCCCAGGGAGACTGTAGCCCTGTAACTGTACACAGACATCCTGTGCCTTCTCCATTTCACAAGTTTTTTGTATTAGTGTATAGGCTCTTTAGAGAGACACTGATTTCCCAGAAAAGGAAGGAGATCTTGCCCCTGTGATGCTGTTGTTTAGGCCCTCCCTCATTTGTATGATTGGTAAATTTATGTTTGAGATGGTTCTTCAACCCAGTTTTGTTTATCTGGAGATCTCTTCTGCCCACATCACCCTTTGCTTGGTAACCTGGTCCACCACTTCCTTGTGTGATAGTTGTTTATACTAAGAAAAAGTGAGGCAATACTTATGTTGAAGTTTTAATGACGTTTTTTAGCTGCTTTTCCATTTCCTTTGTAATATGGAAAATGAAGAAAGATTTTAAGTAAACTCACTTCATAGCGGACAAAGTTCATTATCTGTGTGCAGTTTTGTTAACATTTGAAACAGCAAAAATGACCAGCTCCATCTGACTTTTGTAAAAGTGAGAGTTTTACAAAGCCTTTGGTTGAGATTTACAACTTTGACGATTTTCTGAAAGACTTTGATCTTGGTTCTCTTGCATTTTGCAAGTGTTTAAGAACTGGACAGCTCCGAAGAAGACCTGAAGATATGGAAGATGAGGCCCCCATGACTGTGCCATTATCTTTACCTATTTTTGCTTCTTCCAGTTCATTCAGATTACAAGAGGCTCATCTCCCTTAAGTGAGAAACCTTTGCTGCCTCTTGGTGTGTCCTGAAGGAGGTATTTTCTTCTTCATACTTGGCACAGCTCTGTAATAGAGAAGTTTTCATTTAGACCACTAATAATAAACCTCAGAAGTCTTCATTACACCAGTGTCACTGGCTGCTCTGTGAGTGCTAACTGCTGGTCATCATTAAACTTCAGAAACGCTTCTTTGTCATGTCATTGATGTATTGCAACACAGTGGGATTTGAGAGAAACACTAGTTCCAATTTTAAAAATTTGGAAAACCATTATACAGGAGATAATGGATTTTTTTCATCTGGTTGCAGTAGGTAATCAGAAGATGGGGCTGAATAAACTTGAGGTTGAAGTTGCCACTGGAATAATGCAATTTTTTTTCCTTTTAAAGATTCTTGGGAGGGGGAATCACCTTGAGGGATCACCTTTCTTTGTCAATGATGATGCTTGGTTTCCAGCTGTCACAAGCGCAGAACGTTCATCTCTTGACATCCAGCCTTTCCAAACATTCCATGCTGTTGTTTTGCATCAGCATGTGTAAACATAAAGTGTTTCACAATCCTTCATAACTTTTTTTATAGTTAACCTTCATTTGTGATGTCACTGAAATGGGTGGGTCCTGCTTCTTCTATGAAAACAGAGAAGACAGAAAAACTTCACTTTGGATTGGAACTTCAAGTTTTCGCAGTCATATAAATCCCTGCACCTGTGTGTTTCCAGTGAACATGTCTTAATTGGTGTTCAGAGATATCTTTCTGTTTCATATATGTTTCGTGAACTTTAATAATTTTTTTAAGATACTGTGTCCTGGAAGGTAACTTTGAGTGCATCAGAGACCAGTCCTTTGTTTGCAAAGGTCTTGTTACTTCCTGCCTTTTTTCCAGTGCGGTCTGAGCAGAACTACCATTTGTGCTTTTGCATGATGACATTTTAATAAACTTAGACACTTTTTCTCAGTACTGATCATAGATTTTGTATTCATTCATAGCTCTACTACCTTTTCTTTTTCTTTTGGTTCATCTTATCATCATAACCTTAGTCTCTTGAATTCTTATTGTGTGTATCTTTAGAAAAAAATCCATTAGGTTTGACTTTGCTTGGTCTAAAATGTTTGACATCACAGAGTTCAAATGAAAGTTTTACTTGACCACAAAGGCTCGGCTCCTAAGCTTGTGCTCGGTTTGTTTTTGAAGGTGGAAACCCAGTGTAATAAGCAGTATACCGGCAGAGTTACAGCTTTTTAATGAACAGTTGTTTCCGTAGTAGAGAATGTCAGTTGTGGAACTAATAATTTACTGTAACAATTTCTTAGATGCAGAAGGAGTTACTAGATACTGAACTGGATTTATACAAGAAGATGCAAGCTGGGGAAGAAGTTACTGAATTAAGACGAAAATATACAGAACTGCAACTGGAAGTATGTTGTGTCTTCTTTTGTAGCAACTAACTTTTAATCAAATATTTTCCTTTTATTATCGTACATATTGTATCATGAACTATTTTTAATTCAGAGTGCAGTATTAAGTTACATGTAGATGGAGACATTTATCAGTAATATTTTAAAAAAACATTTTACTGCAGTGGAATTCAGAAATGGTATTGTCTTTAATTGTGATTGCTAATCTGTTTAAATTCTGTAACTGTTTAGATGATATAATGTTCTATAGATTTGTGGTAGTAATGCTTTCTTGACAATGTGTATTGTTTTTAAATTGTTGCCTGAAGGTCTTTTTTTTCTGTGTTTGACACAGAAAAGTTAAGAAACACTGCTTAATCTTTTGTTCTTACGTGTTAGCATCCTTTTAATGAGATTAATCAAAAAGCCTGAGCTGCCAAAAGTTATAATATTACAGTGTTGGTTTCAAGAGGAGAACTTAACAAAAGCAGATACATTGTTTCAAGAGGTATTGAATGTGTAGAAACACAGTTTTTTCTTGCAGTACTTGCTTTGAAAAAAAATCGAGATGGTAGTATAAAATTCTTCATATGTGTGTCTAATTGAGAAATTATGAACGATGTGGGTGTTGTTCTGTGGTATATTGCACTTTCTTGCCTATATGATTGTGTAATATCTACTTGAATCACTTGATAATCTTATCTCTTTTTACTGTTAAGCAGGGCTGCTGTGTCGCTTAAATTGCTCTTGTCTTAATGAAGTTTGGTCATGTCTTATGTATTACTGCATAGGAATACATAGGTGCAGTGAAGTTGCATTAAAACCTTACTTTAGAACTTGTTATGCAGCTTTGGTAATTTTGAAAATAGTTTTGCTAATAAAGCAAACCAGTTGAATAGAGATGACACAAAAGCTTATGTTAACAACGAGTTTTCTGATGGTGAGTAATGTTGGATAAGTGTACTGAAAGCTTGTTTATAAATTCTGTATCTCAGAAAGTACGTGAATTGAATGACATATAAAATAGGAAAAGTAGGTGTACATTCAAGATAAAGTTACATCATAGCTGACTGCACTAATCCTACCTCATTAAGTCATCATCTCTCAGTAAGTCTGTTTGTATTTTGAGTTAGATAAAAAAGAGCTCTTTCAGGACAGTAATAGTTAAATGAATTTTCTGAAACCTTTAGCAAATACCAAGAGAAGTAGATGAAGAAAAACAGGGTCATCAGTGATGCACGCTTACCTGTTCAGGGAACAGGAAGAGATATATCCCTTGTACAGATTACAAGAGGGTTCTACCCCCCTCCTTGATGTTTGTTTGATCCTTCAGTATTCTTAAAAATTATTTTAAAAACTTTTATTCACGTATTGTGCTTGAGGCTTTGACTCCTACAATATTTAATGTGTTGTTTCTTTGACTCGTAACCTGTTTTTCTGTTCCAGGTGAGCCTGACTTTACTGAAAGAAAATCCAAATAGTTTACAGCTTGTTTCTTGAGTCAGCATGCCCCAAATTACTCATTTAAACATTTTAAGGTGTTTAAAAAAAACCCAAACAAAGAACAAAACTAAAAAAAACCTAATACCTCAGGGTTCTGCTTATAAAAAACTAAAAAGCAAATTAGATACTATTGTAAAATTATCTGAACAATTTAATGAATAAAGCCATAAGAAAATTATCTCCTCATGGGTATCACGTTGCTTTTTCCTATGAGGAATTAATCTTCACAGATAAGGGCTCTTTTGATACCTGATTCTTGTTTCCTATTTCCATCCCATTATTGGTCTGGTAATAATTAACCTTTGGTGAATTAGCTTTTGAATGTTATTTAAGTGTTCACCTTCTGTTGTTTTAAGACCTGCTAGCTTCTCTTTCTGGGGCTTTTTGGGGATGTTCTTTTAGGAGACATCAGAATATGTGTTTGTTAATTCTGTCTAAATAGTGAGATAGTGAATTTTAATCTCTTGGTCCATTATGTGTAAACATCTTAGGCTGCCAAGCGAGGGATTCTCTCTTCAGTTCGCGGTAGAGGGGTTCACACGAGAGGCCGGGGTGCGTCGCGTAGCAGAGGCAGAGGAATCCGGGGCCGGGGCAGAGGCAGAGGAGTTCCTGTGCATGCTGTGGTGGATCATCGGCCCAGGGCATTGGAAATCTCTGCATTTACCGAAAGCGACAGAGAAGATCTTCTGCCTCATTTTGCGGTATGGCACAACTGCACTTCTTTTTTTGCTTTGGATGACATCCTTCTATTGAATGACTTGTTTTCTCCTGATTCACTTCATCTGGAAGTATTATGTAGGAATGAATCTTTAGCGCATGGTGTGCAGAGGATGCGTGAGGGAAAGGTAAACCAGGAAAAATACACTATTGCTTCAGCTAGTTATAGCTGTAATCATATAGCATTTACAAGGCTTTTTTTTTTTTCCTTACAAAATTAAATGGCTTGTGATAGTTATTTAGTTATTTGCTCGGACATATGTAATGTTTTTACAATTTTTTAGGTACAGAAAGGTAAAATAATTGAAGGAAAGGTGAGAACAAATACTGATTTATCGCCAGCCTTTCAGTACCTGAGGTCTGTTCGTTCTTTGTTGAAGTATTTTATCAAGTTCTTAATGAAAATTTTATTCGAATATTTTCAGTGCTTTTGCACTACTTCCAGAATTTGAAAGTCACAGTGAAAATTGTGCAATTATATGTACAGTAGTTTCACGAATACAAGCCGCACGGATTATAAGCCGCACCCCGGTGCCTCGACAATGTTGCTGTCTTTGTCAATAGATAAGCCGCACCCCGAATATTAGCCGCACTTTCGTTCGTCGCGAGAATCCGTGCGCAGCTTTCACAAATTGGCCAATTAGTAACAGGATCGCGGCATAGCGGGCTTTACTGGCTCGGGGCGGGGCCAGGCAGGCTCGGCCCGCTCATGGTTGCTGACGGGGCCGGCCGGGTGGTGCTGCAGCCGCCGCCGGGCTCACTGGCCCCCCTCTCCCGTCAGCACCGCCCCGCCACTGCGTTTACGTACTCGCCCTGCCGGCGGGCCAGGCACTGCCGCCGCTGGCAGGCATGCCGGCCGCGTTGCCGCTGCGTTAACGTAGTCGCCCTGCCGGCGGGCCAGGCACTGCCGCCGCTGGCAGGCATGCCGGCCGCGTCGCCGCTGCGTTAACGTAGTCGCCCTGCCGGCGGGCCAGGCACTGCCGCCGCTGGCAGGCATGCCGGCCGCGTCGCCGCTGCGTTAACGTAGTCGCCCTGCCGGCGGGCCAGGCACTGCCGCCGCTGGCAGGCATGCCGGCCGCGTCGCCGCTGCGTTAACGTAGTCGCCCTGCCGGCGGGCCAGGCACTGCCGCCGCTGGCAGGCATACCGGCCGCCTCGCCGCTGCGCTGTTTACGTACTCGCCCTGCCGGCGGACCAGCCACTGCCGCCGCCGCCGGGCTCGCTGGCCCCCCTCTCCCGTCAGCACCGCCCCTCTGCCGCGTTCCCTAGCCCTGCCGGCGGGCTGCCGCCGCCGGGCTCGCCGGCCGCCCCCTCCCGTCTGCACCGCCGCCGCGTTTCCTCGCCCTGGCCGGCACTGCAGGCCCCCGCACCGCCGGGCTCCCCCATGCTGCTGGCCCCGATTCTGCTGGGCTTCCCCCGCTGCCAGGCAGCCCCACCCGCCGGCCTTCCTGCTTCTGCCATGCTCCCCTGCACTGCTAGCCCCAGTTCTCCCGGGCTCCCCCGCCATGCTGGCTCAGGCTCTGCCGCCCTCCCTGCCCCGCCCTGCTGGCTCAGGCTCTGCCGCCCGCCCCCCACACTGCTGGCCCCGCCTCTGCCAGGCTTTCCCACCTCTGCCGGGGCCGGCCGGGCTCCAGCTTGGCTTTGGGCTGCCGCGGGCTCTCACTTCCGTGTTGGCAGCTTTTAGAATTTTGTTAATGTATTAGCCGCCCCGGAATATTAGCCGCACTTCCGGGTTTCCACCAAAATTTTGGTCAAATTGGTGCGGCTTGTATTCGTGAAATTACTGTAAATCTTGAAAAGTCATCCAAGCATTTCTGTTTAATAATGTACTTAAGCTTAAGTAGTCAGATCTTCTTTCTACTTATTTCTTCTATTTTCAGTCTAAAAAATGATAAATTGACAAACATAATTTTTAACAAATGTTTCTTTACAAATATAATAGTGAAGAATCAACATGAATTTATAAAAACACTTATCCTCCATTTAAAGAGTATAATAAAAGTAAATATGCCTATTTTCTGGAATAAATGCTAAGAATATAATGTCAGTCTCCATGTGTGCCACCCTCCCCTTTCTTTGTTTGGCAGTGATTCTCTCTGACAGGACAAGTCCAGGAGCCAGTTAGTCCACTGAATTTTACTCCAGACAGTGTACTTAATATTTCCTGTGAGGCAGTAATTTAAGAAGCTTTAAAAAAAAAAAAATCAAACAATGACCCGTCTCTCTTTTTATGGGGAACTTACTATCTTTAAGTCAAAATAATAATAAAAAAGAAACTTAGTGACATGAACAAATACAATTCTATTCACGATGTTAATAGGATAACACTGAGAAAAAAAAAATGATTGAATTTTGCAGGTTGCAAGTTTGGTGTTTTAAGGTTGTTTCAAATTCCATTGGAAATGTTCTGAGCTGTATTTCTGTTTCTTTGATACCATACCATAACCCTGTGCACATCAGCAGTGCAATCCACTTGCACAGATGTAGTTTTCTGTTGATCTTCGCAGCTTACAGTAGTGGCAGCATCAAAGGTAGCAGTATCATCGTGGCTATTACAGGTCATATTATTAAGATGCTGAAATACAGTCAAGTTTTCAAACTTTTTCTACAGCTCCTGGCTCCCAAAAAATATTTCTATGCAAGAGTTTCATAATAGGCTAATGCAGTAATTTCAAGATCCCTCATTTCTAATCAGAAGAGAAAAACTGAAGCAGAACAGCCTATTTCTATCATAGTTTTTTACCTCATACCTATAGGAGTTGGGAAATCCAGAGATGAGAGCACTTCGGTGTTCTAGAAGTACATGTACAAGTAACTGTATTCTTGGCTAGGACAAATACTCTGGCATTAAGACTGTGAAGTATACACTGTTATAATTTTCTACTGTTTTTGGAGGGCATTTGATTTAGGACTGCATTTTTAGAGGTGGGAGAACTATTTTACTAAACTTTTTTTTTGTTTATTTATCAAAAGCAATATGGTGAAATTGAAGATTGCCAGATAGATGACTCTTCTCTCCATGCGGTGATTACTTTTAAAACAAGAGCAGAAGCTGAAGCTGTGAGTACAATCTTTCTTGAAAATACACTGCAGCATTCAAATACTTTCTGTTTATGTCACAGAAAGAAATGTAATACTGCTAGCTATTTTTAAACTATTGACATAAAAGTTTAAATTAAACAAAAATGTCGGAACTGGTTATTACTGAAATTCTTATGAAATTAAGTTTATAGCAAAGTGAAGTGCAGGATGTAAGAGGGAAATTAAGAGAAACACTTAGGAATTGCTATTTAGATGTCTTCATTTATTTGCCAGGTTTTTTCACCTGAAGACTTGGTACCCTTATAATCTGTCTGGAATTTCACTGACATCTTGCAGAATCAACCTGTATATTTACTTTGGGATGTAGTAGATTTACTTTGGTAGTGTAAATGGGATTTGATCTATTTCTTTTTTTCCCCTTTCTAACGTGTTTTTTAGAAATATATGAAATTACAGAAGCAAAGAATTGCAGAAGTAACTTTCAGAAACTAAAATCCAGAGTTGACTTATGTTATAATTCAGTCTCATTACATATGGGTCATTAGACCTTAAAACATTTGGCTCAGCAGGACTCCTGCCTTACTTAGTCCATGGTGTAGGCATGTAATATAGGTATATTATGTGATGCTGAACAAATTAATGAACATAGGTTTTCTGCAAATGACTTTTTTTCTTTAAAATCCTTGTGTCACTGTTGGGTTGGAGTATTCCTGGAAATAGTGGGGACTATAGAAAGAATGGATTTATATTTGCAGTATGGTTCTGTGGAAAGATTTCGTTTTGTGTTTTTATTTTGCACAGATTTTGTCTTGTGGGGTTTACCTGAACACAGTTTTCATACCTGACCAGACTGTTCTCTTGTCTTGTGATACCAGTGAGGTGATTGTCAGAAATAACTGCTGTTTACAGTGCAGATTAACTGCTGGGGACAATAGTTTTGAACACTTAAAGTATAATTTATAGTTAGTTATTTTGATATCCATGTCCCAAAGTAGTTTTACAAAAACATAGAATTTGTTTTGTTTGTGAAACTCTTAGCTGTAGCAATGTTGAGCACTTAGCTGTATGGAGATAGTATTTATTCTGTAAAAAAGGAGGTACAGTTAATGGTACATGGTGTATACTGACTAATATAGGAAAAACAGTATTGCACAGCTGTATTGAAAGAGCACAAGTTCAGCAGTGAACAAAAGTTCTGTTTGAAGATAAAAGCTTCTGTAATTAGTATATTTATAGATGAATTGAAGCTGGGATTGTAGTTTTGGGGCTTCCTGGTATTGGGTACTTCCTTTTGCAGTTTCATATTCTTTGGCATTGTCATTTACATAAGAAATATTCTTAAGTGTGGAAAGAAAGCTCTGCTTCCCTGAAAAAAAAATAGGTCACCTAGAACAATAATCTGTTTTTGTGGCCTATCCAAAAATGTCTTTACTTCTCCCAGATGGCTCAGGATTCATGATCAGTGTTTGAGATGTCCAGGTTCTGGTGATCATTAAAATATTTAATAGTCAATTTTGTGTTTGATTACACTTTGTGTCTAATTTCACCATCATTTTAAAATGAAGGTTTTATGAAAACTCTCTTCAGTCAAATCTAGGAAAATTTGTGTATTCTTTAAGTTATTCTTACATATTAAATACATTTCCATAGGAATGTCTTTGTTTACAACTAAAGCATTAAGGCTGGCAATTTGAAAAGTTGTAGAAGGTAATCATAAAACACCTCTGCTGAAGCAAATGGTGAAGTAAATGCTTCTAATATTTTACCTTCTTAAATGAAAATAGGCCTAGGCTTTATGATCATATATGTTCTAGCCTAGAAGGAAGAGGAAGATTCCCTATTGTAAAATGTTGCATTTTTATGTAGTAGTAATTTCTTCCAAAGATTACAAGTTATTTCTGGACCTAAATGTCACATATAAGTACTTCTAAAAATTCTAGTTGTGTGACATTGTGATGAGACCATGGACAAAAAGCTCCTGAGCTGCATTTTAATAAGCACAGAATCTTTTAAATTTATCATAAATTTATATGTACAGATTTAAAATTTATATCTGGGGACTTTAATATCACACAATTCATGTTCAGATGTCATTGAACATGTAATTGTTTCTACATTTCACATTATGCTGTACTTTCAGATTGTACTATAAATCTTTTGTGACCATGACGGTTATTTCGGAATGTTGCTAACGCTGATTTATGCTCATTCATGTTACTTTAATTTGAACATACTATTTCCAAAGCAACCACTTAATGTAGCTGGTACTTAGAAAGACATGAATATCCCATAAGTTAGAATTTTTTACATTTCAATTACAACAGCTTTACAGGAAGTGGAACGTTTTCCGGTAGATTAAATTGTAATCACAGAGGGGCTTTTTTCAGTTGTTTGGTTGTTGGGTTTTTAAAAATATGTTAAATCATTTGTGGGATGTCTTACTTCTTCCAGTGAGTTATGCATTAACAGTTTTGTGTCTGTCTTTGAAAGGTGAGGAACTCAGCAAAATAATACTAAAAAACACGAAGGTGTTGGTTAAGTATGTTACCCACATTACCAAATGATTTATGCTTTTCCACGCTTATTTTCTTCGGAATGTATTTTCATCATTTTCCTCAAAGGATGTATGAAATCTATGTGCAGTGAATGAAGTTTTTTCATTTAACCTAGTAGCAGTATGAACATATTGCAACTTAGACTTCCTTTTCTAAAGTCACGTGTAACTAAGGTAGTTAAACTTGTTTTAGGCTGCAATTCATGGATCTCGTTTCAAAGGACAAGAGCTGAAGTTGGCATGGAACAAGCCTGTTGCTAGTATGTCAGCTGTTGAAACAGAAGAAGCTGAACCTGATGAAGAAGAAGTAAGCTTGCTTTTTCTTTATTTTTATTTTAATTTTTCTTTTTTTAAGATGAAATAATACAGCTTTTTCAAAAAGAAAATTTATCTGTGGATTCATACTTGTGTTTTTTAATCTAACTTGTATTATGATATCAGAAAGTAATTTTTGTGTGTTTCTTGAGGTTTAGGGTGTTGAAAGTCTAGATGCTTTGCTTTTCCTTGCAGAAATACTTCATTTCTCACATAACAAAAAACTTCAGAGGATATATTTAGAAAATGGAAGGCACAAGTTTGAGTTTGCGTGAGAGAGATAGGGGATTTTGTCCAAAACATGAGTTTGTGCCATCTGCTTTTGGCTCTAATTTCTTAGCAGATCGTATTTCAGACTCTAATTTTCCTTCCTAGATATGACTCAGATGATAACAGGTGAAGGAATAATTCAGAGCATTTTCTGACTTCATTCAGACATCTAAAGTACTCTTGCTGAGTGTTAGTCTTCATCATGGTTCATGAGAGATACTAAAACCTTGTCCAAATAATCCTGGTTGGTTAATGTAGGAATAGTGGGGCAATATGTATTAATGCAATCTAATTCATTAACTCAAAATACCTGTGCTTGTGAATTCAGAAAGATAAATGTCACCTGGGGATAAAGTCAAGCAATCTTTTACCAAATTTATTTACTGTTAGTTAACTGTATCCACATAATTGGCATGGAAATGTTGAAGTGCCCCTTGACTTACTCGATGACAATATTTCGTCTGCATCTTTTTCCTCTGGATTTTTGTCAAGTCTACCACAGAAGCAACTTCACAAGTTTGCTTTGATACAGCCAAATTTAGTTAGTTTTCTTACATTTGGTGGTGTTCACTTTCTGCTTTTTTCCTGAAGAAAGCCACTTTGTGTGTTGCCTTCCTGTCTCCAGAAATGCTAATTTTTTTTTTGTGTGCCGGTTGAAGATAGACATATTAGACATCTGTACATTCTAATTTACTGAGTGCTACTTTTCCTCATATACACAAACATCAAGCATTGTCAGATGGTCATGAGCTGTGATTGAGCTGAGAGACTATGTTACAGAATCTTCAGAGCATCTTAGGTGTTTTGTCACAGGTATTTTCTCCTTCAGGGAAGTATTGCCTGGGAAGATCAACAGCATTGTGTTGATGGAAGGAGTCTGCATTATTGAGAGGTCTCCTTGAATAACCACTTCATTGAGACTTTATGTGTAATGAAGGAAGGGCATGCAGGGATATGCAAACATTTCAGCAGAGTAAAGGAACGAAAACACAGATTCATTGGTAGGTGAACTAGAGAGAGATCCACCATTTAACTGCCTTAGCTAATTATTCCTATGGAAAATACCTAGGAGTTGAACTTGATCAAAACCCTTACTGTTCATTGATTTTGTCTGCTTGCTACTTAATTGGTTTGATAGCAGCTATTGTAAACACGTGAAAAATGTTTTCTTCATTATTCCATATCTATACTGCGATGTTAGTTCAGCTGAGTACTATGCTAGAGAAGGTAGCTGGTTTAAGACTTGAATGAAACTGAATATTTGTCTCAAAAAAAGAAAAAAACCAGGAGCTATATAATTCAGACCAGTGAGATTCTTAATAATGAAACAGGGTTCCCCATTCCATTTATGAAAATAAGAGAAAAGTCTTTTGGACTTGAGTGCTTGAGAAAATCCTTGGTGAGTAGCCAGCTAATTTCAAAAGCATCTGGTCTTCCTAGATGCCTTTATGTTCTACACCTGGGTGTCTGACTAAGAAGTTGACTCTGCTGAGTCAATAGCTAAACCCTAGGAAGAGTATAAAACGTGTAGATACAAGTAGATATAAGCTTTTAATCATAAAGAGTTGCAGTTCAGGGACCTCGAGTCAGATGTGGTGTCTTTGTAGTTGAAAGGCCTTGACATGTATTTATGATATTAATTTATCTGGTTTCTTTGGAATCTGCGTAATGTCCTGTAACAGGGACTTCTACTGTTCAGCTGTGTCTAGCCTGAATAAGTACTGTTCTATTGGGTCTGCCACCTACATGTTCTCTGTTCACTTTCTTTAAGATTCTTAATATACAGGGACGCTGTCATACTTCCCCTCAGGTATTTTCTCACCCTGTAGTTGTTTCCCTCTATGGAAGCTTGGCTTTTTGATCATCTCTACTACCCCTCAGTCTTGTGCTCTGTAGTGTTCTGCACTCTGCACTGCCCAGGACTCCTCCTCTTGGGCTGTTGCACTGGTGTATTTTAGCTCACTGAACATCAGGGAATACCAAGGAAGAATCTAAGTCCTCAAAAAGCTTCTGTGTTTTAGTCAGGGTCAGGCTACACAGGCATACATTGACAGATGGGTCCGGTGTCAACAGAGCTCCCTTTGAAGCTGTGCTTTCCGTGTGCAAGAGTAATGAAGACAGTAGTTTTTCTCCCTCTTGTAAAAGAGCCTGCTGGAAAGAGAGAAGGCTTAGTTCTAGGCTTTCTTTAGCCTAGAGTCTCCTCGCTTTCAGAAGACTTTTTAATTTTGCAAATCAATCTTCGCACCTCTTGCTGAATTTGGAAATACTGTAGCACAAAACCTACAATTCCTTAGACACAAAGAATAAGCAAGAAAGAACACAGCTGCTCTATAATAGCTGGGCAGTTTTGCTAGGGAAAGACATCCTTGTGTTTTAATCCTTTCTTTAGCTATGGCAGAGTTTGCTGTGTTAGGTGTGATTGTCAAAAAATTCCCAAGACAGGGTAGTTTATATACTCCCCTGTGCCTATATGTAGATAGAAATTGAAGCAACTTATATTGAAAGGCTTTGAAGTCTGGAATTGAAAATACATAGTTAGTTTGAATTTCTCTTAATACCTGTTGCCCTGCGTCAATCGTTTAAATTTTTGTATTGATTTAAGTCTTGATTAAGATGTCAAAATAAAAAAATCCCAGATTCAACCTTTTTGATACTGTGGAACAGGTGGATTAAGCTCTTGGATGAAAAACAGACATAGATACTATGAGCATGCAAAACCCATTAGTTTTCAGTGTAGAATATTAAGTTTCATGGGACATAGCAGCTTGGACATGACATATACTGAAGAATCAGAAAAGCTGTTTAAGGATGAGGTGCGTCGTCATCTTGAAGTCTATTGAGAAGAAAAAAGTTCCATTTACTATTTAGTAATATATGTATGTAAGATACATATCCAGTGTACTTTCTTGAAAGCATTAATGTTTGCCTATTCACAACCAAATTTTTTTCTTTACTAAAGTGCAAGTGCCCGAGATGTGTATTTTCCCTTCTGATTTTTAACATTTTCTGATATAACACTTACCATATTTTTCTCTTGAAGTTTCAAGAAGAGTCTTTGGTGGATGACTCACTGCTTCAAGATGATGATGAAGAGGAAGAGGAGAATGAATCTCGTTCATGGAGAAGATGATTCAACTGATCAACGATGATGCTAGAACTGCACCTGTGTTGCATTAGTATTACCTAATGTACTTCTGCATCTTTGTATTAAAAGGGGTTTTGTGATGAAGTTGGATTCAGATATAGATTAAAAAGCAGCTGGTCAGTTATACATTTTGAGAGATTGATGTTTGAGTTACATTTCAGTAAATGATTGCTAAAGACATCATACTAGGAACATATGCAATGTTTTTATTACATAGTTCTACAGAAAGTTACAGAATTCTTTGGGTTCTTTGTAATTTACTGAATTGGTCAAACACAAATGACCAAAAGTTGTTATAACATAGATAATTTTTGTTCTATTCCAGATACGGAATGAAAATTTGCATTTAAAATCTTTGTGAATGTTTTCAGAAATGAATAGATAACAGTACTAAACTGAAGTCTCTAAAGTTATGTATTCATAATATTGCATAGTAGTATGCTTAGGCTTTACTATGTACTAGCCTTTTGTTGGATTTGTGTACGTATTTTACCTATGGGTTTTAATGATAAAGTGTATGACTGCTTTGCATATAAGTCCTTATGACTTTAAGATGTTAAAAAAATAAAGAAATGGAATGGTCTTAAAAAAAAAAAAAAAGAAAAAAAAAAGCAATAACCAAAAAAACTAAGGCAATGGTCCTTCATGATAAAAAAAAAAAAAAAAAGAAAAAAAAAAAGAGAAAAGACCATTCCAAATGGCAACCCCCACCCCCATGTTCACAAAAGGAGCTTGAATCACTATCACTTACACTAAAATAATACTGAATATATAAACCCAATCTCAATCGTGTTTTATCTACATTCACACATGGTGTACTCTGCATAATTATTTCTGGGTGTTCTGAATTTAAAGTGGTGCAAGTCAAATTTTAAATAGAATAATACTCCAGCAATAAGGAATTTTTTAATATCTCTGTACTGTGCAACTCTAGAAGAAACTTTGATGCCACAAAAATAACATGCAGTGCTGAAGAACAATTTAGAAAAATATGTGAGGAGAATCTGAATAGTTAGTAGGTAATATTCTAAAAATTTGAGAATACAACTAATGCGTTTTTTATATTCTTGTGTTTTTATGATTGCACTTGTTAATTTCAAAAGGAACACTTGGAAAATCCTAAGTACACACTATAGCACATATTCACCATTACAAAATACATGAAATATTAGTGTACTCCACAAAAAAATCTTCATTGGCTCTTTCTAGCAAGTCTTTCTGATATATGAGGTCTGAAGTTGCTGCTTCGGAAGGGGAACTGCCTACTCCTTTGCAGTAAAAGACCTCTCAGAAAGACATGTTTTTATTTCCATTTAGTGGCATTTTACTGGACTAGTTTCAAAAGGAAACTTGTTTGTTAAGTGTTAGTCTTGATATTGTTTTTTTTTGTTTTGTTTGGTTTTGAAGGGAGTGGGTGGGGTGTTGTTTTGATTTAATATTTCCCCTCCATTCATTCATGAGTACATCATAAAACCAGTCTTATTTATCATCAGATAAATAAGTTGGACTCGATGATCCTTGTGGGTCCCTTCCAGCTTGAAATATTCTGTGATTTTGTGATAGTACTTCAGTTATTAGGGTGTTTTCTTTAGTCCATATTTTTGTCTTTTGCTGGAAAAAGAGGGAGAACTGGTATAAGTCATGTCCCTGTCATTTTTTTTTTCAATTTCGAAGCAGGAATGGAAGAAAGTAGAAGTGGTAGCATTCTGTTGAGAAGAACTCCAGCTATAGCATTTTTGTTTGTGCTTTTCAATTATTTGAAGGGATTTTAAGAACTGAATCCTGGTTAGGGTTTGTTTTTTTTTTGTTGAGCTTTTGGTTTGGTTTTCCCCTCTGTCCTGATGTGTATGCATATCTTCTTGCAAAAAACATGCACTTAAATTTTTGTACAGTCCTAGTTTCACATTGAAATGTCACAATTGACTGCCATGCTTGTTACACTAAGTTCTAAATTTTGCCATAAGGAATTGTATTTGGGAAATGGATTTCCTTTTACACCAAATTTCAGGCAAAATAAAATATTTTAAGAACCTTTTTATCCAGCGCTCTGAATGAGCTGTTCTAATTGGTGCCAAATTGGCAGTCCACGAGGTGGAGATTTTTTGTGTGTTGTCTTACAGAATAGGAAACACTGTCCATGCTCCATAAAGTGTGTGGCATGCTTTACTGCTGCTGAAACCTGCCTTTTCACTGCAGTCATTCAACACAAGCTAATGGCAACTATAGGTGTAGTTTTTTACATGGATGCTTCTTACAAATAATCTGAAATTGCTGTATTGTATAATTTGAAAACTTGGGTTCCAAGTTTGCCTGCTTGTTTTGAATACAGCCTGGTAATGTATCCATATTGGGTTCATTTCATTGAAACTTTGCACCCTGCTCTACTGGTAAGGGGAGGAAACCTTTTAAAATTCTTTCTGTCACCTTCCTTCTGCAAACTTCCTCCTGGTGTGTATTTTGTTCCCTGCTGTTACCTTGTGACGTTCTGAATGGCTGAAAAACATCTGGCTGAGAATGGGTTGGTTTATTCTCACTTTAAAACCAATCCCAGTCAAAACCAATCTTGTTGGTTTTATGTCATTCAGCATAAGAAAACAGTGTCCCAGGTGCAGTCTGAATGGATTCTATACAGATTCTGTCATTATCAAATTATTTTCTTCATTTGATTTTTTTGTTGGCTTACTCTTTCTTGCTTGTCTAGCTCTGCTCTTTCCTCCATCATTTTGCTACTACCTTAGCCAATGCTTGTCACTTCAGTTCAGTCAGATCCTTATTAACATAATTTGCAGTGAAATCTTTTGTCACCTGGAGCAGCATCCTTGTTTCAATCAACAAACCAAACATCCTGCTGACTTGGTTTTCCTCAAGAAAGCTTTTCAAAATTTCCATGGAATAAAAGGTAACATTTAAGAAGGTATTTTATTCTCCACTTGGATGCTAAAGGGCTTGAGTAAGATGTGAGCTGACATGCGGTTCAATGGCAGTATTGTTTAAAACTACATTTGGTTGAAATACAAAACATTTGAAGTGAAAAGAAATCAGTAATTCAGACTATATTACAATCTCTACAAAACAGTAAATGAAAAAATATCTCTGAAGTAATGCTTATGGCCAGTACTCTTCATATGTTTCCTTCTCTTAAGACCAATCATACACTACAGTTGTACAAATTATGAAGTAGTGTAAGGGGATAGAGACCTTCAATAGAGCACCTCATTTACTCTAATTCAACTTTGATTTCTTTATGTTGCAACTAATGAAAATATAGTCAGATTTAATCCTGTATTATTTTTTATTGCTACTAGGACAGTAACTTAAAATGAGAAAATTAAGATTAGATTAACTGGAACAAATAACAGAAATTAGAGGGCTTTCTGGAAAAACAAGTGAAATTTGAAAACATTTTATTGTTCTTCATCATGTTCTGAAGGGAGCTGTATCTTACTGTATTGATGTTATACTTGGTTACTTTCAAATGAACCTCTTAAGTCAGAGTAAAAGTTCTTGATCAAGGTAAAAGAAAAAAACTTCATCTTTCTCAAATGAGCCAGTATAGCTGTAAATTTATCCTTGGGGAAGATGAACCTTAAGTTTCAGTGTAAAGAGATCAGCATAGACCTTTATAAATGTGCTGATGTTCTTGTTACACAGGTACCTGAATAGTGGAGTCTTATAAAATAATATTTTTTTTTATTTAAATGTACCTCTGCATGTTTTATTCTGAACCATGTTTTAACTATGAGAACATCAAAAACACTTGCAACAAAAATACTTTAGTGATTTCAATCTTTATTTGAGTTCTCTTGAGATCTAATGGGAACTCTAGTGAGAAGGATTTCAGGAACATACCCCCTATACCATCCATACCATACCAACCATACTATCTATTTTTTCCTAATAGGCAATTATTTTTAAAATCCTTCTATATGTGTTAATGCTAAAATTTACCTGAATGATTGTACTTTATTCTTGGTTAAAAGATTAACATTTTTTTCTTCTTCTTGCAGTAAGCTTGTTATCCTGAGACCAGTTGATGTCTTTGAAAATCATCTCATCTGACCCTGTGGTATATTGTAGTAATTTTTCTATAATAGTTCAAATTCTTGAATTCCATGATCCTTCCTGTTAGCAGAACAGACTGATTCAGTTTCTCAACTCTCTCTACCGTAGACTGGAATATTATATTTAGCAACTGTGACTGGTCTAGTTGAGGAACTGAATTTTAGTATTTTCTTACCAGAAAATGAAAGAAAAAGTTTGAGACCTACGCTCTTCAAAATTAATTTTTCTGAAAAACATCTGCAGTAGACCTGTTTGTTTCATTTTGGCCTCTTGGATGCAGAGAGGGTAGAATAGTCTTTTTATTCTTTTACACTATTTTATTTTTCTGCATTGCAGATACACATACATTTTTTGATAGTAATTTGATGGGTAAAAATTTTCTTTAAAAAATCAGATCTTTAATATCATCTAGCATATTCTCTTGTATTTGCAAAGAAAGGGGAGAGAAGTAATTGTATTAGAGTTTCTCTTGACAAGCTGTGAAGATTATTGGAAATTAGAAATGTTTATAGGCCTCAGAGCTTCAACAGTGCAAATGTTCTTTTCCTAGTTTTTGAAGAATGACTTTTGTTTCTTAAACCTAGTGTTTTTTAAATGCAAAAGAAGAAGAAACACTAGCTTTTCAAAAATGTTTTTGTGATAGTCTGCAGCCAGACAGGATATGTCCCAGCTCTAAGGCATATGAACTCTTCTCTAACCAATAATTTGCTCTCTAGGGAAATGGCAAAAGTTTCTTCGGTTTTAAATGTCGTAATTTATTCTTTGTCTTGCACAAAATTTTGTGCAATAAAACCAAAGAGAAAAAATAGACTTCACAAAAATTTGTGTTGATGATCTATGCATGTAAAAATCTACATCTTTTGCTAAAGTAAAATGCATGTTGCTAATGCATGTATAGTGTAGCTGAGATCTGCTGAAACACAGAAATGCCTTTAGGGTAAACCCCCCCATTTTTATAGAGCTTCCCGGCTCTGCAGAGCTGTGCGGCATAAAAGCCAAGAGAAGTGTCCTTTCCATTAAAGTACCTTGTTTTAACCTGAAGAAATATTCTTCATCTCATTTCAAACTGTCCTTTCTCTACTTTAAAAAAACCAAACAAAAAGACTAATACACTTCTGATTTCATGAGTGGTTTTTTTTTTCCCTTTTTCTTTCTAGCGATAAAGCTTTGTATTTTCTCTTTCGACTGCTAGAGGGCACTATGGCTACACAAGTGAAACACAAAAGCTAGGAAATGCTCCCATTTTAACACTTCAGTGATATTTTTCCTGTTTCAGTTCTCATGCTAATATTTGCATTTCTTGCAAAAACCTGTATACATCTCTACTATGTCAGCAGAAATTCTATTTGTGTGAGCTGAAACAAAGTATCTCTCTGGATTTAGGT
Organism: Catharus ustulatus; assembly: GCF_009819885.2. Taxonomy (NCBI): domain Eukaryota; kingdom Metazoa; phylum Chordata; class Aves; order Passeriformes; family Turdidae; genus Catharus; species Catharus ustulatus. The sequence goes on along the minus strand of NC_046222.1, from coordinate 74,260,824 downwards.
ACCAGTGATAAAACATGACTCCAGGTGCTTAAATCTGAATAAAACAGAAGAATGTTTCTGTGTTGCAAGAGGCATGTATCTGTTGCCTTTTCTGCTCTGGGAGTTGAATTAGGTTTGATAGATTACACTTGAACTTAGTGAAAACTTTGGATGGTTTCATCCTGTATGTCAAAGCTTTTGTAAGAATTAATATTTTAAAAATGTGTTTGTGCTCTGGAATAGGGAAGGCTAGAACTTTTTGTTGGAAATTGGAGGTGTACAGAAATGGGACACAACATTGGGTTTTCATACAAACTACAAAATAAATCACCACCCTAGCATAGTTTGAATAAATTTCACCACTGCAGCTGGTTATATTTGCTTTATGGTAGACTCATCTTAAATACACCAAACAATTACTACTGTAGCTCCACCAACTGGTGCACTGCAATTACACAAAACAGTTTTTCAGCTATGATGTGCAATACTTGCTCATCCTTGTACACCCATTCACTGTCTCACTGTCTTGCCTGTGTGCACCAGGAAGCTGCTGCTGGCCCATGCATTGGAACACTGAGAGTGCAGTGGAGCAGTTGGAACTCTGAAAGTGCAATGCCCACGCACACAAATCATACTAGGCAAACACCATGCAGGACATGTATGTGACCCATTCTGTGTTGTTATCTATTCCCTTTCAGTCATTAGTGCAATGTCAGAAAGTTCTGAGGCACCACAGATTTCATTACACTCCTCCTAACTCACAAAATCAGCTATGTGGAGATTATTGTGCACTCTCGTTTTTTCTTGAAGGGGGCTGCTGTATCAGCACCTGTGGATAAGCATCACAGAATGTTTCAAGACTTCCAAGGAGTCAGTATCTTTGAGTTCACCTAAAGATGAAAACCTTACCAGAAGTGTGAGAAGAGAAATTCTGGTTGTAAAAATTACTTGGTTTTATTTATCATTATTTCTTTGCATTCAGATCAGATGGATTGTTAACATCCACTGCTACTCTCAGAGAGGTAATGTTTAAAATTATACATTCCCCATGTGGGAATTGTACCCATTAAATAGGAAAACAAAGAGTATTTTAATACAGTTTTAAATTATATTTTTCCATCTACTTTCTCTGTGGTAATACTTTACCTTAGAAAACAGAGAAGAGTGTTTGGATATTATTTATTTATTTGCACTGTTATACAATCTTCAGCTTTTTCCATTGGTGCTATTTTCAAAACTCTCCTATTGGTTGTACCATCCTTCACGTATTAGGCAAAAAAAAAGTTGTGTAAGGTTAAGTAAAATTAGAATTTTTATCAAGAGCACAAAAATAGAAATATCCAGTAAGCAGCAAGTGAGCAGGGTTAGAAAACTTTCCTGAAGCGTAGAATTTTGTGTAGATGTTCAGAAAGGTGGCATTTCTATACCCAAGTAATTAAAATCTTGACCATCTTTCAAACAAATTCTTATACTGAAGGGAAATGTTACCTGTTCATACTTGAAAACTTCACTTACATTCATTGTTCTAGTAGCAAAATGAACCTGGATATGGAGTCATAACTGCTCATGTACTTGAATACATTTTAAATGGGATAATCTTTCTATAGAAAGATTAAAAATCTGATTTTGCAGCCACATCTGAGAGTACATACTCAGTATCTGTGGGGTACTCTGTCTACTTTAAAAATACAAAGTCAATAATTGGTGAATATTTGTTTCCAATATTCAGGAGCTTGGACTCTGGTGGTCCTACAATCTACTTCTGTTGGATTTTTTCTTTGTTTTGTTTTTTGTTGGCTTTGTTGGTGTTTTCATTTGTTCATGTTTTCTTGTTTGGTTTGGTTTCTGGTTGGGGGAGGGGCTGTTTGTGGTTTTGTTTGGTTTTATTTTCCAGTTTTCCAATTTCATCAGTTATTTTGCAAAACTACCTGTTCTTGTTTAGGATTTATAATTCTTTGTTCCCAGAAGCAACATCCTGTGTATTGTGTATTTAGATGTATGAATGTGAGGTAGCCAAATTTATCTGTGAGAGTATTCTGTTACTGGAAAATGTGGGATTAAAGAGCAAAAAGCAATAGCTGTAGCCTTTATGGTGGGATAAGCAAAGCGCTGGTCAGCACACTTACTGCGTGACCTGAATTACAAAATAAGTTTTCTATTAGAAGTAACATAAGGATATTGGCAGTACAACAGAATGATAGAGAGCACTTTTGCTGTCAATATATAATGAAAAAATAAGGAATGTAAGTCATATTAGATCTTTTTAAGTTTCAATAGGTTAGCTCTCTCTGTATATGCAGTTTTGTGTTGAATTCCCACAATATTGTTTGCATGTCTTGACTAAATTTATGTTCTAATACTTTGAATATTGAAATAATTTAAAATATATTTATTTCTTCAGTTTCTGTGTTGAACTGTCTCCAAATATCATTTCAAGTGAGTTTAAAGTAAGTACTATTTCTTTTCCATCCTTGTTTTCTGTAATCCTTGACTAAAAATACTGAGGTCCTTGCTCTTTACTGTCTCTTCTTTCCAAATCTACTATATATTGAATTTTTTGAAGACAGCTTACCAGGAAAACACAGAATAAATGGAGAATAAATTACAGAAATTGGAATCTGAAATAACTAAAAGATTATCCAGGAGGATTCAGTTCACTACCATTTTTAAGATGGCAGTATATCATGCTACAATACTATCTGTAGATAAGCTTTTGTTAAACTTTTAAAGTAATTTGAGTAGGTAATTACTAGTGTGTTAGTAGTCTAAGGCAAGATTGATGGCACCTTGATTGGCTGTAGCAGTTACTAAAGTTCACATTTTATGACCTCCTTAAAAATATTAATTTAGAAGCTTATGAATTACTCTCTGGAGTCACCCTGAATTAACAAATACTGACCTAGTTTTTAGCGTTTGAATCTTTCTGTGAAATAATTTCTGCCCACTGTTGAACTTTATAGTGTTTTTCAAGATTTCATTTTCTAGCTAAAGCAGCATTAAGGCCGGAACTAAGTTGTCAAAAATGTTTTCATAAATAGTCTTGTTCTGTGACAACATCAGAGAGGGTCCTGGCTGGTCACTTCTGCCCATCCTCTGTGCTTGACACAGCAGGTATTTGAGTGATAATGTAGTAATTGAGGAAATGGGGTATGCTTTAAAAATGGGATAGTACAAATGAATTACCTTCCTAATCTACCAGATGACTGAAAAGATGTTGCTGGTGGGGGATGCTGGGACAGGAGTGAGGAGGTGACATCAGTAGACCTCTTAATCCAATGATTCTGTTCCAAGCCATGCTACATTCAATGAAAAAACCCACACCATTGTGCTCTTCTTGCTTGCCTATGTTCGGCTTCAACTCTTGGTTTATCTCTTCCCCTGATTTACAGGAGCCAGGACAAAACATTTAATAAAACCTTTAGTGAGCAGAATGTGGAAGCTGAAGTGCTTCCACAGAAGATCAGAGGAACGGTTGAGAACAGAAGCCTTGCACTTTGCACAGGACTCTGGACAGGCGCAGAACATGCTGTACTTCAGCTGTGACCCACTAAATTGAAACCTGCATGGCCCTGCATTTGAGCTGACTCTCTGGATCCGTTTGCATTCTTAATATCCTTACAAACAGGGACTTTGCTGTAGGATCTCTGACTCCATTAGACATATCCCTCAGTGGTTCTGATGGGGGGAAGGCAGTCTCAGATCAAAGATCATCTCCAAAAGAGGTGAGAAACCTTGAAAGATTTTGATCTGACTTTCAGGACCTTCATCTAGCTTATTGTGAGTATTGTAGCTTTCTGTCAAAGGCTGCATGGCTCATATGTTAGTGCAGTGCAAATGCAGGAGCAGCAGGGTTTCCTCCTCTACTCACCATTGTGCAGCGGAGTCACTGTGTTTGCACTTTCTAGAACTCAGCTTTGCCAGTGGAGTGAAGCAGCCCTTAGGCTAGGTTGGAGCAGGAAGAGACCATTTTCTCTAATGGATCTGTGTAGAAAAGCCAAACCATTGGCAGGGAAAAAAGGCAATTCTGATAGCATTTAGGGACGTTAGTCACAGAACCCAGCAGGTGGGTAGAAAACAGAGTAAGTGTAGGGATGTACATTGCACTGTAGGACTTGAAATTAGGTTAGATGTTAGGCTGGCTTTGTTTAAATTCGTTGGGTGTTGGTGAAATAAACTATCAGTATTAAAATTCTAGAAGGGGGTGCTGAGGCAGATGGAAGCTGAGGTTTCAAGTTCTTGGCCAAACAATTGTTAATGTGCAGGTTTCCTTTCCTGCAATATAGCCTGTCTGTCATGCCTGTGGGTAGCCTAGTTTGTTCCATACAAGCCATGCTGTATAAGATTTGGAAAATACTACTAAATCCAGAGAATAGGACCAGGAAATACTGATTCTGCCTAGTACTTTCACAGAGTCTTCCATCTCGAACTTTAGACTATAATCCAAGATACCTAGAAGTAAAGAGAAGCCTCACTTTAGTGATTACTTCTGCATGACTTAGTAATTGCAGAATTTAGTGCTCCTTGTTATGAGTTCCTATGGAGTATGTTGTGTCAACAGCCACTCTTTTGAAAGACTACTTTTTCAGTCAGTGTTTGTGTGTTCAAATCTGTTCATCCAAGTTAGGTAAGATAACATCAACAGGTCAGGTAATGGAACTTTCCTGTTTTTTAAGCTGTATAACCTGTTGCCTGAGTGAACAAATTAGGAAGCAGTTACATTAACAGCTTAATGGGCAGATCATAATATCAGATGGGAAATTGTATGATGTTGAGTTATTGTCATGGAACAAGGGAATCCTCTTTCATTATCATGGCTGCAGAGTAAGATGAAAGGTACTGGTCTAAACTCTTATGGTTACACTAACAGGAGCTTGTGTCAATTAAACCTTTGAAGTGGACACTTTTGCAGTGCAAAGAATTTCAGTACCTAATTTCTTTTAGATATCTCTCCAGCTGCACAAGAATCAATGGTCTTGTCATGCCAGTCTTTCTCTGAACTGATTTGTAACTGTTCTGAACCTTAAAAGTGTTAGGAGCCATCCCTAGTTCTTTCTTATCTGAGAGAGGTTGTGTATGCTTTGATGTCTGCTTTCTCAAATCAGATAATCAAAACCATTCAAAATTAAAATACTTATATGAAAGAAAAGGTAGACTGTAATCTTCAGTCTTTATTGGAGTCCAAAAATCACAATGAAAGGAATTTTCTACTTTTATCTCCATGGATCCACATGGAAATCTCTAAAATATCCCAAAATACTATATATACTGTTACTTGTAAAAGCACTCATAGAGTTTTGAAGAACTCAGCATTTTGTTTGTTTTCCTCCAAATGCCTGAACAATGAATGGTCTTCTCTAATCACTCTGTTTAGCATTGGTTAGTGGTTATGGGAACAATGTTAGGAACCCTCTGCATGAATTTTAAGTGGTATTTTAGATTGATGTGGGTATCCTAGGACCTTCTGAATTTTTCTTCCACACCAACAACCAAATGAATGGTGAGAAAAGCCCATAAATGTACTTGTAACACCAATTTCTGCCGTAGCAACTTGCCTGAAGATCTTGATGGTAGACTGTGGTGGCTTCCAAATAACTTAAAGTTGTGCAGTAATGCTGTGGTTTAGTTGCTGCATATCCAGCACTATCACATTTCAGCATGTCTTCATAGCTTTTGCTTTTAGTAGAACTCACTAGAGACGTAGGTTATTTCAGTGTCTTGTTCCCCGTTGGAATGTTGGTACTCAGCCTCCTGGTCTACATAAATACTAGTAAGTTAAACATGGCTGGGACTGTTCTCTGATGCTGAGGCCAACTGGCATGGAACAAGTCTCACACACACTGTTAGGCTTCAAAACAGGACAACCATATCCACATTCTCTGCTGGAAATAATCTGTCTTGGGATAGTTGATCTGGGTGTCTGAGGTGCTATGGCCTAACAACACAATAGTTGTGGAACCCACAGTAGGGTTCCAGTGCCTGTGATAAATGCTGGACCTGTTTGTTTCACTAATTCAGATGTGTCTGAATTGTCAAGCTTAATCCAACAGTAGGTAATATGGTTTGTTTCCACTGGTAGTTGAAGGGACCTTAAAGAAAATCTGTTCTTTTCAAAAGCAGTGACAATTGTCAACAATGTTCTACAAGGAATCCATCCTCTCTAAAGATAAATGTCACTAACTGACAGAGGGAATGGGTACTAAAAAATTAAAAATCCTAGTACTTTAATTAATGGGGAAATAAATGGCAATTAACAATTAAAATTTTGTAGACCGTAGTAACTACTGGATTTAATAAAAGGTGTAAAATACATGGTGGTCTTCTGAGATACAGAGTTAGAAGAAAACTTATTAAAGAAAATTAATAGTAGTCTTCCAGTTGAAATTCAAGTAGGCAATTTTATTCAAACTTTCCTATCGTTAGTAAGGTCTGGAGGTCTCTTCAACAATCTCTGAGTATTACCAACAGTCTTGAAAATTAACCTGGCAATAATGCAGTGGTGTAGTCGAAGGGACAAGCTGTGATACTTTTCTGGTGTGCCTTCCTCTAGAATTTCAGTTTCCTGTAAACTGGCAAAGGGGGAGCTCTACATAGATAATTCATCCTTTAGCCCTTCATATGAAAGTATGCTTTTAGCACAATACATCATCTTAAGTGTTACACCTTCTGCAGTAGGATAGAATTCTCTGACCTGATAATTTTTGCTGCTAAATTACTTGCAAGTACATTGTGAAAGTATTTTCCGTGTCTGTGCATGTTTTTCATCAGCCATGCTCCCATCTGTCAAAGTAGATTGAATGATTTAATTGCCTAATCAGTTTTCCAAGTCTCCCATGCAAGCACAAAAACATCACAGTGAGTTGTAGAGTTACAAGGTTGGTGTATAAGCAATTATTAGAGATACCTATTAGAGTTTTCCCAAGTTCCTTGTTGTAATAGGCAACAAGCATGTTGGATTTAGCTAGATTATAAGTATGGTTATTTACTAGCAGAAGCTGATGTTTTTCTCTCCTTTATTTTTACATTTGAGAATAAAATACAATTTATATTCTGGGCATCATCTTGTGGAAGTTCTAAATCACTTCATGAGGCTTTCAGCCTGGGTTATGTCATTTATCCATCAGCACTCAGTCCATTTAATCCAGACCTCTCAGCTGTACAGACCTAGCTCCTGTTGTGAGTGATCGGCCTGCTTGAGTGCTCCCAGCTTCTCCTGTCACATCACATTTGCATAAAAGAGGACGGATAACCAAATTTGAGCACACAAATGAAAATGCTAAGCGCTGAACCTGTCACAGTTGTTGTTCAACTAATTGTGAAAAATTTGATTTGCTGGCTTTTCACTGTTTATCATATGGACCCCCTTCTCAAATTTGCCTTGGCTTCTGCTTCTGTACATGTAGCTTTTAAACTCTCTACACAAGCAGCCCACCCTGGGGATTACTTACCTCTCCTACCAGCTTTTAATGTTGGCTCATCTACTTGACTAAATTAGGCCACCATGGCAAACAAACACATAATTAAAAACCTGGGAAAGACAACTGCAGTTGCACTTCTTAAATTGATTTTGCAGTCTATTACTGGTATATGCCTTTCCATTTTGCCACTTTTATCTTGTCCTTCTGTAAACCCAGAAAATGTCTTTGCTTTTGATTGTATATAGGAGGGAGATATATTATTTCAAAATGAAAGCTAATATTTTGTCCTGAAATGGAAATAGTGAATAAAAACACGTTCTTATTTCTGGATATTTTGTGGCAGCTTATTACAGAGGTTCTGTATTCATTTGAAATTAAGACCCGTTTTTGAACTGGCATGAAAGATCATGGATGAAGTATTGTTCAAATTATTGTGATTTTTCAGAATTCAGGGGTTTGAATATGCTTTCCAAATGTCCCTGCAACTGCTTTTGTATTTCTAATTCAGGATACTTTCTCTTTACTTAGCTGTAAACGCTTTTTATGATTTATACCAAGAAATCAACAATTAAACAGTTGAATATCATGTTGCTTTTTTGTGAGGGGACAGGAGGTTCAGCCAAACAGTTATCTATTAAAAAAACAATAGAATCATCTACAAATCCAAATCATCCATCTCTTTGATATTGTCATTGGTTGGTTATACTCTGAATGCCCATAGCTGTCATCATTTAAGAAGGTGGATGATGACATGAGCATAATGAATATAAATCTGTCAAGACCATTGAAGGCTTCTAAAAACAACTTGATAAGAAAAACTGGTATTTAGATGTATAACAAAAAAATCTGTATTTTTCTAGGAGTTCTAAAATATCAAAACAGTTGTTTTCAAATGGAAGAAGTATTCATCAGCAGCTGTGGCTGAAATATTGCTAAAAAAAAAAAGGAAATATTTTGTTTAAAATCTTTTAAAATTTAATTTTATTGTGTTTATGAAGGAGTAGAAGTCCCTAAAGTGGCTTTCATGTCAGGTGAAGTTCACTGAAAACAATTGTAGTAGTAGGATGTAATCTATTTCGTAAACTGATCAAGGATGTATCTTAAAACTGTGGGATATTTCCAACTGTTTCTCTGGTAAGTTTGTACCAAAAAAACCCCCAAAACAAACAGAAACCAACCAAACACCACCACCCCTCCTTATTTTCTTTTCATTTTTGTAATTTATAGCCTAAACTTGACTTTCATCCAGGTTATCTGTAGTTAGGTGTCCTTTGTTTTAAATGGCTTTTCTCCCTTTGTGATGTTTACTTCCTTGATATGCTTGTCAAAAAAATGTCCTGTTGTAGTAGCCTTCATTTCACAAGGCTAAATGGACTGAACTCTTACAGGCCTTTGGCAAAACCTGGTGTATTTAACTGCAGCAATATCAGATTGTATCATTCACGAATCAGTATGTTGGAGAGCACTGTCCTCATTTTTGGGTCTGAATTCTACTGTAATTAAAAATGCACCTGGAGAAATAACTTGTGCTGTACTCTGTGCTCCTATATTTGGCTTGTAATCTCTAGAATATATATAGAATATATATATTATTATTTCTTTTTTCTCATCCTTCCTCCACATCATACTACTTTATCTCCTTGCTCATTAACAGCTTTTTAATGTTGACCTCCTTTCCTGCCCTCTTTCTCAAGTTTGCTAATGAGTTACATATATATAGTTAAATATATAAATCATATTTACAAAATAAAATGTTTGGAAAATAGAGATACAGGTGATTGGAAGAGACTATTCATTAGCATATCAAGCCCACAGCATCAAACTGAGAAGCAGCAAAAATTCAAGAAATTGTTAATTAACAAAAAACTTCATTCTGTACTTGAAAAACTGCAACTGTTCTGGCAATAGGTTTGATTCTGAAAATCAATGAAGTAGCAGCTCCTGATCCAGAACAAAAAGATCACTGGCAAATTTCAGAATGTTGTTACATCTTTTAAGTTACTCTGAGTAAACTTCAACAAGATGTTCCAGAGTGAATCTAGTATTCTCTCCCAGCCTCTCCCATTTACAAAATGCATCTCAATAGCAGAAATATCCTGAGAGATCTTTGTGACCAAAGAGGCAGAAGATTTTTCTACTCAAGGAAATAGGTAGTGTTTTCAAAGTAAATTTTTTTTCATACGAGGAAAAGAACAGCCGGGCTCATGTTTATTGCTAAACTATTATCTCATCTTACCATGCAATGATTTGATCTGAAAATCCCATAGATATGTTAAAACTGGTAGAACTTAATTAAGTATTTGGGCTTATACGTTGTATCAGTCTTAGAAAAAACTATGCTTATGGATAGGATTATTTTCTCAGGTTTTAACCAGAAAACAATACAAAATAATGCCTTGCTTTGGTTCTGACTTAACTTCTTGAAGCATGAATATTTTATTGTTAAATCCTGGAATTTTTACATTAATTAAAAAAAAATCCTTATTGTTTTACCTCCTTTGCATTTTTCTGAACTTACAGTAATTTCACTAATACAAGCTGCACCATTTTGACCAAAATTTTGCTCCTACACAGAAATCCGGCTAATACTCAGGAGCGGCCAATATGTGAATAATTTTCTGACATTTTCAACCCCAGGAGTGCAAACCAAGTCAGTGCAAACTGCAAAGTCGAGCTCCTGCCAGTAAAACCCTGCATTTACGCGGTTGTTACAAATTGGTTACTCTGTTGCGCGGCGGGTGGAGCTGCTCTGTGCAGGCAGCGCAGGGGGTGGGGAAGGTGGGGCAGCTCTCTCCTGCTGGCCCCGCGGCTCGGGGGGCTCCCGTCCCCGCGTGCCGCCGCCGCAGGAGCAGGGCGGCTCCATCCCCGCCTCCCACCGCTGCCGCGGGTGCCGGCGGGCTCTGTGCCCCTCCTGCCACCGCGGGGCAGCGCCGGGCCGGGGCGAGCGATCCCAGAGGCAGCACCGAGCTGGGCCACCCAGCCCTGTCGGCAGCCCTGAGCCCTCATGGCCCAAGCCAAGCCAGTAAACCCCCCACCATGCCGCGATTCTGTTACTATTTGGCAACTTTGTTGCACGCGGTCCTCGCTGCGAAGGACAGAGCGGCTTATACTCAGGTGCGGCTAATTTATGGACAAAGAACGAAATGTTTGCCAACACCCGGCGGTGCGGCTTATACTCAGTGCGGCTTGTATTCATGAAATTACTGTAGTTATGTGTATTGTTATATTTCTTCTGAAATGAGAAACAGAGAATGGAAGAGAGCAAATTAAACAGCTGGAAAACAAAATGCCAGGTCTGAGACTGAGTTTGGCAGTCAAAATACCTGTGACAGTAGGGGTTAAAGGGAAGTTAAGTTCTGAACTTTCTTCATTAAGTTAATCTGTCTCCTAAGTAAATGGGAATACACAGGTCTCCAAACTTAGTTCTTGATGTAAATGTCCAATCTATAATTTCAGAAACTAATCTGCAGGATTCTTTTAAGTTCTATATCCTTTGATATCCATAAAATATTTTGCTAGGCAAGTGAGAGAAACTGAAAGAGTGAGAGCAATAAACGTGTTTAAAATTTTCCACAAGTACTAGTGAAAAATGTTTTGCCATATTCCCTCAGCTATAATAAAATGTGCACTTTTCATTTATTCGTCTACTAGATATCTATTGATGTTTGATTAAAAACAGTCTCCCCTGCTTTTGTAAGTACCTTCATGTAATTCATGGGGATTTTCTCGTTTTCCCAGGTCTGCTTGGGTAAATAAAGGTTTCTTCTTGGCTCAGTCTCTTAGGTTGGATGTTAGAATAAACAAACTTCCATTAACTTGCTTTTTGTTTCGCTTTAGATTGCAAGTAACTTCATCATGATGTAAGAGAGACAACTGCTCCATCTTGCCCTATGTATTTTGTTATACAAGGATGACCTCCTTCCCATGAGCTACACTCTTGACTAAATGCAAAAGAATAAGCATACACAGACATGATTAGCAGGTCACACTGCACATCTCTGTGGTCTGGGGTATGTATAAAGAAAGACATATATTAAATTTCCTGTTCTTTTTACATAAAAAAAGTAAACTTATTTGCCCTATGGGTAAAATGTGTGGTGACCTACTGCATTACAGTATAAGCATGAACAAGGTTACTTTTTCGCCCTTTCTGCTAAATAATAAGGCAACTCATGCTGAGGGTGCACTTAAACTAGACCTATAACTCTTGGAAATTCATAGATCGTAAGGCCAAATGGGACCATTATGATCATCTTGCCTGACCTCCTCTATAGCACAAGCCATAGGGTTTCGACAACATAACAGTATTTGTAATTTCATATCCATTAGAGTGCTATTTATAGGATATATATTGTATTGAAATGGCAGAATATTCATTGCTCTGAAATTCTGCTGGATAATTTTACTACTGTAGTGTTTTCTACAGGGTTCTCTATTGGTACATATTAATAATAAAAGAAATCATACAAAATTTCAAGCAATTTGCTAAAAATGTGACCTCATCCAATAAGCGAATTGCTTGTGACAACAGCCACAGAACCATATGTTTAATGTAAAAACAGTGATGAAATAAAGGAATCCAAACCATTTATTAATTACCAAGTATTGTAGAATCTGAAGTCTAATTAAGAAAAGAAAAATAATGACCTACTGGTCCATTGCACCAACTGGAGTATTTTAGCAAAAATAGAGAAAACTAAGCCTAAATTTGTATAGGCCTTTCACAAGGCCTCTCTTGTCCTTTGTTGAAAGTCTTTTTTCTTTGGATTGATATCAAGAACTGTGGTGCATAATTTTCTTTTTCATGGAACCCCTCTTGTAAAATGTTACAAATGAAATCTGATTTTAAATGGTGAGAGGGGCAGAAGTAGGCACTGGACTGTTATACATGTAAAACAAAAGGAACTAAATTTCCTGCCTTGCTTTGTAAAATTATGATCATTAGCTCTCGGTTTCATTTCCTATCTATCTGAAAAATTAGAAAATGTTTTCTGCCTTTTCTACAGGAGTCAGTTAGGAAACATATTACCCTGAGCAGTCCTAGAGGTCCTCAGAAAACCAAACCAGCTTCATTACTCAAATCTTTGAAACAGACAATAGGCCTTATTTTTAAAGATAAGAATCCAGGTATCACCCAGACTTGTATTTGCTGCTGGGAAGAGAGTAATGAAAGAGCCATTAGCATTTCTTCTGATCATCGTTAAAATTATTTAACCAATCTTTTAGCAAAGTAGTGAAAGCTCTTGAAGTAATTATATCAATTTGTTAAATGCTAAGAATGATGAGATAAAACAGCTTGGATGTTATTGGTCAAAGATGTTTATCTGTGTGTATTAAAGGATTTTAAACATTATCTTCTAGAAAAACCTATGCCATTCAGATCAGTCCCTTCCCCTCCCAGTCTTCTCTAAAATTATACAAATTAAAAGGCATATAAACAAATATGCTGTAGAAAATCAGGTAGATTACTGAATGTATCACTTAACAGAAACTCCAGAAATTCGGTAAAATAATCGGTAAAATACTAGTAAAATAACCAGATTTTATAAAGTCTGAAGTGCTTTGTTGAGAGAGTCTCCTTACTATCCAGGAGCTTTGAAAAACTCTTGTGACAAGTGCAGAAAGGCTGTGTCTCAAGGTTTGCATTTTGATCTGTTCACTAGTAAATTCTCCAAAAGCACAGATGATAACAACATTTAGCTAACAAAGGTTAGTTTAAAAGCAATTTTAAAAAATATTTCAGTGGAGGGAAAGAGAGAAGGGATGAAGAGACCAATTAACCAATTTTTCTTGGCCTTTCTCTCACACGCAGACACATTCTGTACAAACTCCTGTTTTGATGTATTATTTTAATTAATCCCAGTCTTTTGATTTCTACAAAAAAGAAGGTTAGCAAATGTAACAATGCTCGAGAGTTTCTTTATCGTAAAAGACACATAATTTCAAGCATTTAATAAGGTAGATTTATTCTGGGTAGTTTAGTTTGCACATTCACTCAAACAGCCCTCCCCAAAGACAACATTAAAAATGTGATTAGTTAGCTACCATCAATAACACAAAATAGGAAAACACTCTCTGAAGGGACAGCTTTGTGGAGGGCACTGCACAGTGTGTAGTAAAAATATATGGCCTAATAAGTTTACATTTGCAGGCTCATTTGTTAAAACTCTTGAATTTCTAATTTGTGTCGGAAAGATAAATGGATGGGGCCTCAGTAAAGTGTGAGATTAATACTGATGGATGGGGATTCAGATTTTTGCTAGCCTCTTACTTCTGTACAACCCAGTAGGCAGTTTATGGGGAAAACCAAATGTAAATAAAAAAAGAGGACATTATTTACTTTGGTCAAGGCCAATTACCAGTTATATTGTTCTTTTCAACTTTATTGTTTGGATGTAAATTATCCTTATCTAATTATTGTTTAATGCATTTTGGTAATCAAACCCTTACAAAGTGTAATTAGATGCTAAAAAGGACAGGCACCCCATGGTTACTTTGAAACACTGCAAATAGTCTAATGGTAGAAATGGAGGCCTGTGGGACCTTTCAGGGTGTAAGGTGGAAGAATAATAATAAGACATACTATTTAGTAAAAAATTGCTTTATACCTGAATCAAAACACTCACATAACATTAAAATGAACTGAGGTTAATATGAATAATAAAATAGGTGGGATCTGTGTATGCTGTACACAGCTGATTTCAACAGCTTCCCTTCCACATGCAGTGTCACCACCGTGCTGCGAAGAGACAGGCACCAGAAGTGACAGCAGAATTTCTTACCTGTCTGGCAGAAGATATCTCTGAACTTGGATGAGCTTTACTGACACAGAGAAAGAAGTTCTTCTGACAAAGTAAGTTGACAGATACCTTTTCAAAGTCAAATACATAGATGTGGCAGAAGGACATGCATGAGTAAAGGGATAAATGGAAAGGAACCCTTAAACGTGAACAAAACAAAGGTCACTGCTGCTATGCTCCTGTATGTGTAGTATCTTTAAATCAAAGTCAATCCAGAAGTAAAGTGTGTCAAACTGTCAGTAGAGGTTCAAAGAGGTTTCCAGATCTGAGGTCTCCAAAGAGAAACAACTTCAGGAGCCCAGCTCTGACCAGTGATGAGGTTGGAATGTATTCCCCGTATGCACAATGTGATGTAGATGCACATGCACAAATATTTGTGTACAGGACGTGTATAAATGAACATATCTGTCCTACAACACAGATCAATGGCAGGCAGACACACATGAACACAAATAGCACTTGTGGTTTCATCCTGTTCTCTGGCTGATCAGGATGAAGGCTTGCTTGTGGGAAAAATACAGATATGTATGTAACATTGATATCTCCAGTAGGTGGGCTTGGACATGCCAGTAAATTGCCCCTGGATCCTCTCTTCTCCAGGTGTCTGATGTACACCCACACTCTCAGCCAACCCACAAGATCTGTCCTGCAGTTAGATAGGACCCTTGTGGTGCTTCCAGTAGGTCTTATCTTTAGATATCCCCTGGCTCCTGGGCCACTTTGCCTACTCCCCAGGTAGTTCCTACCCTGACCGTCCCACAGCAAGTCCTGTGAAATCCCAAACCACTCTTCCTTTACATCCCATAACATGTCCCATGTCCCTGGAAGTGATCTTCCTCATTCCAGAAAGTGTTCTGGAGATCTGCTTCCCTTGACTGGTGGTGATGGGCTTCACCCTTGGGGCCACCATCTCTTCTGTGATGGGACTGGAGATTGCTAGGCAGGGCTTTAGTTTGGTTATCCCTGTTACCATTGCTCATTTATGCACTTGTGTGCCTGCAGAGATGAGATTTTTATCACATAAACTAGCACAGACTAGTAGCTTGATGAGCCACATACTTAAGGAATTTGAACAGAATTTTTAAGGAAATAGGCACAGGTAGAGACAGGATTTATAGGTAAAAAGCAGTGTCCCTACCCCCGAAAAAAAAGGACATAAAAGATCAAGGTTGTCTTAAAACCAACTTAAAATGTGGTTGTAATCAGAAAAGCAGTTTATATCTTTTTTTTTTCTTTACTGAGGTATAATGGAATAGATGTTTTCTTGATCTATACTCTTCCTCCAATACTCCCCAGTGGACTGGAGGGGTATATGATGACTACATGGTGTCATGCTGTAAAAACCACGACACATGCTTAGCAGTGAAACTGGGGAGTAGTTCAGGGTTGCTCAGAGGCTGGCTGGGCATGGATCTGCTGGTGGAAGATGATTGCCTTTGCGTCACTTATATTGTGATTTTTTTCTTTCACTTATTAAACTGTCTTTATTTCTACCCATGATTGTCTTCTAATTTTTGCAAGTGAGTGAGCAGCTGGTGGATACTTAGTTGCACCACAGTAGATGTGGCATATGCAGAGTGTGTGTATATACATATATATATATATATATATATATGTATATATAATTTACTGCCAAAATAAAGATAAACTGAGGAATATATCCTAATGGACATACGTAAGTAGTTCTTGGTTTAGTTTTTTTAAAAAAGATGAGGCAGTGACTTAACTGTTCGAACTGTGGGGGTAAATTTTAACAATGGTAATTTAGACAACAATTCACTGTGTTAATGGCATTCTTAAATTAAGATTTGGTGTCTTCTTATGAACAAGGCTGAGCCAGTTCTCTGTCAAGTGAATGTCTGTGTCCACGCTTCTCTCTTGCGTGCAGGCATTTTCAGCTCCTGAGCCTGCAGCTTTGGAACAACTTGCCTCACTGCCTGTTTTGCATTGAGAATATAAGAGGGCAGGATGTATCCTCTTCCTGCAACTCTTTCCTAAGTGCTGTGCTCTAATTCAACCATAAACTACTATACATGATGCAGTAACTGCTGACTGAAATTCTACAGCTGGTGTTAATATAGAGGTCAGAATAGATATGCTCATGCAATTCTAGTAGCTTTGCAAACTCTGAATTTGTTAAAATGGATACTTATGTCTCATACTCAAATAATAACTGAAGAAAACTGATGGCTGTTATTACTATACAAGTTTAGCTCAAGTTTCTATATTACTCATACATTGATATGAGTGCATGTTTAAATGCATGTTTATTTGAAAAGGTCACACAATAATCATAGTACTAATGCCAGAACAGCCCTTTTACTGTGCATAAAGATATTGCCTTATTTGTAACTGGTTGCAGCTGTGCATTCTGTCTAGGTAAAGAATCCATTTGTATACAGAAACGCATGGCCTGAAATTTGAATTTCCTCTCTGGAAGCAATTGCAGTATCAGTGCAGTCCCTGCATGTAAATCCCTTATTTAGTAATTTAATTAAAAACAAGTAGTACCATGAGCACCAGAACTAATGAAGCTTAAGTTCCGATAGAACTGTGTCATGTGGTTGATTGACTTTTAGCTGAGCTATGAGGAAGCTTCTGTGTGAGTCCCTCTTCTGTTTCCATAATTCAAGAAAATTTCCTTTTTCTAGTTCAACAGCATTAAACTTTTTTTATGCCTGTTGCTTCTGACATAATTCAGCATTGCAGGAAGGAAGCAAGTTTGGCTGGGGCAGCTATAGCAAGAACAGGATTCTCAGAACTGAGAACACAAAACCCAAACAACCACTGCTTCAAGTATAGCAAACTTGCTTCCTTCTTGCAACTTTGAACCATGGGTTCTGTACAACGTGAGCCTGGGCAAGAAAACCAGTAACAGAGTCATTAAAAAATTCCATTTAGAAGTAACTATTTCTACGGAGCCCATATGCTGGGCTGCATATTCCCAGAGTTCAATAATTTCCCAGCACTTCTCTACACAGAACTGGTGAACATATTCTTGCCTTACTTGTAAGGTTCTCTGGCTACAGAAGCACGGCTCTTTTAGAGGACTCAAACATGGCTCTAGGAAACTTGGGTTAGAACCCTGCTTTAAAAATGCATTACCTTGCAAAGCTTCATAGCTATATTAAAAATGTAACACAAAAAAAATTGACCTGCTGAGATGAGTCCAGAAAAGGCTGCTAAGTTGATCAGAAGGCTGGAGCACCTTACCTGTGAAGACAGGCTGAGAGAGTTGGGCTTTTCAGCCTGGAGAAGAGAGGTCTCCAGGGAGACCTTGGAACTCATACCAGTACCTGAATATGGCTTACAAGAAGGCTGGAGAGGATCTTTTCGCAAGGGCGTGTAGTGTCAGGACAAGAGGGAATGGAAAGTGAGAAAGAGTGGGTTTAGTTTATATATTGGGAAGAAGTTCTTTACTGTGAGGGTGATGAGATTCTAAAACAAGTTTTCCAAAGAACCTGTGGATGCCCCATCCCTGGAGGTGTTCAAGGCCATGTTGGGTGGGGCTTGGAGCAATCTGGTCTAGTGGATGGTATCTCTGCCCATGTCAAGGGCATTGAACTAGATGAATTTTAGAATCCCTTCCAACTCAAAACTTTTTATGATTCTAAATGTGAGATAACGGCTGTATGCTCAAAAGTTTCAGCAGCTAAAGGGTCAGGAGGAAGCAGGTACAATGACCCTGGCTTTTCTGCACAACTGAATGAATGTTAGCTAAAAAATGCATATTCCTCTCAAAAGTTAAAGCAACTGAGTAGCAGAAGTGGGGCTGGCTGGTAACACTGTTTTTCATAAATTTTATGCAGAGCAGGTATAAGTTCTGTATTGAATCCATGTGCAATTGCTTTCAACTTTTCTCCAAGCGGATGACAGTGCTGTGTATGTTCATCCACCTTTGCAGCTCAGATGGATCACTGTGTTTGACATTTCAAAGACTAAAAATGATCTAAAAAATAAACACACTGCAATAATTTTGAAGGCTGATCAGCCTTTTAATGTGATGTCAGTTAGTTGACTGTTATTTTGTAAATTAGGCAGTGATTTGATTCTTTATCAATTTTTAGTGGTGTTTAACATCCCCTAACTCATGAAGAAGGCAGCACTGGTAGCCTGAAATGTAATGAAGCTTTAATCTATTTGAGAAACAATGACAAGTCTTTTAAAAATTTGGGATGACTTAAGAACTCATGAAAGAGATGCTAACACAGATACCATGCTAGGGTGCCTTGTGAGCTTCCAGGCAGTGCTCTGACAAGTCCCTTCCATCTGCCAGCAGGAGTTTTAGTAAGGGGTATCTGCTTGAGCAGTGAATCTTGTTGATAAAGGGGGAATTCAAACCCAAAGAGGTGATACAGATACAGAGTTTCCTTGGATTTGGGACTTGTTTCATGTCTCCAGCAATGGAAAGTACACTCCCAAAAACACTTAACCAAGAACTGGCTTTGGTGGTTTCAGTAGAAGGGAACTCCTTAAGCCTCAGTTTTGAGGAATGAGTATATTTTTATTAATATGACTCAGACAATGTTATGGTAATCAGAATTGTTCAGGTGTTGTTTCAGGTTTTTTGGGGGGGTTTTTTTTGAGGCTTTATACATGCCACGGATGTTTTAGAGGATTTTTTTATTTTATTTTTGAGGGGTTCCAGATCCTAACACAAAAACATAAGAGGCATCATGCTGTAGGATGTACCTACAGAAAGGAATTTTGCGTAGAAGAGGTGTCTGGATCATAGAATCATCAGATATCCTGAGTAGAAAGGGATCTACAAGGATCACCAAGTCCAGCTCCCAGCCCTGCAAACGACCACTCCAAGAATCACACCATGTGCCTGAAAACATTGTATAAACACTGCTGGAACTCTGTCAGGTTCATGCTCTGGCCATTTTCCTGGGAAGCTGTTCTAGAACTCAACACTCTCTGGGTGTGGAATCTTTTCCTGATAGCCAGCCTAAACCTCCCCTGACACAGCTTCAGGTTATTCCCTTGGGTCCTGTCACTGGTCACCACAGAGGAGAGATCAGTGCCTGCTCCTCCTCTTCTCCTCATGAAGAAGGTGTAATTGTAGAGAGGTCTCCCCTCAGTCTCATTTTATCCTGGCTGAACAAAGCAAGTGACCTCAGCCAGTGAGCTAGGTTTTTCTAAAAAAGCAAATTGACATTCCTCCTTATTTTTACAATATATTCCAAAAAATAGGGAATTTAAACTCTTTATACTTGTGCTATCAAAATGGCTTCATTACTTGTCTTTCAGCCTTTGAGTTCTACCTTAAGACAGAAAATTTTGTCTTGTGTGAGTTCTTACCATATCAGGTGAGATAGTCACTCTGGCTGAAGAAGTCAGCTGCACCAAAACAGGTTTTCTGAACCAAAAACCTCACAGGTATTTGATGGAGACATAGGTGCATTTGGGACAAAAATTCTGGCCTCTCTTACACCTGTGTGAAGCCAGAACAAGTATAATGAGATGCATCAGGGATAAGGATGCCATACAGGTAAGGACTCTTCTGGTTTGCAGTGCTGGGACAATGGCTTACTCATTGTGTATACAGCTCCTAAAAGTGATAGCTAATAGTTTCAGATGTACTCTCTCTTTAAAATGGTGAAATAATTACCTGTGGGTAGTGACTATTAGGAAGTGTATGAGCAGCAAATAATTTACCGCTGGCATTATCTAATAATTATCTCTAGATGAAATTGCAAGACTGCAGTGGGTTTAGAGCCCATTTGTGACCCATAAAATATGGGTTAAAACCTCACATTCTACCACTTGCTTTTGCAATTATTACTGCAAATGGTGGGAAAGTACAAAGCAATCACCAGTAAAAAAGATCTTTTAACTACTATAATTTCTAAAACTATTTAAAAAGATAGAACTTACCCAAAAACTTGATAGCTGATCTCATTATATTCACCAGTGAAACAACATAAATGTAACTTGTAGTATTAGTTTAGATAACTTTCCATATTAATCTTCTTCTAAGTGATTATATAATTTTTCTGTCATAAGAGACAATTAGACAGTCTAAGCCTACATTTAGAATGGAAATTAAGGCAGTAAAGCAAGGTCCAGAAGCCTATCCACTTATGGGAGAAATTAGAGAGTTTCAACCATGTCATAGAATAAGTTTTTCTCATAATAAATGTACGTGAGAGATGACAATAGTTTCTTCTATTGATTACAGCAACAATCAGAAAGCTTTCCCACATGAAAAATGGGGACAAAGCCCCTGAAGGAGCAGTTTTAATGTAGAGTTTGTCCGATTAGTGACAGACAATATGTTCTACCCAGTCATCGTCAATAATATTGAATTGGAGTTCTAAATTTTGTAATGAAAATAAAACCTACAGTCAGTGAATATTATGCAAGGGAAACCTTATCACTAGCAGTGCTTCCTAAAAGGGATATTCATGCTCTTGGAAAGCTCACACAATGTGAAATTTAGAGAATTTAGCTTGGGACTCAAGATACAATCAAGAAAAACTTAGGACCCCAGTTCTTGTGCCCTAGTTCTGAGGCTAATTTTCGTTTTGTTAGATCAGATTCAACAAACTACATCTCAGGTCTGGAGACAACTTTAAATACAAAATAGGCTGCAGGGAAAGCATGAGAGAGAGATGTCTGAAACGTTGAAGAGGATGTGTAAATATACAAGTGAAAGGCTTTAACCTTGGAGGCATTCTGAGTTCAACCAGTAATAACCTCATAAACTCTGATGACTGGAAGCAAAAAGTTATTTCCAAACTATCTGTTTAAAAAACCAAACCAAATCCAGTTGAAACCAAAACAGATCGCTGTGCTCCAGCCCCCAGCAGAGTGAAAATAAATGAGCTGGTTTATGGCAGGTGTCTGCCCTTTCACGGAATCTGCCTTCCTCTCCCCTCGCCATGCTGCATCCCTATCACTGAGTGGCAGTGTGTTAAAGGAGATCCACAGGTACACCACGAGGAAGTGCTTGCAAAGCCCCATTATCCAAAATGGTTACATGCCAATGTCAGCTTTCCCTGCCTCCACAGAAAAATACTGACTTATTGATGTAAGAAAAAGTTTCCTATGTCTCTACTTCTTGAGATCAAAAGTATTTAGAAGAAACTGGCTATGAAGCACAGTGACTTCACAAATGAATTAACGCTTCTTTCTTTTTCACATGAAATTTTGGAAGAGGTGTTACTGGGAAGTACTGAAGCATTGAAATTACTTATTGGAAATAACTGTAACTCATGCTGACCTCACTGGGAGTTTATTTTATGATAGCATCCCAAACCATTCAGGTAGGATGAGCCAGGCAGACTCAGCAAGGACCAACATAATCTGTGTAGCTGTGGCTTCTGCAGAAGAGTCTTGGGCCAGCCCATGGTAGAAACCATCTCCAGAGTCTGGAGAAAATCTGTCTTTAGTACCCAGCCACTGTTTCACTGCTGAAGTGTATAGAGATAGGTAGAAGCTGAGTCATACACTATGAATTTGGATTTTATTTTTTTCTGGAGAGGTACCTTATCTGATCTATTAACAAAGGAGCCCAGTTCTAATTGAGACGTTCTTGAGTTCTCCACAATTTCTCATTTGATCATTATTGCTACATTCTTTCTGAAACCTCTTTGGTTTGAGCCCTAGCTCAAAGGAAAGGCTCTTTTGTTATACAGTACCCATCTGTAGCACTAGATACCAGAAACAGTGGATGCAGTGTCTTCAACAAGGAATTTTGCTAGGCAGCAAGGAAGAGGGAAGCAGAAAGGAGGAGGAAGGAATTGAATTCTCACAGTTTTGTCTGAGCCATTGATGAATCATGAGCAGGAATCTCAGGCATGTCACCTGCAGCATCACACATGCTTTACAAAGATCCATGTTGGGATAGACCTGTCCAAAACACATTACAGTAGATGCTGTCTCTAGTGTCATCAATCACTCCATTACTCTTAAAAACACAAAAGGATTGATATTACCTACTTGAACTCCATCAAAGGAGAGTGAGATGAGGTCAGGTACCCCTTATCACTGACACTGTGGTGACGAGTGCAATGAAAACACAGTATCAATGTCCATGCACTGTGGTTCTTGTCCTGAAAAGAATTTCTGGTGCCTCATGCTTTAAAAATTACTTCCTAGTGGCAATTTGCTAGCATTTTTGAACTTTCCTATTCATAGGTTCAATAAGATAGGGAAAACTCACAGTTAAACTTTGTGAATAAAACATAAATGTTTAAAAGCAACACAGCCCAGGGACTGCTGAAACCTGAAACAGTGCAACACAAGAGAAAACTGATGCTGTCTCTTAGCAAGTGAAAGTGACACTTGATTAAACATGTTTCCATGGGGAAGAGAGGGAGGAGGAACTGACCCTGACATGTATAACAGGAGCTTAATAGTCACCTGTTCCACCATCATCTCCTGTAATGCTTTTTTGTCTTTTCCTGTCCAATCTAGCTCTCACAGGAAGAATGCGTTCTAGGATCTCCCTAACAGTTTCAACAGCTCCCACAGCTATTCCCACAGATGCTGTTTGTCTCCACACTCATCCTTTCCCTAGAATGATGCTGTCTTGTCCATCTAATTGAGAGGATATTGGAAGGCTGAGAATACAAAGCTAGCAATACTAAGGTAGTCTTGCAAATTCTTTGGAGCAAAAAATGTCTCAAAATATTAAAATATCTAGTTAATTTCCAAAATTCTTCATTTAGTACGATCTTACTGCTACTTTTCGAGCATCTAGAACTCTCAGCCTTTCAAATTAACAAACATAATTATTTTCTTTGGAATAAAATATTATAATCCATCTGATTTCCCAAGGATATGAAACTCACATGATTGTGCTTTGTCATCATTTGTGTATGTAAACATTGTCAGGCATATAAGCATACCTATCTATACTCCTCATGATAATAGTTACAAATATGTTACCCAATTTTAATACTTTTTGATAAGTTGCTACATTTTTGCAAGTGTTGTAGAATGAAGTGATTATACAAATCGAAGGAGCTGTATTCCTTCCCCAGAGGAGTGAAAGGCTGCAATGCAAGTACTGACACTACAGACAATTCACACAGGAGCTGAGCCTGAAGATGTACAGTAATTTCACGATCACAAGCTGCACCATTTTGACCAAAGTTTTGGTGGAAACCCGGAAGTGTGGCTAGTAATCCGGGGCAGCTAATATATTAACAAAAATGTGATATCTGCCCTTACCTGGTACTGTGCCCGTCCTGTCCCGAGCAAAAATGGTTTGAAATCCATGGTTTCCCGGTGTTCTGACGATGACCCAATCAGAGAACAGCTTATTGCCTGCCTGTGGATGACGGCGTTACTGGCAGGGCAGGGGGTATTATCACAGCAAGTTCCCTCGGCGAGTTCCCTCAGCATGGCTGCGGAGAAGAGACTAGCGTACAACACTTGAGTTTAAATTGAAAGCAATTGACTATGCAAAAGAACATGGGAATAGACCTCCAGCTAGAGAATTCAGCATTAATGAATGCATGGTACGCAGATGGAGACAGCAGGAAGAAGAACTTCGTCTTACAAGAAAGACAAAGAAGAGTTTCCGTGGCCATAAAGCAAGATGGCCAGGGCTGGAAGACAGAGTTTACCATTGGATTTCTGAGCAAAGGGCAGCTGGCTAAAGCTTATCAACTGTCGCCATTCAGATACAAGCCAAAGCAATTGCAAATCAATTGCATATAGAAGAATTTAAAGCAGGAGCATCTTGGTGCTTCCATTTCATGAAGCGATGGCAGCTCTCTATCCATACAAGGACCACAGTGTGTCAGCAGTTGCCGGCGGACTACAAGGAAAAGTTAGCCACCTTCCGGAGTTACTGCAAAAGCAAGATCTCTGAAAAAAATATGCAACCACATTGTATAATCAACACGGAAAAAGTCCCCCTCACATTTGATATGCCGTTGACGTGAACCATGGAGCACACTGAAACACCGACGGTACCGGTAAGAACCACAAGGAACGAAAAGACGTCATTTACAGTTGTCCTTGGCATTTCGTCAGATGGGCAGAAATTACGCCCCATGGTGATTTTTTAAAGAAAAACCCTCCCTAAAGACAAATTTCTGAAGGGAATAAAGGTTGCCGTTAATCCAAAAGGGTGGATGGACGAATGGGTAATGAAGACTTGGCTGACGAAAGTTTATGCTGGCAGACCGGGTGGATTCTTTCATCTGCTGCCGGGACTGCTGATTTTCGATTCCATGTGTGCGCACAAAACCGATAGCGTGAAAACCCTGGTGAAAAAGATGAACTCGGAGCTTGCTGTAATACCGGGTGGTTTGACCAAAGAAATGCAGCCTCTGGACATTATAGGTATTATTCATTCCTTTAAGGCTAAAATGCGACTTCTGTGGGAAAGCTGGATGGTGGAAGGCGAGCATTCCTACACCAACACCAGGAGGCTGCGCAGAGCAAGTTACGCTACAGTGTGCCAGTGGATACTGGATGCCTGGGGTAAAGTAACTACCACAACTATCATCCGAGGGGTCTCCAAAGCTGACATCATTCCTGGACTGACCAGCAACGCCATCGAGAGTACCGAAAGTGATAACTCTGACGGTGAAGATACGGGCGATACTGGTTCGGGTTTGCTGGATCCCACCATAGCCCAACTGTTGATTTCCGATACGGAGGACGAAGAGTTCGAAGGTTTCATGGAAGATGAAGCCACTGATGAAGCGGCTGATGAATGAAAAATGAAGCTGTTTAAAAGTTTGATAAAAGTGTGTGATATTTCCCTGTATTTTTTAAAGTGTTTTCAGTCTTGTGTGGCTGCACGGCTGGCTGGGCTCACACGGAGCGGGGGGGCAGTGGGCTCACGCGGAGGAGGGGAGGCACTGGGCTCGCATGGAGGGGGTGTGGCTGTGCTCACGTGAATGAGCGGGATGGCTGTGCTGGCACAGAGGAGCGGCTCTGCTCGGAGCGCGGCTGCTCGCCCGCGCGGCTGAGCGGCTGTTTAAAGGCAACGCGGATCCATTGGGAATGCTCACAAAATGACCACACTATTGTTCGTGTCTTTTTCGGCTTGTAAATAAAACTTGCAGGGTACGCTGCCGCAGCTATGATCTGTGTCTTTTTTCACTTGGAAACTATGTTTCCAAGGTCGGCACCTGCCAGTAAGCCCCGGCGATCTTGCGATTCTGTTACTAAATGACGACTTTGTAAAAGTTCGCCGCAAACGAAAGTGTGGCTAATAATTGGGTGCGGCTTGTGTGTTGACAAAGACATCAACGTTGCCGACACACCAGAAATGCGGCTTATAATCGGTGCAGCTTGTGATCGTGAAATTACTGTAAATTCTTAACAGATGCGATACCATTAACTCTGCTGGTTTTGGAACGACAAGAAAAGCAATTAATAACTTCTTTGAGAAACAAGTCTCTGCTATAAGGTATCTTTTTGTCTTTCCTGAACATGGCCATCTTTCCCATCCAGAGCCCTGAATGACACTTGGGTTTGACTTCCTTTTGGAACTAGTAACACATCCTTTAACAGAGGATGAAAAAATCCCATCAATAATCCTGAAGGGCTTACACCTTCCATATTCCCCTAAGACCCTGTCCCTTATTCCAGTTCAACTCCCACATGAACTTCTCACAGGGCAGGGTTATTAATTTGCTGAATGCTAGCATCAAAGAATAATTGATGTTCCTGGTGGAGTTCTGTGTTGGAGCTCTGCCTCATACTTCAATTTCCCCTTTATCTGTAGCGTTGGTTTAAATGTGCTTGCTTGACAGCAATATTTCCACGCTGTGTATGAGCATGAACACCACAACACTGACTGTATTTTCTGTGGCCACATCTCAGCTGAAAGCAGCTGATGCTTCAAACTAGGGAGTCCTTGAGGGCAGAAGGGAGATTTGTGGTACTGGAATAAATAGTTTATTTGGGAGATGAGGGGCACCATTGACCACAGATCTCTGAAAAATTTCAGCACACTGCCTAAAGAGAGAAATTTTCTTCCCATCTATTTCAGACATTTCTACCAATTCCTTTACTTCACATGCTGTTCTCACCTTCGAACAGTTGACCTTTTCTCTTCCCATTTACCTCCCTATTTAACAAGTCTCTCTCCCTCCCTTTTGCCATCGAAGGATGTACTGCCACTTGGCAAACTGCTTGACATCAAAGCTGTGCGTGTGACTTAGGGAGGTCTGATTTCTGGCTCCATTAGGTCAGCACAGACCCGTTCAATATTCTTCAGATACCAAGCTGGCTCACTCTTCTGCACAGAGCTGGCAAAGAAATGTTCCCTCCCTCTCTTCTTCATTTTATGTGCACATTAAAAGTATCCATGACCAAATCAAAAATTGTGCAGCTGTTTCAATAGCTGCAAAACTGCTTAGAACAGAGAGCCCAGAGTATAGAGAAAGAGACCTTTGTGAATTGAACACTCTCTGAACTAACTTGTTTGTGAAAACCCATGTATAATTAAAGCCTCTCTTGTTAGTGAACGGAGCCATACTTAAATACACACAATGTATATCTTTATTTCCAGCTCAGATTTTTTTTATGGGACATTTTCCAGCAATGCGTATTATGTGGCTTTGGCAACTGCAGTGCATCATCATCATCATCATTCAAACAGTAGAGCTCCCTGCTTCATTATGAGCATCTTTCCCCTAAAATACTTTTTGATGGACTGCAGTATAGGCAGTCTAGACCTGAACTGCATAACAAATGGATGCTATGATTCCTCTAATGGCAAGGTCCTTTCTCCCACTGCAAATGGAGATGTAATTCAGATGCACACTATCTCACCCTTTGCATGCTGAGAGACAAAATAAACAGCAGCATTCATTTGTCTGTTTCCATTTCCCTTACCAAAAAGTCAACTTGCAAAGAAAATGTTTACCAAAACATTTCCCTGAACAATCTGAATAATATTTTAATGGACCACTTACTTAGTTAGTATCTAATTAAATTTTGCATCATGAAGAGCACAGTCAAGTCACTGTGGTATTGTGAATAAGGTTTCAATAAAAAATGCAGAATAAAAGAAATCTGCAAAATAACCACCATTAAACTAATGAGTAAAAATTCAGCAGCTATAATAAAATCCACCAGAGAACAAATAAACTGCAAACAACTGTATTACCAAACAATATTAGTCAGGTTTCATCTTGTTCCCTTATGCATCCCAGCACAGAACAGGAAAAAAATAAATACTCAGAGGAGAACATTTTGATGGAAGGACCAAACACACATACACAGGGAGTTGCACTAAACACTAGCAGCTGCATGGCTTAAGGTACAAAATAGTATAGCATCTCTTAATTAAAAAATGAATTAATTGTTGTGAGTATATTTCTCTTGACAAAGCACATTTTCTCTTCTGTAGAATGCAATTGTTAACTCATTTAAAAAACAAACTCAGTTATTTTGACAGTTACACTTGGAATGCAAGGGCATAAAATTAAGGAAGCAAGCAATCAGTCTTCCTCTTTCACTTGAACTTCAGTTTATCTCACCCCACCTGGATCCTATAAATATTTTCCCTAAAGGTTGCTCAGTTTCTCCACCTCTACACAACCTACTTCAGCAGCAGACATCCATAATACTAAGCTAGAGCAGCGACACTGAAATCGATCCTCACGTGCCTAAGTGCTTTGCTGTGAAGGGGACTGCTATAAGACCATTGCCCTGTCACTCCATGTAGAGTGATTTCCCTGCTGTGCAGTATAACTCTGTAAATGTAATCTGTTCGGTGCTCCAAATAAATACTTCCATTGGAACATTCACCTAGGGCTTATTTGTGACGTGTGTGGATGTTATTTATTAGAAAATTTAAACATTATTGCAGCCAATTAGAAAAACACTTTTTATTATTTGCAGCCTTTGCTGCTGCCAGTGCCCCACATCCTCCCCCTTGACACCACCATTATATACTGGCTCACTTAAAAGGCACAGCTAGCAAGTGTGCCCAGCTCTGCAAAGGACTTCTGCAAAGGCATGCTGGTAAGCTGATTTCAGCTGTGCTACTGATGCTTAAAATCCACCAGGCAAGAGCACAAGTATTTGCAGGATCCAAATTTCTACAGATTCATAAATGAGGAGTTCAACCACCATGAGAGAGGGGTTTCCTCCTCTGAGCTCTAGTTCCAAATATAGAACATATTTCTGAAAGAGTAACGTCCTGTACTTCATGCTCCCAATTTTTAGGGTGCTTTCCAGTCTACTTCCTCTTACCTCATGTTTGGGCAAAATCCAAACTACAGATAACGGAAACCCCTCCAGGTGTATTGGTTTTCTGCAGGTAAGGCAGTATTTCCTGAAGAACTTCCTGAAGCAAACTTTTATTGCTGTTTGCCCGACCTTTCTTTAAATGTCTGGTCATTGAGGAGGTAGGGGAGGCTGCCAGTTTGTAAGAGACTGTTGCAAAGTCACATAAAGAACAGCAGATCAACCCTAAAGTTTAAATACACAAAACATATATTTTCTTTTGCATAGACATCCTTAGTTGTATAAACAAAGAGTGTATTTCTGAGAAAACTTGTCAAAATCAAGTAATTTGGATGAATGTTTGACCTAAAGAAAATTATTTTCATTCCATCTTCATGCATATTTATAGTCTTTTCTGAAAGGTATTGTGATAGCAAAATGCAGACAGCTTTGACTCCAGCTGTCAGTCCACAAAATCAAACATAATTATGTGGTAAAATTATGTATATTTGTATCCCAGACTCTACCTGTAGAAACAAAATATTAAAAAGAAACTGTTTAACAGGGACACTTAGCTTTGCCTGAAACCATAGTATGAGTGGCTTAAATCCTACAGCCATGGTAGCTTCATTTCTCAGTAATGTCAGTGGAAGGGTGGAGATGTTTTCAAAGGATCCCAAAGGAAAGAACCTTAAATTTGTCTAAATTTGGACATAATCTCCTGCTTTTTGAGACCTTGCTATATACCCACTGCTTTCCACTGAGGAAACAGTGCACCTAACTGCTCCAACAGACTGGGAACAGCTAGCTAGTTTAAGGGAACTGCTTTCTCTGCCCCTTACAATTAAGTCAAGGCTAGGTGAGTTCTACCTCAGGATCTGAGTTAGGTTCTGAGCAGTTTGCTCCTATTTGGTTTTGAAATCTCTGTGTCTGGAACAGGCCAAGGAGTCACATCTAGTTTAGGGAGGTAGAAAGTAGGAAAAGGATTGCTCTGAATACACTTAAACCAATTGATCCCACGTGTTTGTTTGCAAGTCTAAATACATACATTAATTTGTTGTTCATTAACAATTTTGCTTGAGAATACAGAACAGAATATGCTGTTTTAAGAAAAAGGAAAATAAGCATAGCTGAAAATATATATGCCATAAAATACATAGACATATATACATATAGGTACACATATTTATATAAAAGAAGGATGAATGCTTAATATTCTTAAATTCTGAATTAGTATTGCCTTCAGTTATTTTGCCTGTATTCTGTCTAGTTGGGTTTTTTGAGAGATTTATTTAAATTTGGCTGAGCTTCCCAACTCTTTTAAACTCATTTTCTATGAAGCATGCACTACTAATTTGAATCCCAATTATGTTATTTTTGTTATAATATGTCTACACACCTCCGAAACCACTCTCTAGCAGTACTGAGCAATGGCAGAGGCAACGTTACAAAGCTTGTATATTATTTCTCATTAATTGTCAGATGTGTAGGTCATCTTTTTCAAGCATTCTCCTGACCTGTTACCATGTAGTAAACAAGGGGGAAGAAAGAGATGAGAGTTGGTAAACTCTGGTAGGATATCAGCAGAAAAGATGTTCCTCCTTTACTCAGTAACCTGACATTTAGCACCTGCCAGGGTATAAGAGCCCTAGATGCAACTCACTCTTCAGTGTGGCAATATTTGACTGTCAGTCTCCCATTGCCCCAGGGTCTGTTCTTGCCGCTGCAATCATGCCAGGTTCTTAATTTCTCTTTAGCTGCTTTTTCCTTCTGTATAATTATTAAATATTAATGGAGAAGGAGCTGGTGTCCAGATCTTTCACACTCTGGATGCATGCCCTAATCAATAGTTTACCACAAAAAAGGACAGAATCTTTCTCTGCAAGTGTATCTTTTCATGTCCTTGTTTTTCTCCTAAGCTCCTAAAATCAAGGTGTTTTATTGTATTCAGCATAAAATCAAGTTCTTACACTTTTCTTTAATGGAAAACTTAAATTAAACTTCAAGATTAGTTTAAACTTTTATTCTTGCCACCACAAAGAGCCTCACCTTCTCCCATACCTCAAATCAGGGTCAGCTCAAGACTAGAGAGTAGACACAAGCAGAATGGGAAATGAGGGGCAGCAGCATAAATGAAGCAGACGTGAACAGAGCTCCTGCCCAGACTTCTGTCTGCATGTATGATATTTCCTAATTAAAAAGTACAGTTTCCATCATCTCTGCCACTCACAGTAAGAGAAATGTTACACTGCCATTGGTTAACGGGAACTGACAGGAGAAGGGTTGCTGTCACTGTCACAAGAGCCGGGCATCCTTTGAGGAGTTCTACAGCCTCAGCTGAATACACTTCTCGAGTAAACTCTTCTCCCAGGCTGCAATATACCCCTTTTTCATCATGGCTGTTCCACTTTAACAAAAAAAAAAACCCATTTACTCTTTAAACCAAAATCAAGCACAAGTAGTATCTGCCATAAACAGGAGGAAAGAGTCATAAGCAACAGTAAAAGAAGCAGAATTGCCACCAAACTAACTTTGCCATTATCATGTTAGATTTTCTATATGCATGTATAACTGTTAGATTAGTGATTCCCTCTGGGTTATTTCTTTATTTATGATTTCATGTATTCAACTAAAGAATTTTTCCACAAGGTTTGCCCTTGAGCATATCACCCATCTTTACTGGATAGTAATCTCTGCAAAAACAAAGTGATGTGGACAGTGGAATCCCAGTCTTATAGAAAATCAGAAATTTTTGAAATGCTAAAGCAGGTGAGTGGCAGCAAGATGTCTTTAATAGAAATCGCTTACTGTACAACCACCATTAGATATTCATCTCTAATTAGCTGTTTGAGATACAAGCTGTTGAGAGAAGGATGTCAAACAGTCCAACACAGTTTCAAAGTTCTATTTATTGTCTTTGTGAGGGTGAGGAAACAGAATTTTCAGACTCCCTCAGATTTGACTACACTAGCACAAGGTGAAATCTTTTTCCCATTCTGGGTAAAACTCTGGCCAATGTCTTTAAGGACTGAGTGGCTTTTCCCTCCTCCACTGTGTCCCTAGTAGCTACACAGTCCAATCCATTATCTTACCAATACTGAAATTGGCAAGAAAAGTGTTTGGGGCCTTTTTCTGCCCTAGTCCAGGTTTTGAAGGCTTAGAATATATTTATTCCCAGCTGATATTATATGATTCCAAATCATATAAAGTTTTATTTGCAATGTAAGTTGATATAATACATGAGCAACAGCCAAACTGAAGAGTTAACCATTTTTGCTCAATACAATTTTTTAGGGACATGTATATGGATGGTTTCCTCAGAAAAGTGTTTCAATGGGAAGACAGAAAATGTAGTGGATCTGTATGAGCCCTTACAGTTTCTCTCATGCAAGAAGAGGACTCTCAGTTTTAATCAACAGTGCATCAACACAAACCCCTGCTTTTTATTTCCGCTCAGCACCCATATTGTATTTAGAACGGTGTAAAATCCTAACAAAGACAAAAAAAAGAGAGCTCACCATTTTCACATACTAGCAGATAAAACCTTTTTGAAATATGGCCAATTTATCTCAAAGACCAGAGAAGCTAAGCTCTTATCCCAAAGAAATAATATATTTTTAAATAAAAATACATATTCTACTAGAGTTGAAAAGAATTTAACTTGTGTTGACCAGTCATGGATTTGCATTGCTTCACACAGAAGAAAAGAGCACTAAGAATTTGTTTCCCCACTTGAAACACTTTTTATCCTAGTCTCAGAAGAGAGCTAGTACCACTGAGTAAGCAAAATTGCATTAAGAACAATTGATGGAAATGCTTACTCTGTTTTTGAAAATATACTAATATCCATCCACAATAAACCTTGTTTTATGCTATATAAGCTCAACCAATACATTTATGTAGCCCAGATGACATGTACATGCTTTGCAGCATTTAATTTAAAATATTCTTACCCTAGTGGTGGGAAGAAGGCCTAAATTTATAGAAGGAACTCCAGGGGGTATTTGAGTGTTCAGTTGAAGAAGCGAATTCAACTATCAACAGCTATAGAAGGAACCTTAAAATATTGATTAGAAAGAAATGGAACCACCTATAAAATGGTATTTACCTATGTGAAGAAAAATTCTGGCAGCTTACAAAGAAATACCAAAATACTCAGGAGTTAGAATGTTTTATTTTAAAATGGCTCTTTGTAAGATTTGATACTGCATCAGAATATTTTATTCTACAATTATTTTAACATGAAATATCTCTCTTATATATGTACATACAAATTAGCCAACATACTAAACTGCTGGATTATTGCCTACTTGGTAAGACCCAATACTTCTCCCTTCCTAGCCATCCCAGTGGCTAAAGATAGCTTTTCCTTTGTTCTTTATCAGCATTAGCAATATTGGAAAGTTATTTTCAAATGGAGCATTTTCAAGAACTGCCTGGCCTTGAAGCTTGCCTCACCCTTTTGCATCATTTTATAAGACAATTTGCACAGAGCTTTATCTTTGCCTTTTAATATATCCATACTAACCAGGTAAAAACTGTAATAAACAGCAGCTACTTATTCAGGCTGCCATCACACCTTCACTTTTACTGCACAAGGAGAGCCCTAAGGAACCTGGCTTAAAAAATTGCTTCTGGAGTTCATGATAACCTCATGTGTCAAGGTAAATTATCTACAAAGCAAACAAAATGACCCAAATCCTGAAAAATCCTTTCCCAATGTATATAGTTAGTAATAATAGTATGAAATTAGGAAATACTAGTGTGTAGGACATTTAAAATAGGGAGGTAAAAATTGCTTGAACGAACTACCACCACCTGGCCTACGCTGTGAATTTGCTAGGTTGGGATCCACTTTATCTATTAAAAACTGAAAAGTTACAAAGTGATACTGATATACTCCAACTAAGATTAAAATTTTAAACACTGAAAGGGGTTCAAAGCTGAGAATATGCTTGATTCTCCACAGAAATGACCCTCTCTTGGAATGGGTAAAAACCTTACAAGATGGACTTCACAATACTTAACAGTGTGCCTACTCCAAGAAAGGAAAGAATTTTAAAGAACTTTTATAATTTATTAGTTACTTTGTGAACACAATAATGAAAATGTATCCAGTGAGATCTTTTGAATCCTATCAATCTTTGTTACAAATTATTAGATTTTTTTCAGAATAACATATATGCCTCACATAATCTATAATTAAATGAATTCCATTAGTTAAATGAAATTTCATACATAAATTAAATTTGAAAAATTATGAGTCAGTTATAATGAAACAGTTACTAATACTCACCGTATTAAGTGGTTACAATCACCAGATTCAGGTACCTCAAAAATGTATCTTTTGAGACATGAGCAGTAACACAATAAAATATTGTCTTGTCTTCTAATTAACATATATAGGATTATTTTACTAAACTCAGTCAGCACAGACTCCACTTGTTTGCCCAATAGTTTTATTTATTTATCTCTTTTTGCTCTTTAAATGATCTGCTTACAGAGCCACTGGCAATTAGGACACATTTAGGGCACCTGAGGGCTCTCAGGTTGTTTTTTCCAAGGGGACAGCACAGGTGGGGGAAAAGAGAAGGAGCCAAAAGTAGTCGATGTGAAAAAATTAGCATTTTTTCGGCCTCCCTTTTCTAAGAGTACTAGTTTTGGAACATTTTCTTTCAGAAAAAAAATAGTACAGTGAAAAATTAAGCCTAGAGGTATTACTTTTTGGCAGATTGCACCAATGCAGTGTCACAGGTGCTATTTAACTGGCCAATGTACTCTAGATGCTCATTGGTGATCTTTTCAGATCCAATAGAATCCTTTAAGTCACTGCTTGTTTCCCAGACTCCTGGGTCTCAAGCTAAAATATAAGGTGCAATTTTTGTTGTAATCTCTCAGAAAAATTCAATTGCAAAAGAAAGTCTTGCTACCAGAAATAGCAAGACACTGCTGGACATTCAGGAGTAACGGAAATAATGAGGTAATGATTTCAGAAATTGTTTCCTTACACTCTATGGTGTATCTCACTCTCACTATTCACAGTGCTCCTTTGCATTAACTGTATACTCATCCTCTATATTTAGGAAAAATCCTCTAAAAGTTTTCTTCATATATATTTTTAGCTGCTTTTACCACAGTTCTTAGATTCACCTATATAACCACAATCCACTTTAGAGTCAAGATTAAAAGTTATGTGCAGGGTTTCCCTGGTGAAAGGTCATTTCCCCCACATCTCTGAACCTGCAATGTGAAAGTGAGATAAACATCCCTTCTTGCATTCAGAAGCTTATACAGACCCTCACCAGAGGACCTGCCTCAAAAACATCAATAGTGCATTCAGGTAGGAATGGGGGAACTTTGTTCACTCATTTTAATCAAGTTGGTCATACTGTTTTCTTCTCTCAGAAGAAAACTCCCACAGCAGCTTTCAACACCCAACTGTGATCCACTGACTGCAGTGGATAGGTTTGCAAGGAAAAGAAAATTCACTAGTTATTTATTTCCAAACTTAAAAGGGAGTTTTTCTTCTGCATTTTTTTTTCTGCCAGGTAAGGGCTCTTGTAGTAGTGAGCTTGTGCAGGCTTGTGTTTGAGTTGAAAAGCCTCACAAGGATGGAGGGGGAAGTGGCACCTCAGTCTCTTCCTCCTGTTGCTGCTGTAGCCACACGTGCACTTATTTATTCAAATTAGAGCAGACGATCAGCAGTGAGCCACTAATGGAGTAATTTACGTCTCCCTTCATTCCCCTGATGTTTGTAGCAAAAGAAAAGCGTTGAGACAATGCACTGAAAAAGAAAAGAAGAAAAGCAGGGGAGAAGAAGAAAAGCAAATGAAAGATGAAATCCTAACTGAGGAACAGACTGACTCCTCTAGTATGTGTACCAAAACTTCTGATATATTTGCTGGGCTTCTGAGAGGAGCAGAATGGTATGTTGTTTCTAATGCAAACATCATTCCAAGGCTGTTCGTTTTCATATTTAGTGATATCACAGCAAAGCTAAGGGGGTGTCAATCACACTTGGTACATCTGACTGGGAGAGCCCTCCCTTCACAGCTGCATCTGGCAGAATACACTCCGTATTTATTATATTTTTAGTAAGGCATGCTATCTTGTTCATGTGTGAGAAACTGTAATGCATCTTTCACATTTAAAGTGCCCTCTGAAGCTTTCTGCCTCACAACCTCCTGCCTACTTTCACTGTTACCACTAAATTTTTTATATGGTCTTGAGCATCTCTGAAAGAATTGCAAATTCCAGATAGAACATGATTAATTTAGCACTATCGTCTCCTACAATATAGTGTACAGCCGTCCATCCTGCTTCTGTGCGACTGTGTCTTATCTCGGCTCTTAGTGAGAAACTAAATTAAGGCAAAGGCTGAAGTCACTCATGTGTACTACTTTTAAAATTAATTTTTGCTGACAGCACCACAGAGTCAAAAGCCTGTAGTTGCATTATGAAAGCCAGAAAAGAGATTAAAATATATGTGTATTTTTGTTATTCCAGGAAAGAAAGTCTTTTGCTCCTTCTACATTAGTCATTTTCCCAAAGGACTTTACATCCTTCCTTATTTGGGGAGTAAAAGTTGAAACATCACTCTCCTTTCCATTTGCTAAAGATTTTTGCTTTTTATTGTGTTTAACTTCTTATACTTGCTATTTTCTTTGTAAGATGCAAGTGAAGTTTTATGATGGGCAATTTGGGTGAGAGAGATGAAGGACAATTTGAAGATGCTAACATTGTTTGCAATGTGTCTCATTTTCAACAAATTATTTAATTTGAGAGGAATCCTCCTTGGTCTCTAAAAACTTAAAATGGTTCAGTTCTGTGCACTTGAAACAACCTTCTGCCTAAAACTGACTTTCATTTTAACTTTAAAGTTATAAAATCTTATGAAATGAAACATTGACTTTCTAACTGAACTTTACATTTTTCTCAACTTTTTGACTATCTGGGAGTACAGTACTTCTCTCTTATCTTGTCCTTAAGTAAGTCCAGCATTGTAGTTTTTAAAACTGTGTCAACCCCCAAATCTGTGTTTTTCTGAATTTATTTCCTTTTTCTTCCCTGATATTACCAGAAACCACTTTTCACCTCTGTGATGCAGAGATGAAACGGAAAGAAAACCAGTGGGGAAGCTAATACGTTTTCTATGCTGCAGCTGCTTCCCTGAACCTACATCATCCCTGTTCCAGCTGATATGAAGTATAGCACAGGCAGACTCTGCCATTCCTTGTTTGCTGCTCTCTGAAGCAGGGTGAAAAGTGTGTTCACTACTTTCCAGATTGCCAGTGAAGTTTAGTTGATGCTTCTTAGTCAGATAAAAGATGGAGAGAATGGAGACAAGCTCAGCAGCAGCCTTGCTCATCCAGAATTCCCTTTCAGCGCACGTCGGGCAACAGTGTGGCTTTTCTCACAGTGGCCACACATAAAAAAAGCCTTTGCAACAGCACTTAAGAGTGTCTCTTGCAGGATGGTACAGCAGAAACAGCCTCTTTGAAAACACATTTGAAAGCAGAGTGTGATGTGCCATCAAGCTGAACTCCTCACAGTACACACATCAAAGGGAGCAGTTAGAGCAGCAAGAAGACGGTGTTGTGAAGCTTAACATGACTGCATGGACTCCCCATGCTGCACTTGCACCTGTCAAGGGACATTAAAAATTGTATCCTGGTGTATGAGACCCTGTATGTGACTCTATTGCAGAAAAGGACTTTCAGGAATGAGTAGGGAATCAGAACTATTTTGATGAATAAGAGAAACATTCTACATAAGATCTAGAAAACTACCTGTAAACTAAGATTTGTAATAGATCACAAACTAAATGTGATTGAAAATACCTTTCAGAGAGACAGAGTTCATAGTGTGATGTATCAATAGGAACACAGCTTTCAAGACAGCTTTCTGGTCTTGACAGCCCTGGTAAGGCCTCTACTGTAAACTTTTTCTACTTCCAGGTACCGTATGGCAAGGCAATGTGGGCTAAGACAAGAAACGCAGTGAGTTTCAGGAAATAGAAGAGATTTAGAGATTTTTTTTTTACTTCTATAACTGGGATTGTTCAATATAAAGAATGGCAATTCAAGTGGGAATTTCCAAAACCATGAATTTTATTCTCATATAATTATTTTCCAGGAAGAAAAAGAGACTTCTTTTCACATTCATGTGACCAGGAAAAGAAGGATGCATGCATCCATAACAGAAGAAGCTTTTAATGGTAAGGGATTTTGAAGCACTAGGATAGTCTGTGTGTATTTGTTGTGGATTATTTCCCATTGAAGAACATATTAGAGAAAAAGTGGTCAGGAGTGATGTGAACAGAGCTGATCCTGTACTGCAACAATGCAGTGAACAAGATAAAGTGTTCAAGGCATTTTCCTGTCTACTTTTTTGTTATATACATATATAATTTTTGTATGTATATTTTTTTCTTAGGATATATAGGATATATATTATATAGGATATATATTATATTAGTCCCTGAGACAGACTGTGAATATTAGTGTTTAATATTACATTGAGCCACTTCCAGTAGGTACCTGGACAGGTCAAAAGTGACTGGGAGAAGTCTGCTGACAGAAAGATTATAGTGGTTTTTTGGGTGAGATTCTTTTGAACTTTATTCTAAAATGCATATCGGATTATGTTCTGGCCTCAACTCATGTTAGTCTCTGTGGCAACTGGAATATATTAGGAATACACAGGAATCAAAACATGACAGAAGAATATTTAAAAAAAAAACCCTTAAAGTTTTACTAATTAATCTTTGGGAATTCCTTAAAGGATGATTCTTGTTTGACTTCTAATATTTTGATGGAAGGCTGAAAACACTGAAATTAACAGAATCAGAACTTTAAAAGCGTGAGCTGGAACTGTAGCGGGTTTTTTTTGCAGACTATTTTTCCTATAAAAATTATCCACAAAAATATTTTGGATTGTTTTTCAATAATTGGACAATTTTTCCAGGATACCTACATGATTTAGGAATCAAATTGTCATCTTCAAATGCAGTGAAGCAATAATTTAAAAAAATAGCCTCAGCTTCTTAGCTCATCAGGCCATACTTTATATCTACTTGATGAAGACTCAGAGGGGTGATCAAGTGTTTGCTTATGGAAAGGAATTTGGTATTGTAGTTAGGATTTAGGAGATCTGTTTCAGTTCTTAATTTTACCTCCAAATTGAGAGTAAGACAAGAAGTAGATAATGAAACTTAAGGGCCCATGGTTAACTTTTACATGTCTGAGGGGTCATTTTTCATGAGGAAACAGACTCACATAATTACTTGGAATAATTGTGTTGCTGCAGTGATTATAATAATATGGTGTATATTGAAACCACTGGTTTCAATGTTGGATGTACAAATATTGGGAAAAAAAGAAGGGATTTACAAAACAAAATCATAGCAAAATTAATGGAATAAGTGTGAACAACAGGGTTTTAGTATGCCAACTGAAGTGGGCATACTTTATAGTATGCAACTTTAAGTGGGGAGAGGGGGGGAAAAAAGAGATAATAAACCTTTTATTTTTCTTCAGACTGAAAAATAAAACCAAGACATATCCTTTCAGGTAGACTTGATAAGATTTTTCACTGAAAAGGTTCAAATTAAGAAACCAGAATATTTCATCCTAAAAACACTGAAACAAAAACTTCTCATTCGATAATTTATTTACTGACTGCCTCATTTTTCTGTTTATTTGCATCACAGCTATTTGTCAAATTCACAAGGCGCTGTACTATCTATTGAACTACATCTTTTGTTGGTGTCTTATAGAGCCACAAATTAAGGTAACTTATTCCCAAATTTCTGGCCATATATTTGTTAGCTCTAATGTGCACAGCCTTCATTACTGCCTAAAAAAACCCCTTTATCCATCAATTTCCTTGGAAAAAAATAGCTTAAAATATAGCTCCCCTGAAAGTCAATAGTACTTAAAGAGTTTATGTCACTTCATCATTTTAGTAAATTGCCCTCCAAACTCCTACACATACATGTATGTACAGATTTCTCTGTACTGAATTTATTATAAATGAATTAATATTAAAACAGCATTATGGAGAAAAGAAATTAGAAGGAAATTTTGAGATTTAACTATCAGATATATATGAGCCTTAAAAGGAATTTAACCCACAAATGAGAGGAAACTGCTACCACAAGTACCTCAATGTTAACTTTCAGTGTTCCAGATAATTTTTAATTAGCACTCTACAGCCCCCTTTTTATGTTCCCATTCTCCTCACTGGGCAAGGCAACTAAACAAGAGAAGTTGCAGGAGTTTACCTACCAAGTTTATGATTTCACAGACTCTAAAGAAAATATTATAAATGACAAATTGTCTAGAGTGAATTAAGAGTAGTATTTGCACATTTTTCTGCTTGACTGAGCTCATACTGTTTCTTTGGGAATAAGCTATCAGTTTTTAACATTTCCTTTGCCTTATTCCCCTAGCACAGTATCACTTGCCTTTTACATTTTCTGCTGTTTTATCTCTGTGAGAAAGAGGTGTAAGCTAATTTTGCTCTTGGGATAGAGATGTGTAAGAAGCAAAATTTCCAAACTTCCGATTAATGGCTGGAGGCAACCAAAGGATCGTCTTTGTCCTGAGATTAAAGGACTGTTTCATGCTGAGTGAGGCTTTTAGCCACTTGGAGTTTGCACCCAAAGCCTATCATTTAAATTACTGGCACCAAATAGGTTGGTTAAAAGAGAAAGGCCTGCTTCCCCACCCTTCACTTAAATCTGTAAAGAAATTCCTCAGTGTCTGCAGAAAAGTGCTGTGCCACTGTTTTCACTGTTCTGATCTTCTGTGTAGGGCAATTGGAACACCCAGTCCTGTAACTGTGTGAAAGCTGTTTAGTACCTGTTTTTTGCAGAATCCTTTCACTTCTGTCTTCCTTTCCATTAATAACGGTGGTTTTTAGATGTGCCTCCACAGGCACAGAGGAAAATGCAGCATGGTTCAGGTGGTACAGGGTGTGAGGGGAGATGTATTATTCTTGGATAAGTGTGATAATCTCTACAGAGCAGAGGATCCCTTGGGAAGAACATGATTTTTTTTTTTGCTTCTCTGCTTATGGAATCATACACTTCCCTAAGGTATTTTCCTTTGTGGGAGATTCGCATGACTAGTGCATCGAGGTGTGAGATGTTTCCCAAGCTCAAGCAGGAGTTGTTTCCCAAGTTCTTGCTTTCAGCACATCATTTGTTTGAGGTGGGGGATGAAAGGGTCCAACAGCCTTTGTCCTCTTCCTCCATTCTTACACCAGCAAAAGCATCCAGCATTTTCAGGCCCCAGGTAGGCAGCAGAAATATTAAGGTAAAGCCACATCAGCTCTCATCGTGTTTCTAGCACAGCCAAGTGTCAGAAGAGGACTTTTGTGTT
Organism: Catharus ustulatus; assembly: GCF_009819885.2. Classification (NCBI taxonomy): domain Eukaryota; kingdom Metazoa; phylum Chordata; class Aves; order Passeriformes; family Turdidae; genus Catharus; species Catharus ustulatus. The sequence continues at coordinate 74,220,090 of NC_046222.1, read as the reverse complement.
GAATTTCAATCACAGGGACTGCAGCTCTCACGCAAGGAACCATCACACGGTCTAAGCAACAGGAAGATGGAGATGATTTTTCTTAGTTCATATTTTAAAAATGAACCTGTATGTAATAACTTTCAACTTACTTCTGGAGGAAATGCAGGGTTCTTGGCTGGATAGGCAGAAGAAGCTAAACCCACAAACTTGAGGTGCTGTGCCTCGCTCAGCGCAGGTCCATTATCACCACAGCAGGGTTGAAAGCCCTTGCTCAACTCCAAGCAGCAAAATGTGAACTATTTTAAGGACTTCTTCACTCTGTCCTGTGCTGCAGGAACAGCCTGTGCCTTTTCACCCTCTAGCAGAGTTTGTGGGTGACGATGTCAGGATTTTGGCTGAGGATCCTTGTGAGAAGCATGTGCTAGAAGAGCAACACTCTCATACTCAGGTGAGCTCCCCTTGTCCATCACCAGTTTCTCAACATTTTATGCCTCAGAAGTCTTCAACCCTGTAACAGCACCTGCTGTGATGACAATGTCTAACAAATCCTCTGAAAAATCTCACAAAAACAACTGGTGCTATGATACTGTTCAGCTTAATGACAAAGCAACAGATGTGTGAGACAGAAAGATACACATAAGAATGATGACAAAACTACAGCTCCCACAGTAACAAACAGACATTTCTCTGCAGGCAACCCCAAAAGAAACTCCAGAAGCCTGATATTGCAGAAGTGAAAATGCTAAGGGAATTTTTTCAATGCCTTTCAATGGGATGTGCGAGGAAAGTACAGAAATGCATATGTGATATAGGTGAGTGGGCAGTATAGGATAAGAATTCAGTGGTGCTGCCTGTGAGGTGATGGTAATGGCCAATAAAACCCCACCACATTAAAACTTACAATTTTCATATGAACATATCCTTAAAAATTTTAGGAAAGAAATCAAGAAAAATAAGTATATCTCTGTCACTCAAAACTGACATTACAAGGCACTTTCTCTAAGACTTAGTGTTTGCTGAAACAGTATTTAATTTTACATGATTATGTGTCTTTTTAAGAGAGAAAGAAACCTTTCTCTCTCTGATGCTAAGAAAAACATTTCAGTAACTGCAAGCGCTGAGTTGTACTTTCAATACAGATACTACCAGATGTAAAACTGCTTGGTGCGCATAGTGGGAGTTTACTGCAGTTAAAGCTGATATGTACTGCTTAATTTACAGTAGTTTCACGAATACAAGCCGCACGGATTATAAGCCGCACCCGCGGTGCCTCGACAATGTTGCTGTCTTTGTCAATAGATAAGCCGCACCCCGAATATTAGCCGCACTTTCGTTCGTAGCGAGAATCCGTGCGCAGCTTTCACAAATTGGCCAATTAGCAACAGGATCGCGGCATAGCGGGGTTTACTGGCTCGGGGCGGGGCCAGGCAGGCTCGGCCCGCTCATGGTTGCCGATAGGGGTGGATGGCCCGGCTCGGCGCTACGGCTTGGCTGGGCCGGCCGGGCGGTGTTGCTGCCGCCGCCGCCGCCGCCGCCAGGCTCCCTGCTCCCGTCTGCACTACCACTGCTGTGTTTGCTTGCCCTGCGGGCGGTGCTGCTGCTGCCGCCGCTGCCAGACTCCCTGGCTCCCCGCTCCCGTCTGCACCGCCGCTGCCATGTTGGCTCGCCCTGGCCGGCACTGCTGGCCGCCGCACCGCCGGGCTCCCCCACGCTGCTAGCCCTGGTTCCCCTGGGCTCCCGTGCACTGCCAGCCCTGCTTCTAGGGGGCTTTTCCCCGCCGCCGGGCAGCCCCGCGCCGCCGGGCTTCCTGCTTCTACTATCCTATCCTATGCAATGTGGCTCCCGTGCACTGCCAGCCCTGCTTCTAGGGGGCTTTTCCCCGCCGCCGGGCAGCCCCGCGCCGCCGGGCTTCCTGCTTCTACTATCCTATCCTATGCAATGTGGCTCCTGTGCACTGCCAGCCCTGCTTCTAGGGGGCTTTTCCCCGCCGCCGGGCAGCCCCGCGCCGCCGGGCTTCCTGCTTCTACTATGCTATCCTATGCAATGTGGCTCCCGTGCACTGCCAGCCCTGCTTCTAGGGGGCTTTTCCCTGCCGCCGGGCAGCCCCGCGCCGCCGGGGCTTCCTGCTTCAACTGTCCTCTCCTATGCAGTGTGGCTCCCGTGCACTGCCAGCCCTGCTTCTAGGGGGTTTTTCCCCGCCGCCGGGCAGCCCCGCGCCGCCGGGGCTTCCTGCTTCAACTGTCCTCTCCTATGCAGTGTGGCTCCCGTGCACTGCCAGCCCTGCTTCTAGGGGGCTTTTCCCCGCCGCCGGGCAGCCCCGCGCCGCCGGGCTTCCTGCTTCTGCTATCTTCCCCTATGCAGTGTGGCTCCCGTGCACTGCCAGCCCCGCTTCTGCCGACTCCCCCGCCATGCTGGCCCAGGCTCTGCTGGCCCCGCCTCTGCCAGGCTTTCCCACCTCTGCCGGGGCCGGCCGGGCTCCAGCTTGGCTTGGGGCTGCCGCGGGCTCTCACTTCCGTGTTGGCAGCTTTTAGAATTTTGTTAATGTATTAACCGCCCCGGAATATTGGCCGCACGTCCGGGTTTCCACCAAAATTTTGGTCAAATTGGTGCGGCTTGTATTCGTGAAATTACTGTACTTAATAAAAGTTTATGCAATTGAGGATGCTGTGTGGTGACTGATGTGATAATACAAAGGAATTTTATTATGTGTTTAAAATGGTCTGTAGGAAAATGATTGATGTATACAGACAAAAAAAAGTAGAGTTGCCTGTGAGCAGCCAACATTTCACAGTTGTTGTCCTTTGATGAGGTCTGGCAAACCAGAGTCTTTGTGTAGCTTCTTGAGGGCTATGCAGCAAAAGGAAGCCTGTTACACCACCATCTAATCCTGCCTTGCCCATAGGGTCTACAGATTAAAAGTGAATGGTTTTGGTAAAACTGAAACTGAGTATCCCCAAAATAAGTTCGGCCTCTTTGAAATGAAGGAGTTTGTCCAGAAATGTGTTTCTTCCTCAAACTTTGAAAGAATGATAAGATTTTTGTGTTACAAATGCAATCACAAAAGGAAATCATTAAGGAAATGTTATGTTGTAGACACATTCTTTCAGCCTGAGAAGTTCAAAGTTCTTGTTTGAGCAGGCTATAGGTTCCCAGAAGGGAAAAGTGTAGAGCTTTAACTGTACAGGGATTTGATAATACTTTTTAAAATCAGTCTCTCCATAGGAGGAAGTATAATACTACCTGTTAGACTGAAGGGACCGATGAGAAAGATTCATCTCATTATTACGGGGAAGAAGTGTTCGCATCAGCTGCATCTAGTGTATCCAGCTCTGGGGTCTTCAGCACAAGAAAGACATGAACCTGTTGGAGTGAGTCCAGAGAAGGACCACCAAGATGATTAGAGGGATGGAGTACTCTCATAAGACTGAGAGTTGGGATAGTTCAGCCTGAAAAACAGCGGGCTTCAGGGTGTCCGGATTGCAGCCTTCCAGTACCTGAAGAGAGCCCACAGGAAGGCAGAGAGGCACTTTTTACAAGAGCCTATAGTGACAGGACAAGGGGCAATGGATTCAAATTAAAAGACAGTAGGTTTAGATTAGGTATTAGGAGGAAGTTCTTTACTGTGAGGCTGATGAGATGCTGGTGCAGGTTCTCTGGAGAAGATGCAGATGCCCCATCCCCTGAGGTGTTCAAGGCCAGGCTGGATGGATCTCTGAGTAACCTGATCTAGTGAAAGGTGTCCCTGCCTGTGTCAAGGGGGTTGGAATTAGATGGTCTTTAAGGTCACTTCCAAACCAAACCATTTTATAATTCTGTGATTCTGTGATTCTATTATCTGTACATCAGATGCTGATAAGATACACAGTGTTGTTGTTCCCCACACAGGAGGTGATTTGGGGCCTTCTAGATGAATATATGTTTAGCTTGGGCACTAAAGGTAAGTTCTTCTTGAGGAACTTTCAGTTGCTTTCTTGCATGGACTAGATATGGAACTTCTGCATCTCTGAACTCCTGCTTCTCTGAGTAGGGACAACTGGGATGCAGATCAGGTATCCCAGGGAGACCAGGTCATTTACTTTGCCTCTTGCAGCATGTATGAAATAGTTTGGGACCTATCACTGACAAGTGCAGTAAAAAGCAGGAGACTTACCAGGTCTGACTACTAACCCAAATGTCATCTTTGCCGGCAACCTGCTGATTCTTGTTTTGATTTGAAGACAACCTTCCAAGGCCTGTTTCTCCAGTTAGGCAGAAATCCCAGTCTAGCATTCTAGCTAAATTAAATTTCTTTCAAAAAAGGTTGCCTTTACAACCCAATTAAAGCACTATTCAAACACCACTTGTGCATTATGTTATACTTTTGAGGCAGCTAATCATCATTCCTTGAGTCAGGTGATTTGTGAAAGAGCAGATGGATCAGTTGTCTAACATTTCTCACTGAGAGAGTGTCATAACCTTGATTACACCCCAGAGCTTCCAACCTCACAGCTGCCAACATTTAGCATCCTCGTGCCCACTCTCCCATCACTCATACTGCTCAGCTGTATCACATGCACTTGGCTTTACAACCTTACTCCACAAGGGCAAAATCAGTTTTTCTTGGTGCATAGAAAAGGTTTCCCAAACTGAAGTAACCCAGAGGGGAAGAGTCAAGTTTGATTTTATGACTTACTGAATACCCATGGCCCCCCACAGATGAGAGATGTCCTGACAAGCTGGTAGTGAGAAAACTTTAAAATGGGGTTACGCTTAGCAAAATACCTGACTTCAAATCTACTTCCCCATTTGGTAGTAAGCTTACCCTTCTTTTTAAGGAGTCCCCATAGAAAAGATTATTATTTTTTCTTAAAGATAAGTTTAAAAATTAAATGACTAATTATACTTACAAAGAAAAGTTTGAAGAACTAAGGCTGAAAGCTAAAAAACCATGAAGGAAACAAAAAGACACCTTATTTTTTACTTTGTTGGTTGGGTGGTCTTTTTTGGTTTAGTAGGAGTTTTTTGTTGGTTTTTTTTGTTGGTTTTTGATTTTTTGTTGTTTTTTGTTTTTTTGTTGGGTTTTTTGGGTGTTTTTGTTTTTGGGGTTTTTTTTGTTGTTGTTTTGTTTTGTTTTGGTAAGAAAACCCTGACAGTCTGTATGCCTGTGTTACAGTTTTGTCTGGTTGCTTGAAAAACTTGGACTGCCAGCACAATGTAATTGATCATTTCTCATGCTACTTCTTAATTAGATTAAAGGAAAGACGAAGTAATTTGCCTCTGTTGCAGTACTGAAGAGGACTTCTGTGTGGCTTCATTGAGAAGAGGTACAGATCATCCTCAGTTTTTTTTCCTGAAGCCTATAGTTCAAACTCTTGCTAGCACATTTCTAGACCAGGCCATATTTTCTGAGGAAATTAAAAATATTTGGATGTTTCAGGAAGTCTCTTGCAATTTTTAATGCGTTTTCATCTCTACATGTAAACTCATTTTAGATATGAGTAAGATTAAGATATGGCTCTCAGTAAATGCCAATAATTTTAGAGTGTTAAAAAAATTTCTGTCCTCAATTTACAATATTCAGGTCTGGATACAAAAGAGAGAGAGAGCTAAAGCTGTCATGATTTTAAAAATAAAAAACTGTCAAACTTCTAACAATTTTATATGGTATCAGAAATAACTGCTTAGCAAGCACATCAAGTCCACAATGATTTTTACCTCAAAGTGGTCCCCCACAGACTTCTCTTCTATTTATCTTTAAATGCTTAAAGAAATTCTTCACAGAGTTTTACATCCTTTCCACTGAGAAGTATGGTCATAATTTTACCCTAGCATGCGAGGTCCCACTGCAATAACCATGGCAGAATTATTTTGGAACATGTTATTACTGTATCCTAGAAATATTGTGTTGATCAAGCATCTTTCAGAATACTGTTTTGTAGGGGAAAAAGAATCACAGTAACTTAGGCTAGTTTTGGAGAGAAAATATCACCAATGACCACATGGGCTTCAGAAGATAACTTTTGGATTCCTTAGAAAGCAAATCAACAAATAAAATATATGCATTGTTTTAGGGAATCCTTTCATTGCAGTCATTGTTAGTTCTGGCTCAGCAGAATTGATTTAAAACTAAATGTTCAGTTTGCTTTTATTGGTATTGCTCTTATGCTGACAATAGGTACTTGATTTCTGTTGTCTTTTCCCTTGTTTTGGTTCATGAGCACCTGTGACAAGTAACTCCCCAGGCAGTTTGTTTATCTGTCTTCTCCTGATTAAATGTACCATTACTTTAGATTTTAAAATATCACTTTCCAAGCAGAGGTCAGCAGCAAGACAGAGAATTTTCTTCTAGCATCTTTCTCCCTCTTTCACAAATCAGAGCTGGATGTCTTCATAAGGTATGTGCTATCCCCCACAGGAGTCATCTACTCTTTATAGAGTTTAATGAGTAAAGCATTCAAGCCTGTATTAATCCAAAATCCATTACATTATTATAATAGTCTTTTTTCAGTTTTAAAGGTGTATAGTTTAATTTTCAGTAGCAAAGAAAGATCTCTCAGTCTTTACTCTCAGGCTGATTTTTCCTCAGCTTCACCAAAAGAAGTCCAGCAGTACACTCTATATCAGCTGTCTGTCCATCATTCAATAATAAATGAAAGTGACCCCAGAAAGGGGTGGTCAAACATTAAATATATGACTATTTACTCTATTTAATGCAAAATCATTTCTTTAAAAGTCTGAATTTCTACATCTGCTTTGAATCTCAACAGACATGGATGAAGAGTTCAGTAGATAAAAGAGCGTTTACCTGGGTGGTTATTTAACTTTTCAGGCTCATTAATCAAGTAGGACAAACCTCGTTCAACAAACAGGTGTTTAATTGAATAGTTTTTTTCATCCATCCAATTTATGTTAAAATACCCTGTGTTAATTAGTTCACAGTTACTCCCAAGTTGATTCACAGTCAATTCATGTTATTCACAAACACTGTTGCTGTTTTTAAGTGAGAGGCACACAACAGAGTATAGCATTTTGAACAGATCTGAGATATTGGCAAGGTGCTGTAAATATTGAGGCAAAATGCTGATCACATCGTGACCACAGAGAGCAAAACCAGGCCGAACGAACAATACAGATTTAATTGCAGAGGGGGAATGTCCTGCTTCACTGATACCTCTTCAAAACCATGTGGACCTTGTAGCAGGGAGCAAGGAAATTAATTTGAATGATCTATGAGAAGACAGGGAATTAAAAGGGATTTTGAGTTTAACGATGAGCACTGTGATAGTTTTCAGTATGCAAGTCCCAAACTGGCTGTGAGAGGACAGAAGCATTATGGAAGACACTGGAAAGACTGAACTTTAACAATGAAAGGATGAAAAAAAAAGGCTGGCATGTGTATGAAGGACATATAATTGAGCTTAGCTTTTGTACTGCAGATGAGGGTACTCAGTGTTCCTTGCATCTCCACCAAATCACCATCATGCAAATTCCAGTCTTAGTTTTTGGTTTTGGGAAGGTTGCTACAAGATCTGCTGTGAAAATATTCCTGGTATTGGCATATGTCTCATATCTTAGAGCTTTTAGAGGAATATCAATCAGCTGTTAACAGAATGGCCAGCTGCTACTGTTCTGGTTTTGAGGGTGTAGCTCACTGGCAGTGGTTTCTGGCTGAACACAACAAAACTCAATGATACTTTCTTTTTGAGTACAAGCTTATGGAAAGAATATATTTTTGGACCTTGATTCCTTTTGGCTTTTAAGATGCTAGCCTCTGATTTAACCACAGTAAAAAAATCTGTCACTGTAGAATGAGTCAGTTTCCTACTTGTGGGAATGACACCGGAATCCCAGATACATAACAACTCTTTAGAGGTGAACTAAGGTGTAGAGGTATAGCAACTGTATACTGAAGAACACAGTACAAAAATAAGGAATATGAAAGCCTGGTGTGGTGGATGGGGAAGATTTGGAACATGAAAATGAGTGGTTTTTAACTTTTATGGTATGATTTAATTAAAAATATTATGTTAATTTAATAACTATGTTTTAAATATGGCACTTTGAGATCTCAGCTGCCTTAGATAGAGTGTTAGGTGAGGAGAGAAGGGAAACCAGGAGGATGAGTTTTCAATGTCAGCTTTACCTTAAGTTGTTTGTGACACAGCTCTTCAAGACTAAACATACATGATGAAGATTTCTGAACTGTAAAATGGAAAATAAAACTTAGAGACATTGTTTTAACATACTAATGTTCTCAACACAGGCTTTTGGAGCTGCTTTTTCAGCTCTGTAAATAAGAAATTATCTATGCCAAGAGACAAGGAGACAACTCTTCTTTTCAAAGGAGCAGATGGCAGAAGCATTGGAGGCATCCTACTTCTTTCTTCTTCGGTGCAAATAAATATATTTTAAAATGCTGAACCTGATATGAAGTTTATTTCAATAATTAATGTAAGTGGTATGCACTTGGAGTCTAGGAATTCCCATCACTTCTGGGCAGTGTCCACAGAGAGATCTTGGAACAGAAGAATCCTGTGCCCTTCAAACTGTCACAGATTTTTTTTCATACGGAATGTATTCATTTGTTCTATCAGCATATTTGTGGAGATGTTAGAAAAATGTATAATCTAAAAGAAAAAGTATAAAAGCAACCTTTTCTATTTTGAAGCCTAAGAATCCCCTCAAGTTTTGGCTTGCTTTCCTCCCCCCACCCCACCCCCCAACCCAACTGCTCTTTGATCTGTCTCTTCCTCAGCAGATAAATATATTTTAAATTATTGCTAGCCCCAGGAGACCCAAACTGGTGTTAGCTAGCAACGAGATGCTTTTAGGAAATGTCACTAATGTAGGTGGCGAAAATGGCAAGGAACTGTTCAGGGCTGCAACATCTCAGCTAGTTCTGAGCCAAACTTAGGCTGAAATAGATGAGTGCAATGTTCAGTGTCTTCTTTGGGGTATTCAGCCACTAAACATCTCTGAAATATTCTGATTGTTCTGTCTTCTCATTAGGAATTGAAGAATGGGAGCTTGTAAAGAGAGCGGTTTCATATGCAACTTCTGTTTAGAATACACCAGGCTTACTGAAAGCTGAGGTCTTTGGAAATGTACAGACTTGGAGCTTCATTTTCTACTGCCTTAAGTCACCCATAAAATATCAGTAAGCTGTCATCATTCTAATTTGTTGACAATTCCTGTCAGTTAGGCTAGTTATGCCTAATTAGTGCCAAAGAATCAAAGTGCTTGGGTTAGAGGCAGAGGGACATCTTCAGTGGCGTATGTAGAAACATGCACCACATTACAAACATCAAGAGTAAATTTCTGGTCTTTGTACTGATTAAGACCTACCGAATGGAAAGTCTAGGTAGCTTAAGGTTAAAAGAGGGAGTTAATATTTCTTAAAACCAGTTAAGGGGCAGCAAGCCAGAACTCTGCTCCTTTACATCAACCACAAAGGGATGTAAAGCACCTCTGTAAGAGGGATTCAGCATCAGGAGACTGAGTCTGGAACAACCTGGATGTAACTTTCAGGCAGAGCAGATCCAAGGCTGAGCTGGATGCATCTCACAGAGGCATTCTTACCTGCTGGGATGCAGAAAGTTGACAGAAGATGCCTCTCAAGATGGAGAAAAGAGATTCCTTCCTTCCTTCACATAAAATTTAATCCCAGAAAATAGGCTTGTTTCTCTTGCTTCAGTTTTTAATTCTAGAAGTGGCCAACTCAGTGCTCTTTGAGGAAGTAACTTGCTTATCAAGCTATAGTTTCTCTGTTTTTAGTCTTCTCATCTACATTTGTAAATCCTATATACTGTTCTACACATCATAATCAGAGTGAACAATGAAGATGCCTGCATCCAAGGTGACATTCTTCTTGTCCTGCAGTTGTGTGCAGCTTGGTGAGTGAGGTATAGTCCTGGTGTGCAGAAACAAGGTCTGAGAAAGTCTCTTGGACGGGAGCAAAAAGTGAACTATAACGCTGGTTATGCTTTCTGAGATCAACACAATACTATTTTACTAATTTACACAGAATCTGATTAAATTGAATGGATCAAACCATCCTGCAAAGTGAGGTTTCCTTCTTCCCAACTGCAGGCATTACTGGGCATGCACAACAACCTTTCTCAACAATATGTAAAATTCTTAAAACTATCTTAAATATCAGGTGAACCACATTGTTCATTTTTCTTCCAGTTCTGCCCTCAGTGCTAGTAAAAGTGGCAGCAGCTTTAACCTGCCCTAGTTTCCCTGTGGGAAGAGAACACATAGATTGAGGTTGGCAGTGTGTAGGACTGCTCATTTGATATAGATATAATATTTGATATTGATATGATATAGACAGCTGTGTCACAATTCTGGAGAACTGCTATAGCTTTTTGCTAAAAAAAATTTAAATTATTTCTCTCCCTTGCAAAGTTTATTTTGGCTATTTGAAGGGCTTTCTAATGCTCTATTGAATACTTCACTGGTTTTTTTGAAAATACATGTGGCTGGTGGTGATTCATCTTGCAGAGAATAATTAATTGGCATTTTCAAGTGATGATCAATCTAGAATGACATGATTGGGATTATTTGCTTAAAATAGTATTTTACTTATTGACAGTGTGTGGTTTCTGTCATTATTTTGATTTGTAGTGGCAGAATGCTCCAAATAAAAATAGCTGAAGCTGCCTGTTACAGACAACAGGAAAAAGAACTGTTTTCTGTTGAAACCATGGGATAGTTTTCACTGAATTCACACAATGGACTCCTGTACATAATTAAACAACATGTGGAATTCATAAGCACGCAAACCTCCCTTCACAAAGCCATTGCCCTAAAATGTGTAGTCTTAAGCTTCTTTAATGAAATCCTCAGAGCAACAAGTAACTCCCTCTCCCTACAAGTGGATTATTACAGTCTTCACAGCCTTGTGGAAGTTTTAATTGAAGGGCACTACTTAAAGAGATGGTGTGGGATGACTCTAAGGTAAGATTGATCAGTACAGGCAGAATTTTATTACAAGTGTCAATTAGATTGAAAAGTGTTATAAAAAAGATCATTTGCATAGCTTTAGGGGACAAGGAGACACATTATTCTGAAATCTCCTTTGCTGATTGTTTAGTGATTCTCTAAGGGTAACAGGGAGGAAATATTCCCTCCTGCAAGTGGAGATAGTAGCCACTTTCTGACTGGCTTTGATTTAAAGCTCATTAATGAGATATGTGCAGCTAATTAAGAGCAGGGAGAATTTAGCTATATACCACAGTGGAGAAGAGCATTTATCAGAGAGGATTGGACTATTGCCCTATGGAAGTTCAGTGCTGTGCTACCGGGAACAATTCCGTTCCAATGCTGCAGAGAAGGGCAATATAGCAAATAGCTAAAACTGGTTGAAGATATGTTTTTCCCCCTAGAAAAATAAGGTTGGACTGATTGTGCATTCTTGTAGTGAAAATCCTCATTTTTATTAATTCTACACAGTAAGGACAAGATCTTTCTTTTCGTTTTCACCCTTTTTTATCTCTGGAGGGAAGGGAAAAATTAGAAGACAGAAAGCCTTTGGCTGCTGCAACTACATCTTTTTTGGAACTTGAGATAGGTCATGAGTGTCTAATGCAGCATTTTAGTTGCGAGCAGGAGCATCCCACCGAATCAAAGCTTGCTGCAGCCCCCCACTTTCTACACTTCTGTTTCCATCACAAAAATGAAAATGTAATCATAGAAATCATTTTGTATGAATTAGATTTATTTTCACACTGAAACATGTCTGAAAGATGTACTTCAGACATGCATCTTGTCTTCTCCAGCTAGTGAGCATCCAGGCCCTTCAATACATGAACATAAGCATCTGTGTATATCTATAAGCTTGTTGTTTATATTCCACTAAAGTCAGTGGCAATAGATGATCTAAATATTGTGCCATTTTTGGACATCCTGAGCACCTACCTGGCCTCCAGGATGCCTGTCAGCTAGTACATGTGGTGTAGAGACCACATGACGCATAGATTAACTGAAGATGCTGAATCCCACTTTGACTCAGCAGTCAGTGGAGCCTAGAGAGTCATTCAGTTCACCTGAAAGTAAATGTGTGACAAGGTTTGGTTGCACATGGGGCTGTAGGAGAACCTCAAGGAATAAAAAATATCTACACAGGGCTGGTAGCTCTGACGCAGGATTTATGAGAGCCTTCTGCAGCTGTACACCAAGGTGAAATACCCTTAAGGGCTGAAATGAGCCAAGAGGCCTGTATTTAGCAATGGTCACAGACAGTGCAGCACACTGTGGAGACAAGGGTAATATATTTGTCATTTGTTCTGTCACTTCCCTCTTTGCTGTCATCCCAAATTTTCCTCATTTTGGGAAAGGCTGAATATGCATTGCCAGATGGAAATCATGAGAAAGTGAAATATTCTGGGGAAAGTATTCACAATAAAATATCAAATTTCTGCCTTCAGGTCCTTTTCTTTCTGTGCCTTTCTAACAGATAACTTCCTATCAAGACCCACATGATGTTAAGAAAAAGTATTTTTTTCAGTATTGTTTGACTTTAGAACTCCTCCATGCAAGGAAGAGCTAGGTGCATCACATACTCCCAACCTAGAATATGAATATCATTTCCTGACTGTATTTTTTGTCCACAGACTGGGCATAGTGTTTCTTTAGGGGGTGGAGATCACCTTCTTGAGGAAAATTAAAACCAGAGGTCTATATTAAAATTTTTCCAATACAGTGCATATTCTTTGATTTATTCTATTTAAAATTTTATTTTATTCATTTTTCTGTGGTAATATTGTAGTTTATGATAAATACATTTATTGTCAGAAGAAATGGATTTGTTATGAATATTTGCATATTGCGTATATTTGAATATATGTTTCTAACTTATACTTTTAGCTGCCTACCTAATCTCAAACAGTCATTCCTTTGTCATGTGAACTGAAACTCTAAATCTTCATTTAAAAATAAACTGTGGCTAATTTGAACTACTACATTTGATGTTTGTTGGTAATAGAGTGATCTAGTCACAATGTGGACTGGTGCTCCATAAGGTGTCTCACTTCTGCCATTTCTAGCTAGCAAACTTGTAAGTGTTAGAGCATTTCTTGGTATTCATCTCTCACTGCATCACTTTTCACTTTGTAAAATTATTTTTTAAACAATTTTCTTTATTAAAATATCCAGAGTAATTTCCTGTTTCTGTAAAATATTTCAACAATTCTTTTTACTAATGTGTGATGCAACTTCATGTCACCAGCAAATGTCTTCTAAATGCAGATATGGCTTTTGCCTAACTCAGACATTAAAATATTAAATAAGCTTGGTCTCAGAGTTTTGGGAAAGCTTAGAAAGATCCCCTTTCTATTCCAGTAAAAACCCTTGTTGCACAATCCTTGAGTTGCCAGTATTTTATCAAATACATATTTTTTGTTTTCTGTGAAAACTTACTCTTTTGTGAATTTTTCCCCTGGTAATGGACATAGTACAAAAATGAACAGCTACTCAATGATATATTTACCTCTTAAAATGCAAGAATTTGTATTGCTTTTCTCTCAAGCTTGGCAACTTCTTTAATTGACAAATTCATGGAAAAATATTGTTCTGGTGGCACAGCTTATGTAGGTAGCTTGTCAGCTCAGAGTGACTTACTAGTGGTCAAACCAAGTGTGCAGTTCTGAGAAACTTAGCTGTGCATATTTCCTTGCTGTTGGCTTTGATCATTGACTACAATGTAACATAGACATCGATGTTGGGTTTTGTGGATGTGGATTTGCATATGTTTTTGTGTGGAAATCAGCTTCAGAACCATAGAATCAAATCATGCAACCATAAAAATGCTGGTTGGAAGACGATCTGGGCCAGCTCTCTGCTTGAAATGGGAATATGGTCAATGCTGGATTGGGTCAGACATGTCTCTGCCTGGTCTGTGGTGGAAAGAATTTCACATGTATTTGCTTGAGTGCTTTTAACATTCAAGGAAAGCAAAAACAAATGGGTCATGAGAAAGGGTGATGTGGAATTCAGATTTGCATTTGAATGAATATTCTGAGATCTCTTTCATAATATTCCCTTGGGCCATGAAAAGTACAGACACAGATTACTGAGAAGTCTCTAGACTGACTGATTGATATGGTTTGTATTTGCCATGTAAATGTATAATGTTTAATACTGTATCTATACAAATATAATGCTGATTGACAAACTTGCCCAGAAACAGTCATCTCCTCGGAGGAGGAAGTCATTAACATTTTAAAAAGCAAAACCCTAAAGGAAGACTGTTCAGGCACTGCAAAGGAAGGTGCTACTTTGAAATGTGCAAAGGTATGAGCAGTCAATATTAAGGATTCCTTTGTTTTTATTGGAACAAAATTCAAGGATCTTTTTTTTTTCCAGTAGGAGAAACACTTGATATGCAAACTAGAAGAATTCAAAAAGGATTGTGGAATAATTAATTTTATGATATATATTGGAACATAAAAACAGAATTGTAAATTGCATATTTAAATTTTTAAAAATGAGAAAATGTACATCATGTTAAGGAAGCCTTTAGCATTCAAGCTCCACAGAGGACTTCTAAAGGGGAAGGACACTAGCTCTAAACATAGCCTACTTGCTCACAAGTTTCCAGAGAGCAATCCTCCAAGTCAAACAACATGCTGCTGTTCAGGGGAAAAAAGCTAGGCACAATTATTAGATAAGGGTTTTTTTTGGCCAAGGTAACTTACAGCACACGAATAAATACCAGTTGAGATAGTCACCATTTATGGTAGTGCCCTGCCTTGAAGAAAGGGAAACTAGTTTCCATTTTAATGAGCAGTTGTAGAGGAGGATGTTAGTTCATACAGCATCAGGGTGAGAATCATTGATGCCATGAGGAAGAAGTATAATGAGTTTTGTTTTTATCAGCAAAGTTTGCTTCATCCTTCAGTTTCCTTTTCAGTTTCCAGTGCATTGTCTTTTCAGAAAGGGTTGTGGAACTTTTCTGGATGTCCTCAACCTATTTTGCCTCTGTAGATCCTATATACCAACCTTTTGCTTTGGCTTTTTGACTCCCTTCAACCTTTGTCTCTTCTGTGTTTGCCTTCCCACTCACTGCATCCTCTCCTAATGGCTAAAATGGGAGATGTCTTTTCCAAGGCCATCATAACACATACATTTTAAACCAGTGGAGTTTGTGAACATCTTTCCCAGGTTTTGCATGTCAGAACAGAGCACAAGTCTTATGACGGAGCAGAAGTCTTATGATGAGCGGCTGAGGGAGCTGGAGTTGTTTAGCCTGGAGAAAAGGAGGCTCAGACATTATTGCTCTTTACTACCTGAAAGAAGGCTATAGTGAGGTGAGGACCGGTCTTTTTTCCTGGGTAACAAGTTGTATGACAAGAAGAAACGGCCCCATGTTTCACCAGAGGGTATGGACGTACTGTGGTTTCATAGCAGACCTGCCAGTGTTAGGTTAATGGTTGGATTCTATGATCTTAAAAGTCTTTTACAACTTTAATGAGTCTATGAATCTATGAAAATGAAAAGGTCAGCCTAAATGTTTTGATCAACTGTACAGAATGCTTTCATCTTCCACAAAACACTGAGGAAGGATGATCAATCGCACATCAAAAGTGGTGCTTGATTTAATCTGCTGCGTGATCACACAAACTTATAACACACTTATACTTTATTGCGGGACTTGTAGTTAGCCTTTAAAATTGTAACCTTGTGAGACTGCCTAAGCCAGACATGGAGCTCCAACAAAGGTTGATCAAGGGATGGGAGCATCTCTTTAAGAGGAAAGGCTGAGGGAACTGGGCCTGTTCAGCCTCAAGAAGGGATGACTGAGAGAGGAGATAATCAATTCATGCAAGTATCTGAAGGGAGGGTGCTAAGACATTGGACCCAGGCGCTTCTCAGTGGAGCCAAGCAATAACAAGCAACAGAGAGAAACTGGAACACAGGAAGTTCCCCCTGAATTGTGAGGAGGAACTTCTTTACTGTGCAGTTGAACCAGAGAGGCTGTGGAGTCTCCTTCACTAGAGATACTCAAGAACCCCCGGACACAATCCTGTGCTTTGTGCTCTAGGGTGGCCCTCCTTGAGCAGAGAGGTTGTACCAGATGTCCCACTGTGGTCCCTTTCAGCCTTGCTCACTCTGTGGTTCTGTGATAAGTCAGTTCCTCAGTTTGCTGTGGCACATCTGAAACAGAACCTGAATGCCATGGAACAGGCCTGCAACATAGGATGCCTGCAAGATCCATTTCCTTTTCAAAAGCAGGAGATGGTCCTGTGAGCCTCTTACATGAGCTCTCTGCAGGGTGGCCAGCATGAAGTAACACGTGGTGTCAAAGGTCACACAGGCTGTGCTTGAAAGCAAACTGCTCTCCTTGCAGTTCAGTAAGAACTAAAAGTTGTTTTGAAATGCACCAAACCAGGAAATTGGAAATGCAGTGTCTAGAAGGCAACGTCACCCCTTTTTATTCCTAGAAACAGTAGCATTTTTCTGTAGCACTAAGATTTCTTCATTCTCATTGTAATCAATGTGTTGACTTGTAGATAAGATCAATAATTCTGCTTCTCAGTCAATAAATTTCCTAAAAATTACAACCTTCTTACCAGGAAATCACTGAAGGTGCAGTTTTCCTTCCTGATTTCTCTTGCAGGCACAGTTTCCAGAGGCAATCTCTTTGCTCTTCTTCTACACTTGCCATGAGTTATTGCGTATGCAGTAGGATTTTTTCAGCTGCTTGTGCAGTTATGACCTAAAATGCATCACTGTAGTGATCCCAGGTTTTACAAACCTTCCAAAAGGATGGGGCATGATGCCAAAGCTGATTTCTCAGCATTGGTGACTAGCACATTTATTCAAAGCCCATTCATTCAATATTATTTGATACTTGAAATATTCCAGGCCTAATGCCAACCAACTGCTTGCTGGTGCCAGACTCATAAATACTTGTTAAGTTTTCTGCCCTTCTCCTTATCTTCTCATCTACTTTTAATAAACATACTACCTCTCCTTCTTAAATTTCAGGTCCTTTACTTTACACTCTTTGGCCAATTATGTGAGGCTGGCACAGGAAAAAACAAGCAAAATGTTTCCTGTAGTCAAGGCTGAACTCACAGAGTGAAACTTCTTTTTCCACTAGGATATTGGTCCTTGACATCTGACAGCCATACTCATATCTTACATATGGCAGATTTTTTTAAGAATGTCATTTATTATTACATATAGAGCAATTGATAAGGATCAATTGAAATCTGAATCAGTGAAATATACCACTGGTTTAAGACAGAGCTCCCCAGTGATGTGTGGACAGGAACACAAAGTTTCTCCAAAGACTACTTTGTGCCTAGGTCTAAGTCCACTGGAGGCAACTGGAATCTTTCAATAGGTGTAGGATCTGTTATTGCAGAGGACAAAACTTTGCTCCTATTGGTCCATCTGTTCTATTTACAAATACAATTTCAGATACAGAGGGGTAGTCTTACAGTGTTTGATTATTTATTGCAAACACAGGTATTTTAAATCTATGGGTGGAAAGTATTAATCTCATACCAGGCAATCTTGTTTATTGTGATTCAAAATTACAGAAAGTAAAAAGAAATGAGTAATTAAGTTGATGTTTATTCTGCAATAATGAACTTAGAGACAGAAGTTTTCTTAGGATCTATTTGCTGCAAGAAGCTTAGTATAGCAGGTCTAATGCTGTTTAATGAGACTTACACACACAGATATACCCAATGTATTTTAAATACAGAGTGAGACCAATTGAAATATGAAATCCATTGCTCCTTCCTTGCAATTTCAGTCACTCATATCATTGAATCTCAATATCTGCATTTGTGATAGCATTGTGAGTTTTGTCTCAGTCTCTCCCTAAGTGCACTGGCATAATAGCTGTTTCGAAAACAAAAAAATCTTAATAGATATTGATGACATCAATAGATATCTTTGATTTTTTCAGAAAAATAAAATAATACTTATCTCATTTAATTGAGCTCCCAATGAGTTTTATCTGTTGTGGGCAGAACACACATTTGTTTATATGTTAGAATCATCACATTTTGCAAGGCTGAAAAGTGCTTAACAAATAATTCTAATTATTTTTAAAGAAAAATTTGTTTTTGATTTTTGCTTGCTGCCTTAGAATATTGTGCTCATTTCTATGAGGCAGATATTCTAACTCTTCCCTAATAAGGTAAAAAGTTGTAAAAAACATGCTTTTGAGATTTTGTAATTAAGCACTCAATTTGAGCACACTTACAAGTGCCAGAGGTAATGATTCTTTGAAGTTTATCGTTCATAGTAATCTTTTCATACTACAAAAAAGGCAAGTAGTACTGTGACCAAATAAAATTAGAACCATAAATCAGATCAGCCCCTTGCACAGTTTTTCACCAAACAACCAGTTCAATAAATCACTCTGCATGATCCATACATTATGCTTACTGCTTTTCCTATCTACATCAGAATAACAGTGGGCCACAGTTATTAGATATCTGCAGAATGAGTTAATTAATATTTTTAAGAGAAAAAAAATATAAGAGAAACATTATTTTTACTATTTAAAACAGTACTGTTTCCAGATGATGTTTGGTTGGAGAATATGAACTGGCTGTAGCTGTGCAGCAGGAGCATGCAGTGAATCTTTCACTGTCATGCTTCTACAGATATGGTCAGTGTCTGGCTTCTACCCTAAGGGACAGGGACAGCTTCACCTGTCTGTGAAGGTTAAACTGTGTGATTCCTTTACGTACACCTGGAATGAAACATCTGCATATTCCTTTGGAGCTTTTTGTATGTGGTGTACCTATTGATCTCTGGTTCCACTGGTAGAGATGGTCCATGACTCCTTCTCTTCCATCCTGCAGTCTTTCACAAACATGCATGCTTGCATTTCCCCTATCCTTGCAACACAGCCCTGCATAAAATCATGCATGCTTCAGCTCACACTTTTTACAAAATACAGTACATCTATGCAGGAGTTTTCCTGGTATGGTTTAGAGACAGCCCAAATGATCTGCAATGCTCAGTGAGAGGTTAGGTAGTGTTGGAAATGGTAGTTGGTAGTTGTTGCAGCCAAAATCAAAGATCCATTTTTTATTCTCTGTGCTTCTAACAGTTAACAAATTGCAAAAACCTCAAATTTGACTGGCAACAAGGAGAGTTGAAAAACTACTGTCTTTTAACCATCTCAAGGTAATAATAATGGATAAACACATGAATAAAGAAATAAGAATTGGTCCTTGATGCATTGTTGATTGCATCCTTTTTCTCCTGACTTTATGCTTTTTATGTTATCTGTGTGGTATCTCTAAATAGTTAAAAACAACCTAAGTACAAGCTGAAATGATGAATACCTTGGTGTTGGAAGTTAACATTCCTGCTTTTTGAAGCTGAGACATTAAGACTGCTTAGCATGGAATATTTTTTGTTTATAAGCACTGATTTTTATGTGGGTATTTTTCTGAAATTAAAACTGTTCTTATGAACAGTGATTGTGACATGACTTTGGCTGGAAAGGTACCAAGGTGGAGCTTGAGACTATAGAGTATATTAGCACTTGTAGGCTAGCAAATATTAATGATATGAGCTGTAACTCACTACTATCAGTCCTTACTCATGACAGTAGTAAATTGTTTATTTAGATCACAGGAGATCCTTACTCTGCATTTGTCAAAGCAAGGACTTACATGATGATTTTGCATGTTGTGGCTTAAAGTCTTTGGATTACAGAAGACTTTTTGTCTCATGTGCTTTCACAAATGTTTGTGAACAGATCTAGATTTCATTTTGTATACGTTTTTTAAACATTTAATTCTAGAAATACTTCACAAAATTGAGCTTATGTTCTCCTGTTAGATTTATCTGGAAAGTGTCTCAAGAAAGAGATGTTACAGACACTGTGAAAAAAACTGAGCATATTGTCCTCTCTAATATGCATTTTTATGTATTGAAGATATTTATAACCAGAGATTAGAGTATGAAACAGCCTGAACACCCTCTCTTCTAAAAAATGCTTTTTACTAACTACACTACTTTCATAACTAAGCCTTTTTAGGAGCTACTCCGTTGTCTTCCCTTTGTTTACAAATGAGGCAGCTGGGAAGTCAGTCAATCTTGGTTTGGTCCTGGCTGGAAATAGAAGCAAAGACTGTGAAAGAGTTGACCTGTGTTTTATAGTGAGTCTTCTTGTCTTATACTGGATATGCTAAATCTTGGTATTATTGATAACTGTTTTTTAACCTTGGACTTCTAAAAGCTCAGAGTGAAGCCTGAACAGATTCTTCTTCTATCTCACAGCAGTTTCCCATGAACTGATTTCTTAAAAGCTACCTGATCCTAGTCAACACCTGTCCTGTGATACTCTTTGCTAAAGTGAAGAGCTGAACCTATCAACAATCATCCCTTTTATTGTTTTAACTTACTTTTTTTTATCCTTTTAATAGAACACATAGTATAAATGTTTATTTATAAGACTCCTTGTTGGTGCTTACTTGGGGAACATGGATTTGTTGACATATACTGATTAATGCAAACTAGTTTTTACAGTCCTTTTGTTCCTTCATGACCAGAAGGTAACTCAGTCATTTGAGATTTGAAATTAATCATTTCTAATGAGACTTTGATCACTGTGACCTCTTCAGAAAAAATTTACTGGCTTCAGATTTTAGGTCTGTGTCCTAAGTGCAGTACCATGACTGAGATGTTTGGTGCAGTGCTGCTCCTTGCAAAACCAATTAAGTTCATTTACCAGAGTGTCAGTTTCACTCTTTCACTTTTAGATTTTTTCTTTAAATATCAGATGTTTATAGGCAGTTTGTTCTTTAATATGGTATGGTATTTAACACTGAGAACCCCAAAATATGTGAGCCTAGAGAACAACAAATCACAAATGTGCAGTGTAACTAATTCTTAGTGACATTGTATATTCCTGCTAGGATTATAATGTACTGGGTAGGTTGGGCATAAAACTGTCTGAATATGGAAATAATTCTTTATTCTTATTTTCATTTTTTCATCTATTTGTATAAGGCAAAAGACTACCAATTATACATTCCCGAGGAAGAAAAAAAAGAATATTAGTGAAATAATTTAAAAACAAGGGGTCTTGTTGTCTAATATTGCCTGAATTCTTAGGTACTTGACTTTTTATCTCTCAGTCAGTCAACATGAGCCAAAAGTGGCCTAAAGGCTTAGATGTTCCAGTGGTTACTCCAGCACAATCTAATCTGTGACCTCTATCCCTTTGGTTTTTATAATGTCCTTATAAAAACATAATACATTTAAGTATGCTTAAAGTGCTACTGGCTATAATTAAAGTTCTGTCAGCCTTTCCATTATAAATCCCTCTTTTCAAGGTTTAATATCTCAGCGGTTTCAATTCCCACTGGGCTAAACTTGATACAGAAGCTGTCAGCATGAATGCAAATCCCTCCTACCTTCAAAAATATTTTCAATTCATAAAGTTCGTGGGTTTTATTGTTGCAGTCCTACAGATTGCAAAAGCATTTCTGCTAAGATCCCCTCCCAAAGTCTCTCACACTGCCCTGTCTCATCTTACACAAATCAAGACAGAAATGTATTCTAACTTTGAAATGCACAGAAGGACTGATGGAGTTTCCTTTTTTCCTTGTTTTAGGCTATAGGTTGAGTGCAGCTTCTACTCATTGAAAACTGCTGACTCCAGGTTAGACCCCCAGACTCCTCCAGACCACATCTGCTAGGATGTGGAAAACAAAGTTAATCACCTTGGCCATAAAGCAGTGTATCATCACACATCTGCCATTCCCATCTTTATTTCTAAATACTAGACTGCTTTTGCTAAACCTTTGATTAAAGGGAAATAGGTGGCTCTTGAAGAAATTAGCAGATACCCTCTTTAATGAATTTCTTGTCTGAGTGGTGCTGATCAGCACCACTCTACCATACCATCTTCAAAATTATATTGCAAGTTGTATTTCTAGATAAGAATAATGATTCTTATCTTCCCTGTCTTTGAAAGTGAAGTGCCTCATGCAGAGTACCTTGGAACCAGAAATAAAGCAATTGTCAACAGTCTGATGATCTTTTAATTTTATCGATGTCCACTTGTAAAATTGTTGTAGAATATTATAGATAAGCACTGGAGTTTCCCAGTTTCTTGGTGATGAAGCATGTTCATTGTCTTTTAGGTTTGAACTCCTTCATAGAGTCTTAAACAAAAAAATTGCCGTAATCAAAAAATATTGCATCATAATTTCTTGTTCTCTTCCATTCTGGGTCCATGAATATTACATTTCTGAACAACAAATGTACTTCAGTTTCTCTCCTTCTCCACTCTAGGCTTGTGACTAGAGTATATTTCTGGAAGAGATTTATGGGACTAAAAGCCTCAGAAATAGGAGGACTCTGATCATCCCACTCCGGGGGACTGCTCAGACTTTGGGATCTTAAAAGAAAGGACCTGTCAGTGTGGAGGAGATCAGGTTTTGGAGCTCAGTTTCAAAACCAAAAATCTGTCACTGAATGTGCAGTATGTTATCACAGACACAGATTTTGAAACTGTATTTTTCTCTGGTGTCTAATTGACCTCCCTTGGTATGCCAGTCATCATGAGCTTTGCTGCTCTGAACCTCATTCTAGGCAGTGTGTCCAGAGACACACCAATGAACAAGGATTCATGACTATCTGTGTAAAATTAAATTTAAACATTGTAAAAGAAAGGAAAATACCCTTTTTTTGGTGTGTGTATATATATATACTTGTGAATGCACCTTAACATGCTTATACAGATATACTTTGCAGCATGTCTTCCCTTACAGTCTGTTTATGCTGTGGCAGATTTGAAAAGGGAAAACTCAGTCAAAATAGCTCAAATGTTACCACGTTTCTTTTTTATGAATGTCTTAGATCGAATAAGGACCTGTAACTTTGACTAAAACTATAGACTAAAATGAAAAGACTACATGTTTGCAAAAGAACTCCTAAATTTTCTTCTACTGCAAGTCAAGGTATTTTCACCAATTATAATTTACTGGCCAAAATTAAGCACATAGAGTGTTGAAGTAAAAATTGTCCCTGAAAAATAATAGGAGCCCAAAGATACCTGATATTCCTGAATAAGAACTTGAACTAGGCTCATATGTGGAGCCCAAATTAGCTGAGGAGTAGCACTGGTAAGAGAAAAAGATGCAAGAGCTGAAAAGGCATGCACTATAAAATAGTAAGGAGAGAAAATGAGTCGGAGAGACGGTCAGGCCAGTTAGAAATAACGCTTGTTAAATCACAAATAAAATATGCAATCAGGGAAAGTTCGGCGTCCTACTTTTGTGAAAGAAAAGTTGAATGCAAAGTGTTGCTTTTGGTCGAGTACAGCCCAGTGCCAGAATACATAGGCACATGTCTGCTCAGGAGCCTACAGCTGTTGTGCTTTTCACTTTGGTTCACTTGAGTTCCTTTGTCATTCAGGTGCATTGCCTTATTGAACTAAATCCCCATGTATTTGGAAGTCACTGAAAAGAGGCTACATTTGTAGGCATTCTAACTGTGCTTGTTATTGTTTGTGACTTGAAGTGGGTTCATAAGATGGTGGAATAAAATATTAATGAAAATGCATTGGAAATGTGTTAAAGCAACCATTTCTGAAATATCTAAAAAGAGTGCTTTTTTTTGAGGGGAAGGAAGCAATTTAGTTTCAGTTTTTAAATATATTTATATACATATAAATATAAACATAAACACATACAAACAAATGCACATCTTTCTAAATAATTATACTTTTTAATGTATCCTTAGAAATCCATCTGCAATCATAAATATTTGTTTAAAATGATATAATTTTATTTGATCGATAGATTAATTTTGTGATCTGCAAGTAATTTAATAGTCTTCATAATTGTATAAGGAATGTACTACACCAAACACCTTGGATTTTTGTAATTCTCTTTCATATTGGCAAGATCTAACAAAGATGCATGCTCCTATCACAGGATTTACACAATACTAAATATTTTTAGATTGATTTCAGTAGAAGTACTCAGAGACAACTGTTGTAGGAGTCTCAAGAGGATCTAGTTTAGCAGTAATTTTATATAAGTGAAAAAATACAAGAAATGTAATAGAATTTGAAGATTTAATCTGTTTGCCTTTTAACCTTTATGAAATGTTAGACCTTGCATTTTCAGTGTAATAAATGATTTGAAGAAATTTAAATCAAATGTAAATCTAATATTTTTTTTCTTTTAACAATTGATTCTGCTTTAGTAGTTTTGAATCCCTCTCATATAAATGGCGGAAAGAGGAGTAAGATGAAGGAAATGATCAAATGATTGTGCACATATTATTGTTGCAACTAGTTTTTCTGTTACTTGAAAATATAAGTGTATTAAACTAGAAGACTGCACATCAAAGTGACCCAGAGCTCAGCTCTATCCAGCCTTTTTACTTTAGCAGAGATCTAAACATTTGTCTCCTATGAGATAAAATACACAGTAAGACAAGGACATGCCAGCTCATACAAAACCTAGCAGGGGAAGCTCTCTTTTATTTTATGAGGCTTTTGTATTTGAAGGAAAGTAGCTGGTAGCCAGTAAATGTTATATTTCTCCCATGCTGTCTTTTCTCATATCTGTATTTTCACAGCGCAATCTTCATTTACTAGAAAATACAACAGAAAGTTGTTTTGCAGGAAGCAGGCAATGAGGCTAAGAATTTAATTTTTGAGCTTGGATCCGAACTCAGATGTGTTCCCCAATTCAGCTCTCACACACATTAATAAATGTCTTTGCCAAGGCTATGTGATGCCCATCTGGGCTCTTGGCCCTCCTGTGGGTGGAGAAAAGCTGGGGTAAAGTCATGACTTTTAACTTTATTCTTTCTGTAGCATAACTAGATCAATGTGAAGTCAAGGGCTCTGGTCTTTCAAGAAGTAGTAAAAAGAGTAAAGTTTTTAGTTCTCCTGTTTCAGCTCTCTTTGGGGTGTTGGGAACAGATGAATTAGTTCGCAGTAGCTGAGAAGATAAAGTTACCAACTGAGATAAAGTCTGTTTGCTCACAGCTCTTCACTCAGCTGTGCCTTTTCTGTGGGCACATATGGTCACTCTACAAGGACATTATGTACCTTACCCCCTTTAGTCCGTTTGAATGTGTGCTTTAAATGTGTCTGAAGAGGCTCTGATATTATGACATTTCTACAAGTAAACCTATCACATTAGAACATGAGCTTACATGCTCTGTATAGAAATGTACTGTGATTAGGATTTTTCTAGAAAATACAGTTTGTAAGACTCTGCTTCTAATATTTCATTTCTGCTGATCCTGGGTAGTGTGGGAAACTTGAATGCTACTTGATTCTCAAATAACCTGAAAGTGTATCCAGTCTCTTAAATCTTGCAGCTGTTCATGGTTTCCATGCAATCATTTATGTTGTGTTTTTCACTATGATGGCACAGTGTCTTACCAATGTGTGTGCCCAGAGGATCACCATGATCATAATTCTGGATCAGATGTTTACTAGTTTCCAAGGTATTCAAGATTTTCCAGATGAGACAAGGTAAGAGATAATAAACTGAGATTTTTTTTTATATATCCTCTGAGGCAATTTGGTTTTTCAAATGACATTCATGATAAGATGGAACAAAAAAGGATGCACTGAATTTTAGCACTGTTACTAGGAACAATAAACAATTTTTTTTTGCTCTTACTCCATGATGGAAAAGAATCAGCCAACTTGTTTTGTTTGCCCTTAGGTCATGGTAAAATGTTGTAAGGCTCACAATATACAAACAACAATGAATAAGCAACTGAGTAGTTTCTTTTGTGTTTCCAGAAACTAAAAGTGGTTTATTTTCACCAGCCTAATTCTTACCCTCCATTTTTTCATTTAAATTACTCTCTGACAGGTAGTGCTTCATAGCTGCATAGATGGGGCTGCATTTTTCTGAGAGACTATGGAAAACTGCATCTGCAATTTTTATTGTAAACTGCCGTGAAGCATAAGGTTTGGCTTACTAATGAAACTCCTCACAGTTTGCTAAGACATAAAGAGGCAAAAAGCACAAAGAAAAACAAAGTTTTCTGGAGACAAACTAAAAAAAGAGTAATAAAAGAGTAAGAGAATGTTTTCAAGAGAAAACAATAGAAAATCATAAAAATTGAAAGGAAAATATAAGGTATAAGTTAACACACAAAAGAGAAGCGCTCAGGTCATTTTTTCAAACAAATATACACTTTATAGAATGGAATCAGCTTCCATCACACAAACGTCTTCTCAATACAAAAGGTATTTTCCTTAAACCAGAAGATAGACTGCTCCCTGTGAGAGTTAACTCTCCTGATACTGTTGGATTTCAGAGTGCAACAAGAACAAGGATTTAATGTAAAACTACACAGATATAGTACCATAAGACCTTATTTACAAATTTGCTTTTCAGTTAGGAAAGTCACACTGGCATTATTTGTCACCATGATTGTACAACTTCATGTTGCAATTTAGAAAAAAAATTTAAAAATTAAAAGATACAGTAGTGTAAGGAGTCAGATTTTTTGGGTTTTTTGTAAAATATTTTGCAGCTTCTTTCAAGTCTATATTAAATGATTAAAATCAATTGTACATGGTCTGAATATTAGGAAAAAATATTCTGTTGGTATAAAATTCTTTATTCTCTGAAAATCACAGCAGTAATGAGAGATATGGTGCCTTGAATACTAATTGCTCATCACGTCCTTCTGCACAGCCTTGGTGTAGCACCTGAACTCTCCAATTCCAATCTTCCTCAGAGGAAGCAGCAGTAGATAGAAGAATTTGGGGTGGGGATTTTTTTTTGTTGTTTTGTTTGTTTGTTTGTTTGTTTGTTTTCATTTAATGTTCTTATCTTGACCTTGCTGCAATTCTGAGGGTATGAACACAAAAGCAAATTATCACAGTGTTACAAATGCATTTATGACACCTCCACTTTTCCATGGTGCACAGATTATGTACATTCTGTCATGGATAAGGCGCTATACCTTTAACTCACTAAGATGTGCTTAGTGTGGAGAGAAGGTACAAGTACCAAAAGTTGCCGTGAAGTAGCTGGTGCATGGAGAAGCATTTTCATTCTATCTTTTTTCACTGGTTTGTTACATGTAAGCACTTACAATGGAGGCATCTCTGCCATTCCTCCTTTGAAAGGGACTAATCAGAGGTCCAGGGTCTTCCAGGTTGCTCTTGTAAGAAGGCTATTAATCATAGAGTCTTGTTTCTCTTTAGCACAATTTTATTCTTTCAATTTTTGAAGTGGAAAGAAACAGCAAACCCCAGTTCATAACTTTCAATTTATATTGGTTAGCAGCCTCCAAATGTTTTTCTCTGTAGGCTTTTTCTTTTGTTATGTCCTCCAACTCTCTCTGGACCCATGTTATCTTTTTGCACCTGAATCAAGCTCTTCATGTATGTTTCAACATGTGACTCCCAGTACAGTTTCACACATGGAGAGATTGAATTCTTGAGCAGACGTGATGAAATGGAGTGTAGGCAGGTGAGAGAGAGAAAGGGAAATAATCAGTGACATGAATCTCTCTCTAGCAGCTATGTTCAAGGAAGTCTGGTCTTCATGACCCCAGAATGGAGTGAGAGCAGGTCAATGGAGAGACTGGCAGCTCCTCTAGCCTCAGACTGAAGCGATGTGCAGATGCTCTCCTGACCTAAAGGCAAGCAGACCCACTGCCATGGGGACTCTGCAGCAGCAGTGGATGTTAGCCATGGGCTAGTGAGGCACCACTTCAGCTCCTTCGGATTCCAGGTGTGTAAATCTGCAGGTTTAGTGAGGGAGGACAGAATTTCCTTCACTTGCTGGTGGTTCTAAAAGCTACCGTGTAGACCTAAGGAGAAGTGGATTTTGCATTTAAAAAACAGAGAAGGAATTATGAGTTTTAGCATACTTTTGACCATTCTGTTCAAAATGAGTTAATTAAACTCCAGAGATGAGGAAGACCTATTGAAATGTTGGGACACATTGACCTTTTCCTTTGACTGTCACCTTATTTAAATAATTCCAGGTTTAATTAACTGACTTGGAATGAATTGATAAAGGGTTACTGTCACTTATAATTTCTTCTCTTTGAAATGCAACAGTTCTGTACAATTACTGTAACCTCTTACAGTAACCCTAATTATTAAAGTGAATAGTTTTAAAAGTTACACTTTTAAATGTCTAATAATTGGCTTATAAATACTGTTGGAAATATTTAATAGGGTAAATAATACTTAATGTATACATAAACACACATATACCTGCAATACATGATGGTCTAAAATTTTTATCTAGATCAGTCACTCTTAAAATTTAGCATTTTTATTGAAGATGTACATAAATATACACAAGAGATGTTGGCCTTTTGGAGGTTTAGTAACACTTCATAAAGATGAAAAAGTCCCAACTTCTCCATCTAGGTAAGAATCCTAGCTTGAGATCCTGTGAATTGAGAAATACCTTTAAAATACCAAAGAAAATAATTCAGATAATGTTGATCAAGTTAGTCCATAGGTGTAAGTTACAATGTTATATGAAAAAAAAATGTTTTTCTATTTAACTTTCTCATTTTAATACACTCACAGTAATCTTTTAGTGGTAAGCCAAGGAATGACAAAGAAAAATTCATTACTCTTTAGAAGGGGAGGAATATCTTTCCAGAACCAATGAATGATGCAGCCTTGGGGTATTGTGCCCTGAGACTGGCACAGTTCTGCTGGCAAAAACATCTAGGGTAGTAGTAGCAGCATAACTGCTCGTATTCCAGTTTGATGTAGCTCACTTTCTTAATGCAAAGACTAAAAATACTGTTAAGCTGATTTCACTGGTATAAATAATATTCTCAGGTAAGGATCCTGGCACTGTGTGCTGCCAAAGAAACCTTAATGCAGACTTGGCCTAAGGTACCAAACTAAGTCATATGCTACTGAAATCCACACTAGAAGCTCTGTAGTCTTTGTCTGAATCTCTGAGGTCAAGCAGTATAGTAATTTTGTGGGTCATAGATAAAACCATTGCAAAATATGTGTCCAGAAGCAAGACATGAAATGGATCTAAAAATATGTAGCCACTGTTAAAGCTGGTTGGTCCACCCAGGTTCAAATTCTGTGCCCTTGTATGAAAAGGGATAGCACACACCTCTTCCCATACTTATGACAGTCATACTATTGGGATGCCTGTCAGCTCAGGGGGTTTGAAGCTAGCAAAAATGGTTCTTACACATATGCAAGTAATTTATGAATAGCAACATCTGAATGTGTCAGATCTATTGCATTTTTACTAGTACACTGCTAGTGCAGAGCCATGAACTGAGCTTTTTGGTGCTCATTCAGTAAAAAGTTGCCTAAATATCCTTCTGTGATTTGTCTATGCTGCTAAAAAAAACCCCAAAAACAAACACAAAAAAAAGACTTCTCTCCAGCCCTAAAGCCAAGTGGCATGAGCTGGACATCGCTCATAATGCTGAGAGATAGATGTTAGAACTGAATGTCACTCAGAGGGTTCACTGATAGCACCCTCTAGAGCAGACTGACTATGTCCACATTATACCTACCTGTGTTTTCCTTTGGCTTTACATGCTGCCCCATGGGCCATAAACCAGAATATTTTGTTTATGTCTTGATTGCTAGATAAACTGTTTCCCAAACTGTGGTTGAAGAGAAGTATTTTGAGTAGTTGAAAATGTTGCTGGGAGGCAGACAGCTAAACTAGACAATTGCTGGGAGGTGACACTTAAGCTGTGTGGTCAGCTAGAACAAAGTGCCCCATCCCTCTGTTCCAAGGCCTCTTTTATTTAGTTGTACTGGCAAAGTTTGTCAGCACAGTAGACATGTTTTCCAAAACAAAATTAACAATTCTCCTCACTTTCTTTCACTCTCTTGCTGTCTTTGAATATACATACATGATGTGTGTGTACACATATATAAATATGTTGTATGTTATTTGTAAGGAATAACATCTATGTGCATGCTACTGTATATGTAAGTGTAGATGTATATGCATGCACACGTGTGTAATTTGCTATATTACTTTGAACTGTCAAATAAAGGTGCTTGTGTTTATTATTCATGACTCAGAAAAGCAAAGAAATAGCCTAAGGAAGAGCAAAGAGAAATGCAGAGCTTACAGAAAACACATCTCAATTTTATAGATGGGGATTTCAAAACATGCTACTTTCTTTATAGTATATCCATATCATGAACCATCAATTACAATAGTCAGGAAAGTGATACTGCAGCTTAATGACATAGCACATTATTATCTGACCTAAAGAGCTGTGAGATATAACCTCCATCAAACCTGCTATTATTATCACTTTGTACTTTCTGATCATGTGGAATGGATTCTCTGGTGTCATTTGCTGCACCTCATCATTTACCTCATGAAAGAAAAGAGAAAACCAACTTCATTAAACAGTAAATAAAACCCAGAATGAAGACAAAACATCCGGGATGGATGCTGATAATTAGTTTCTTGGTGCAAATTAATGTTTTGAAGGAATGGCTTGATAGTTGTGTTTTGGGTTGTTGGGTGTTTTCCCCTTTCTCTCTAATATTTTTCTGGATTTGAATAATGATGAGGTTTGAGGTTATTAGAACTTCCGTTCTGCATCTTTGGACAGAATTGCAAGTAATAGTACTATTATTTTTTTTCCTGCAGTGCTTACCATCTTTCTTTGCAACAGATCACAGAATGTCTATATGCACAATACAAATTAAGTTCTGATCATGACAGAAATTTATGACTATCGAAATGGGATTTAGTTTCCTAAACATAGGTGTTCAAAGACATACCATGTACACAGG
The DNA here is from genome assembly GCF_009819885.2 of Catharus ustulatus. Taxonomy (NCBI): domain Eukaryota; kingdom Metazoa; phylum Chordata; class Aves; order Passeriformes; family Turdidae; genus Catharus; species Catharus ustulatus. The sequence goes on along the minus strand of NC_046222.1, from coordinate 74,189,369 downwards.
GTAGGGTGTCTTCCTTGGTCCACACACACTAGTCTTGTGGCTCCTGTGTAAAATAAGAAAAGTAAAGATTCACCTCCAATGCAGTGTCGTGCAATGTTAATCTACAATGTTAATGTACAAAGCTTCAACTGACTTGGAACAAAAGGATATATTCTGGACAGTGAGATTTTCTCCCTCACTGAAGTCTGAATCCAAAGAGAAGACCCCCCTGGGTGTAGCTTCATTTCAAAGCCCACCTAAGCTAGTCCAGAACTATGGTACATCAGCCGCAATTTGAGTTGATAGCCAAACTGCATAGGTTAATTGTGAATGGGCACCCAGAGTAAGGAAGACAGGAGTTAATTCTGCTGTGAAAACATATTCACAACTGTCCAGTGCTGTGTCCTCTGCAGGAGGAGACTATTCATCCTCATGTCCTTGACTACAGAGTCAAATCTCCTCATCTGTTCCGTGTCTTTTCCCTCTGGCCCAAGGAAAGTAAGATATTTCTGCATTTTCAGCTTTATTTTATGAATGCCTCTTTCCTAGTCTGAATCAAAGTGTTCAAAGGCATGGCATCAGGCAAAAGGCTGCAGGAAAGCACAGTATCTGGAGCAGTTGCAATGCTGTTAGAGTTTTATGAAACTTTGTTTCTTGAGCTTGACAGAAAAAAATTAGGAATTTAAAATACATTTTTGGGTCTGTACTGTATCAATTTAATATATACTCAGTTTTTTTTGTGGCCAGAGGAAGCCCTCTGCTGTGTAGTTTTCCTCAAACTAAAATAGTCCATGCATCTGTAAATAAAGGGGCTGGGTAATTTTAAGGAAGATCTTCACTCTCAATTGCTTCTTGGACAGGAATAGTAATGCCAGCAGGAGATGAGATTCCCAATGGGTTCCTGGTGACCTGGCCTCATTAACCAAGTTGTAAAATACTGTGATGGGGGAAAAGAGTCTTTCCTGCAGAGGCAGTTCTGTTCTGATGGTTAATTAGACATTCACCAGGGAGGAGCTGAGGCACACAGCCTTCCTCACAGGCACCCCCAGAGTTAGTCTGACAGGTTCGTTCTTCCTCTTTCAGATCTCTCAGTCAAACTGTTGGGTAACAGGATAAGTACATACTGCCTCTGCAAAACTTTTTTGCTGTTTTGACTCATCACTTTAAAAGGATGTGAATGATATTTTTACATTCCTCAACCAGTACACAGAGAGCAGGTTCCCTAGACTATAAAAAGAAGTAATTTTAACTTCCATTTCACCACATCAGTAGATGATGGTAATAATTATGATTTTTACTATACTACTTCTATTAATATAATTATTACTATTGCTTACTTATATTTATACCAACTGCATAACTAAATTCTATTTCAGGAATAAACACCTGAAGAATAGTATAAGGTCAAAAGCTTTCCAATGAACTTTAATACTGCTGTGTATTTTTCCTTACTTTTTGAGCTTCTTTTTCAGTTTCTTTACAAAATAATTATCAGCAGTTGGTGCGCTCACATTGGAAGCTTTTTTATGTAAGCCATAACTTCTATAGAAGTCTCTGAATAGCCTTTTCTACTTTTAATATGTCTCGAGCAAAAGTCTCTTTTTAAATTGTGATCTCTGTACTGCTGTTCAAGCTGAGCAGCACAACTGTCAAGATTTTTTCCCCTCTTGGAAAACTCATGCTCCACAGGAACTGGGGTGACGGCCTTGCATTCTGTCAGAAACAGATATTTTTCCACAGCTATTTGGCTGTGGAATGCACTGGGTCACACAGCAGTGTCTGTGTGTGTGCATGAGGCAGTGCACAGAACTAGTTAAACTGGATGACTCTGCGGGGCTTAGTAGATCAATTGCCATTTTCATTTGGGACAGCACTTGAAATCCTAATGAGAGCAACAACACTTGTAATTAAGAGTCTACAAAATCCTCTAAAATAATCACTTAAATTTAAAATGTAAATGTGGCTGTAATTAATTAGTCTATTTAGAATAAAGCTTTCTAATTAACAAATGTAAATTGGGAATTTTTTGTAGATTTCATAAGGACAAAAGTGTTTCTCGTGGGAACTGAAAGGAGATGTATTTCTGTCTGAATGACTATTAAACCCTGGTGGCTCACACCTCTGCACAAGCCTGTGGCAGTAAGAGGGACTATCTGTGTTAGGATCATATTAACACTGGAGCTACACAGATTTTCCTAAGACCCATAATATGAAACATTACTTTTTTAAATAGGAATGTTTTAAACTAAGGATTATGTTTTTCAAAGATGAAAAACTGAATTCTAATCTGTAAGGATGACTGATCAATACTTCTCTACTGAAGACAGTGATTGATTATGGAAGTAAAAAAAAAAAAAAAATCATCAGGAAATTTAAACTTCTAAAATCTGATTTCATTTCACATCAGGATAATACAAAGAAAAAAGAAAAAAAAACCCAAAGTGATTTTGGTACTTACTGCATGACAGAATCCTGAAATTTTACTTAGCGTTTAATATATTTTAATTTCTTTTTCTACTTCATTAAATTTAAATTCTTTCATAACATTTCAGTAATTCTGAGTTAGTGGTTACCCTGTTACATTCCAACATAGGCAGGAGAATTGAATGGCTGAAAAGTCAGGTAAATTATGTGTAGCTCCACACTGCCATGGCAGTAAGTACTTTCAAATTGCACTAAGCATCCTCATACAGGCAGTGGAGCAGTCAATACAGTCTATGCTCATCTTCATATGAGCTGCTGAATAGCTTTCCAGATCCCTCTGCCTGTGATTTGTTCCCAGCTGACTCCATAAGAGCTCGGATACCCATCTCTCCTTGAACACATGCCTTGTAGTGTCTAGATGTGTCTAAATGGAGATGTCAAATCTGCAGCTGTGCCCCAATGCCTGACTGGCCATGAAATAATGTCAACATGAAAAAGAGATAAAGCCCAAAATCTCCAAACTGAAACAGGTCTGAAGCATTTTCCTCCTGTAGTTTTTAGCATCAACATGAGTGCTTTGTTCCTGTATCTCTTTATGCTGAAACAACTTAGGAAAAAAAAGAGGGGGATGAGTGGGACAAGGAAAGGGAGGGAGAGAGGGAAGAAAGAAGGAAAGAAACAGAGTAAGAGAGAATGCCAATGCAATTTTTCAAATATGTATGATGAGTATGTGCTATATATAATGACGATATTGTTTTGGTGTTGTTTTTACGTGCCCTTTAAAAAATAACTTTCCCTGTTTATTTGAGTTAGGCAGACAACTGCCTTTCAGAAAAGGATGATTCACAGATGTTACTGTCTAGATTCAGATTAAAACAGTCCTATAGAGATAATGGTACATCTCCCATTATCATTACCCTTAGCTCTAGCATGCCAACCCACTAATAATACATACCTTTTAAAGCTGTATCAGTCACAACTGAGTGTTTTAGAGTCACTCCTCAAATCATAGTGCAGCCTGGGGGGCGGAGGGGGCAATACACCCCCACAGCATCATACAGCAATTCCAATATGGAGAAACAAACAAATACACATCAGTTAGAGAAGATCAAAAAAGGTAAATGAAATCATCTTTCATAGATGAAAATGCATTTAAGTTTGAATATGTACCTCAGTTTAAATCTATGAAGCAGATGGACTTTTTTTTGCTTGTCTCCATGGCATTTCTGATGTTGTCCAACAGTACAGCCTGTTGTTTTGTGACTGAGTGCTATTTCAGGGGTCTTGTATCATTTCTTTAAAAATAATTCACAACATAGAAAATATTACTCTTTTTCAATTTCACCTAATTGTGACTTCAGCAGTATAAGAAATTTAGGTTCTTGAACACTTTGAAAGTATGATTGTGATATGTCTGCAAACCTTAAAAATTCCCGTGTGAAAAGCAAAGATTAATTGTACAGTATTTGCACCTTTTCATTGATAACTAACACCATAAAACTGTACAAATTGCAATTTGTTTCTTTTTCCCACAATCCCTTTGGCTTTTAAGGGATGTTCCTCAATTAGTTGAACTGTGTTTCCTCTTGCTTGCTAAGCACTTTTGGTCAAACAAGGAATGGCAGAGGTCCACAATTAGATCAAAAGATCAATCCTAATGTACCATTTTCTCCTCACCCTCCTGCTTTAATAAAGTGGCTGCAGTTCTCCAGGGGACAACTCAAAATCCGAGTACTGATATTTCTAAATTAGCTGACTCTGTGACCTTGCTAGTAATTGCGTTAGTTTATCAATGTTCTACACAATTTATTACTCTCCAATATGTACCAAAACGTTTATCTCTCAACACTAACAATATTAAAAACCTAAACAATCTGTTGAGAAACAAAGGACTATTCAATAAGAAAGATGCATAATAAACTGGAAGAGACTACACTGATGGGTAAGAAGATTAATCTAGGAAGTAGTCATAAGTGAAAGGAAAGAATGTTTATGCTGTATTACATTTAGGGCAGATTTTTAAAATCTGTAAACAACAGATAATTTAAATAAAGACTTTCTTTTTGTTAAATCTATCCTGTCTCTCGCTCTTTTTTTTTTTTCTCTTTCTTTTAAAACCAGGAATGAGCTACTGATTTTTTATAACACTGAGCATATTACCCAGGCTCCAGTGAGAAAAATGAAGACTGATAAAACCTTATCTAAGCATTTAAAAGTCATTTGGACACATTGATCAAAACTCAGTCTGAAATTAAACATATTAAATTTAGATGGAGCAAAAAAGGCATTAAGTTGATGGAACCCAATTTTTGTATGAAGCAAACAAATGGCATCATTTTACCAACCTTCTCATCTTGATCACATTGCTATGCATTATTTAAAATATGCACTTGATTTGGGTAGTTAATAAGCTATCTGTAAACTTGGAGTAAATTTGATCGTGGGCAGTGCTCTCCTAGTTCCTACAGAGGGATTATTGATTTGTTTTTACTTCTGTGAGATGTCAGTTTGTGGCATTGTGCCACCAGCCATGAATCAGTGTAACTATCTCTGCTCACGGTGAGATAAGAGCGATAAAGAGCAGAAATGCACAGAGTATGTGCAATCTTTTAAATTATCCCATTTACTTAGAGCTGTCATCAGCTCAGCACTTCTCTTTGCCAGCAGCAGTCATACAGCATTCTGCTGTTGTGGGCATTGAATCTTCTCTCCTTTGGGGGTTTCAACTAAACCCTCAAGTCAAATGGAAGAAAGCAACCAAAATTTACCCTAAACTACAAGTTAAAACAGTGAAAATGACCAATGTGATGTTTTAATTTCTGCTGTTGAGAAACACTGATCAAGTCTGTTGAAAACTTAGAATCATAAAATCATACTTGCGAGCTTCTGCATTCCTGTACAAATCAGTCATCTTAATTTACTTTGATAAAACCAAAATAAATTAATTTACTGAAGTAAAGCAATTTTACTAAAGTAAAACAGTTTACTTTGTCCTTTTTGGATTCTTTGGGACTACGCCTAATTTAGAAGAGGTGTGGAGCAATAGGAGCAGGTGAACAGGAAAAATGGTCATGAGTGACCCACCTGCAGTGACAGTCACACTGACCTTTTTGTGGTTGGAGTTGACTTTGAAATGGTTCTGTTCTCATTCTAAAGTTGCTCACCTCAGCTGTCAAAGGATGTAAGGCAGTTCCTGAGGAACAGCTCCTCCTGAAAACGCTGTGGCTCCTTGCAGTCACACCACAGTGTGAATCAAGACAGCAGGTGAGGATCACCAGGGAGCTCACTTTAACAATATATTCCTGTTCTTACATAAAACAGAGCAAAATAGATGAGCTTGCTAAATACTACGATGAAATTCTTCAAACCCCTTTGAATTAAATTGTTAACCACATACCAAGTAATCTTCCTAAAGATCAAAGGTGTCGGGTGTTTTTTCACAGCATTCCTAATGCTTTCACAGAAAACCATAGTCTGAAAAACGTTTAAAAGTGGTATTTTATCCATCTATTTATTACCAGATGGAAGAGCAGGGTCTTAGAACAAGAGTAAGGGTTGTCCACATTCACATGATACTGTACTTTCCCTTTACTGCAGGAAATTGCAAAGAGAAGAGAGTGTTATAAGGAACAGTGGTGAGCACCTATCCCAGGTTTGAGTGTTGCTGTCAGCTCAGAGAGAACTGAATCCACATCTAGTAAAAAGCAAATTAGTTGTAATGACACGGAACTAATTTGGATAGCGAAATTAGCATCAGCTAACTTAAGGTTTCTAACATGGATGGCATGAGCTAAACCCCAGAGGTGCTCATTTTCCTTCTTGGACAGGATCTTAAACAATTGGCTTAGAAGTCAATAAATAGATTTTAAATAGTGAGATGAATCCTATACTATAGGGAAGTGTAAAAACCTTCACAACAGGCATAATTATTCCTTCTTTCAGTGCACTGCCTCTGAGACCTTTATGCACATCAGTTCTTGTGCACAAACATGCCCCTGTTTCTCCATACTATTTTAAAAAGGAATTTATTTTGAAGAGTACAGATTTTTTAAGATATAATACTTCATAAACCATATTTGCACAACTCCAAGGTGCTCCAATAAATTGTTTTACATGTGTTCTGGGTAATATTTTACTCTGAACACTTTTTTTGCTCAGTATAATATCTTATTTCTGTGAGTGACTATTATTTCTTTTCTAGAACTCCACCAGCTAACTGTACAACATACAGTCTTCTTTATGCATCATCTTATTTTGCATCTGGCTTAAGAGCAGGCTTTTTGTCCATCCTATTTAGAGTCAGTTGGTCACATTATGTTACTGTGACTGGATATAATAGGACATGACACATTCAAGACACATGACACATTTGAGAAATACACTGAAAGCAAATGTGTTGTGGGGTTGGATTTTGTTTTTTTAAAGATAAAAGCCTCATGCTCTGTAATTTCAGTCTATTATTTACTTGCATTGCTGTACTTTTTGATCTGGTTTGGGTTGGAAAGCACTATGTCAAGCCTGCTAAGGCCTTTCTTGGTGTCATTCCTTCCCTCTACCATGTCAGCCACACCCCATATTTTCGGCAAAGTTGTTGGAAATTTTTGTGGCGGTGAGCTCAGTCCCACTGTCCTTGTTACTGGCAAAGATCTTACAGCGACAGCCCACTACCAGCTCCTGGAATGACATTAGTCTCTGGCTTCCACCTGGACATAAGTCATTGGCTGCAGCTCTTTAAGTGTGACCTCCCACCAGCACCTTATCCACTGAGTGTTTCCTCCATCAAATCCACATCTCTCCAGTGTAGAGACTAGAGTCTTATGCAGACCAGTGTCATATTCTTTGAACAAGTCCAGCCACTAGGACTCTAATGAAAGAACAAAAAAGGGAACAAAACCACATATTCTACTACATACACCTCTAGTAAAGAGTATTGGTGGTATTCATTATACCAAACTTTAGGCAATCAGATGAAGTACTTGTGTTTCTAATCACCCCCGTGTCCTTAAATAATTCTTGTCAAAGAGAGATGAATTGTCATCTTTGGAGAGCAGCTAGGATCTGGTCTTCCTCTTCCTTTTAGCAATGGAACTAAATACTCTGGCTTTGTGCAGGCACCGTATAATCTTGAACAACTCTTGAGAAAAGAAATTCTTTTCTTCCTGAAGTGAGTTGCTGAGATGTCAGCTGAAGTGGTATTTGAAAATAGATGTTTGCCTGGTAAAACTGCTTCAGGATGATTTGTGCAAGCAGGGTAGTTCATGAGTTGCTTAATATTTGTATCCTGCTATGTCCTATTAACCGGTAAGATTTTAAGAGATACATTCAAGGTCAAACCATAGCTTCATTCATCTAGTTGGTTTTGATAGCGATAAGATCACTAGAAAGTCTGGAAGAACCAGAGAGGTTGTTAACTGGCAGATATTGTTTGGGGAATTTGTGAAATCTTAATCTCTGACATTTTCAAAAGCTGGCTGGACTAATGACTGTCAGGAGGGATTGAGTAAAATTCATTCAGCCCTGCCTTCAGTCATATCTGTGGATCTATAAATGCATTTACTCACTATGTTGGAGTTCATTCTAAATCCCGTCTCTTATTAATAGTAAAATAAATTGCAGCCTAGATAACCTAAAGCTGGACTTGGGGAGTTAAAATCATATTTGTGAAAGAGATTGAAAATAAAGTAGAGCTTTGTGGATGTATGAAAGCAGTTTTGTTATTCTTTTTATGCAGAAAGTGTAGCAAACAGTGTAGGTAGATTTATATAACTGTACCCTTGCCCAAAGCACAGGTAACAGAGTCTGATTTGTGTGACAGTGCTGAAAGCCAGCTACCTCTGAAACTAATCTGAGCATCCACATCACATGGTGTTTTTCCTGGATCTCCTTTGGAGTTCTGTAATGTCTCACTTCTACAAATATTGTGGGGTGTGGTTTTTTTGCAGGCAAGACCAGTTGCAGTTTTCAGGAGGAGTGTGAAAATACATGTCCTTGGACTGTGTGGTGTCTAATATCATGTGAGATATCTAGGACTGCAAACTTTGCTGGGGTAAATTGCTGTAGGGGAAGAAAGAAACCAAACCTCTTCTCCATTCTGCAATCCATGTAGAGCAACAAATCTGTTTGAAGGCAGTTCAGACAAGGAACTCAGACAGCCTTTTGTTCCTCCTTCATCTTCTGCCACCCACTGTCCATGACTGGAAAAGGTCTGGTCATTCCTAGCAGACACTGGAGAAGACTGACTATGTTCATTGTGTCCAAAATCAGCAATTCAGTCACAGATCAATAGATTTTAGAGTGCTGTTTATCGGGAATCACTTCCTAATCACAGATGTAGTTCTGATTTCTTTCTTCTGGTTCTTGTTTGCAAGAAACACAAAGTGTTTCTCCATTATGTTCCACTCATGTCAGATCTGCTGTGTCTCACTGAGACCTAAATGTATTTCAGGATTCACAGGTGGAATTGCTGGGCACATGGATAAGGGCATGGCTCTGTCCCTATGGGAGTCAATAACAGTTTCACAGTTGGCTTCACTTGAAAGAGGGGTCATATCAAAGCTCAGTGCTTTTGAAATCCATACCCTAAATATTTAAATTCCTCCACTCCTTCTTCATGAACTTGATTTGCATAATACTTTTCAATGCTTACTATGATCATGAAACATTATAACAAAACAATTTAAAAAATAATGGTGCTTGTGTTTTTATCACTGCTACAATTTATAAATTATTTCTGCCATTGCTTGAAATCTGTACTGTCTCATAATGTTATGTCTTGCTATTGGTTTATTTTGTCACTTTCCTGAGTATATAAACACACACACACACACACATAGAGACACATATATATATATTTTAATGTAATGAACTTCGTACTTTGGAGTGCTTAATATGGAGCTATTTGTAAATCAAAGCAGTCTAAAATCAGAATGAATCAAGTATTCAAGAATGAGCTTTGATATGCTACAAACACTAGTCCTGCAAAACTCATTCACTTGTCTTGTATCAGCATATTAAAAGGAAAATGCATTCATTTTAAAAGAAAACCCAGCATTTATTTTCTTCTGATGTAAGTAAAAGTGTAATACTGCCACATTAGTTGCATTACTGATTAAATTAATCTGAGCTGAAAGCAGTGTTAAATTTTGTGTCAATTGATAAATAGCTAAATGCAATTCAGGTACATTCACATTTCTTCCTCCCAAAGAAAATGTTATGTCACAGTCTGTAAATTTGTTTTATTGGCCTCCTGAGAATCAATAAGAACAGCCTGAATATAGCCAGAGCTAAACTGCCAGGAAAATCTTATAGGTAAGTGCTCTGTGCTGCTGTCTGTCGGTCAAATGAGAATGAGAATGAAATAGTTGAGTTTGTGCCCATGGTGGGCACACAAGCTTTCTCCTCTTCCCCATCCTAGCAGCTCATGCCCCATGGTTAAGCTGTTTAATTTCAGATGTTGTATTGTTAAAGAGGTTACAGCTGCTGCAATTTAAATGAAAAGCAATTGGATTAATTACTTAATATATTTGATTCTTAATACATTACTCAACATATTGTGAATAGCTCACCACAGCTGAAGCTGTCTGGATGGTGAAATCATGGCAGAAGAATTACCAGAAGGTCTTTGATGGGTTGGGGGTGGTGTGCTCACTTCAGGCTCAATGTGCCCCCAGGACTCAACCTTCTGTACAGTGCTGACATCTGGCACCTGTCACCTTAGTGTCACAAGACGCAATTTTATTTAGTAGTTTGCAAGAGGTGAGTTGACAGAACCAAAGTCAGACTCCTTTCTATTTATCTTAAAGTCACTGTGGCAGATGGAATGGTTAACTTGAGCAGGGAAACAGCATTGTCTTGTCCCAGGTGAGAACCGAGAGCTCTCAGGGTTAGAACCTCTGAGGTCTTTGGACTGGTCCAGGTAAAGAAGTAAATGGTATAGGTTATTGCAGAGTTTCTCTTAAGTAGAATTAGGCAACACTCCCCCTTCAAATGATGATGAACATATTTTAGAGGATTCACAGGCTCTAAGGCTTCACTGTATCTCAAGAGAAAGCCTTGAGATGCACACATGTGAAAGTGAAAAATGATGAAGAGGCCCAAAGTGCCAAAGATGCTGGCTGAAGAGCCATTTTTTAGTTGGTTCTGCCCCCATGTCCAGTTCACCCATTAATTTCCAGATGCTGTTTTGAAAAGAAGCCTTCATGCAGGAGGTTCATGGTTTTTTTATTTTTGTAATTTCATTGCTGGTTCAAACAGTCAACATCAGGATCTGTGATTTACTCCCTAGCCCATATATATGTATATATACATCTATATTTATACAAATAACATGAGGTAGAACAATTTGAAAAGGTGAAATTGAGAGAAAATATCTGAAAATATAACAGTGCACAGCATGCTCCCTTAGAAAGGAGAAGGTATTTGGACTAAAATTGCTTCTTCTGACTGGAGGAAGAAAATGGACTTGACTTTCCCTGAAATACTGAATAGGATAGTAGCATTTCACCTCAGTTTACTTCCAAAAATGACTGATTTCATGCCTCAGCCAAATTGAGAGCTGAGGATTATGAATAAGAGATAGAAATAGATCTCTCTCTTCACCTTAGAATTAGGCATAAATTTTTCAGACCTGATGCATCCCTCTCTTCGGTAGTTCTTGACTACTTTAGTCCTCCCCCTTTTTCAACAACCTTCTTCATATTCTGCCTTAAACTTTGCATGTCGAGCAGAGTGGCCCAGTTCAGTGGTGCAAATATCAACTGGTGTAACAGCCAATAGGTTCCTACATGTTTGATTTAGCCCCTTCATCATTATGTTTCAGATGCAGAGCAGGATTCAAGAAAACTGTTAGCAAACAAAATACTGTCCAGGAAAACAGAGACTTTGAGGAGGAATCTCTGCTCAGAAGAAAAAAGCCTCACCTATCCCTCTGATGATCAAACTTTTTGTAAGAGGTAGCTAAACAAGAGATTTCAGATGGAGTTAGAAATTATTTAATTTTTTAAATTGATGCGTTAGCCGCTATGCAACAGGTTGCAGAGAGAGTGGAAACTCCCAATTACTTCTATGACAATAGCAGCAGTGCTTTGGACTCATCCAACACCAAAATACCAATCCCCCCAAAAAAAACCAAGAAACAACAACCCAAACCTTAAATCCATTACTTGTGCACCTCAAAGTGGTCCTTCTAAATCAGGAGAAATTTGGACCTAATTTCGTTCATCAGTCCTCTGTCTCTTCAATTGGGAGCGTGACTGGGGTCTTCATATTCTTCTAAGAGCATTGTGAGATGACATTCATTAACATTTGATCACCACAGTGATGGAAAATCTGATTACAGTGATAGTTCTGTCTTTAGACAAGCATTTGAAATTTGAAAAGCAAGCTTTTAAGAACAGTTTCACCCTGTTAGCACTTTCAGCCAAGTTCAGTACCCTTAATGTGCATGCCATGCCATTGCAGGGTGTTACAAGAAATTGCTGTGCTCCACTCAATAAGAGGCGGCAATCTGGCACCACAGAGTTACCACAGAGAAGCATTGTAGACTGTAATTACCTCATGTTTGCTTTTGTGTTTTGGCACCACCAGGTGAGAGGTGTTGTGGGTGTTCACGGCGTAGTTGTCATTAAATATAACCGAGCTGAATGTTAGATGAAGTGAACAAAAGATAAAGCAAACTAGGTATGCAGTCAGACCTTTAAAAACAATCTTGATGTAAATGAGGAGAGGCTTTGTTAGTAGATCAGCAGACTGCAGAACTGTTCAATCCCCAGTTTGCAATGAAAGCCTTTCATGCTATGCTACTGTAGCATGATAATTTTTATCCTATGGTTTTATTGCTGAAGCTGTGATAGTGTGTGTGCATATATACATACCCATACAGGCAAAATTTGTGTAATGAGATTAATGAAAACAACAATAAATATGTTTTCAACATCATGCAGCTGGCAAAAAATGAGGATTGTATCTAGAAATGCATTAAATCTACAAAAATAGATTAATTTTAGAGCATTTATTGTTATTATTTTTATTGCTATTATTTTTATTTCTAAGGCTTACTAGACTTCATTCTTTCAGACAAAAACATGCATATCAGCTCTGCAGTGTGATTGCCTTATGGGCATAAAGCTTTGCATATTTACTGCCCATGAATCATACAAGTATGTGAAATCCAGTGAAGATTCAATTTTTCCTGCTAGATGCACCTCTAGCCGTTTAATTAAAATATGTATTATTAATAAAACTAGATTTAAGTCATATTTTTTACAGATATGACTGAAACATTAAGGGCAAATTGTTTGATACTTTCACAGTAATTTGCTTTTAATGTTTTGTGCCTTAATCAAGGTAATCCTGGGATAAGGTTTGTACTGCTCGTGACTTCATGATGTTCAAGTTACCAAAAAGAGATTTAAGAGTTTTACAAGACAAAGTCACATTTACTTATTAAATTGGCTTCAAAATTTTGCTGCAGAGGGAACCCTAGATATCAGCAAAATGCAGTAAAACGTACCTATTTATAAACCTCTGCTTGTTGCACAGATTGCAGTCTATTATATCCATCTTCACTAAATAAGTGTCAGGTTATTGTTTTATTCCAACTCTTGTGAAGCCGTAGATGTCACAGTGCCCTGTTCACCGAATTTATCTTCCATTTCCTGGTAAATTTCCCTGGATCTCCTCTATTGTTTGGTATGTAGATATTCTGATAGCTGTAGTGACACTGTACATACCTGTTGCTAAAGGATCAATAACACTCTCAGCTTCCTCTTATCCTGCCTGCCATTGAATTCTGCATAACTCTGGCTGTTTGTGGCTAATGAAGTTTTTGGCAGCAACTAGCTTATTAATTTACTTTTAAGAAATTTTTAATTTTTAATTTTCAACTTCTAAGTTATCTTATAATCCTAATGGAAATGTGGCTAGTGGGAGTTTGAGAGTATACCTTTCCTAAGAAGGGGTAAAATGTCATTAAACATATCACTCAATTGTGATAAAAATTGCAGATATGAAAGTCTTAAGTAAATTTGCCAGTCAGAGAGCAGCAATTAAAGGAATAAAGGGAAGAATTTACATATTTTGTATTCAATTTACTCTTGTTTGGCTGTGAAAGATCACTCTATTCTGCACAGGTCTGTTGGAATCTACAGTATATAATTTCATCACATTACTGAAAATCACTGTGCATCAGTAAGTTTCCTGGACATTACAGGTGTACATAACCCTTTCACAGATGAGAAAAAGTACAAGGAAATCTGTGAGATGTCTCCAGAGGGGAAACCACAGCTCTGTCATGAAACCAGCCTCCAGAGGACTTATGAAAACTAGAGGACAGAAGAGACCAATTTTATCTCAATGTAGCTCCAAATTTTAAAATTGTTGGGGAAAAAAAAATAAATGTTTTCAGCAAAAACAATTTTGAAAGTCAAGAAGAGAAAAATAACTTGTATTCTATAGTTTGCTTTGCCACACTGTTAGAGAAACATAGAATGGTTTAGGTTGGATGGATCCTTTAAAGATCATCTTTTTTCCACCCCCTGCAATGAGCAGGGACATTCAGCTAGATCAGTTTTCTCAGAGCCACATCCAACCTGGCCTTGAATGTTTCCAGCAATGGGGCATCCACCACGTCTCTGGATAAACTGGTCCAATGTTTTACTGCCTCCATTGTAAAATATTTCTTTCTTATAACTGCATATAGAAACACACTTTATATTTTTAATATACTAATATGTTTCTGATTTTCATAAATATTTTGTTTACTCTGATCATTTCAGGACTTATTTGACAACCCCAAAACCATATACTAGGATAAGAAATAAAATTAATTTTAAAAATCTGGACTCATACCTTTTTATTAAAAGCACAAAGTTTGCTGAAATAGCCACTTAGTACAAAGCAGAAGAAAATGACAAGTATCTTTTCTTTTTGTTTACCTACTTGTTTTTGAACCTCCAAGGGTCTCATATTCAATTTTTTTACACAAATATGTAATTAGGAGAATCTTTATTTTAGAAAAGGAAAATCAAGGTTACCATCTAATGACTTCTGAAACAGGGGCTTTAAGAAAGACTGTCATGAGAATGACAATAACATTTTAATAATAGCAGTGCTGGCCTGACTGGTGGATCTCTGGTCAAACATTTATTTCCATAAATGAAAGGACAGAATGCACTCTCTATATGGACAGAATATTATAGAATTACAGGCACCCCAAAGACAAAATGTATTCCAGAGTAACCAATTTGATTTGTTAGTGGCAAACTGTTCTTTGCTGCAGGGAGTCACACAATAGAAAAGCAAGACACAGTCTTGGAAATTTGAAACTGTGGTGCAAATTAATCATAATCAGAAGTGATGTTAAAATTATACATAATGTATATACATATACATTATATAGCTGTGTACTCTACAGTGGTATATTAACATTACTGTATTTTATAAAAAAATACAAAGTACTTAGATGTTTTCTCAACTGACTTGTTTAAAGTGACACAGAATGTGTTACATTTGCATAATACATTGCATAAATACCAGTACATAAATGTCATAACATTCCTAAATATATATTCTAGCATTTTTATTCTAAATTCAGGAGACATGTAATGTGTCGTATCAGTTCCTGTGTTTCTGTGTTTGAATGATTAAGTTGATCTTTCATGGGTCCTCAAGGATGGTGACAATTAAAATCACATGCCTAACACCTTTTGGGAAATTTTAAAATAAATCTTTCATAGACATTTATTTTAGAATTTTATTCTCATAAAGTGTTGCAAAAGAAATCTCCTTCATAATTCTTACTTATTGCACAAAACAGTCTTGAAAATGGACTTAGAGTACAGAAATAACATATTCACTAATCACCTGCAAAAAATCCACATTATTCTTTTTGTAGCAATGCATAAATTGAAAATTGGATCAATTTGCAAATATTTGTGCTATATTTTAGCACAAATAAACAAACAAAAGCATGATTTAACACAATTAAACAAAACTCAAATAATTATATATGTTCTATAGAGAATCCAAACCTACTTCATGATTGGTTTGTCATTGTTTAAATTAGTGTAAAAACTTCAAACCTTTGTTCCAAAGCAGTAAAAATGTTGTTTTTCTACCTAAACTAAAGGAGTAAGAGAGAAATCCATGATATCAGAAAGAACCTATGCCATTCTAATCATATCTATCAAAGATTTTTCTTTCTATTATATTCGATTTCTCCACTAGTTTAGAAAAGACATCTTGCTTCAGGTGTCCCTACAGATCCTGTTTTTCATTGTGAAATAAATGTAAGAATTCGATCTCTTATGTCAAGATATTTTATTATCAGTAGAACTGAAAATATAATGTTATTTTACTGAATATGGGTAAGGCAGAATTATTAATTCAGACTACTATTTATGATTGCTGGATTTGACTTTGCCTACTGATTTAGTTACAGAATTTGAAAATTCTTTTATCTCAGAACTTCTGTTTTACAATAGATCTTATTCCTGTGTTCTGGTTTTTGACACAAGTATGTGAAGAATCACACCCTACTCATCTGTTAAATTCCTAATTCCATTATCTGGAAACTAGGCAGAAAAAATGAACTTTAAAAGTGTGCAATATTCTGAGTAAAACTAGTCACACAATATATTTCACCTTTATTATAAATGTCAGATTAGTAGATCTGTTTAATTCTCACTGTTTTCCCATTTATATTCCTCCAATACTAGTCTAAAGAAAAATAATGTTTTATGTTTAATTGCTTCTCTACACTCTTTAACCTAACTGCGTGGGAAATTGTAATTAAAAACCAGCACAGTAAAGAATAGCTAAAAATACTAAAATGACACTGAAATACATGGTGAATAATGACTACTCCTTTTCCAAATGGTGCTTAGTTTTTAATATGAAGGAGGTGAGCAGCAGTTGGACAGTGAGGCAGACAGGCAGCAAATAAAATTTGGCAAAAGAAGTTGGGATTCCTCTACCTGACTACAGATGTCTACATCTTAATAGTCCTTTCTAGATCCAGTGGAAAAAAGGAGAGAGAGAAAATTCCAGAGTGAATTTAATTTTTCTTAAAAAGACATCTATCTTAGGTCAGATGAGCAATGCCCCAGAATAACTTATTCAAACACTTCTTTGTAGACACTTACATAATGGACATGTAGAGCCAGATGGAAAGAATATCCTTCTTTCTCTTCATACAAGCCAGAAACATTTTCATTTTATTCAATATTTTTACATATCTTCTTTACTCTGAAAAAATGAAAGACATACTCTCTCACCACAGTCATTCACATCTGGAAATACAAGAGAGAGCAGCTGCAGAGAAAATCTTTTCTGGGACAGAGAAAATTCCACCCTCTTAAAAAGGAGGAGTGGGTGTCTCCTGTCTTTTGGATTTTGTGCAATAGTCTTTCTCTTTAAGCAGTGCACTGCTGAGAGGCAGGCTCCACCATGAGGTCAGCTGGCCAGAGAGGCTGTGCTGTGGGTCAAGGACTGAAGTGGTGATGGTTGTTCATGTTCAGTAAGCAGAAGGCATTTGCACAGTGCTGAAGAGGTGTCCACTGTTACTGATCACACACAGGTATTGGCATTGAGTACACAAATCAATACACACACTATTTCTGCTTGCACAGCAAATTTTATTGCGCTGCTTGTATTTTGAACCACTGGGAGTGGTTTAAAAGTGGCTTAGAACTAATTTATAGCAGGAACAACTTTCTGCACTAATAGAACATACTTCTGGTAAAATCAAAGAATGTCCGCTCCAAACATTCCCACGTAGGAAAAAACCGAACTGTTCTATCAAAAGTGGAACTAATAAGTTCATTTTCCATTGGGTAGTTTTCTGTATACTTCATGCCTTTCTACTGCAATAATCTTCTGTCCAGGTGACACTCCGACTGTAATACCCAATCTGTCCCTCATATGGTGACATCTCTAGAGTAACCTCAACCACATTGTGGCCAGCCCCCTTCCCAAAGCACTCTGTGAACTGTCTCCTAAGTCCTGCTGGAGGAGCATAAAATTGATCCCTCAGTGTTGCTGGCAATGCAACAAATCTTGGACCAGCTGGGGTGACAGTTAAATAGGGATGGGACGAAAGAGTAGCCACGAAAATAATTTCATAAAAATATGACAACAAAAGAAGCAGCTGTGGACTGTATGGAGCGACCTCTGAAGGCGGCACAATGCAGAAGACACCTCAATATATAACCTTTGTTACAGTGTTGCCAGAGGGCAGTAAACCAATGAACAACTATGTTATCTTATATGCAAATGTTACTAACCAACCACTAACAAGAACTAAGAGCATTACCTTATTTGTCGCTACCACATTAACATAACCGTTCCCACAATTCTATTCTCCTCTCCATAACCTATCCAGAGGTTTCCCTTCTTAGCACCTTGTCCCATAAGCTTAGATTGATGCCTCTTCCTTGTCGACTAGGGCCAATCCACCCTTGGTCCCTGGTTGCCCAACTCCCACACCTCAGCTCTTTGTCTGCATTGTATTCATGCTTCTTCCCTGATCAATAACTAAGGTAATGTGGCTCTCTCTGTACCTTCATGAGTGGCTTTCTCAATTATTTCTACCTCTCTTTTCTCACAGTATGAAAAGCAGCCTATTAATTACATGTTTTTACATACCTGAACTTAGATTCAGATGTCACAGGCCAGCAGAGGGGAAATTTTAGATTAACACACAGCAGAGTGTTCTCCTGGGAGAATGGTCAGGGCATTGAGAGAGTTCTGTGGGATGTCTGGCTACCACATTTTCATCTTTTCTTACCATTGTCTTCAGCAGAGCCATTCTCTACCTGCATCTTCCCAATCATTGACTCAAAAAGACAGCTTTCTATGGGCTGACAGATCATTGAATGGTTTCCTTAAGTTGCTGAGTACAGCAATTTCGAGGAACAGTCTATAGTCTATATTAAGGCTATATTCCATTTTGTCTGTGGGGTTATGGGAGCACCATGAAGTCAAGTATGATCATAATGAGATTCATCTGAGCAGAAGTAGATACCATAGATACCTACCCCTCACATAAATATAAAACAGTTGCTGTAGGCTTCCCACATATAGAATAGACCAGTGTAATTACCTTTATTCTAACACTGGCACCAAAAATTAGCTGATGTACAGAAGTCTAGGGGTACCTTTTTTATATTACTTGCTCTGAGGTGCCACTAAAAGTCACTTGCAAATTTAGATAGTAGGAATTCAATCCTGACTGTCTTCAATTTTTGTATAGGCAATCTAAACTGAGCCCAAGCCCCAGGGAACATAAGAGTGTTGTTTTATTTTGTGGCAGGTGATGCAGGAGAAATCTCTTGAAGAAATTTCAAGCAAATTTTTCTGACTAGTACTGGCCAGGTACCATCTCTAGCCTTGAAAACACTTCTGAGAAGCAGAATCACACAATCATTTAGGTAGGGAGGGAGCTTGTGAGAAAATCTAGGTAAAACCCACTGCTCAAGCAGATTCACAAGACCATCTTGCCCAGGGCCATGTATCTTTTCAGACACTTCAATATCTCTGGGGAACTTGTGCTAGTGTTAGACCACATTCACAGCAAGCATGTATTTGGCTAACATGTATTATATAGGACATCTTGAATTTTAATTAATTTGGGGGCAAAAAGGAAATAAAGGAATTGTAATCTGATTTTTATTTTTACAGGAATGCAAAAAAAAGTAGCAAATATCTGTTTATTATTGGCTCAAAGTTTTAGAATTTGCTGCTGAAAAGAGTGAGCAGCCATTAACAGGATTTCCTGAGACAAAGAAATTCACATTGTCATTGAAATCATGTGATGTTGAAGAAAAATATGTATGCAATCACCTAAGTGTGAGAGAATCATAGAATCCCAGAAGGGCTTGGGTTGGAAGGCACCATAAAGATCATCTAGTTCCAATCCCCCTGCCATGGCCAGGGACACCTTTAATTAGACCAGGTTGCTCAAAGCCCATCCAACCTGGCCTTGAACAGTTCCAAACTTGAGCCATTCACTCCAGATGAGAGAAAGAGTGGTAGTTCCAAGACCTTAGGTTTCCATCCAGAGGCTGGCATGTGTGTTTCATTAGCATGTGGCTTTAACAGGTTGCTTTGCTGATACAAAGAGACAGGTGTGCCTCCTTCCTAAGGATACGTCTGTGTTTCCTGGATCCAGAGATTCCTTTTGATACAGCTTCTGGACTGCCTGTTCTTCATGTGGCCACAAGTTGCAGTGTTTCCAGGGGTAAATTATTACCAAGATGTGTCCAGCCCTGTTATCTGCCAGTAGATGCAGAATCTGTTACTTAGTGCAAACATTGCAGTAGCTGTCACTGCACTCATCTCTGAGTCAAATAGCTTCAATCAAAGAATCCTGAACTTTTTGTTGTATTTGCTTGTGTCTGACACTTTTGAGGGGCTTTCATTACCTATTTTAGCTAGGAATTACTCAAAAATGAGTTTACTTTGCAACTGTTTGTTTGTAGAGTAACATGGTAGAAATTCCTGTCCTGTTAGAAGTGTTGCTATGCAGAATTGATGACCATAAGGTCATCTGCTCTCCTGAAGTCACTGAAGAAGCATCCACACTAAAAGAGTAAGGGTTCAGTTCTGCAAAATCTTGGAAACTGCTCACTCCCAGAGAATTTTGCATTCATCACAGGGAAGTTAAATGACTTTTCTGGTGAATAAGCCCTTATATCGTGTTATGTCACTGGATATAGCATTACTCTGCAGTCCAGAGCAAGATTTACAATTTCCAGAAGATTAAATTAACTTTCCTCCCATAAGAGTTCAAGGACGATTGATCATTGAACATATGGATATTCCAACATTTTGTTTTTCCTTTATTTGCCCCCACTAGGAGGCATAAACACAAATAAGAATTATTTTTTAAAAAATTCTTTTCAAAGAGAAGTGCTGAAAACAGAAAGAGTACACTGAAATAATGGAAATACATCAGGTTAATGTCACCTTTAGTGTCTTCACAGAAAAAGCTGGATAGCTTTGAAAAGAAATAAATAGAAATTTGTTTTAGAAAGAGGATCTTAACTATAAAATCATCACTGTGTTATCAGAGAATGACAAATCCCCCTAGCAAATGCCCAGCTTTATATTTCTTTAATAGTTGGAACTACTGAAAAGCCTGAATTGGGTCAGAGTGCTTTTAACCTGGCTGAAAACATCTAAAGATGGGATTGTTCAATTCTATCAATTCTTCATTTCCTATTACCAGAAATCCTGTTTGGGGGTTTCAATATACGAAAGGTAAAAAGATCACGAGGCTACACTGAAGCAGGTAAATATTGACAGATCCAAAGCACATACCCGTGTCCTACTGAGACTTAAAACAACTGCCTGTGCTGCTCAGGGACCAAGTCAATCCTATGGATGGGAGCTGTCAGGGTAAAACTTTCACAGTTTTCTCATTTTTGTTGTATAAATGTGTTCTTTCTATTAGATTTCTTTATCCCTTTTAGCCTTTCTAAATGACAATTAACTCTGGCTACCCTATCAATAGCAGGTAATTTATTTGTTTTTACAGCTGAGCCTGACTGCCATTGATTTTATTGGAGTAATTTGCTGGAAATGATTTTTTAATGTTAGATTTATTACAGAAGCACTTCATTGTCCAATAAATGAAGTAAATTGTATTTTAAAAGTAGCAAAATTAAAGAACCACTGAAATTTGAATGAGTTTTTTACAAGCGCATTAGTTCAAAAGGTCCCTTATGCATCTCTCGTGTGGATCCCAGTTTGCACACAAGAGATTTTAACTCTGGGCTTGTGTGGGCTCCCAAAAGCACAAGCCTAAACCACACAGAAGCAGACTTGGGTGCAGTAGTGACTCAGAGAGGGATTGTGCCCTCCCTGCTCATTCCAACAGGTATTTTGTGAATTCATCCAGTTTAACAGGACTGATACTCACTACAAAGAAAGATATTGAAAATGAACCTTTTAATTTATTGATGTATTTCTCCTTTTATTGGCTGTCTTCCTCAGTTTTCAAACCTCTCGCTTACTCTGTTTTAGCCAGCTACAGCTGGGAGTAGGATTTGTGACTTGCTCACCTTTTAGATCTGCTCTCTAGTGTTTCAATTGCTCTACATAAAGATGCTGCAATCCATCCTGGAGAATAGTAAATTACAGATTATCGCCTCTACCTCTCAGTGTAGTTTACAGTAAGATTTTTAGCTGAATGTGACATAAGTTTCCACTATATTTAGAATAAAACAAAAGGATTTGTTATGTTGTGTGCATTTCACTTTTCAGGCTTTTTGTGCACTGATAGAGTGGCCACACTATGCTGTACTAAGCAAAGTACATTTTCCAGAATTCCTTCTGAGGCACAGCCT
Organism: Catharus ustulatus; assembly: GCF_009819885.2. Lineage (NCBI taxonomy): Eukaryota > Metazoa > Chordata > Aves > Passeriformes > Turdidae > Catharus > Catharus ustulatus. The sequence goes on along the minus strand of NC_046222.1, from coordinate 74,167,620 downwards.
CTCTGTGCTGTCCCAATGAAGAGCTCTGCCTTCAAGACATGATTGCAGCCCTGCAGGATGGACAAGGGTGCTGAGCAGTATTGGCACATTCTGCACTCCAACCTAACACCTTCCTCCCATCCCCATCATTGCACTGTGGGACTAACATACAACTTTTGCTGCCACCACATCATGCATGTCACTTAGTAAAACTGGTGCGCACGTAGCTTTTACCTGCCTTGTTTATTTAAATTGCGAGCTCCTTAGTACAAGGCTGTCTGCTAATATGTGTCTGTACAGTGTTTAAAATGCTGGACACAAAAAGTGAAGGGACACCTTTCAATTATTTGGGTGTGCACTACCAGGATATAGCATTATTATTAACAACAGCAATAATAATGATATTACTGTAAGAAAGGCTGCAATTATTAAAATTTGCATGAACAAGAAAGGCATCTCTTTTCTGCATTTGCACCTTTTTGTTTATTTGTAAGTTGACTTTACATTTCTCAAGGCAGATTGCAAAAGTCAGTCTTGTAAAAGCTGTACGCACCCAAATAAAAATAACATGTCATCATTCACAGTGCCAGTTATTCAGACAGGGTCCTGAGTGCTCTAGCTACTAATTTCTTTTTGCAGTGGTCAAAGATGCCATTAACAGTTTAAATGTTTTCTTGGCCAGGTGTTTGTGAGACCTTTATATGGCACTTCAAAAGAGGGAATCCTCTCAGTTCCCCCTACAGCTATTTTGTTCACCTGACTCCCAAGCCAGTGTAATTCCCTTCAAACAGAAAATTGATGCCCAAGTTTTTTACAGATAGAAATTGAATCTGAGTAATTTGGACTTGAGGGAAATGCCAGCACTAGTGAGAGCTGTTGTTCCTTTGTGCTTCTACAAAGGATCATATGAAAAATTAAATCTCAGGTTTCATTTGAACGTAAGGGATCCAATCTCTGATATTTTCCATTTGAACAAGGAATGTGAAACAGCATCCCAATTGAGTGTGCAAACCATTGGAGTCACAAACGTCTTGATATGGGAAAGGAAAAGCAGTTGGTTTTTTAGGTGTAGTGGTGCTCTGGACATACATGTCTCTGAGCTATCAGTGACTGATGAAGTTCCTGATCTCCATGTCCTACTTTGCACTTCTTCCAGGTTAGATTGGACATCTTTATGCTCATTTTTCTTCTGAGGATCATTGATGAGAGTCCCTAACTGCCTGGATGATGCATAAAAGTAAACTTACTTCTGACTGACTTGTTTGCTGCACTATCAATGCATCTGGAAGAATTGTGTGCTCAGTACTTTTGTAAATAAGGTGACTTTAACATTGAGTCTGACTTCACCTTAACTTTTGGCATCTAGATATGAATATTTTTAAGTTTTGCAGGTATTCATTAAAAGAAAAAAAAAAAGCAAAACTATGAGGACTAGCTGCACAATAAGCAGGCTTTTTGCTATTTAGAGAGTATTTGAAGCAACTTCCACAAAACATGTGCCAGTGGTCTCACTTTATTTCATACTATGCCTTTTTGAAGATCAAACCAGTGTGTGAAGCAAAACCTAAAAATACAAAACCATGAAAATATTTTAATAGAGAACATACAATGCTTTCCTTTTAAATTTCCTAGCTTGTTTCCTGCCTCTGGTCCTGTCACTATTATTGATATAAGAAATCCATCAACATATTTTTATGGATGATTAAGAAAGGCTGACCTTTCCTTTGCAGGTACAAATAGGTAGTTCTTCAGAGGCTGTAAATGAATGACAAGATAATTCTACCCATTTAATATTGAAGTGATGTTGATAGTATCATTCTTCTCATGTTTGAAACGGGAAAGTATAGAGACCTTTCTCCCTCACTCTGTTCTGCTTTATGTGATGGATTTTCTCTCTGACTAATCGCTGTCACATTAACCTGCACTATTTCATCCTTCAGAGCTGTCAAGATAATGACGATAATCGAAGTGGCTCATTGTAGGTAAAGGAAATTATATGAGCAAAGTAATATCATAAAACAGTGTTTAAATATTTTAATTTCATTTGTCAGGGCTGCCCCAACACTTCATTACACATATAACCATCTCTCATCAGTGGAATTAGTGCATTATTCATTACTGTTAATTATTTTCACATAATGGCTGCCCTGATATATTTAACCTCCACATTATATCTCAGATAATGGGCCTGTAAAATTGAATTGTGTGAAGAGCGGAGTTCTAAAGCTCATTTGCAGAACATCAAAGAACAAAGAAGAGGAAAAGAATTCTAAATGGGACATTTCACCCAGCTGGGGCCAAACATTTGTTTCTGTCTGATTTGCATATAGAAAATAGGTGGTTCAGAAGTGGTTTAACATTGTACATGCTGTCTGCTCCTATTACATAGCCAATTAGAATTTGTTAATGTCCCGAGTGTTTGAGACAACTTGCAAGCCAATCTTTTGTCTGACGATCACTGGCAATGAGCTGGAAAGTTAACAGAAAAAAGTAGACCTTTCTGAAGGCCACAAAATCACATGGCATATTAAGGTGTCACCTACACCACAAATTAATACTTCTTTTGACAAACGTCTGTATGATAGAAATATGAAAAGGTGCTGCCCAGGACTGAGAAGATCCAAGCCTGAGGAATTCCAGTAGTACTCGATTTTCCCTGGGACAAATTCTCTGATGTTGCCTGTCGTGTAGGATGTGGAAATGGGTGAGAAGGAGAACAAAACTGAACAAAATTAGGGGGTCAGCCCTGAGTGCAGCAATCTGGGCCAACAGCCCTGATGGACTCAGCACCTCACAATACATAAGAAATGCATGTTATCACCAGTCTCTGCCAAGTGGGGCTTAGTCCACTGACTAAGGTTTGATGCTGAGGTTGATGTGCCTTCACTGCTCTTTCAGAGGATGGGAAATGCAAGACTCCTTTCCTCTGCTTTACCACATGCCTCGAACATACACCCCAATAAAACAAAGTCAATGCAGGTACGGGACTTTGCATAATTTAGCGTTTGAGGAACCAGCTGAATCACTAGAAGTAATTTCAGCTCTAAGTTGCAATTTAGAGGACACAGCCTGTCCACTCTCACTGCGTGGATTTAACTAAGTAGTTGTATTTTTTTCTCATTTAGAGGCTTATACATTATTCACAGATTTCAATGGACCTGAGAAGGCATTAGAACTCTTTATAAAAAGAACATTTATTAGCAGTTTAACATGTTATAAGGCTAACAGTTCAGGGAAAAAATACTTTTTAAACAGAAAATAAATAGGAATTTTCTTCAAAGTTTCGTGTCAGAGTGTTTGAGAAGTTTCCTGTTAAGTTCCCACACAGCTATATGACGCACTCCTGCTTTCATCAAATCTTCAAGAGAAAAACTCCTCTGAAATTCACATGTAAAATAGAACTTTGCTCTGTTTCATGTCTATAGTAAATTTTATACATAAAAAAATTATTTCAGACCTATTTCTTGGCTGTTACAGAATAACTTATGGCTGATGATGGGACTATGATCTCAGAGGTAACTCAGCAAATCAGAAGTCAGAAAATGTTTAATGAATAACAACACAATTCACTTGAGGTCATTAACATACTTTAGTCTCATTGGCCAAAAAGTCATAATTCACAGGAATGATAGATGTCTTTTTCCTAAGTGGCAGTAGGTTTTTGGCCATATCATTAAATATTTATACAACACATACATAAATCTTCCTCCACTTGGCATCATCTGGGATTCATTTGGAAGAGACCCATTTATTTCACTTTGTAATGTTTCAAGTTTGTTGCAGGCTTTAGCCTCAGCCTCCAAACTCTAGATCCAGGATTGTTAGAAAGGAAAATTGCATTTGCATTGTCCCATCTTAGAAACGGAAATCCTCTCTTCTTAGTCTGTCCATTCTCAGACTGTGATTTTTTATGGATTAATATACATTCTTTCATAAATCATACAAGCTGTGTGAACAAAGCCTCCTGATGGTCTCTGCTTTCTAAACTGTTTTTATTTTATATGATATTTTCAGGGTACCATGGAATATGGATAAATAGAGAGATTAGAGAGATCACTACATGAGCAAAATAATTTCTCCATATCTGAATACACTGTGTGGACTTTGTTAAGGACATGAGAAATATTCAGTCTTCCCACAAACATTTGGGTTTTTTCAAGTAAGAATAGACTGACAGGAGTGGTTTGTCTTTCTATTCCTATCTAATCAGATTTTTTTTACTCCTGAAGCACCTTCTTCTAGGGGGTAAACTTGTCTTGCATCTGAATTTCACTCCAATAAAAATCTCAAAGTCAAAGCCATCTATTCAGATGAACTTTTCTCCATATACATAGTTCTGGTGAGACAAAAATATGAATCTTATCAAAGAGTCATATTTTGATAGGTGGACCCTGTCATATTCTGCTATTTTCTTTTGATTGGAAAAAAACCCAAACAAACAAGGGCTGGATTAGGAAATCCAAGAAATCCCTCAAAAATGGGAGGATATCTCAAGTAAATTTAAAAGTAAAGGCTAGAGTTGCATTTGAGTGGTGATGAAATATATCACTTCTTGCAGTTGAGATTTTTAATTAGTTTTGAGTAAAACACATTTTTTTCCAAGGTGAAGAACATAAAATCCTCGCTCCTCTTTCCATTCTCTGTCTATACTTATGTCTGTCTAATCTTTTTGTCATAAATTGAAAAATATTTTTTGAAAATGCCTCATTTTCTGTGATGGATTAATATTAAAACACATGCGTGGAAAATTGAATGCACAGATTTTAGTCAGCTATGCTATTTAGGTTACCAATGAAACTATCCAGAAGAAGGTTATGAAGATAGGAAATAGTTGTGTCAGAGGTGAACATCACAAGATTCTGTGGCTCGATGACAACAACATTCTGCTGAATGTTAAATCCTCCTTCTTGCATTGCAGAATCAGCAGGGATAATGCACAAACAACACTGAGAGAAGGAAAATATGGTCTTCAGACATATCTAAACAAGCAAATAATAGTCAGGCTTCTTCTAGATATTTGTCTCTTCTATACACACCTATTTGCACAAGATCTCAGCTTTCAGGGGTGGAGATCCCAGCAGATCCCACAAGTGGCCTGTCTCGTCCTTGAGCTGTTCATCTGTCTCTGGTCCCACAAGTGACCTGCAGCTCTGAACCTTCTCCTGAGTAACTCCTCTCATGATGTTCGGTCATGGAAGAAGATGCAGCACTCTGAGTATGATTTGGTTTGCTGAGTATTGTGCAAATAAAAGATCCAGAATTAACTGCTCTATTTTGAGAGGGGGACAGGAGTCTGAATACAGTCCAAACTGTACCAGAACAGAGAATTACATATAGAATGAGACAAAAAAAATGAAAAGGAATATCTTTTGGATAACCTTCAGAAAGAGCTCTTCCAGTCTATTCGGCTTACAGGAATGGAGGCGCCTTGCTTAGGTGCTCTGAATTTTCAGGCTGTGTGTAATCTACATCAGTTGTTTCTATCAGTCAGTGTGCATCCTGTCACAAAATCAAAATTTCTGGAATTGGCAGAAATTCGTGTCTTCTCATTGCTTATAATTCTGACCAGATTTATTCCATTAAAAAATGGGACAAGCTTCAAATATGACAGAAGTGAGACAGTTCTTCAACCTTTACTTTTCAGCAGAATGAGAACCATCCTGACTATAGATCTTTCAAAACTGAGTTGAAAGAAATCTATCACTCCCATCTCTCTTCTAAACAAAGACTATCAGAAAAGGAAAATTGTAGAGGACTTTATGTGAGATACCTTGAAAACTGGAAAAATGGAAACTTCAGGGAATGGCTGTGCTTCGAGAACTGAAGAATAAAAACTCAGGAGGTTTAGAGACAGTAGTGAACTTGCAATCTCTAAATGGTTTCTGGAACACAAACCTCCACTCCCTTTAAATTATATTTAAAAGAGCCTGGTAAAACATTCTTAAAATTATACTTTTTTTCCCCCCTGTAAATAAAACCTAGTAGATATGTTGTCTTCCGATATTTCTACTGCAAGGGGAAACACGTAAAGGAAAATTTGCCTCATGGAAGGATTCAGATTTTATATCGCACACATATCATCTTAAATGAGAGAATTTATATAATCCAAGATAAGGAGTGTACTGTGCACTCCTTAGGTACATGTATATTCTTCCTGATACATGCACATCCTTCTAACTGCCCAGACAAAACATGTCCTAAGGCTACTTCTTCAGACATTAAGGTACTTGCTGACAGCTCTGGGCTTTGAGACAAATTAAAACAAGCCAATTTTTTAGTCTGTAGGTCTAATAAAGCTTCTGGCTTTCAGTTTTGTCAATGACTATGAATAAAATTCCCTGAAAAGAGAGAAGACAGGCTGTTTAGTTTTCTGATGAGGGTGATTTTAAGGTGAAGATCAATTCTGCGGTTCCTATTTCAACTCTCATCAGTGAGAAGCTCCTGTCGTTAGAGAAGCAGGAACAAAAAGTTTCCAATTCCTACTTCTCCATTCTGACTGCTCAACTCTCTTTTCATTACTGCCCTCTGAAATGAGACCTACTTGAGGATATAGTGGGGGCCAAAGTGTATATAGGGCAGTTGTTTGGTCTTTTAGAGTTTAATTTGGTAACACCAATGCATAGTTACGTGAATTTCATAAATATTCTTTTACAAATACTGTGCTAGTTTTGTTCAGAACTTAAAAATACGCCTTCAAGTTAATGTTCTCCCAGTGATGTGCATCCTCATTCCCTCACCAGTCATGTGTTCATGTCTGAATCCTTCATTGTTTTGAAAGATGTTGTTATGTCACCAAATCAAAGACTCTTGTAAGCAGCAGCAACTAAACTATATTTGGAGACCAGAAAATTAATTGAGAAAAAGATTTTACGTTTCTTTCAGTGCTAGAAATATTTACATTACTATTTTATATTAAGACATTTTTGAGATACAATGGAATAACAAGGTTTGCAAATATCTGATTACTTTTTTCCTAAAAATTCATTTCCAGAATTTCCTTTTTCATTTCCTGTCTGTGAGCTACGTGAGAAATAATGTGGTTTACTTTTTTAATCGTTAAGGACTCATCTTTGCAGGCAATGCTGTTCAACACAAAGGTGAGGAATTGGTCACCCATCCTCTGACTTCCGAAAGGCTGAAAGATATGTTTGTGTTATTATTTTAGTCTGTATTGCAAACATACTGGAGGAAATTTTCCAGTCATTCCCACATGGCATGCTTTTGTTCACTTTACAGGAAAATCTCTAGAGCACATGTACTGTATTCTTCTTGGATGAAACAAACAGAAGTTTTGAAAGGTGTCTGAGGTAACCCCTGAAATGTGCAGTATGAATATCAAGGTTTCAAGGATTCACCCTAAAAATCTGTTCCTGTAGTTCTTGATAAGGAGAGAGAGGAAGCCAATCTGCGCTATACAGCTGTACCCTGAAAACATTGGTTTACATATAGACCAAGCAGGAAACCTTGTGGAAAATGAAGTTAAATAATTATGGTGGAAAAGCAGCAGAATTATTTAGGATGCAATGTAAAAGACAAAAAGATTCAGATTCCCTTTGTAACTGTAAAAGGCAATGTTTTTATGACAACTTTGATCAGTGCTTTCCTACCTTCACAAAGATACAGCACTACATTCTACACAGTTCTTTTGATTTCTGCAAACTCTTCCCTGATAACATCTTTTCTGACTTTCCGCTGGCTTCTGCAGAAAAGAGTAAAGGTCTCATTGCTAGATGTTCATCATATTCACTCACCCAGTAACAAACTTCTGTGTATATCTAAATATCCATGAGATAAACTGTTGCTTATTACTTTCTTGCTATTAAAAAAAAAAATCTGTAGATTAAAAAGTTTGTGGTTTCAATACAAACACATATGAGTCTTTAAATTGGTTTTACAGGCTGCAAAAAATTGTAGGAATTGCCAGGGACAACTCAACCAAGAAGAAATTATTTTTTTTTACAAGTTAATTTTCTTGTCAGAAAATTAATACATTTTAGTGTTTAATCCTGTCCCTTGGTATAGAATTTTTATGAAGAGAAAAATCTTCCCACCAACTCTACTGCGGAGAGAATATATTTTTTGGGAAAATACCCATATTCAGAAAGCATGAAAGTGAGTTTATATGTCTGAAAAAATTAAGGCCATATTTATATACTTGATTTTGTCATTAATTATCTCATCTAATGGGGTTAGGTCTTCAAGTCACACAAGCTGTATTACAATTTGTTGCTAATGACTCCATACATTTATGGAGCTTCATAAATTGTTTTTAAGCAAAGTGGGCTTGAATAATTCAAGCATTGCCATGAATGTTAGTGCTTCAAGATCAGTAAAAGCATCTCTCTTAACCAAATGGTCAGTGGAAACCAAATTTATTGCAATTGCGTTGATCTAAAAATAAAAAAAAAATGGATTGCTGCTGTTTAGCAGTTGTGTCTCTAATCTAAATATAAGATGCAGAGAGAGTAAATTCCTCTTCGTAGTATGGAAGCAGTCCAGCAACATTCCCTCACTTCAGCCTATATAAGCTTAAATTAATGTGAAAATAATCCTAATAAACTTGAGAAGGGAGTATGATTCTTAAATTGCAAAAAAAAAAAAAAAAATATTAATGTTTTTATTTAGGTTATATAATCTCTCATGTTTCATTGTCCCATAGGACTTTGAAATAGTGATTTATTTTCATTGCACTGTTTTGACCTAAAAGTAGCCTCTGTCATCTATCATAGCCTCTATGGGTGTAGAGAAACCCAGGAAGCTGGCTTACCCAAAGTCATGCATCTGGTGACTGGCAGGAGCACGGTTGTTGCTTGGACATCATGTGCTTCAAATAACATAGATAATGCTCCTTTTAATGAGTGGTTATATGGATGTGTCATTCTACATAACCTGGAATAAAAAGGGAGCATTTCAGTTGGAAAGGGCCTAAAAGGATCATTTAGTACAACTGATTGACCAATCTAAGGCTGACCAAAAGCTAAGGCATGTTGTTAAGAGCGTTGCCCAAATCCCTCTTAAACGCAACCATCCCTCTAGGAAGTCTGTTTCAGGGTTTGATCACCCTCCTGGTAAAGGAATGCTTCCTAATATCCTCTCTATACCTTCCCTGACACAACTTTGACCTGCTCCCATGTATCCTACAGTTGGATACCAAAAAGAAGAGGTTAGCACCTCCCTCTTTACCTCCCCTCCTCAGGAAGATGCAGAGGGCAGTGAAGTCATCCCTTGACATCATGTTTTCCAGTTAAGACTAGCCCAAAGTCCTTAGCTGTTCCTCATAAGATATTCCTTGTGACCTGCTTACCAGCTTTTTGGCCTCGTCTAGATGGATTCCCAGACCTCCACATCCTTCTTAAGTTGTAGGGCCCAGAACTGTGCACCATACTCCAGATGAGGCTGCACCAATTCTGAATACAAGGGGATTGTCGCCTGTTTTGACTGGCTGGCGATGCTCTTTGATGCCTCTCAGGATGCAGTTTGCTCTCTGGGCTTCCAGGAAGCACATCTGGTTCCCACTGAGCCTGCTGTGAATAGCACCCGTGGACCCTTTTCTGCAGCTTTCTCTCCAGTCACCCTTCCAAATTACAGTAATTTCACGACTATAAGGCGCACCCTTTTGACTAAAATCTCCCCCCAAAACCGGAAGTGCGCCGTATAGTCCGGTGCGCCTTATCTGATCTACAAAGTTGCGACATTTGCCACCCCGGAAGTGAGAGCCCGCGCGGGGCAGACCCGCCGGCATCGGGGCCTCCCCCGCGCGAGGCGGGGCGGGCCGTCCCCGCCGGCATCGGGGCCTCCCTCGCGCGGGGCGGGGCGGGCCATCCCCGCCGGCATCGGGGCCTCCCTCGCGCGGGGCGGGGCGGGCCGTCCCCGCCGGCATCGGGGCCTCCCTCGCGCGGGGCGGGGCGGGCCGTCCCCGCCGGCATCGGGGCCTCCCTCGCGCGGGGCGGGGCGGGCCGTCCCCGCCGGCATCGGGGCCTCCCTCGCGCGGGGCGGGGCGGGGCGGGCCGTCCCCGCCGGCATCGGGGCCTCCCCCGCCAGCATCGGGGCCTCCCTCGCGCGGGGTGGGGCGGGCCGTCCCCGCCGGCATCGGGGCCACCCTCGCGCGGGGCGGGGCGGGCCGTCCCCGCCGGCATCGGGGCCTCTCTCGCGCGGGGCGGGGCGGGCCGTCCCCGCCGGCATCGGGGCCTCCCTCGCGCGGGGCGGGACGGGCCGTCCCCGCCGGCATCGGGGCCTCTCTCGCGCGGGGCGGGGCAGGCCGTCCCCGCCGGCATCGGGGCCTCCCTCGCGCGGGGCGGGACGGGCCGTCCCCGCCGGCATCGGGGCCTCCCCCGCCGGCATCGGGGCCTCCCTCGCGCGGGGCCGGCCCGCCGACATTGGGACGGCTCCCTTGCGGGGGGTGTGAAAGCCGCAGGAATCGGATCGGCCGCCGCGCGGGGCGGGGCGAAAGCCGCCGGAAGCACCGCGGCCGCCGCGCGGGGGGGCGAAAACCGCCGGAAGCACGGCAGCCGCCGCGCGGTGGGGGCGAAAGCCGCCGGAATCGGAGTGGCTGCCGCACGGGGAGGGGGCAAGCAGCTGGAATCGGGGCAGCGGCGGCACGGGGCAAGCCTGCCGGCATTGGGTCACCCGGAGCGCCAGGGAACTCCCAGAACAGCGGGGCCCTGGGGATGCTGCACGGAGCGGCGGTGGGCATAGCCTGGCCCTGCCGGGTACAGGCAGGCCCGGGAGCCAATGGCTGCCGGTTTGAGGCGGGGCCTCGGCCAGCAAGCGCGCGGGAGGAGCTGGGGGCGGAGCCTCGCTGCAAAAAAAAACCCGGTGCGCCTTATAGTCCGGTGCGCCTTATGGTCGTGAAATTACTGTATTCTTGTGCTCGGTGTTATACCATCCCAGTGCAGAATCCAGTATTTGAAATTGGTCAATTTAATCCTTTTAATCATATCCCAGTGATCGAGTCTATCAAGATTCCTCCTCTTATTAGAGGACATCAAGTTGATTAAATGCAGCTTTCCTTTTGTAAGCCCATGTTGATTCTGCCTGATGATCACATTATTTTTTAAATGCCTTCCAGTAGTACCGGGTATAATATTATACATATTTTTTCAGAAGTTGAGGCTAGACTAACAGATCTGTAATTCCTCAGGTCTGCCCTCATACTCTTTTGTTTATGGGAACAACACTGTCCAGTTTCCAGTCAGTAAGGACTTCCCCAGACTTCCAAGACCTCTGGTAGATAGTTGAGAGGGGTCCTGCTATGATATCTGCCACTGCTTTGAGAACTCTGATTAGTTCTGGTTCATGAACATGAAGGAAACACTACACAGACACTTCTGGATTAGCCCAGAACTGTCAGCTGCCCTGTGGGAATAATCCATGTCCCACAAGACCAACATAATTTATTCATCTCCCAGCTCTGTCAGTCAACACTTACCAACATATTTTGGTAGAAAACTGGCACAGGCTCCTACAGCTCAACAGCTGAGCTGCGAAGGTCCACTTCCTGGCCTGGAAGGTGACATTTCTCTACATGAAGCAGTGCACTCTTGATCAATGATTTTTCTTTGGCTTTTTTTTTTCTCTCTTCTCTGTGGTATGATCAGATTATTTTAAAGGTGAAAGCTGATTAAAGGTGAAATAGAGCAAAGCATATAGGTTTGACACTAGTTTTAGACTGCCAATCTCAGAGTGCTGTGTGAAATGAGAAACTGTGGGTGTCCCCTTCCTGGAAGTGTTCATGGCCAGGATGGATGGCATTCTGAGCAGCCTGGTCTAGTGCCCCAGGTGCCCCATCCATGACATTGACCACAGTATTACAGTAATTTCACGACTATAAGGCGCACCCTTTTGACTAAAATTTTCCCCCGAAACCGGAAGTGCGCCTTATAGCCCGGTGCGCCTTATCTGATGGACAAAGTTGCGACATTTGCCACCCCGGAAGTGCGAGCCCTCAACAGTCCCCAGCCGAGCAGAGCCCGCCCGGCGGCGGCATCAGGCCAGCGCCGGGCTGGGGCAAGCCCGCCGGCATCAGGGTGGCCCCCACGCGGGGAGGGGGAAAGCTGCCAGAATCGGAGCAGCTGCCGCATGGTGTGGGGGGAAAGCTGCCGGAATCGGGGCAGTGGCGGCGCGGGGTGAGCCTGACGGCATCGGGTCACCCGGAGCACCAGGGGACTCCCGGAGTGCACCGGCAGTGCGGGGTTCCCGGTGTGCCAGGGGGGTGCGTGACTCCCGGAGCACCAGGGAAATCCCGGAGCAGCGGGGCCCTGGGGACGTTGCAGGGAGCGGCGGCGGACATAGCCCGGCCCCGGGGACGCTGCACAGAGCGGCGGCAGGCATAGCTCGGCCCCAATGGGTACAGGTGGGCCCGGGGGCCAATGGCTGCCAGGTTGAGGCGGGGCCTCGGCCAGCAACCGCGCAGGGGGAGCTGGGGGCGGAGCCTTGCTGCAAAAAAAAAGTGCGCCTTATAGTCCGGTGCGCCTTATCTGATCTACAAAGTTGCGAAATGTGCCAGTTCCCAGGGGGTGCGCCTTATAGCCCAGTGCGCTTTATGGTCGTGAAATTACTGTAAATACATAATGTCCCTTCCAATCCAAATCATTCTTCGATTCTGTATGGTTTTCTGTGTGGGTGGATATGGATGCTGACTCCCCAAAAGGAAGCCCAGCAGGATGGTTCTTCCAGGCAGGAAATCCCTCTGCCTATGGCATAGTTATTGTCTTCCTGTAAAAAGATTTTTGCAAAGTTATCTCAGACTTCATCTTCATTTATGGTGAGTTATGCACTTGAATTCAAAAAGCACAAAGAAATTCCTGTCTAGGTTTTTCTGGCTTAAGTATTCTAAGTACATATCACTAACTGAAAAGGATACCACCATGGTGAAAATTTGGATTTCATAATAATCCAAGCATTTCTTCCCTGATGCCTGTAGTCATCTGAAATCAGAGACCCCTAGAACAAAGAGATGATTCAGCACTTCAGAAATAAAATGTGCAACACTGATATGTGCCTTGACTCAAGATGCAGCACTGGTACTGAGGCCAAGGTGTGGCTTTTCAAAGTTAACCTTCCATGCACACACAGTGAACCAAACAGGCAATCCAAAACCGCTCTCATAAAGAGGCTTCTCTGGAAGAAAACATTGACAGTAATGGGGCTAGAAAAGCAAATTAAGTCTTCCTAGGAAATGAAATCTACAGTAATTTCACAAATACAAGCCACACCGTTTTGACTAAAATTTTGCTCTCAAACCGGAAATGCGGCCAATATTCAGGAGCGGCTAATATGTGAATAATTTTCTGACATTTACAACCCCAGAAGTGCCAGCCAGGGTGCTGAGCCGAGCGCCTGCCAGTAAAACCCAGGATTTCGTGATTGTTACAAATTGGATACTGTGTTGCGCAGTGAGTGCCGGCCAGCTCAGTGCCGGTAGTGTGGGGGGAGGGAGGGAGGCAGGGGAGTTCCCTACTTCAGGCGGGGGAGAGGCAGGGGGCTCTGTGCTGACATCCCCACGACTCGGGGAGGAGGCGGAGGGTCCGCCCCCCCTCTCCGCCGCCGCCCGCTGCCGCCACGCCGGGAGCGGGGCTGGGGCGAGCGACCCCAGAGGCGGCCGCCAGCCCTGAGAGGCCCCGCCGAGCGGCCCCGCCAAGCTGGGCCGCCCGGCGCCGTCAGCAGCCCCTAGCGGGCCGAGCCTGCACAGCCCGAGCCGAGCCAGTAAACCCTGCCCTGCTGCGGTTCCGTTACTATTTGGCAACTTTGTTGCACGCGGGTCCTCACTACGAACGACAGAGCGGCTTATATTCAGGTGCGGCTTATTCATGGACAAAAAACGAAATATTTGCCAACACCCAGAGATGCGGCTTATACTCAGTGCAGATTGTATTCGTGAAATCACTGTATCTATTTGTGAAGAAAGAACAAATCCCACTTCTCCATCACAGCTTCTACCATTTAAGCGTGTGTGTGGTATGAATATGATATATGTATATACAAAAGGCATATATAAATTTTTATATATATGTGTATGTGTGTGCACATATGGTAAAAGTCATGATGGAGTGGTGAGATTTGTTCTTTCTTCCCAAACAGACAGAGATATAGATATATGGTAAAATAAAATAATTCTGAAATGTTAGTTGACTGGAAAGAAGAGGGAGAGGGAAAAATAATATATCTTCTATATATGTTTTATAATACTAGGAGGTATTCAGGCTGGAGTGATAGCAGTTGTATAAGAAGTGGCACCAATAAATAAATTATAGTTTTGCATAAAAAGATGGGAATTTGGAATACACTGTGAAAGTAGTTTGGGAATCACTGAACAATTTCAGTGAGTTGCTTTACATCCAGCCACTGCAGCCATCTGTCAGTTAAATGACAGCTCTACTGGTAAACAAAAATGATGTTGCTATTGCAAATGTATGTGCCAACAGTGAAAGTAGGTGTCTTCAACAGAAATAGATTGTATCTTCTCTAAATTCATATAACTCATGGCCTTATTATCATTGCAGGGAAAAAATACCTATCACATTTTAATACTTACATGGCAGTATTCTTCATTTGCATAATTGTTTAACACCACTTCAGTCTTTTTGAAAAGTGATGTTGTGATTAAAGGGATCATATCTTGAAACTCACAAACTATTGAAACTTTTACTCCTTGATGAAAAAAATGAATCTATGAAGAGAGAGAAGGAATTTGTATCATAGAGGAAGGCCAGCAAGGTTACAGATGCTTTTGGATATAAAAATAATTCCCTTTATTGATCAGATTTTTCGTCACTACCAACAATATAATCTACTATGATTTGACACCTGGGTTTTTTGGGTTTTTTTCCTTATTTTGGCACTTGGTAGGTTTCCAAGGTTTAATTGATAGCAATTGTTAGAAAATCTCTCTATTTGAAAGCAGATATTCATATAACTTTTTCAAAGCCTGTTTGATAAATTTAAGGAAAATGGTAAAATTGTCCTAGAGGCCAGTACTGTGCTTGTAGCAAGGCATTATTACCTGCATGGCAGTGACTGAGGGTGAGTGGTGCCAGTCACTGTTGAATTCCAGGGATGTGGGCCGCATCAGAGCTAGTGGTGAGCTACTACTTGTTATCCACCTGGAGTCAATCCCAAGACTTCCCAATCTGCTTTACACTTTAACACACCGTACATTAAAGTTCAGATTCTTCAAGTAAAATGAGGCACTCACATGCCATTTTGAGAGTTTAAATCCAGTGTGGGGGAGCACTGCCAATAATGACACTCAGGGCTGATCCCAAAAGCAAAGGAAACTGAATATTCTGTCTTTGGATATATCCATCCACATAATCCTTGGCACCTTTATGCTGCACTGGCCCCCTTTTCCACCTTCCTAATTAGGCCCTTCTGGGAGGCATAAAAGAAGAGTTTCCTTGCTTGAAGTGCTTAAGTACCCAGCTAAGGCTCTGGCCCCACCACATCCACATAGATGAGGAAGAACTTTCCTACTTTTCCTCTTGTAGCTCCATCACAGTTTTGCCGGATGGAGGCTGTCCTGCTGCAGACAGGTGTTTTGTCCTGTTTTGTTAGAAAGCAAATGAAGATGGATGTATGGATCAATGGTAGGGAAACTCAGGTAGAAGGGCAGAGAAGTCCTTGTGTTGAAGGAGTGTTTGTTGTATTCAAAGGGAAATAGCTTAATGAGAGGACTGAAAGCTTCCAGCTCCACATGCTGTTGTTTGCTGATGAAGGCATTCTTCATGCAGGTGGGAGGCATGGATTACTGTCCCTCGGGCAGAGAGCAGGGAACTTAGTGCTGTTAATGCTCTAATCACTCAGGAGCTGGTCCCAAAGGATATCAAGACTTTCAAGTATCTGAACCAAATTTAATACCTAGAAGAAAAGACAGCACCATGGACTAAGACTTTCTGTTTTTCTGATAATTGGTGTTGAAATCATTGCCTACAGAAGAAGCTTCTAGGTTAGAGATTGTGGGTGATCGAAATGTCAGTCTTCCTAAGTCCACAATTATTCTGGAATTTATTGCTAATCTTTTTTCTCTTTTCCTTCTTTTAAGAAGCACATAGAATTTGACAATGTGATTTGGACCCCTCTCATCTCTACCTTTGACTCATTACCATATTTAATAAGTTTTAAATATACAGAGTGAAGAAAAATTCTTGTGTAATACATGCCAGTTATCTATTCTAGTTCACTGCCACTTGTTTATTTCCCCCAAAGCAGGGCTGTAAACTTGGTTAGCCTTTCACCTTTTTTTCTCTATGACCATGTATGTCTACAGCAGGTACACCGAAACTGAAGATGGGAACCATGGGAAACTCACATTTGTTATTTAATTATAAACTTGACATTACACATCATGCAAAATTAAAATCTCCAGCTTGTTCTTGCCCCAGTTATTTTGAGAACATTCTCTTCAGGGTTTTAACAACCCTTTGCCATAGATGGCACAAATGCATGCTCTTTCCAGGTGATGGAATATGATAATTTTTGACTGTGGCCTTCATTTTATTTATCACCTCAGTCTAGTAAAGTCACCACATCTAGTTGGCTGAGTTTTGGAGAAGGCACTGTGTGCAGGACTGTTTCACATCTGAGATATGGCTGTAACGGACATGGGAAGTCCAGGCCAGGATGAGGCATAGCTACCCAGTCATCCTCCAGTGTTGTATTTGTAGAATCATAGAATGGCTTGGTTTGGAAGGGACCTTTTTCATCCAGTTCCAGCACCCTGCCATGGGCAGGGACAGCTGCCCTTAGACCAGGTTGCTCAGAGCCCCATCCAATCTATTCTTGAACTGTGCCAGCGATGGGGCATCACATCTGTGCAACTGGTCCCAGTCCCTCACCACCCTCACATTTGCAGTGATTAAGTCTAGGGTAACCCTAGTTCAGGCACTGGGAGGTGTCACCTCCAGACAAAGCAAAAAATAAGGTAAGGATGGAGCAACTGGAAGAATATTTGGCTCTGGAAGAAGTGTGGGTTTCCATTATGTAATTGCAGTTATAAAAAATGCTAACACTGCAAACTGCCATAATTTAGTTTCTACTAAATTGACCTTCCTTTTGGACTTTGCCAGAAGGCTTGATTCATTAAAACTCATTGAGTTATTAGAGATATTTGGTTGAAAATTACTTCAGGAACAGAAAGCAGTCATGACAGGCTGAATCATAACTTCAGAAGTGAACCTTAGTAACTCAGAGGAGATAATGTTGACTCAGATTTCAGCCCATTTCTATCCATAAGTGTGCATTTTAAACTTCTGTGCTGTAGGAAGTAGAAATAGCTTGTATTTTTTTTCATTTGTTTAAATCTGAGGATATTTTTGATGCCTAAATTATTTTCTCTTCCTATCTGAAGGAAGTTTTGATTTCAATGGTTTACCATAAACTGAGAATAATGCCTTGTACTTTCTTCAATCATTAGACTCACAGATTACTCTACAAGTAGGATTCCTTTTAAGCTTTCATAAACACTTACTCTAGCATCTCACTTAAAAATATCTAAGCATTCTATTATATCAGTGCATGCAGCTCTATGCTCTTATTAAATCAAGTGTGTCATCTTGTGCTCCTACTACCTTAGAGACACAGGAGGCAGTGCTCTGAAATTGTCAAGGGACATGAGAATGTAGCCATTATATTTTATACAGCATGCTAAATGATTAATATTTGTAAATTAATGCATTTTAATTGTATGTGCATGAGACACTCAAAGCCTTGTAAATATATCTGAGAGACTCGTTTGAAAAAAAATACACCTGACAACTTCTCTTTTCCTATTGGATTCCATTTGGGCTAGTCAAGTGAAAAAGCAAAAGTGGCATGGAAGAATCATAATACACAAGGTATAGAGTATTTCTGAGCAATTATAACATGCCTAGGAAGGTGTTGAAAAACATAAGGCTGAAAGGCCAAATTACTTTACCCACTTGAGAAATGCAATAATTCCCCAGAAATGCACCGCCTGGAGTATATTATTACTTTATGAAATAGAATTCATGAATAGAAAGAAAGAAAACGGTGAGGAGTGGGATAGGCCTAGCCTAGTATTATAATAATATAATAATATAATAATACTAACAAATAATGCTAGTACTAAAGTGAGTATGACATCAGTCACAGCCAATCAAACAGGCTCAGTAATGTCCAGAGTACTGCAGACATTTCATAATTAAGTAATAAGACATGACAGGGCATGAATTGTGTTGTATTAATTCTTGCCGGGTGTGTTGTTGGAAGCCAAGAGGATGAGGGCTGAGTGCCATTGGTCCAGCCAACTGTGAATTAATCCTTTCTCATTCTCACAATGGAACCTCTTATTGTGGTTTTATGAAATGTTAATTTTTAAAATATTTATATTGTTAATTAAGTGATGAGTTTCTAAGCCATGATGGCAATCAGCACAATTCTTTCTGTAATTCTGAGCAGTGAATTGTGCTGTCTGCTACTCCCTACTCACATCTCCACACTCAGTCAAACCAGCTGTTTTCTATTGTCCGTTTGCTAATGTATTCTAATATCCTGCCTCCTAATGCCTACTCTCATATTTGCATTCATTTGCATATAAGAAGCATCTAGATATGCCAGTAATGGTTAGTGAAGTCCTTTGAGTATATAAAGTGCTATGGAAGTGCTAAAGACGGCTTTTGTTTACTATTCATGGAAAACACTGATGTAGTGGGGGGGGTATTGTGGATGTCCCTTGTCACTTAGAACTTTGTTCCATGCATTGTGATTGGGAGCACTGGGTTTTAAAACTAAAAATAATGCTTTTGGGGTTTGTGCATTTGTAAAATTAGGACATCTATTTTTCTTTGCTACTACATGACTCCCAGTCAGATCCCACTTACTCAGGTTGTCCGTTTTCTGTATTATTTTATGTAGTGCTCTACAATGCTCTTTAATTTAGTATAAAGCATTTTCTTTGGTGATCTGAGACTGGCTTGGGACCTAGTGCTGGTGTTTTACATCTCCAGTAAATGTTTTTGCTTTGATCTCAATAGGAGCCACTTCACACTTTCTAGGCTCATGGAATCTACATTCCTGAACAGACTGCAGAAGATTTATCACCAGAGGCATCCTGAAAAGTACATCATGTTTTGCTATATAAAATCACAAAGGGAGATGCCTAGGCAAGCAAGAAATTCCACCTGGGCATTTGTCTGTGATTGCTGTTCTGCTATTACAGTTAGAAATGCTCAGTAACATATAAAAGTCCCTGAAGTGCTACTGAAGCGACAGAGATGATTCTGTGACATTCATGTGCAGGGCAGGGTGTCAATGTGACCTACCAAATGTCCACACCAGGATTATCAGGGCCAGAGAACAATGACAGTGAGAAAACTTGAACTTCTGAAATGAAATTGCAGAGATGAATGCCAAGACACTTATTTTGTAGGTCAACATGAAGATTGAAATGTCTAAGTAATATCACTGGAACAGGCATAAAAATCCTGCACTGGCTAGTAGATAAATGACATACTTTTCTGACCCAAATACCAGTTACTTTATTTTGTGAGCAAAGATATGAAAAAGTTTATTTGGTAAACATCCAGCAAGCACACACTATTTAAAAATGTTGATAGAAATCACACTTTTACATGTCATTTTTTCCCAAGTCCTTCATACATTTAACTTGTCTCTGATGGTCTGTTGTTGTAGTAACCCAAACACATAATTGAAACTTGAAACAACTAAAGGGATCACCCATATTTAAAACTGCCACTGTAACCACAGGTAGAAAAACTATAATTACCAGGACTGAGATGGTCATTCATTATTGCCAGCATCCTAGGATTTGAGCCAGATCATTTATCAATGCTTATCTTGTAACCAAAGGGAAAAAAATCTTATTGCATGTTGTAATCATGCACTTGACATTCAGTATCTGGGTCGAAGCACTTTATAAAGTCTACATTTATTTGTACTTCAAAAAAATGTTTTCTTTTTCACCTAGACACACACACACATATAACTTCTTTTCCAAAATCAAAAGATGATTCAAATTTTAGAAGTGTCTCATTCTGAAGGGCATTGAGAGATGTCCTTGGAGTAAGGAAGACAGCAATGGCCAGGTAGCAGGTCAATAGTATGTCATATTGAAAATTATATTATTCAGTGTATATAAATGTATATAGAGGTCCATATACAACCCAAATAAGATACGTACAATGTTGTTAAGATATATTTAACTAAATTATTTGAGTAGCTTTTCTCAGACCACCACTTTGCTGGACCCACCTTCATCCAGTCCCTTTGCAAGGACATGAAGCAATTTTGTCTTGAAGCAGGCAGTCATGAATCTAGGCAGTGTAGCATTTCTCTGTAAAAGGAAGCAAAATATTTCTTCCCAATATTAGGTGGTTTGGACTCTCCCTGCATCTGGATGTTACCTACTGGTCCCCTTCGCTGATGTGTTTTTTAGTATGCCTTTTGTGACTGATGTTTGAGAACACTGCCAGTGCAAAGTCATTCTGGTCCAAACGTTTTAATTTCCATCATTTACCCCTCTGGGCAAATGAAGTCAGGCTGATGCCTTGTCATCTGGAATAGTGGACACAAGTTATAGTTTAACTGTGAATTATTTTATGTGTGGCATCAAGATACTTTTCAGTAATGGCCATGCAGTAAATTATGTATTTAAACAAATAAATAAAATAAAATAAAATTATATATATATATATTATATATATGTGAAATCAGAGTTCCAGATTAATGTGTACTTACTGTATATGCACTTTGTTTTGCTCTATGACTCCTCAGTCCTTTAAACTTCAATTGCCTTGCTTTTCATCAGGTTTTCTTGGAAGGTAAATGACTATTAAGGAAAAGAACACTATTTATTTGGTGGTGGTTTTTTTGTTATGGATTTTGTTATGGATATGTTGAATGGTTATCAAAACAGTATCTGATCTGGCTTACTATCAAGTGCTTGATAAACTTGTGCTATTCCTGTGGAAACACTGCTTTAGAAGCGTGTCTTTTCTGTTCAGTTTATTCTTTACCAGAACACAAAGTAAATGTTTTCCTCTCCTTAGTGATTCTTGCACTTCCAATTCACATCTCAAGTCTGTTTCACATATGTGGGTATTTAGTGCCACTTAAAACACACTTGGTTTCAGCTTCCTAGGGAATGATTCAAAAGACTAAACATAGGTGCCTAATACCATTTAAATGCCTGAGGATATCCTGCCTGGCATCCAGCTGCAGCTTCAGCAGGGCTCTGGTCTCCCACAGATCTTATGTTGTCTCTCTCAGGCTCATGCAGATGCTCTGAATACTCCAGGATGTTTAAAGCTCTATGGAATGACAGTGCAGAGGCACCTGTTCTGCTCCCTGCTCTCTGCAAGCACTCCTGGAGCAAGCAGCACAGGTTTGCATTTGTGTTTCTGTGTTTCTAAATGCCACATGTAGGGGCAAGCCAAAAAATGATCAGGAGCACTTGAATAGTCATGAATATTTACATCCTTCTACCCATCATACAGTAAAGCATGAAGCCTCATATTCTCATTTCTTAAACAATCAAAACATACTTGTAGATCAAATTTAATGCATATATTTTTTCCGTTTGAATACATCGTGATTAAAAGTTCATGACCTTGATTATATTATGCAATTTGAAAAATCGCCAACAATGTCCATGGTGATTAAATATTCCACTTTGTAATTATTTTGTAACTTTTGTTCTGCTCTTTGCTCACTCCAAAAATTATCATAAAATTTTGAAAGATGTCCTCAGTGCAGAATATGTCCATAAAATATTAAATATTCAATTTTCCTCTATCATGGCTTGAAAAATTCATAATTACATGATGATCCACATAATAACTCATTCTGAAAAGTCATATATGGCACTCCCCCTGTGACTGAGTTAATAATTTACTGCTGTGTGGGATTTTCACTCTGCACTGTTAGTCTTGGGAACATTTATTAAGCAAATGTTCATTTGCAAAGATCAGAATGTGAATGAAGAGGGTAAGAATTTAATGAGGAGTGACAGACAGGTGAACTGATTCCATATAGTTCTTTACTACAGGAGAAAGCAGATAGCTTTATCTTTCATAGCCTCGATAGACACATGAAATGAAATATAGAAGACAGGGGGCAAAAGGAAAAAAAAGGTACTTTCCTAGAAGGGCCAATGGAAGGATAAATCAGTGGAACTCATGAATGTGATTCAGACCAGTTGAAATGGTTGGTTTTAGTCTATGCTTTTGGACTTACATAGAAGTGATATTTAGACTTTTTAAGATATTTGCCCATTTTTTAATAGAGTACTTCTAACATTGAAAAAATAAAGAGCAAGACAAGTTTAAATTTTAGGTTCAAAATGCATTCTAGTTTATGGACAGCCTTCATAGTTTTCAAATGTAAGAAACACAACCGATATAAAATGAGAACAGATGTTACAACTTGATCTACATTTTTTTCAGTAAATAATGAAAGGATTTGCTACACATTAAATGTGTAGCTTCTTTCTACGATTTTGGGTGTTGTCTCATCAAATCTAGGTTAAATAATGTGGATCCTGGGTTTTATTTGCCAAATAAATTCAAGGTAAAAAAGTGCAATGTCACAGAAAGATTTTATAATCGATTCAGAGTTCAGTTTTGCAAAATATCGAACATGCTGTTCGTGATACAGCAAAAAACTAATACATTTATTCAAGACTTTTGAAATAATATCTTGATTAAAAGTAGGTGAGTGCAAATTCAGGTGTTTTACTACCTAAGGGACACATGATTAAATCTGAGATAATTTAAACTATAATCAATTGTCACTGGAGATGTAAAGGCATAAGACACAACTATATTTTCAAAAGATGCCTAAATATAATGTCCCAAAGATTAGCATTTATAATATTTTATAAATAGGGAAAAAAAATATTTGGCACAAGCCTGCATTTTTCAGTTGACTTACTTTATTTATTTACTTTTATTCGTATATGGATGGGGTTTTTTGAGTATACTTTTCTTCTCCATAAAAGTTTAAATTTACTAAAATATTATTTTTCTCCAGAGTCCCAAAACATCATTTTTGACAAGTGAAACATTTATTTCTAAGATCATTGCCAAGATAAAAACAATTCTCGTAAAGATACAAATTATTGTTTGGGTGTGTTATATTTATGTTTTTAACTTTTTGGGGGCTGTGGTGAATAATTGTATAGTCAATGATGCACAGTACATTTGTATTTTTGAGAACTGAAGTAGGACAGCAAAACAGATGTGGGGGAAAAATGATCTAAAATCTAATTTTTTTGAAAAAAAGGGTGCAAAATTTAATTTCATTTAAAAGTTATATATTTTGAAAGGGAATTTTTGGTCAGTGTCAGAATCATTTTCCTGGATATAAAGGCTTCAGTTGAGGATGTTCAGATTTGTTTAGGCATTTGACTTGAATATGGCTTTTAATTTTCAAAGGTTGATCCACAGATATGCTGGAAATGAGACAGGACTTTGGCCTACATTTCTGATGGGCAATACTGACTTCTACCCTTATTAGTGGATAGTTATCTGACAAACTTAAAAATGAACAGACATACACAGAAAAGATTTAGTTTAAAGAGTTTGAACAGGGATATCATAAAGAGAGAATGAGGTGACATTGGGAACTGAAGGGGGAAAAAAGCAGATCAAATTTAATCATATGGACTAAAGATTTATAAGGAGAATTTTTCCTAGAATTTATTCGCTAGGTATGACAGAGATAGGAAAGACCTAATCTCTGATTGCAAGAAAAGAAACTCATTTGACCAAAGACAGATGTATAGCATTACAGTTAATGGAGAGAAATAGGCAGCACTTTTATGGCATAGCCCATTTCATTCTGAAATAGAAATTTGGCAAGATTAGTGATCCTTTAGTGCCTGTTTCTGTAAATGGACCAGAACAGAACTCTATGCTACCTACTTAGATATATCTGTGTGAGATCAGTTTTGTCTGAGGGAACTGTGACCTGCAAAGATGATGTGGCCATGCAAAAAAGCGCAGTCCTTAGGTATGTCTGTTGTGGTTTTCCTCAATACAGATAAAAGGATGTCAGTGCCTTTGTACAGAAGAAAGTAAGTTAAATTTGGTCTGCAGTGGCCTGGGCTACTTTCATTATTCATTGTCTGGAAAGAGTAAGTTCAAGATGGAAGAGGTGTAACAAAGAGTAGCTATGGCAGATGCACGGGGAGTCTACTTTGTATTACTTTTGGGGTCCATCAGAGGTTAGCAAACAGCTTTTAAGTGGAAGCATAGCGTTTCCCCAAAAATATCATCATCCTAATTTCAGCAAAGAAAAAGTGAATGAGAAGGGAGCTAAGAACGTCAGCCCTGTTTGGGAGGAACCCCCACTCCTTGAAGTGAGGTCCTGGTGAGTGATGACTGGTGGTAAAGCCAATCCTTTCACCTCCAGCTGCCATTGGGGTTGCATCGTATCCTAAGAGTAACAACATTCCTTGTTTACTGAACCATATTACTTCCCAGCCAGTGAATCCTAACCTCTCCTATGCTGAAGTCCCTCTCTTGCTTCCAGAGCTTATCCACATTATCACCACTATGTCAAATAGCTTTTCCTGAATTTTTAATCCTAAAATGTTTCATAGAGGTAGAAAGAAAAACAAACCACATTCATAAAGAAACAAAATTGACTGAAAAAGAATAGTGGGTAGAAGGTGTAGAAAATAATTTTTTTATGTCATGGGACTCATTGATCCAAGTAATGGGACTCATTGATCCAAGAGTCCTCATCCAGATCCATTTCTTCAGTATTTGTTTTTAAATTTACCCTTACATATACATATTTTAAAGCATCACTTAAAATGAGTGAGACATTGAGGCAGACAAGGTTGTTGCAAGTAGCTGGGATTAAAGAAGATCACCAGCATCAAAAAATATACAATTTAATTTTCTGATAACTTTGATTGGTAAATACTAAAAAAAAAAAAAGACATTTGCCTCTAAGAAGAAGATTTAAATCTAGTTGAGTTTTCTGGCTTATGTATTTTGAAATAATTTTAGTTATTTACACTAGATGTATTTTCAATGCTACATTACTGGCAATAGATTGTCCTGTACAGGGCCAGATGTTGGACTTTGATGATCTCTTGTGGGGTCTCTCCCAGTTGCACTCACTCTTCTTTCCTGCGCAGACTGGGAGCAGTAGGAGCTACCAACTCCTGTGTGAGCCCTGAGCACAGGTTTCTGCAATGGAAACAGCATCATTCAGACCAGCTTGCCATCCTGTCTCCTGAATTATACAAATTGTACTGTTCCATGGTTGATATAAATCAGTTTTGCCACAAGGCCTGGGATCCAGCTCCACTTTTCTACCGAGTCTAGGTGTCCACATGAAGATGCCATCCTGCGAGTGGTGGCTCCCATGACAGTCAAAGGACATCCAGTTCTGGATTCAGTTGCCTGAACAGAAGGACTTTACAGCTGGGACAACTACCAGACAGGTCCATGGTAGGCTTACAGCTTTCTGGACCAGCAGCTGAAGGCCATGCAGGCTATACCTGCTCTGCAGAGTCCCACTCCAGGCTTCATCAATAGCATAGATTAGATCTCCATGCTTAGCTCACATTTACCTACACAGACTCCTAAATGCAGAGCTCTTAATGTCAATCTCAATCTTGCCCCTCAGACCTACTTCAGCTGCTTCAACACAGGCATCTAAATAAAGATGTTTCAAGCTGGATTCCACTGACTGTGACTCAGGATAAGAGTTTCTGTGAAGTGAAAAAAAGTTTCTATACTTACACAATTAAACCAAGCCCTAAGTGTTTCTTGGTATGTATTTGAGAGGAAAGAGTGAATAAAAAGCTCTGAAGAGAGTTTAACCTGAATTTCAGGTGTCATAAACATTGAAAATAAGGACTTGTAACATTTTCAAAAATTTTCACTACTCTTTTTTATTTGATTTTTTTTTGCATCATTGCCATTAAAATCAAATGCTTCCAAGAGATGTTAATGTTGAGTGTTTCCTTTCTAGCTCATGGCTTAAATGATGCACAGCTTCAGACAATACTGTAGACTTTGTGTTTTGCCTGTCAAAACAAAACAAAACAAAAGCCGACATCTTCTCTAAACAGCTTTAAAACGGCTTCTTTTAAAAAGATGTTTCATTATGCCATTGATGAACTCATGTAGTGCAAAAGAAAAGCAATTGGTCAGATCTCCCTAGTAGGTACAAAACCTGTTCTGCTGCTTTTATCCCACCTTATAAACGGCT
The DNA here is from genome assembly GCF_009819885.2 of Catharus ustulatus. Lineage (NCBI taxonomy): Eukaryota > Metazoa > Chordata > Aves > Passeriformes > Turdidae > Catharus > Catharus ustulatus. The sequence goes on along the minus strand of NC_046222.1, from coordinate 74,141,436 downwards.
TAGCACAAAGAGTTCCTGCCAGAACTTAATGCTTTGGGCTTTCTGTATGTAGTAGTGGATGGTGCCCCAGGACCAGAGTTCAGAGCATCACTACTGAGATTTAAAATCCACCAGGGTGAAAAGGGAAAAATAAAATGTCAAGATTAGCATTTGGCAGCTCCAGTTGTTTGTTAAATCTGAGAAAAAAACAGGAAGAAGTAGGCAAAATAGGCTTGCTGATTCTATTTGGATATTTGTTATTTATACTGTGGCATTTTGCAATGACATATATGAACAGAAGTTTGGTAGAAATTTACAGAACGTTTTGATTGCATTTGCTGTGCACATAAGAGTTTCTGGAACTTGGACATAAGAATGAAATAAACATGATATCAAAGCTCATTAGAATTAAAAAACCCCATAACACTACTGTTAATAGGACAGTAAGAGCCATAAACTATGTATTATAAATAGGCTTGAACAGTTCATAACCTAGATAGCCGAACCATGTGTCATATAAACTCCTGTTAAGTTAGCAAAGCTACATCAAAAATTTCACATTTTTCAGGTCAGACCTTGTCATTGTCATGAGTCCCTTAATGCTATAATGATAATCAACATATAGGTGTACTAAGACTATTTTGAAGTACTTCATCAAGAGATCCAATTTACAAATACATGTGAAAGCTACATAGCTGAAGGGAAAATACATTTAGTGAGAAGAACAGCTTATTTCTGCAGAAGAGCCCCCTGACCTCTGCTCAGCAGTTTGTTCCCAGATATCTACTGTCTGCTATCTGCTATCTATCTACTATCTACTATCAGTATGGGATGTGCCAAGCCTTTAGAAAATTTACTTAATAATTAGTATTAATGCAGGGTGTAGTTTTTTCTTTCTTAGATGCAGTGTCACAAAATTTCTGACAACTTTGACAATTATCATTAGACTTTTAGGCCAGCTAATTGAAGGACAAATATCTCTCTAATTAGCCTATCTTTATAACTATCTTAATCTAAAAAGCTACAGACCATATGATTTAAAATTACAATTCAGTTTTGAGCTCATAACTCCCTTTATTTAAGAAATTAATAGAATAAAATCACGGAGGTCTTAAATTACATTGCAAAAAGTACTAAATAAAACATGCTATTAAACACAATAATAAAAGAAGGAAAGAGCTCAAAAGTCATTTACACCACAGGTACACCATTAATGAAGAATATGCACTCAAATGTTTTCAATCACAGAGTAAAAATATTCCATGACATGATGAAAAACTGTCAGTTGCAAAGTAAAGAAATTCTTCAAATTAAATTGCACTAAATAACTGTCTTTGGCAAGATAAATCTTGTCTTCCTTTGATCTCCTGATAATGCCAACATATACTTTTGAGAGGTCTGGAAAGAAACCCACAGAGGATCCTCACTTGCCAAAATCAGTAACATTCATTTCCATGCCTGAGAGACAGAAATGCTGGCTAATAAGAGAAACATGCTCACTGGAGGCAGGAGGAACACTTGTTCGTGCCTAGTTCAGTATAACAGAGTGACTGCTGAAGAATGATTCAGTCTGATAAAACTCTTAGGTGTAGGACTGTCACACTTGTTTTCTGTATCTGCCAAACTCAGTAAGGTTCCCTTATGCAAGTCAGCTCTGCCTGGGGGCTTGTCTATCTTGAACATTCAAATTTCCAAAACAATTCTATTGCTTTCTTTCATGAGTCAGTATTTGTGCTCTATCTTTTCAGTTTTGCTTTTTGTCTCATTCTTCATCTCCTTTTTGGCTTGTAACACCTCTTTGGCACATGCAGGTCCAAATGTGATGCAGAGCCAAATCCATGCTTTCAATTTATGAAAGGTAAGTTATGTGTGTTCCCTTTGCATAGGAATCTTTTTTATTTCATGCTAAGCATGAAATAAATTTGTCAAGGAGGCAAAACCTCTCTCTGTCTTTCACATACCTTGTCTGTTATGCTGGGATTCAGAATAGGGTTCTGTCAGGATACCACAGGTAAAAATAAAGTGTACATGGGAAATCTTCCTTGTTATGAACACCAGTAAATAAATAAATAAAGTCTTGATAGACTTTATGAACACCTGAGAGCTATTGGCCCACACGATGTTATTTAATTCACTTAAGCATATTTTTAAACAAGGCAAGCTTAAGGATCACTTACTGCATTTCCCAAGAAACCTGGACTCATCCTGTGCATAGTGCAACAACGTTCCATTAATGAACATCTGCTTGGTACTTCTCCTCCTTATACCAGAACCACAGCTCAGAAGATAATGTTCCAAATTTTCTTATGAGCTTTACTATGTTGCTTATTTACACATGGTAGCACACTTCGAAATTTTTAAAATTTGAATTTGCAATATTTATCAGAATTGAGAGATGTTTTACCAGGGAAGACATGATTAAATTTTCCAGTAATCTGAGATGCCTAGGATCTTTGTTTTAAACATTTAGCCTTTTACCATGCTGTATTGTATAAGCACAATGGTGTTTAATGTTATCAGTGAATAATCAGATGTTGTACATATCATGTTTCTTTCCTTTTCTCTTTTCCTTACTCCAGAACTTTTAATGCCTTCTTCATATTTTCACCCGAACTTTGTCATCCTGTTCTCCCTTTCCTCTCTTTCTTTACCCTGTCACTTTCCCTGGTCAAGTCTGGGAGTGCTGGCTCCTTCCCAGATGGACTCTCATACTCCATTTGTTCCACTCATTCTCCCCAGTTCACCAACTTTTCCCTGCCTCCAGCTCTCAGCCAACCTGGCTTTATACATAGCTTTGTTTTGACACTTTGGTTTCCTGTAAATGTTCTAGATGTTTTGCCAAAACAGCCTCAGCTTCAGTCATCCAGCTCTTGAGTAAATTTGCAAATCAACTCTTTATAACTTCTGCTTCCTTTGTTTGGTGTATGTTAGTAGAACTTTCTGCACCGGTAGGAGGTCCTCAGACAAACTCTGAAGAGGTCTGAGCTGGGAATTTTTACTGCGGCTTTCCAAAATCTTACAAAATGGCCAGATGGGAATAGATGCTCACAAAGACAACCAAAGGCTCATTAACTTTACCTAAAAATGTAACTTTCTTACTGGTGCTTTTAGAAATTCTTAAAACCTTCAGCAAAAAAGCAACCAGCCAGCCAAAAACTAACAAAACACCGGGCTCAGTCTAAATCTGTTCACTCCTTACTAACACATTAGGCTAAACAGTGAAATACTCACAAATTTTTTGCTAAAAGCACATGAGCCTTTGCAAGAAATGTGAAGTAAATTTCTCATTTTAAGGTCAATAGTCCCTGACTACAATCACTGTTAGATCCCAGTTCAGGGATTAAAATTTGGAAAAGCTATGTCTGTGAGTCTAGAGTGGGAGTACAGAATACTATAGAATAGAACAGTTAGCCTGGAAGGGGACTTACAGCAATAATTTGTTTCAACTGCAATTGGATTTATTGGAGGAACTGTTGGACTGAGATCCCAAGGACAACAAGAAGTGAGGACAATATTATGTGGTTGACTTTACTGCATAAAAAACTTTATTCACCTCCCTAGCTGTGAACTTGTCTCAGTCTCCATAGGATTGCAATACAGGGATAACATGGCAAGTGGGAAATTTTGCTTTTATGTATTGTAGAAATAACTTCCAGAGGGACTGGTATAAAATCCCTCATGTTTGACATTGTTGGTTGTTTTGAGAGGATGAACATCATAACAAACCACATGGAGTATGTAGGTCAACAATCACATAAACTCCTTTTGTTCTAAGGACTAATTGAGACCTCCAAGAACGTCATGGTCCAGGAGAGGACAATTCTGTAGTATTCTGTTGTCTCCAGAATTCCCTTGAGCAAATCTGATTTACTCAAGCTTGACACTAAAGCCAGAAGCAGATCCCCACTGTACAACAAACAGGGCTATTAAATGATTCATGGTTTATTGCAAGGATTCTCTTTTCAGGATTAATACTGCTAGTTATACATTTATGGTTAACACCATACAAAACGGAACAAATCTCTTCAACATAAAAGTACAAAGTAGTTCTAGAGAGCTAGAAGCCAGTTATAATGCACAGAAAATCAATGCATACATGTTGATATAATGGGCTAATTATGGATGTTATTATGAAACGTATATGTTGAAGAGGGAAGGAAAATAATTTATGTATGTCATAGAGGAGGTGTCTCTAGAACTTTCTAAATATATTTATGCTATATTTTTCCAGGGAGAGATTTTATTAGTCACAGTTAAATTTATTATGTAGACAAAATAAAATAGTTTCTGACATTCTGTATTCGATTCAATTTTTACACATCATTAATTTTTTTTTTTGCTCTGGAGTTCTGAAAAATTAGTTCCAATTGAGATATGAGTTCTAAATATTTCATTTTTAGAAAACAAAAACGTAAAGTTTCTTGCTTTTGTGGAGTTGGCACACTCTTCTGCAATCTCATGGCTACAGCTGTAGATCACTGTTTCTAAGAAATCTCCCAGCATATAATTGGATTTCCCTACTGCTTCTTTTTCCTTGCAAACAATACTTCTTCATATTTCTGGAATGATTGATGTAGAGATTAGTCTCATTTACAAAAAGAACCCCAATTATAAATTATTTCTTGAGTTTCAAAGGAAGGAGGAGTTCTGGGGGAAAAGTAATAAGAGTAAATAATTGTAAACAAATTACTGATTATCCAGATCTCTTTGCGTAATGATTTGTTAGTATGTTTCACTATATATTGAATCCCAAACAGGCAAAAAGAAATTCAGTGTCAGGTAGGCTAGTTAAATAGTTGAGGTCAGAAAACACATATATAAGTGCTAAAGATCCTATGTGCAATGTACAAACACTAAAATTTATACCTGTAGTGGAAATATGAGGTACGTGTACATTGAATACCAATATGTATAAACCCTGTATTTACATAGATGCAATATGCATACGAGTAACAGCATATATATATTCACATACATGTAAATGTTTCACCGAAGATTTTATGTAGAATTACGCCACAAAATAAGCTGTGCTTCCAAAAGGAAAATATTTTGTAAGATATGTAAACTGCAGTGAAGGCTGCATTGAAGTACTCAAAAATTATTTGGTTAAAGGGTAAATACACCTTGTACCTCATAATGAAAATCTTATAGGTAGGGGTGGAGATTAACACTGCAGGCTGTCTGCAGAATATTAATAAAATTCAATATAGTTTCTAAAAGGTATAATTTATATTTTGTGGAAATGAGTCTCTTTTCTAATAAAATTCTTCTGTCCTTCATTCTGTTCATATAATTTTTCTATAAATCATCCTGTAGGAATTTTTTCTAAATATTCATCTCAGAGAGAACCTATTTAAATAAACCCTCTTAGCAAGGTATTTCAGAATTAAAATTACACCATGAGCAATGCTTTATCCAATATGCTTCCTTCTATAGAATTTTTTGTGACTAAACCAATATTTTGCAGAATTACATTATGTTAAAATAGCTGATCTGAGGTGAGGCTTCTAGTATATAAACACTATGTAAAATGATCAACAAATTACCTTTAACCATTTTAATTTAACTGGTCTCTGAACCTATGCAAAAGTAGTTGATTTTCTTTCCACATCTACATATATAGTGATAAAAAACCTAAGGGCATTGCACACAATGAAAGAATAAGAAAGGAGAAAAGTGCTCCTGGTTATACTTTATTTTCTTGGATTTGCAGTAAACTAGAACCTTATGCCTTTTGTAGTTGTGTAGAAATAAAGTCTCTGATGTCCCTGGAATTCTTGGGGACATTTGATCAAAGAAATGGGTAGATTGTATTTTAATAGCGAAAGGCTGCAACCAAAACAGAAGACAAAACCTGGCACCACTTGCTAGATGATGAAAGCTCATATTCCAGTTCTGAGTCCTACTTCATAGTGACTTGCCAATCCTTTGGTTAGGTATTCACCTGAAGCAGGAGAGGGCTTGCGTGTGCTTTTCTGAGTTGGGATTCACTGGTGAAGTGAATTACTGTCATTGAAAGATGGAAAACAAGTAGCAAATGAAAGTTAAAATTTCAGACGTTCGGTCAAATTTTCTTTTCCTTAAGTTCATATTTCCACAACATGTGAAATGCACAAAAGGAAAGGAAAAGATCATATTTATTGTTAGAAAGGGCAGTTTTTCTCACACCACACAAATCCTACTAGAGAATGTATTTGCTGCTAGATTTCCAGGAAACTTAGAAATGGAATCGAGTAACACTGTATATGCAACTCTTGGGGCTTGCTAATAAAGGATATAAACTTGTGTGGAAACTGAGTGATGCATAAGAGTATGCAAACAAAGGTTTCACTACACAACCTGCAGCACAGACCAACATTTCTGCTGAAGTTAGATATTTGGTCAATAATAATGTTATTACTAGGCAATATACTGTATTTATATGACATTTACTACATTTAATAACGCAGCAATATATAGTGGTATATAATGACACAAAAATATTACTTCTAAACATTATACCAGATACAAACAGCTTGCTGCAGTCAATTCCACACTCTGTGAGGTTAAAAGCACACCTATTCCCATACCATGGCCTCTAGGAACAGCCACTAAAGGAAGAAATGTGAGAGTGGCTCTGTGCCAAATGCAAATTAAGCTACTTCTAACATAAGCTCCCATGCTCATTGCTGCTATTTGTAGAATTGTTCCCCGCTTATTGGCCTGTAGGTTTAAGGCACAGAACAGCATCACACGATGGGCCCTCCAGGATTTATTTGCTCAGAAGAGGTCTAAACACGAGTTATTGTTTTAGGATGCCTTTAAAACTAATGAAAAGAACAAAAATCTACCAAGAGATTAACTTAATCTAAAGTGAGAATTTAAAATAGGCCAGATGACCCTCCCTGAGGAATGTGATAAAAGAGGTAACTGCTGACCTTATACTGACAGATAAAAATTCTCTGGAGGCGCATGGGCAGTATGTCTGGAGGAGGAGAAAATTAATAAATAAGTTTATAAGCTCATATTTGACAAGTGAAGAACACCTGAACCCACGGAATTCACATCAAGTTGAGGGTGTTTTTCTATTTTTACTGTGCAAAGTCCAAATATTTTTGATATCTAGTTCCATCCTGAGAAGTGTTACTTTCCAGACAATGTTTCTTCATGTACCTCTCCTCCTGTCAGATTTTGAGATCTGTCTCTATAAATGCCTTTGATCATCCTCTGTTACTTGCATTATGACATTGAGCAAACAGATATGGACTGTATTTTTTCTCTCTACTTTTCCTTATTTTATTGACTTTTATTGCCATAATCTCATCTTTTCTAAATAATAATTTACATATTTAATTTTTTTCCCCAAGTTCTTATCATCAAAAGGTCCTTTTATGAACCTTTTCTAAGGTCCTACCTTCTACTGCTCCCAGAAACTTCCTGCCTACACAGGACTGGTGATTTGACCACAGACTTATGGAATGCCCATGCAGGAACTGGGAGGTTGGATAAAGTACACAGGAGCGCCTCAAATGACAACACGTGGCCTTTTTAAAGCAACTGAACCTGAAATATAGAGGTTAAGAACAGTTTGCATCTCATAGGATCATCATCTATATTTTGGATGTCAAAAATGATATCTCACATTGCATTGTCCTAGCAGGTATGACAATCTTTGCAGTAGGTGTGTACTCCTCTGGAGCAACAGCTTGAGGTAAGAAGGAAAAGAATGAGTCTCTCAAACATCATTGAATGCCAGTGCATTGACAACTAAATTGAGCCCAGAATCATATGCCCTAATTAGAATCAGGTAAATTCTGAGCATTTTAATTGAATTTAATTCAATTTCATTTCATTTTTATGTGCCTTTCTCCTCAGCATAGAATTCTTCTAACTCTTTTGCCATCAGAAATGTTAATCTTCTGCTTCCTTCTCTTTGTGATTATAAAGAAGAAACTGACCATAAAATCTTTATGAGAAATTGATCAAAATACAATTAAAATCATAGTGGGTAAAGTTAGGGTTTTTTGTGGGAAGCATGAAATGCCTTAATAATTTCTTTAAACAATATCTCATGATACTCAGCTTGCACTGTCTAGATGAAGAATTTGTACACACAGGTATTTCATTCTATTATTAATGTTCTTTCAGTGTCCAGTGGCAGCTTGGTCTTGAAGGCTTTTATATCTATTATTATCCTTGTTTATTGTAAGAAACAATTATGGCTTTGATATGTGTAATCTGGAAGGAAATATTTCTCCTGGGAACTATTTTAACAGTCCATTTAGATTTGTAACTTCTTAGTGATTCAATATTCTTGTCTCTTAAAATGCAATGTATCCTTCAGATGTTTTGACTGAACTTGTACTTTAGATTTGGCAACTTTGGGTTGTTTTTTAGACTGCTTCTGTTAGCTATATAATCTCAGTTTAAGTAACAACAATTTGGTTTGGTAGCTCAAAGTTATTATCTTATTCCTTAGAGACTAGTGAGAAAAGAAACTGAATTTTGAAACTTGTATTAACGTTTTTAATTTGTAATCCATAATGAATTAGAGAGTCCTATAAAAAGTTGCACACTTTAATTTTCTTTTGGACTCCTATTTACATCATGCAGCATTCACCATGATCACTCAGAATAGTGCTTTGCCTGTTGCAAATACTATGCCTTTGGATATTTTCCTTTCTAGACTCCTTAATAAGGCATTCAGTGTATGATGGAATATTTCAGGAGCTGATTAGCTTATATTCCAAAAGGCTACTGTAAAAAGGTAGCATTAGTTTTTCCTGTGGAAAATTGCCAAATCCTACCGGCATGTCCAATTTCCCAAAGAAAGTAAACCTTAACAACTCAGCCATTATTCCATCTTTACAAGGAAGGTGCAACATTTCAACTTCATACTTTCCACTGGGGACACACTATGGGTAAAAAATGAAGATTATCTGAGAAAGTTGTTACAGAAATAATTCAACCCATTGGCCTTTTTTTAGGCTTGGCTATGTTCAGAACAATTTTTTAAAAAATATAAATGCAGACACTTCCCTGAAATGCCTGCATGGGGAGTGCTGATGCTTGTGCTTTTCTGTGTAGTCTCTGTGTACGAAACAGACACAATTTAATTAACTAATCCACCTTTTGAGATTTGTGGTTCAACTTCATAAGATGCTGTTTGCTTTTAGTTCCTCCTAGCCCTCAGCTGTTCTCTGTGTCAGACTTCCACCTTCTCAAGAGCACTCTTTATTCGACAGGATAAGGTACAATAGTTGAAACACAGCCATGTATCACCACCTCACTTGCGCCTCAGTCATACTCACCTTTGCCAGTTGTCATGCCATATCTGTCAACTGCATAAGTGCAATGGCATCAATTACCCTGAGGTAGCTGAAATACCACCAGCAGATCAAGTTAATGCACCTGAATTCAACTCTGTGCTGAGTCTGTGCCTGTCCTTAGTAAGCTCTTCACTTCCCCAGAGGTAGTGTGAAGGTTCTCCAACAATTACTGCAATCAGTTATCCTGACTTTATGCAACTTTCTGCTTGTTTGGCACGCTCTATGTTTATTCATGTTTTTAATTTGTCCCTTTCTCTGAGAACATTTTGGGGATCTTCCCATGTGCCATATCCATCTCCCCCTACCCAATCTCTATTCTACGGCTTTGGTCTCATAATTTCTAGCATTATTTTGCCATCACACTTGATTCTTTGCAGATTTTGCCATCAATGTCATTGCTGTTTCTTGTGTCTGGTTGTATAAATGGCACAGTCAACACTACATGGGTTTTTAGAGCAAATTTCATTCAATTTTGTTCTGGTCTGAGCAGAAGGGAAACATTTTAAAAAATAAGTAGGAAGTTCAGCCTTCCCACAGTTTCAAAAAATACTTGCAGGAAAGAGCCCAGAGTGCTCTGGGGAAGTTTGTTTTTGTTTTTTTTAACAATATGTACTTCAAATATTTTCCCTTTTATTTTAAATGGTCTAAGAGGTAAAGAGATGGAAAACATCTTCTACAATTTCAAATTGAAGAGAGATTCCTAGAAGACAGTTCGTCTTGAGCAGCTGCACCTCCATCCAGTTGCCCATATGAAAATCAAATGCCCAGGGGTGCTCACCAGGCCTCCAGGTACCATTCCAAAATGACTTGTACCTCCCTTACCTCCAATTTTACCAACCTGGCGCAGGTAGAGCATTTCAAACACGGATTGCATGTGTTGGTAACCTTGTTGTGTCATCTGTGTCTACTTTAGGGTGAGTCCACCCCCAGAAGCACCAATTACTCTCTGTTTACTATAAGGAGGCCTAACTAATCACACCAGGTCTTTGAAATGGTATAATCCAGTAGGGCTGATATGTGCTTTTAACTAGTGGCACAGATGAGCATGAGACTTCAAGGCAGACATAATTTTTACAACAAGGATTAAAATTATTTTACAGGTTTTAAACCACACTTGACTCTTGGAAGGGATTAAAGCCTTTTTGTTGCAGCGTCTGGGGTTTAGGCACTGGATGTTAGAGATGCAGATTCTCTGAGGAGGTGTAGTCAGTTTGTAGCTGTCCAAAACAGTTTACCAATTTCTCTGGCAATTGTGGGAACTTTTCCCCACAGCTCAAGATAGGATTGGTTTGTGATTCAATATATAATTAATCTTTTCCTCCTGAGACCTATAAATAATGGGACCAAAGAAATCCCAACAAAACAAGAAAGTGGGGTGGAGTGCTTGCTTGTGTTGGTGTTTTCTTTCCTTATGTTCTCTGATTTTCTGGCTTCGAGAGATCCAGAAAAGCTGTGTGTGCTGTTCAACTGCCTACATGCAAATGTCCTTTCAAAACCTTTGTTCCTGTTTTTCCTGCTGGAACTGAGAGGTGCAGTTCTCCTTTGAACTTTAACTACAGTAAATTCACGAGTACAAGCCGCACTGAGTATAAGCCGCATCTCTGGGTGTTGGCAAATATTTCGGTTTTTGTCCATAAATAAGCCCCACCTGAATATAAGCCGCTCTGTCGTTCGCAGCGAGGACCCGCATGCAACAAAGTTGCCAAATACTAACAGAACTGCGGCATGGCGGGGTTTACTGGCTCAACTAAGGCTGTGCAGGCTCGGCCCGCTTGGGGCTGCTGACGGGGGCAGGCGGCCCAGCCCGGCGCTGCCGCTTGGGGCTGACCGCCGCCTCTGGGTTCGCTCGCCCCAGCCCCGCTCCCGCCGCGGCGCCGGCCGGGCATGGAGAGAGCGGCCCGCTCACGCCGTGGTGGTGGAGGGCGGGGGCAGAGCACCCCCTCTCCTCCCCGGGCCGCAGCAATGGCGGCGCGCCCCACCCCCGTCCTCCCCGGGCTGCGGCAATGACGGCGCAGGGCCCCCGTCGGCTGCCCGGGCCGCGGCAATGACGGCGCAGGGCCCTTGTTGGCTCCCCAGGCCGTGGCAATGGCGGCGCGCACTTCCCACCCCCTCCCCGGGCCGCGGCAATGGCGGCGCGGGGCCCCCCCGTCTCTCCCTTGGGCTGTGGCAGAGGAAGGAAGAGAGCCCTCCCGCCTCTCTCCCCGCCCCCCGTGCTGCCTGCAGGGAGCCAGGGCAACACAGTAACACTGTAACAATCGCGGAATGCCAGCTTTTACTGGCAGGTGCTTGGCTCGGCGCCCTGGCTGGCACGTCTGGGGTTGTAAATGTCAGAAAATTATTCACAGATTAGCCGCCCCTGACTATTAGCCGCACTTCCGGGTTTCCACCAAAGTTTTTGTCAAATTGCTGCGGCTTGTATTTGTGAAATTACTGTACTTGCTAATATGGGGGTAGCTGGTTTTTTTTGGTTGGTTGGTTTTTTTGGTTGGGTTTTTTGTTTGGTTGGTTGGTTGGTTTGGGGTTTTTGGAGGTGGGGGTTGTCATGGGGGTTTTTTTGGTTTTTTTTTGGTTTTTTTAATATCTCCATTGAAATCTGGGTTGCCTGGAACTTGGGAGATGTTAAACCTCCTAAACCTATTCTTTCAATATTTCTGTAAGATTTCCCTCTTCCTTAGGCTTCCCCTAAAACATATGTAATCCTCATTCAGTGTCATTTTCTCTCTGGAAAAACCATCCAAATGTTCTTTTCTAACAGGGAGCACATTAACCTTTTGAAACAGAGCTAGAAACTTGAATTAAATAGGAAGATATTTACCACCTTAGCATTTTACATGCTCCCAATGATGTTTATGTAACTGATATTCAACCTTTTTTCCTAATTTTATAACTACTATTTTGCATGGTTACTTTTATCTCACTGGCATCTCTTACACATTGATAGATTTTCATTTTCCTCTGATTTCACTGCCTTTTAATGTTCACTTTGTTTTTTGACACATGTGCTCTGGATTTCTTTCTGCAAAACCTTTCCTCTTTTACTCTGTGTCATTAACAAAATACAAAATGCTGTAAGTGTTATTCCAATTTTTACATTAAGCATGGATAAATGTTAGATTCACGTCATGAAAGACATAAACTACACTTGTATAATCTCAATCAAGGAACACATTAGAATAGAACAAAAACAATCCAGCGCTGTTTGCTGTCTACTTCATAAGCACATATTTAATTAAGTTATGCTGCTCCTAAAATTCAAAAAGCTTAATCTTTTTCTGTCCTTAAATTAAACTCCCTGTGCTCTACAATGACCAAAACAAATAATCTATGACCTACAAACAAGACACTTGCATTCCCTGAAGATTTACTTCAGCTTCTCCTCTAGGTTATACATCTTTGAACCTCTCTTTTCTGTAACGACCTTCTGGTGCTCATTAGCATGCTGATTACCATTAACACAGCTATAATCAAGCAATTTTCTTGGTGTATGTCGGGGAGAAATGCTCATCAGAATGCAGCCAAGGGACAAAATTAACTGCATAAATCTACAGCACAAACTGGATCTCATCCAACTTTACATGAGTCTTCCTCCTTCTGCTAGGTGTGACATCACCATCTTGCTCCCTGCTGACGGCCTAATAAGTATCCCCAGGTTCCACACTATTTAATTTACCCCTTCTCTCAATTTTACAGTTCCAGTGATAGCTGACCACCTTGCAGTATTTTCTCTCAATATGTGTTTGCCTTTATTTTTTTCTTCTGTCTCTTCTAATTAGTCATCAAGCTACAGGTAGATTCATTGAAAAGATTATTAAATGTATGTGTTTGGATTTATTTACCTGAGCATAACTTCTTTCATGTTCTGTAAAAGAATTTACAATTTATGTAAATTACATGGTAATGGAGCTAGATAATTTCTATGAAGGAACATATTTACAGAATTAAGGTTTTGGCTTAGATATTAATTTTCTGATTATAAAATAATTGTTCTATATAAGAGGAGGTAGATATTGAATTAAGTATATTGCATACTTTGAATGAAAAGGTTTTCCTAGCAAAAAGCTAAGATAGCATTAAAACTTCAAAATGACACAAGCAAACATAAAATCTGTTAGTTTTTTTGTCCCAGAGTGATATGGTGGACAGAGGAAGAAGATAATTCAGGATGTGAAACTTATTTAATTCAGTCAAAGATACTGTTTCTTTTTCTTAATTATTGTTATAAATAACAGTAAATATGTGCGGTTCTATATTTACACAGATCTTACTTTAATGCAATTATTCTGGACTAGTTTAATTTGGAAAGAAAGAATTTGTTTCTCAAAGACAAAACATAAAAGTAGAAAAAAACCTGGCTTTGGATATAAGAAGAGATATTCAAAGAGAGGAAAAATGGTTCAAGAAAAACTGTAACTGAAAATGAGGAAGTAAACAATAAGAAGGAGGGGAAGAAGAAGTGAATCAAGAAAAGACGTGAATGAGTGCAAATCAGATGGGAAGTAGGAGGAAGGAAGAATAAAGATTTTGCTGAAGGGTACCAAGATCCTTGTGCCATCTGTGTTGAGAGAGAGGAAGTTTTTGAAGGACTCAGTCTTTCTTGTAAGCCTTAGGCTCAGGATTCCTGGGGCTGAGACAGAAAAGTTCTCATCCTGTCGGTGAATAAAGGAGTTGGCAACAGCATGGATCTGTATCTGGAAACAAGTACAGCAATTTCACGTCTATAAGGCGCATCCTTTTGACTAAATTTTTTCCCAGAACCCGGAAGTGCGCCTTATAGTCCGGTGCGCCTTATCTAACGGACAAAGTTGCGAAATTTGCCAAACCGGAAGTGTGAGCCACAATGGGGGGGCAGGAGTGGGCGGCCACAGCCAGCAGGAGCCATGAGGGGAGGGAGGGAGCCAGCACCGGCCCTGGTCTGGGCGGAACAAGAAGCTGGGCGGCGCCACCACGGGCGAGGGGGAAACAAGAACCCGGGTGGTCCTGGCCCGGGCGCGGAGGGAACGAGAAGTGTGAGGCCCCAACAACCCCGAGCAGAGCCCGTCCGGTGGCAGCATCGGAGCAACGGCGGTGAAGGCCCTGTGGCCGCCAAAAGGCAGTGCCAGCCGAGCCACTGCAGCTGCCAAAAAGTGGCGGCGGGGAAATCCCTTGCGGCTGCTGAGTCATGGTGCCGGGGGAGCCCCCGCGGCCACCTAATCGCGGCGGCGGGGAAGCCCCTTGCAGCTGCCGAATCGCGGCACCGGTCGAGCCCCTGTGGCCGCTGAAAAGCAGTGACAAGTGGCGCAGCCCCGGGGAAGCGGAGAGAAGCAGTGCGGCTGCCGGCCACAGGGAAGCAATGGGAAGCGCCGCTGCTGCCGGCTGCAGGGAAGCCGGGACGCAGCACGGCCGCCCGGTGGGAGCCGGGTGCCCTGAGCTGTGCCAGCCGGCGCCAGGGGCGGGCGGGAATGCCGGGGCACACTGCATGGGGAGGGCGCCTGGGGCTGCATTTAAAGGCTACACTGATCTTTGAAAAATGTTTGCAAATTGAGCACCTGCCAGCAATTCGTTACTTTGTTGCGCGCCACGTGGCTCCTCGCTGCAAAAAAAAAGTGCTCCTTATAGTCCGGTGCACCTTATGTGATCTACAAAGTTGCGAAATGTGTCGGGTCCCAGGGGGTGCGCCTTATAGTCCGGTGCGCCTTATGGTCGTGAAATTACTGTAATTTCCCAAGCCTCTGAAATACGGCTAAGGTGAACACTGGGGAAGAACTAAGTCAGTAAGGAAGAGTATGTGTAAAATACCAAGGAGCCTCATGCCTTGCCTTTCTGGGCAGCACATTCCTCCTCTCCAAACCCACACTCTCAGGGGTGGCACTGCACTCCCATATCTTTTTGGGGAAACAGAGAAGGTGAGTGGAAGGCAAGGAGGAGAAAGCAAAGCCTTTCTTCAGCAGTGCAGTAGTGTCACCTCATGATAAGCCTCTGTTGCCTTCTGCTGTGTGTCTTTTGCATCATGGCACTCTTGTGGTATTAACATAACTCTTGTGAGTGGTGACCATAATTCATGCAAATTTAATAGACTCCTCAGGGCAAGTTCACTTATGAGAGCACCAATCTCGGCAGAGGTTTGCTCAACCTGTTCTTAAAAACTTCCATTGATGGAGCTCTTGTGGCCTCCCCAAGCAACTTAATCTACCTCTTTACTGCCAGAAATGTTTCCCAGATGTCTAACTGGAATCTCATTAATTTAAGCGCATTAATCCTGACCTCTTTCAACATCTTTATGTGGTTTAAAAATATTACTACGTGTCTCCTCATTTTTCTTTTTACTTCACCATTCAGTTTTCCCATATATTGCTACTCATATAACTAAAATATCAACAGTTAAAGGGAAAAATAGGATTTTTTTTTTATTATTAATAGTGAGTAAAATAGACACCAGGGAAACTTTTTGGGATAAATTCTGTCCTATGAAGTGTGGAAGCATAAGTTGGCCACTGCAACGCAGAGGAGTGGATGTCTTCAGAAAGCTGAGGGAAACGTACAAATGAGAATAAGAACAGTGGATAAGCATGGAAACTGGTCAGAATGTAAAATATGGAAGAAGTGTGGAAGCACAGAAATGGTGTCAGAAGTTGCCTATGAGTTAGAGATAAACAATCAAAGGAATACACAAGGGGCTTTTGCCTGGTTTCCTTAAGAAATCGTCAGTGTCACCCTCCCCTAAACAAGAGGGACAGGAAGGTTCACTGGCTCCATATGTCTGCAGCAGAAACATCTGCATCCACCTTAGTCATGGTAGGCTCTTGTAGTTAATAGAAAATGACTTGGTTTGGGATGGGATTTCTCTCACCTATCTCCATGGTCTAATTTGTGAGGGCATGAATCACTATTTCCTTAGAAACACATCTTCCTTTTCAGGAACAGAAAAGAAGGTCAGAAACAAGCTCCAGTGTAGATGTCTACACTAGTTCAGGTTATGTGAATTCTCTGTAAATCGTGTGCTTAGGCTGCCCCAGTCCATTTTCTGCCCAGGCAAAGTCAGAAGAAAGACCTTGACTCTTTCACTGTATTTAAACTTTCTGCTCTGTTCATCACTGTGTTGGAGGATTCACCCTTAAATTTAATACACACAAGACATAATTTCTTCAATGTTAATTTTGTTGCTCTTTGAGAAATATTCATATAAGACAAGTATCAATATAGCGATGACCATCCATTTGGGAATGAGGTAATTTGCTTTGTCATCATTTACAGTTTATATGAAGTTAATAATATTTTTAGTTACTTGCATTTTATTAAATCCATCCTTTTAAAAACTTTCTATATAAGAAGAAAATATCTTCATTTATCTCTCTTCAAAGATGTCTAGAAAGATCTCTAATTGTTTGTTCCCTACTACTTATTAAAAAGCATCTTTTTGACCATCTAACAAAATTATCTGTTTACCTGCACCTCTTTTGATTAGTGTAGTGTTGATTTCAGGAGTTTTATTTGAATAGGAAGTCAATAGCAGTTTATCTTTTTACTTGATGCAAATTCTTCTGACTGTAAAGAACTCATTTGCTGTAAAAAACATAAGGATGGAAAGACACCATAATATAAAGGATGGGGAAGGGGGAAAGGCAGATGTTCTGGGAAATATAGAACAGAAAACAAAATCAGAAATATAAGAATACATTTGAAAAATATTAGAAACGTGTCATGCTTAACAGGAATATGAATAGCTTATTTTATCTGACTGTTGGTAACCAGCAGGTAACATTCCCTTGTTCTTGCTAATAACAATGACAAAGAAAAACAACAATGTTTAGTAAGCTCTATGAAAAATCATAAATCAATATCATATTAAGTAACCTAGACATGAAAGTCCTTCAAGCACTTTCTAAGCACAGAATGGGACAACAGGAGGAGGATGCTGTGGTGAGGAATTGTGCACCATGCCGCCGGTTAGATGAGAAGACTACAGAGTACGTAATATTTTCTCCTAGTTCCTGTGTGATTTATGCATAAATATAGATTTCATGAAAGTATGGGGTACCTAAAACTCAGGTGAGCTTACGTCTCTGGTAAAGGTTGTAAAAATTGGTTCCCAAGGATTCTTGCTGTACACCTGGCTGAGTAGCACTGCTGTGTGTCAAAAGGAAGCCTGAGGATCTACAGCAGCCTCAATTGCACTTCTGCTTCCAAGGGATGGAAATTCAACACAAGGCTGCACCAGCACATAGAAAGGGACCATAAGGGATTTATGGAAAGTAAGATATGCTATGGTTTGAATCACATCCTTCATTATGAACTCACTTATCTTTCTGCTGAAGTATAAAACTGAGGCAAAGGGGAAGTCCTTGCTCTCCAATTTAATTTCTTAACATGGAGCTCTGGATGCTGAAATCTTATCTGTTCCATGATTTTAGATAGCTAGATCAAACACTGTGAAATGGATGGGAGTATCACAAGTTCAGTGGCAAACTGAGCATTAGGATCAAAAGGAAAAGGAAAATGTAGTCATACTTTACTTTTACAATAACAAAAACAAACACTAGTGCAGATGTGTTAATAGGGAGAAAAAGGCACTGCTAATGGCAATCAGCTTGTCCTACTGGTCCAAAGAATCCTAATTATTACACTTGGAAAAAGCTGTACAATACTCTGGAGGACCCAGCAAACTCAGTAAAAGCATCTGCTGAGCAAATGCTGGCAGCTTTTCTGTTAGAGCCTGTGCTGAGTGTGGCTGGGGATACACTGGATGCAGAATTAGCAACACTGGAAGACAAATAAAGGCTTGGGTGCCTGGTCCCAGAAGTGGAGCGTGATGCACAAAAGCCTGCAGACACTGCAGAAGACTCTGAGACACTAAGCATGTTTCTAGTTTGGCTATAAAATTCATTTGAGTGACTGAAGTCTGTTGCCTGGACGTGGCCACACCCCCATCATAAAGCCATTGAGACATCACCAGCTGAGTTTCCTCTTCTTAAGTCCCATGCTAAGCTTGATATGTTAGATATGGATCACATCTGATCTGTTGCAGTAGCAACACTGAAATCCACAGTCATTGTCTTTCATAAAAAGTAATCTCTCCCTTACGTTAATTAATTAGTTCTTACAGTACTTGTTCAGAAACTGGGAGATTATGATTTAACCTGTTTGGCCTTATGGCATGCAGCCTCACACGCTGCATGTGGGAAGGGAGACCACTGGCCTTCTTCACATGCACTGTTGAACCAGGCTGCTCTGCAGAAAAATGTTCAGTGTTTTGTAGAAAAACAACAAAAGGAGAGGAGAAAGAAACAAAGATGTGAGAGTAGGATGCTATTGCCTAAGTCTTCTCCCTGGCCTTATTTCATCCTCCTGGAGAATGCACTTTCTAGGAGATGTCACTCCTACTCCCTTTATCCCAG
This sequence comes from Catharus ustulatus, assembly GCF_009819885.2. Classification (NCBI taxonomy): domain Eukaryota; kingdom Metazoa; phylum Chordata; class Aves; order Passeriformes; family Turdidae; genus Catharus; species Catharus ustulatus. The sequence goes on along the minus strand of NC_046222.1, from coordinate 74,122,778 downwards.
TTAGGCTAAGCAAGACCGAGTTATCAGGCTGGGCAAACTGAGGTAGTTCTGGTATGAGTAACTTCTCGTCTATGAGCCTGTTCCTGAGTTTTTCCTGATATTCTTATTAGATGTTTCTATTTCAGGGATCATTGCTGTTGAAGAAACAAATCACTTCCAGAGGTAAACTAATAAAGTAGATCTAAGGGTGCTTGCTTTTTTCTTGCCCCTTATTGCCATCTGGAACATGGTATCATCTGCAAGACAGCAGCTGCTCTGACCAGAAGTGGAGTACGGGTGGATTGCGATGCAGAGGCAAAATGTTCTTCAGTCTCTAGTACTCAGCTCCTGCACCCCTGCAAGCCCTCCCCAAGCTGCATCTCAGCCTGCCCAGTCTCATCTCCACAGTATCAATACAGATATTCATTCCAAAATAAATAGATCCATGAAATACTGCCTGTAGTGCTTTATTTTCCTTTACCTCATGCAAACCTCACCAAATGAGGACTTCTGTGTCCTGGTGAATTGTCAAAGTATAGTGAGGCAAGCCAACATTTCCTCAGACTAATATCACTGTTGTGCTTTGATATTATACATGTGAATCCTACATTCTCTCACTCTCTCTTTCCCATTTCTTTTCTGCTCAGCAAAAGCAAATATTTTTATTTATTTTTATTACTATTCTGAAGAAGACATAGATATTTAAGGTCTCATAATTTATTAACCATTTGTTTCTTTTTCTTAAAATCTGATAAGAAATTCTACCTCAGATAAAGACTGTATACAGCACTAGGAAGAATATGTATATATAATATATATATATTAATTTAATATTTGAAGATGAATACCAAAATCAGACATCCATGCTGGAAATTAGTTGCAATTTTAAATATGGATAAGTTAGTGTTTCCCTATAAACATGTTTGTTTGCTAGTATCAAAGTATTAGGTGCTTGTGAGATATACTAATTTCAAAGTACAGATTATCACTGTATAACGCAAGTAAAATTAATTTGATATGAGCTGAATGTACATGAAAATTTAGAAACTGAAGGAACTGGATAAGGAAAGTAAACAGACACACTGAGAAACTGTGACAAGTAGAATTAACTATAACAGAAAGCAATTTTTGAAGTGAACCAACAAAAGAAATCCTAACAAAAGTACTTGATTGGTACTATGCAAAGTGAGTATTAACACAGAAAGGGCAGAAACATTCAACTAGCACATCTTTATACAGATGAGAAAAAATGAGGGATAGAGCCCCTTTAGAGGATGATAAACCAACTTCAAGTGCTAGTCAAAGCAAAACACAGATATCAGTATTAATCAGCAATAAATCAACAGGTGACTGGCATGCAAAAAATAGAATATTTCTAAAAGGTCGTCTCCCTGAGCCGCAGATGCTTTCTTTTCAATAGTTCTTAAACTACTTTGAAGATCAAAATTCATAGAAGAAAACCTAAAATAAAATGCTAAGATAATAATAGACTTATTGTTCTGTGCAAAGTAACAGATTATATTCAACTTCATTAGAAAAGAGTTAAAGCACAATAATACAATTAATGCAAATCAATACAGGCTCTTGGAAATTTGGTCTTGGTTCTGTAATGGGATTAGAAGTTTAGCTACTAAAGGTAATTGGGTGAACATAATACACTAAAACTCCTGTGAGACATTTGACTTGGTGACTTATGACATTTTGATTATGAAATTAGAGCAATATGTTATATAGCACTATTTAAATAGATTAAAAACCAGTTTAATTGATAGCTCTCCAGATGTAATTGTAAATGACTAATCTTTGTTGACTGGGTGCATTTTTTAGCTAAATTCCAGTGGGTTTATTTCTACTTAATATTTTTATCAATGACCTGGAATAAAATATTAAATCATCACCAATAAAGTTTTCAGATGACATAAAGATGGAAGGAGCAGCCCAATAATGAAGAGGAAAAGATCATTGATGCAGAGTGATATGAATCCCTTCTGGTCTCAGCCTTAATGTAAAAAAAGCTGCATGCATTTGAGCAAAAGGATGCAGAAAAAGCAGCTAAGTTTGGATTATTACAATGGGGTTAATTCATGGCATAAATTTATAACATTTGTTCAATGTTACAAAGGAGTGGTACAGATGGGCATCTTGTCAAGCTGACCTTGCGACATGCAAGCCTTGGTCATCTTTGATAAGGCACCCAGAACACTCGTTCTGGTTGTGACAAATGTGCCTAAACATCTCTGGATTGACCCAGGTCTCTCCTGTCAGGAAAAAGTAGCAGCATTTTCCCATCTCCTATGATTACATATATGACACTGAAATGCACTTTCTCCTGAAACATCACTTCTGTGATTTTTCTGAGGTTATAAAGGACAGACAGAGAAGCTGATATGCTCAGTTATCATGCTTACTAGGTCAATATACAGAAGTTACTTTGATCTTGGCTCATGCAAGATATCAGGAAAAAGAAGCCTCCTATTAAAATTTCATGTCTTATAATTAATGATCCCTTTCATAAAATTGCCTCTAATATCTTTGAATCTTAGACAGACTGAGTCTACCTGGAGGGAGAATTTTCTTTGCAGAGATGCATGAAGATCATAAATTGCCCTGTTTTAGTAATTTATTGGGTCTTCAAGGGGCTAAAACTTCCTTTTTCTAAAGAGCAGAATTCAAAAGAAATTTCCTGCTGTAATGAAATTAAGTATGGAAACATTAAAGATCTACAACAGAATCCAGTATTTTGCATATAACATTTCACAAAGAAAATTCATATCTAAGGAAATTTTTTGTAAGATTTATTGTTTAGGATGACAAAAAAGGAAAAAAGAAAAAAAATATAAAGATTTCAGTATCAGAATATTCTGGATAAGTTCAAACCTGCAGTATTATCTTGCTGACCAAAAATTATCCCGGCAATTTCTGTGGGAAGAAATACAATTAAGCAACACGTGCCCACACCAAAATCAGAAAGGAGTGTCCTTGCAAACAGAAATCTAAGCTGCAAAGCACCTTGCAATGAGCAGCTGGGAAACCTCCTCAGTGAAACTGTGTCTGTAAGAAAAGTACTTTGAAACTCAGAGCACTTGCTCGTGACCAGGCAGGAAGCTGGCACAAGACACCAATCAAACCTCTGAGCCATGCCTAGAATACAGGAGCCCAGCATCTGAAGATCCAAGTCGAAGTTTCCTGTGCTGCCAGTGAAACATGGGCATGGGTACGGCATGTTGGATAAGCATTCAAGCTGCAGTCAAAAATGTTCTGTTTTGCTGTTTTGTTGTTGTTGTTTTGTTTTTTTAATTGAGATTAAATAGCTATTAACTCTAAACCTATTGCAGTTTCAGATAAAGTGAGGTTCTTCTATTGACTCAGTACTTATTTTTATTTCTGTTTATCTAGAAGCTAGAGATATGAATTTTGTTTTTCTTTCTTTTCTTCCCAGCTGTGTACAATCTAACTACTGGTGCTGTCAGATTCAAAGAGATCTTCCACTGTTACCCCACAAAGGCAACAAGAATTCTTTTGTTTAGTTTTGATTTGGTTTGGTTTGGGGTTTTTTTTGTTTCTTTGGGTTTTTTTGGTGGGGGGGAGGGTTTGCTTGTTTTGTTTTGTTTTGGGTTTTGGAGGTTTTTTTTTGTATTCTGGCGGAGCAAAGCCTTCTTTGAACTTTTATCTTGGGTTTCTAAAAGGTACAATGATTGTAAAGAATTTATTCAGCTCAGCTAAGAATGGCTGAATCCTGAAAATTATGGTTACACATTGTTTTGCATTATGTAATTGAATTGGGTGGGTGTGAAAGCCTTGGAAATTGAAATCTTTGGCTGACATATTCACTCAGCAAGTGAGTATGTTCAGGTTTGCCCAGCTAGCCTGAGCAGTGGGTGAGACTCAAAAGAGATTGTAGTCTTCAGACCTATCAGATTCCTGGGGTTTGTGGGATTAGGCACAGAAATCACAATCAGAAGCTCGTATTCCTTCTTTCCAGGGTTAATGCTTAACTTGGACACATGGCTCTTCTCATTAGTTTACACAGTTACAGAAGGAGGAAGTGGTTAAAATGCAAGGAGGTCAGTGCACAATGTGGGGCATCTGGAATTTCCTGTAGGTGCCTGACTTCATATCTCCTACCTTTTATACCAGAGTGCATCAGAACCTCTTTTCTGGGTTTTTGGGCAGAGCAATCTGCAGATGCTCCAGACCTCAACTGCTGCTAAGATGGGCAGGGGCCACCACAGCCCCCTATTTGTCCCCCTGGGCCATCTGGTGCCTGAGAGTTAGTTTAAGCTCCATGCTGACCTTTTCATTCAGACTGCAAGTTTCTCAGAGCTGGTAGCTGAAGTGGCAAACTAATCACTTGCATGTAGTGCACACTGCTGCAGGCACCAGGGTGATAAATTGTCCAATTTTACTGAGCGAGGTTGCTTAGATAAAAGCGATTCACAGTAAGGGTATGTACAGCTGTCTTTGTTATGGACTGAACAATAACAGGCATGGTTCTGATGCTTTTTTGGGTTTATTTTTAATTGTCAGAATATTTCTCAAGAATGGGAAACACCTTCAACTAAAAGATTTTTAAATCTGTAATTTGCATAAATATTTTAGATCATTTTCAAAGTAACAGCTGTCATGGAAGGTTGTATTTCCATTTGTTTACAAAAATAGGAAATCATTACCATTTTGATGTCCCATGAGAATTGAAAAACACATATGTAAACACAGAGCAGATTAACACAGAAAACGACTGTGCGTCCTTGTACTCACAACGGCTTAAATAGCCACCTCACTTTCTCAAGCACATTCTGTAGCAGCACAAGAACAGGACACGCAAGCAAGGCGACAAAATCAGCAAATTTTAAAGACATAAAATTGTGCACAGGAAGACATAAAACAACTAAAACTATTAACTGAATTACTGATATAATCCAGGCAGCAGGGTTTGCGCGGAATCGTAGAATAGTTAGGATTGGAAAAGACCTCTAAGACCGTTGAGTCCAACCCTTGAGCTGCAATCTCCACCTTTACGGTTGTATTAAAATTTTCATATTGACTCCATGGAAGAGGTTGGGATTTCTGGGCAACATCCAGAGTAGGTAGGGAAAGGGAACTGATAGGGCAAAGATAACAGAAGCCTGAGAAGTATGATAAATTAAGCTAGAAAAGCATATTGAGTTAATTTGAGAGGGTAAATAGGGATAAGAAATGCAAGTGTCTCAAGGAACAGTGATCCTGCAGGGGAGCAAAACAGTGCATGGAAAAATAAAACAAATAGAGAAAGGATGAATTGGTGGCTTGAGGACAGAGTGCACAAAGTACTTGTGTATGACAACCAAGTGTGACCTACAGACTGCTGTGGTAGTTTGGGATGCTCGATCTAGGAAATCTCATAGGATATTTTGCCATAATGTCTCCAGACCAGTCGAGCTAAACAGCTAAGGCTGAAGGATCTACAGTAATTTCACAACTATATGGCGCACTGGATTATAAGGCACACCTCCGGGAGTCGGCAAATTTTGCAACTTTGTACATTATATAAGGCGCACCGGACTATAAGGCACACTTTTTTTTTGCAGCGAAGATCCGTGCCGCGCGCAACAAAGTAACTAATTAGTAATGGAATCCCGCGACCATGGAGTTTACTGGCAGGTGCTCAATTTGCAAACATTTTTCACACATTGGTGTAACCTTTAAACACAGCCCCAAGCGCCCTCCTCGTGTGTGGGCCCTGGCACTCCCACCCGCCCCCGGTTGGCGAGGCGGGGCTTAGGGCAGCCACAGCTCAGGGCTGCCTGTGGCTCGGGGCGGCACGGGGCTTTCCGCTCCCTCCCTCCCCGTACTGCTCCTGCTGGCCGGGGGCTGCCTGGTCCCTCCCTCCCCGTGCGGCTCCTGCTGCCGGTAGCCACCCGCTCCCACCCACCCTCGCGGCTCGGCTCACGGCTCGCACTTCTGGGTTGGCAAATTTCGCAACTTTGTACATTATATAAGGCACACCGGACTATAAGGTGCACTTTTGGGTTCGGGGGAAAATTTTAGTCAAAAAGGTGCGCCTTATAGTTGTGAAATTACTGTACTTGGATCATGAGTAGGGTCTAAGGTTTTGCCCTGAGTTTTGACATCTGAATGCCCTTCACAAAAATGTAAAACTGAGGCTGAAACCTTTTGCTTTGAACAATGAAATTTCATAAATCAATAGAATCAGTCTTGATATTGAAAACTTACCAGGAACAGGTTCCTAAAATGAAAAATTTTCAGTAAGAAGAGTTTAATTTGATGTGGTTGTAGGGAACTACTGATGAAGATTAGTGCTTGTCAAGAATGTACTTTCTTTTTTTAATAAAAGAAAAAAATGCATTTATTTGGGGTTTTATTATGACTGGTTCTTAGAAACAAACAAAAAAACTTCCAATTTACCCCACATTTAAGTACTTTAGTGCATAATTTTCAGTTCAGAAGTTTCAGTTTTTCTTGGGAAACTGGTATAAAATATAACAAGAAGAGTGCTCTTGCAGGCTGCAGGATAATTTAATCATAAAAAATGTAGTGATACTGCCAAGCCTTTTCAAGTGCTTTAAATAAGCCTAATTCATACATGTTATAAAAAGTATATGATCCTACATATAAATAAAATTTGAAAGGGTACATAATTCACTGACAGGAAGCCTGAAGACACATGTCTAAGGCTGGGCAATAGTCTCTCAATCTATATAGACTATAGTATTGATGCATCTCACCTATAGTTACTGTTAGAGAAATTACAATTTTTCTATGGTAACATGAAAGGAAACAAATTATTGGATGATACAGCCAGTATCTACAATTATTCTTCCATAAATAGAAGCATTGAAATGTATTTTTACTGAAACTCTATACTGCAAACAAAAATGTAAATGTGGCCTTGATGCTTTAAGATATGGACTGAGTCTGCTATTTTATGGGAAATTAAATTCAATAGGTAGAATAAACCCTGGTCATATTTACACCAGGGTAAATCCAGAGTATTGGAAAGGGGGCAGCGAACAGAAAAAAAAAAAGCTTCACTTTAGGAAAGAAATATTTCAGACCATCAGTTAAAAATGACAGAAAGAAAGAAAACACGATGCTATTTAAGCTGGAGTATAAAATGCTGCATGCAATTAGAAGACATTAGGAATTAAATATCGGGAATGTGTTGATTTAGAATATATTAGAATACTGGACAAGTTACAATTTTTTGTGTCCTGACATGTTTTGCTATCATAAAAGATTGGCAGGGCTGGTTGGTAAAACTTCTTTGCACATTGTATATAAACTGCACAACCTTTGCTGTATCAACTTTATGCTCCAATAAACAAGACAATAATGACAAATTATCAAAGCAGTCCTCAGATGTGACCCTCAATTGGAAGAGCAGCAATTTAATGAAGACAAAAGCTAGGTGAAAGCTGCTAATATCATTTACTGATAAACAGATTTTCTCAAGAGGCTCCTAGCTCAATCCCCTGAGGCCCCATAAACCTGCATAATTCCATTTAAAATATTGTGCAATTCACTAAATTAGTCTTTGAACATCCTTACTATCCAATTACGAAGCCCCAGCATGGACAGAATAATGAAATTTTTCAAACTGTGGAATGCATGTGGCCTTAACAAACTTATGACAAACACTGAAATTAGCTTTCAGTTTTGAAGCCAATGTAGACTATTGCTAATGCTTCAAGTCAGAGATAAAACAATAAAATACTATTGCAGTGTTTAAGCAGGATGTAAAAAAAATAAATCTTTGACTTATACAGAATTCTCGACACAGCTTACCTTCAGGTAAAAAAAATCAGAAGAACTTGAATAATGTTTTTGCATTTGCAAGCTATTTGGCCTGCTTAAGTTCTAGTAAAAGCTTTACTGAATAAAGGGTACAAAATACCTCCTGGACAGTTTTATCTTCCAGGCAGGCAGAAAAAGGCGAGAGTTTCAGAAGTGAAATTTATTTCTGTTCAAGCATTGCAAGCTGTATTATTAAAGTAATTTGTCATGGTTTGAATATTTCTGCCTGATTCACCATTAAATTGGCCTTCTAATTACCAACTTTGTCATGAAAAGCAGTTGGACTTCTTCATTCACCAGAAAACTTCAATCCCTTAATAATAGCTTGGTTCAAATAGTAGGGGAAATGCTTTTATGCTCAAAATTTAAAATGAATAGGATAGACATTAAAAAAAAAAAAAAAAAGACTCTAAGCTGAAACAGAATCCAATAATGATGGCTTCAAATTCAAATGTATGTTACCCAGAGAATATTTAGAATATATTTTTAATGAAAGTATTATTATTAATTTGGATGGTGAATATTTTACCTTTTAAAAATGCAAATTCATTTATTTTGAATGTATATACAAAGCTGAAATGAAATCATTTAACTTACAGCAGTGAATATTCACTTAGACAAAAAACTCATAGTCCCGATTCCTAATGTTACAAAGGTTCAGGACAATGTGCAGAAGTGATTGTGCAATTAATTATTTGTGCATCTATTTAGAGTGATCACGCATGTTGATGATCATGAAGTGACCACACTTACAAATGGTTTGGCAGATATCAAACTGTTTTATGTATCAGGTGTGCTTATGAAACTGTGATAGCGAGTTTGTCTATGACTTGCTTTGATAGCTGTAGAATGCCAGGTGCTTCCACCTGAAGTTCTGTGACCCTCCAGTCTCACTGGAGTTCAGTTTATATGATAAATCATATTTAAAGACTTTTTTTTAAAGTCAAATATGAATTTTAATATATAGGTTTTTTAATATGATAAAAAATTTCTCTGTCTTTCCTCTGACAAGTATTTTAATTGCACAAATCAAGCCTGTATATTTACATGCAGTCTACACCTACCCAAGTATACATTTCATTAAAATTCCAGTTATTACTAATCTATCTTGAAAAATTGGAAACTGAGGGTTAATGCTGTTTTCTGTAAGATATATACTGATTGTTACTTCAATTTGCAGAATAAATCCGGAAATCTTTTTAGCATAGGCTTTTAATCAAGACTTGCTATCATCCTACTCTCCTTAAGCCCTTTTTGCCCTAGCATAAAAAGTTGCCACACTAGGTTATGGCAATAATTCCATTATTTCTAAATGCTTTCTTTCAATATTTGACAAAGCATCAGATGAAAAATATTCTGTGTACCCAAAGATTTAAGACTTTGTTAGCTATATCTAAACCCAGGCTGAGATATCATGTTGACCCTGACTTCTAAGGGAAAGATGACCTTCACTTAAAGCATGCTCTAGCAGGAGTTAAGATGACTTGGATCCTTAAAAATCAGACTCATACATTAGGCTGCTCAGATTTTTGCCACTGTATCCTTCTTTGGCAAGGGAGGAAGGTCTACCAAACAAGTCCAAAAAGACATCAGCTTGACATCAGAAAAGGTAACAGGATGAGGAACCAAAAGGCAAACTGTAAGAATTTTGTCTCTGTACTACTCGGATTGTGGTAAGAGAATTATGTGTCTGAGACAGTTAAGGAAAAGGAACCAGAAGAGAGGGAGAAAAAATATGAAGATGAGAAAAATCAATGAAGAATGACTCTGCTATGTCTTTCTGTATTTTCTGAACAATTATGTCTGGGCCAAAGTGCTTATGAAGCATGATGCACACCCTTTTCCAAAACAGCAGTCATAACGAGGAAAACACACTTGGAAAGGTGTTCAGGATCTCAGGCAAAAAAAGTTTAAGTTCTTCATGTTTCAAAAATTTTTGAATTGAGAAAGTGTGTAAGTACACTTCCCGGTCAGGATATACAATAAACTGTTCTGCTATGAGAAACCTTGGGTCCTTCTACAGGCTGCCTCCAAAGCATGTGTGGTGAAACAGTTTTGTCCTATACCTGTATAGGGTCCTGAATCTGGTTCTCTCCTCAGAGCTACACACTGTGAGTCCAAATCTACTGGTGGATACCAACAGTTTCTGCTAAATCTTTCTATTTCAATAAGAAAATGTATTTAACTGCAGGGTACTTCCACGGAGGATGTTCTTGCTGACTATTGTACATAACCCAGGGGATTACATGCAGGAAATTGGTGCAGATTGCATGAAACTGAAAATAAGTGAATGAGAATCTTGAGAGTTGGTATGACACAGAATGGATATAGAGAAGTGATATATGCAAGCATTCAGAAGGGGACAGTGAGTTACATATGGAAAAAGAAAAATAAATAAGATAGGAACCCTACATGTCTAAGGACAGACAAAGGATTCAGTTTCTCAGATTTCTGTTTGTTCTTGCCTAAAATACAGTAATTTCACGAATACAAGCCGCAGCAATTTGACAAAAATTTTGGTGGAAACCCGGAAGTGCGGCTAATACTCGGGGGCAGCTAATATGTGAAAAATTTTCTGACATTTACAACCCCAGACGTGCCAGCCAGGGCGCTGAGCCGAGCACCTACCAGTAAAAGGCGGCATTTCGCGATTGTTACAAAGTGTTACTCTGTTGCCCTGGCTCCCTGCAGGCAGCACAGGGGGCGGGGAGAGAGGCAGGAGAGCTCTCTTCCCTCCTCTGCCGCAGCCCGGGGGAGAGAGGGGGGGACCCCGCGCCGCCATTGCCGCGGCTCGGGGAGGGGGGGGGGGGCTCTGCCCCCGCCCTCCGCTGCCGTGGCGGGAGCAGGGGGTGCCCCGTGCCCGGTCGGCACCGCGGCGTGAGCGGGGCGCACTCTCCGTGCCCGGCTGGCGCCGCGGTGGGAGCGGGGCCGGGGCGAGCAAACCCAGAGGCGGCGGCCAGCCCCGAGCGGCACCACCGAGCTGGGCCACCTGGCCCCCTAGGGGGCCGAGCCTGCACAGCCTTAGTTGAGCCAGTAAACCCCGCCCTGCCGCGGTTCTGTTAGTATTTCGTAACTTTGTTGCACGCGGGTCCTCGCTGCCAACGACAGAGTGGCTTATATTCAGGTGCGGCTTATTTATGGACAAAGAACGAAATATTTGCCAACACCCAGAGATGCGGCTTATACTCAGTGCGGCTTGTATTTGTAAATTTACTGTAATACTCCTTTGTAGTCCTTCTCCTTTGTTCCACTGAACGTCTCCATGAAATGCAAAAGTTGTAGTCGGATAGCTCTGCTGTGTTGGGTCTCTACTGAGTAAAGCAGCTGAAACCAATGGTTTCTGGGTTTTTGGGAGCTTGCTTCTGGGCATCCTTTCTGGACAGGGCAGTTGGTCTGCTTAGACTAGGGAGAGCACAGGGATCAACCTGGTGGTGACAGCTGGGTAGTTTGGGCTACAATGCAACTTTGAGACCTCAGCTGATACAAGAACATAGACAGAGCCAAGGAAATCAGTGTATCTACCAGAGAAGCATAAATGCAGGATGAAACTGTGGCACACAGCTTCCTGAAGACAGGTTTCCAGCATTTCTAACCAGATGTCCAGAGAATGCCTGTATTTTGTCACCTGAAAATCAGGTGTCAGCAGAAAAATAAGAACCGCATCATCCTGCAGGAAATTTCTTCATACCAGTTGTTGTGGGCTTGCTTTTTGGTTTTTGTTTGGTTTTTTAAAATTTTTTTAATTGAAACTGGCAGAAGTATCATATCAGCATCCTGGAGCAGATATGCTTGGGGTCTATACTGTGAAAAAATGGGGAAAATCAAGGGAAGGAAAAAACTCAGACGAAAAAAGAAAATAGAAACAAAGATATTTCTGGTAGGGATGCTGTCATTGTACAGTGTCAGCACAATGGTGTCCTGACTATTATCTAGATATCAGCCTAATACAAATGGTAAACTTAAATTATAACTGATAAAAAGACAATGGTGGAGGGTAGACATTCTCAGAAATAAAACATATTGCCACGATTGTGGAAGATTAACATTTTTCTTATTAAGTGATGAGCTTGCTTTTTAATATCAGATACTACGAATCTCTCTATCATACCTAAAGCACTGTTAATTTATCTTTCATGAATACATTAGAAGAGAGGGTTTTCCCATAGGCAAACACACCATACCATATTTGCAAATGTCTTACATAATGATGCAAACACTATGCATAGAGAGTAGCAGTATTATAGTAGGAGAAACAGCACATGCACAAAAATACTTTAATTCCATTTCATTAAATACTTAAACCAACAAAATAAAGTCCAATTTACTGTATAGAAATCTTGCAGTTGAGGAAAAGGTTGCTGCTTAAATTTATTCTTGAGTTTAAATTCAGCTATTTGTAATAAGGAGCTGATTAGTGTAGATAGAGTGAATGATCTGTTAACACACTGATTGCATTTGTTCTTAAAATACAGCGCCGTTCATTTTGCAGTCTTATATGCTAACAAATTCCTAAATGTCTACTAATTTGAGAAAGAGTGCATGCACTGTACTCTGCTTTAAAAAAATCTTAGTGATATACTACAGTATGGAAATTAAATTGGAAATCACAGTCACAGACACAAAATAAATAGTAGTCATTTTATTTAGCTTGTTACCATCTAGTCTAGTCCAAGAACATTACCTTAACAGCAGACTCGGAATTCATGAAGAGTTACATAAGGGCCCTGTTGTCAAACATAAAAACAACCCATTTAGTGTCTGTTTTGCATCTACACAGGAAGTTTTCTTTCATTATCCACCAGCCCCTAGATCTTATTATAGCCATTGTTTAATTTGTGCTCTGTTTTACAAGTGACACTTGTACAGGCCTCATGGGGCTGCTGACAGAAGTGTGGCTGTCTCCTTCCCTTGTGTCAATTCTTTTGTGAACCTTTATAATCAGCCACTTAACAAATTGAAGAAAATGAATCCGTGGTTGTGAAGTGTTCACTGGGGCTAAGTTAGCCATGTGACAGTCCAAGTTGATATGTAAAAAGTCATAGTACTCAGCTGTACAAAGGGTTAACAAACCTCATTATGGTAGGTTAATAAACAGCAATGAGGTATGTGATCACCAAGAGACACCAGAAAAGTTAGAACCACTTCCTGCAGTTGTAATATATATTAGTTTCAAAATTCTTTCAAAAGCATTTCACCTCTTGTGTTTTTTTTGGGTGGGGTGGGGAAATTACCAAATTACACAACAGTGAGTCGCATATCATGGCTTAAACCCCATTCTGTCCAACTTCCAGTGTTTTATCTATGGCACTTTATAGACAAAACAACGACTCAGCAGCTGTCTCTCACAGAGAATAATGTGTCTCAGCTTTTAGCATGTCAGATTCCCTATGTCTCCCTAAGATACACCACAGTTAATGTCATTACATTACCTTCAATAAGTAATTCCATTCCTAACAAAAAATATAGTCTGCATCCATGCACACTTTTTCCCAAAAAAGATATGCTTTTGTTTACTTTTTTCAAAATATTCAGGGTTTTTTTTTTACATGTCAAAAGAAAAACAAAATTTACCCCTGTTTTTAGTAATTAACACCTGATATTTTATTTTCTGTCTTTTTTTTAATTGTGCAAAAGTGATGTCTTTAAAAAAACCAGATAACTTTTGTCACAATTTTTTCTACTGGGATATTTTAATAAGGTTATTGTCTACTGGTTCTATTGTCATTTTTGCTATATGTAAATAGATTCAAGGATGTTAATTTCATATCTACACACAGATATATATATACAGACATGCCCTTGCATGCATTAATATGGATCCATGGTTGTTCACGCAGAGTTCACTCTGCTCACAGCTCTTTATGTACCTAAAGGTGTGGAAACTGATTCACAAGAAGTGCACTTGCTTACTGCAGAAGCAGCCTTTGAACCAGGAGAAGGAACCAGAATCTCCCCTGTTCTCACGTGGGTGATTTGGCTACTGAGCCCGATTAGTCATGGCATCTTCTTCCATTGTAGGGGGAGGACACCAGAAAGAGAAGTGGAGGAAGCCCTCCCCTGCTTACCCAGAACAGATGGTTGCTCATTGATTAGAGTGTCCCTTGAGAGGTGGGAACGGTGGGTTTGAACCTCTGCCAATGAAAGGGGAGTTAAATCCACATCTTCTTTAAAGTGGGTCTTCTTGCTACTGAACAGGAAACCTGCGCTGTGAAGACATTTTACAAAACAAGACTGATTTTTGAAAGGGATATAGTGGAGCTATCTTATGAGTTCAGGCTGATGTTGGCTTTTCATTCAGCAGGGCCTTGAGTTTCTGGTAGATAAAACACATTTCTCTTCTCCATGTTTCAGTTTAGCCAGCCAGGGCTGTGTGATCCCCTGTAAATTGGCTCTGGAGGCTTTTGTTCCAATCACACTGTTGACATGAAGTATCTAACATTGTTCAGGTACTTTGGAGGGGTTTAAATCCAGAACATGGCTCTGTGAATTTCACTTCAAGCTCTTATACATCTGAATTTTACATTTCCAAAGTTAATTCTATACTGTGGGAAAGCTCAACAGCAGTGAATCCAGCTGTGGAAGCACCCAATTTTATCTGCATATATTGTGTGTGTAGGGACAGCCCCACAGCAACACAACATATATAGATTTTAAGAGCCAAGGTTTGTATCAGAGTAAAGAAAGTCCAGCTGGAGCAGAGAGAGATGTTGATTTTAATGTAAAATTGTGTATGTGTTCACTGGGGAGCAGAAGAAAATCTAAGGGGCATTGTTCCATGCAGTGTCTAGTGACGCCAAGAAGTTCTGCAAGAAGGTGAAGGACACTTCCCAGTGTCCACTCCAATTCTAATCTTGGTGGCTGCACAGTTCAGGGACATGTGCTGTTACAGGAGACACTTGACTCCTGGACACATGCAGCAGCAAACAAGGGTAAGGGCTGTGCATGCCATAAAATAACCTGGAACATAACAGGATATGCAGCATTTGAACTCTCTTCCAGCCCTTCGATGACTCAGGCTGCATCACCACCTGTCATGAGATTCTTCTTTGGTCAGTGTCAGCTGGGCAGCCCTTGCAGGCTGGAAAATGCTTAGAACACATAGTGCAGTACCACATCATTCCTAATGTGGAAACAAGGTTGGTGGACAGAGGAAGCACACAGATGAGACTGGACATGTTGGGATTGGTTGTGGCAGAACAGACACCTAGACAGGTTTTACACCTGATTATAGCAGTGAACATGATGTAAACAGCTCCATATGCTGAAGGTATGAAAACAAAACATGCAGGTGAGCAAAGTATCGTTCACCACTGTAGGAAACAACTTGGTATAGACTTTTGAGGAAGGGTCTACAAGAGCAGAATGTGAAGCAAGAGAGAGATGAAGAATAATCACATGCCCCATTGGTAGTGGAACACATACTAGTGAGCAATGTAGGGGATAGCAGATCCTCATCTTAGCAAAAATCCTGCCTTAAAATCCCCTTCTGGAACACAGTCTTTATCATAAGTGCTTTCCACTCCTTTTATCTTCTGAGTCATAAAATCCTCTGAGATTAATGAGGGAGATAGAAGCATTATTTTCTCTGAATCAGTAGGTACCTACATATTCTAAGTTGGTGTTATTCCACCTGACTACAGAGAATTAAATCAAAGAGGCTTCTAAGGTAAAAGCAAGCTAGAAACAAAACAACGGCAGAGATGAGTTGTGTCCAGAGAAAAGCCAAGAGACAAGGAAGAAGTCAGGGAGCTATTAACTGCAAGATAGGAGCCTGATTGTGTCCAGCCAGGCTAATAGAGGTGTTTTGCCTGCCCAAAGCCTCAGAGAAATAGACAACCAAATTGTTTAGAAAACAAATAAATCCCTGGCTAAAGAAGGGAGTGTTTATTTATAAGAAAATGCTGCAGGGAGGTAGTGAAAGTAGGGGGCACTGCAACTGCCTGTATCTCCTAGGCTAGGAAAGGGGTGTCCACTATTAAAGAAAAAGTTAACAAAACTCACAGGAATAAGCAAGATTCAGAAATAGGGCTTGCACTGTTTTATCTCCCTTCTCAGAAAGATGTGTACTCTGCAATGAATAAATAATGCCCTGTTTTGAAGAAGTAACCTTGCAGGCACCAAATATGGCTGGATTTGCTGCTTTTTCGCAGGTGAAAAACAGAGGGTTGTAGCCCAGTGATCTGGTCTAAGGACTGTGCAAAAGTGCATCTCAAGAGGGGCTGAGAAAGCTCTCACTAGCTGGATGCATTTGGGAGAGATGAAAAGGGTCTAAAATACAGCTTGCTGTAACAGCGGTAGGCACACTTTTAACTGCTGAAAGTTGTGCTGTTTTGTTTCTCTCAGATTCTGTTGAGGACCTGAGAGGAACAGATGCCATATAAGCTGGTAGCAGCAGCATCTTCCAGGCTTTTGCAACTGTCCAAACTGCCAGGAGGCATGGGAATATCACAAAAACAAAGAAGCAGCAAAAATAATGTTTTGGTTTCCCACCTGCTTTAGAAATAACTGAAGAAGTCATGCTGGAGACTTGCAATGCTTTGGGGGCCCTGGAAGATGAAAAAAGTTTGAACGAGAGTTCATTAGGGCTTTGAATGTTCATTGTCCTGATAAGCACCTTCACTTCTAAACAACTATTGAAATCCACTGCGAATCAATAATAAGCAAAAGTGGCTGCTGATTTAGTGCCATCTATAGCCTGCAAGATACATATGCATCACAGGGGCCTTCTCTGCACTTACTTATTGGAAGCCTCAGCACTGAAACCATGATTAAAAGAAGAGAATAGCAACATTTGAATCTTAAATATATTCTCACTATGGGAAAAAGCAATATGTTTCAGACGATGAGATGCTGAAACTTGCTCTGCTGCAAAATGCCTCATGCTTATTCTGTGATTTCATTTTGATCCTCAACCTGTCATGTAATCACTGAATTCCCTTCTAAATCAATTAAAATATAAGCACATATATAAAGTGACTATGCACAAATACACACACACAATTAAATGTATGGTTCTACTTTTCCCATGTAGTTGTTGCATTATTGAGCTGTATTGACTCCTATCTCTACTAAGTATGCAGCATGCATACAACTTATAATTTTCTCTGGGTTAATAATTCCCCTTGGCAGTTGAAATTTTAAATAAAATGGCCAGAATACATGATCATGATGAACTGATAGAAATTAGATATATTACACTAAGTAATAAGCAGTACTAACGTATTCTGAAATGCATTATTTGAGCAATTTTAAACAGAAGTATCACAGCAATAGATCAGCAGCTCTTAGAATGCATCTCACATCAATACATAAGTGTATTTTTGACATTGCTCATTGTGCTGTTACAAGAACTAATCTGCAGACAAAATTTTGCTCCTCCCTCCTTCACCTAACTTTTATGTTCATCTGCTATACTGACATGCAAAGGGAAATTCCAATTCTCTGGACTCAATTCTGTTGTCAGTGCTGTTAGTAGAAATTACTCAGAAGGAAATAGAATTATTCAGGACTCATACTGGTGAACCAAGAAATTATGACTGTCCTTTGTGCTTCCTTTCAGAAGGAACTCTGCTGTATTGGAGAAGACTCCCTTGAAGTGATATCCTTTAGAAATAACTACAAAAAGTCAAGCAAAAAGGAGGAAACTTAAGCTTTTCCTGACTGCTCAGCTGCATCTGCCCTGCAATCTGTACTATTTGTGTGACTACTCACATTAAAAAAATAATTGAAAATCTCCAGACCACAAAGCTATCAAAAATCGAAAAAAATAATCTAAATCAATGTATTTGTTTTGCCAGTAACAAGAGTAAAAGCATTTGGCATATTCTTTATAAAAATACAAGGCAATAGCAACAATCACTGTATATTAATGTCTTTATTGGAATTAATGGTCTTTTATAAGTACTTATAGTCTCTAATAAACACACAGCCATTTCTATCAGTTTCCCTCTAATTTCTAACACTTAACAAAGAAAAGGTTGCTTTGCTCATAAGAATAATATAGAAATAACCTCTTTGGTTAAAGATTAAAGGGCATCTGGGCTAGAACTGCATGAAAAAAGGCATAACTGTTAAATACATTGGATCCAGTTTTATTTCGCAGCACAACAAATAAACAAATAAAAACTGTGTGGGTACATTTCAAATGTGCCATTAAAGCCATTTTTCAGCTAGAACGAGTTGTATTTGTCTTTTGGTACAAAGCCCCTTTCAGAGGAATTGTTGATTTTTTTCACAGAAGCCCCTATACTTTACATTCCTTTTGTATTATTTCAATCAGCAATGGATATACATCTTTGTTAGCCTAATTTGGGGACCTACAAAGCAGGAAGAAGGAAAGCACAAAGGAACACACTTGACATATTGGTCTATTTGCTACCTCTTTTAAGCTCAATGCATACTAATGAAAGTGATCCAAACTATTTTTCTCCACTCCTCACTTAACAAGCATAATAATAAATGAATATTTAAACTAGCTGCAAATATATTAAGTGGAAACAAATAGGTTTCATTTGTAACAAGTGCACACAGGTTAATTAACAAGAAGGAGCTATTGTGTTGAAACAAGGCTCCCTGATGCTGTACATGCAGGTGCCGTTAAGGGCCAATTGAGCTCTATAGGATAATTATGAAGTACCATTGTGCTCTACCGTTTGTTAACAAAGTGCTGCCTGCAATTTGCCTAAACCTATAAACCATCATCTGTGATCCTCAGCAGCAATTAAGTGACAAACATCTTCTCATCGGAGACTTGGGAAAACAAAAGAGACATGATAGCATTTAAGGAGCCAGATGGATATTTCAGAATGTCAACCCTGACAGCCTCCCTTTCAACAACAAAATATAAAACAGGAGCCTGCTTGGTACCATGCTGAGGGGAAGAAGGGAGAAGTCACATCCAAATTATTAAGAGGAGGGTGTTAGTAATCACAGGATTGCTCATTTGAACAGCTCTTAGTGGGAAAGCCATGCACTGGCAAATAAGCAAAAGATAAAACCCTTTTCCCTTTGAAAACAGCTGTGGCTACAGCTCTGTTGAGTCTGGGTTGTTTTTTAGGTTTGGGTTTTTTTCTCTTTTTAATCTTCTTTCTAACATCTTCTTCCTTCTTTCTTTCTTCACAGAAGAGGATTTTCTCCCAATGAATAAAAGCATAAAAATTCTCTTTTTTAAGAAGAGGACAAACCAACAGACAGAATTTTCTCCAGGGCATAAGTTACTAATTAGTTCTGCAAAAATAGTCTATATTAGGAAAAATGATGGATCAGCACAAAGAGGCATTTTAAAACAAGAGATCTACCCCTACTGTAAAATAATTGATCTAAAAGTTTTGAGGATGTAATCTTTAACATGCTTCTGTAAGCTCAGCAATAATTCCAGAAGGTATAAAGTTTATACATGCTTGTTTGAATTAATTCAATTAATTGCCTGGTTGGGAGACCCTCCAAAACTTGGGGAAGCTCTTGTTTTCATAGATAAGGATCTTCTGGGCATTTTGTTGCCTACATTAAATGATGTTGTCTAGCTGATCTGTGTAATTGGTAGAGCTAAAAGGCTATTCAGTAACGTGAAAAAAAATTATAAATGCATGAGTTTCACTAGCTAGCCTATTTTTTTTCCTATTGCCAAAACAGCAGCATTTACAAATGTTTTCTGTAACCATTTTGAAGCTACAGCTGAGTGTGTTTTAATATACCATCAGGTCAACAGCTCTCTTGAAAGAAAAAATCAACCCAGGGCCAAACAGTCAGATGGGCCTAATTAAGTACTTCAGGAGTCGGAGAAGTGCTCAGATAACTACAGCTGACTTGACCCTTTTCTTTGTACTTCACTGGGTTTCTGTATACCTTTGCCACTCTCCTTTGGATTTATGTTTTTATGAATTATTTAAAAAAGGCAACTTCAGATCTACAATTAGTTTTCAAGGAAACAGATGTGAGAAAATAATCACAACTTAAACAGCTTAAAAATGGCTCTGATCTTGACAGAATGCAAAATGCCAGGTTTCCAGGACCGCAGAATTCATCACTTGGCAAAAGTGCCATTAATCCCTGCCTGCTTTCTGGCCTTTTCTTACCGTACTCTGTCAAATGTCACAGATCACCTGGAAATCTAACAGGCATGACAGAGTTGGGGTTTTTTTTGTTTAATGTGGGAATGGGAAAAAAGGTGAACTGTTTCACTTAAAAAAAAAAAAAAAAAAAAAAAAAGAGGTAAAACTAAGATAATCCATATAAGCATGTTTTACCTTTGCAAAACATTGCACTGTGTTGTGATGGGAAAATCATAATAAAGCATTTTGTCATGCTGGGGATTTTATATTTGTTTTCCACTGTGTATTTAACAAATACAAGACTGATTAAACAGAAGAATGGAGTTCTTTTGTCACCTCCAGTGGTATCCTCAATGACCCAAGATTCATGATCTGATTTCTGCTTTTCCTCCTGAAAAAATATTGCCCTTTATCTTAAGAGAAGTCCTGCAATGTTTGAAGATGCATCCTGCAGCTTTTCTTTAGGCAGATTGCTGAAGGCCTTCCCCAGCATCATAAGCATCACTGGGCAGTCTTCCATCAGTTCCAGCAAATGTGCAACCCAGCCTAACCCACTTGGCACAGTAAGGCTTTGAAGTCTCATTCAGGGACACTTGGACTTCAAAGCAGATATGGAGAAAAAAGCCAGTCCCATGTACAAGGAGAGATGTACCAACGGGAGTGAAAGTTGTAGCCACTGGCACCAGACGGAGAGGCACACAGTGTCTGAGATTCCAAAATCTGGGCACAGTAACAACTAAATAATTTCAAAAATTTCATTTAATTTATTTTACTCTTTTCTAGTAGAGAGACCAGGCCTTTACTTCTGTTTTTAAGATACAGATCAAAGAATGTGAGGTTAAATGAATACTTAAATGATCTAACTATTTGCTGAGTGAGCAGAATTGACACATTTTGTCGCTGTGTTTCTCTGTTATTCTTTCCATTTCACCCCAATTTTGTGTCTTAAAAGTGGGTACATTATGATCCACAATACTGGTGAGTTTAGGAGAACTGTAGACATCTCAGGCTTTTGCAGGATCTCAGGTAACTGGAAACAAAGCATTTCAGGGTAAGTCTGCAAAGCCTGATTCCATTTTTAAAATTATAACAGAGGTGTATTTGCTAGAAAGTTCTGACTCTTGTTATGATTCTTCATCTTAAATTACCTTGGAAATTAACTCTTGTTTCAAACAAATTCTAGGCAGACCTTCAGGGGATCTGGCCTTGTATTAATGCAAGGCTGTGCTGTAAATACAATTTAGAATTGCATACACCTATGCAGCAATACAGTTACCTCAACAAACCTCTCTGCCTTGGCTAAGGACACAATAAAAATATGTAATGCTCAGTTACCATTATTCATATGTAATTGTCTCTGTTATCAGACTTTTTACAATTTAGTATGTTCAGTACTGGATCCAACATTTTCCTGAGCAGGAAATATCTTTTTGTATGCAAGTATCACCTAAACTCTGATAAGAACTACAGTCATTGATATATTTTTGAAACAATAGCTGAAAGAGTCATTCATCTCTATGTAACTAAGCGAGAACAATTTTGAAAGTCTAATGAAAGGGACGTGTTATTTAAAAATCTTTTCAGTATTTAGTTTTCTACTCTAATCATTTAATTGCTAGTTATGAAAATTCCATTCTGTCCTTATAGGATTTTTCCCCACTCAAATGAAATTCAAAAAATACCTACTATTATTGTTTTATTCTCTGCTGGCTAGACCATTTAGAATAATATACCCCGTTAGTTTATAAACATATGGATTGTCACAGCCTACAGAAAATAAATTTCAAACACTGTGAAAGAAAAATACAGTTTACAACTAGAGGTTTGGACCTAATTAACATAACTGAGCATTAAAAAAAAAAGATCGGAGAGCAAAACGTGAAAAATAATTGAAAACAATGGCTACATTTTAGGACTGTACAAATCAGATCAATGGTTTGTCTTACATCATTAAGGTCCGAAGAAGAAGGATGGTAAACAAATGGGAAATAAGTATTGCAAAGATGTGTTTTGGGAACTTACACTGAGAGTATGCAACTCAAATTACCCAAGTGGATTTAAATATTTGAGTTTTATTTAGATCTCCTGCCTGTATTGGCTGGTAGGAGAGTTAATAACAATCCATTCATGCTGTCCTTACACATAAGAGCAGGCAGTACCACTGGACAGCAATGTGGAAGTCAATTAGTGGTAACATGCACAGGTGCTGTGTTTCCCCAGGGGTTCCTAACAACTCAAAATGCAGCAATGAGAGCAGAGAAAGGTGATCAAGACCAACAGAAGAACTTTTTAAAAGTGATTGGTTGATATAAGCGTAAGTAGAATTTAAGAAGCCTGGCAGCATGAAAACAAATGGAACTCAAGAGAAAGAAATGTTAGGTATGGTCTGGCTCTTATTTGAAATTATGCATAAATCGTCTCTCTTGCCATATAATCCTTCCGACTGGAATCAGAAAAAAAAAGCATTTGTCCCCTATGACATTTTCCAAATTATTCAGCTTTAGAATTTCTGCTTTAGGAACAAAATCTGCATCACATTCTAACATGTCTTAGGGTTACTGATGTGATTTTTTAAAAGTAATTTGCCTCCACGAGAAAAAATGCCTTTGTTTCTATAAAAAAACAACACAGCATCTGTTATTCCCTGCTATTTGTACAAAATAATACTTATCGTTAGAGACTAGCTATGGAAAATTGGCCGGCTAAAATGGAATTTACCCAACTTGCAATCTGAGGAGAAATGTATATGTAACATTTGTCCGGGGATTCGTGCAGCAGGATTGTTGTGTTGTTCAGAGCCACGCCAAGTTCTTCCAGTTTAGTTGACTCAAATGTAAGAAACAGATTCTGGGCCAATGTCCAGCTCAGCAAACTTGCCCGACAGAGAAAAAAAATCCCATTTCTTTGTCCCTTGCCCGACACAAAATGCATTACACTGTACTGTCCTCTACATCACGGCGTGGGGAAGCAGCCGCTAAAGCACATTTCCGAGGAGAAGGAGAAAGGGAAGAGCGGGGCATTTTCCGGGCCGGGGCCGGGCCGGGTGCTGGGAGCGGAGCCGCCAGGAGGTGGCGCGGTCCCTGCGCGGATTGAGCGGCGGGGATGCGGCGGGAGCGCTCGGGAATGCGCTCGGGGATGCGCTCGGGGATGCTGCGGGCTGAGCACCCAAGGGATGCGGCCGGAGCGCTCGGGGTGCAGGCGCACACAGACGCCGCTATAGCCCCTCACGGGCTGCCCTTGCTGCTAGTGCCTTCCTACACCACCACCAAAGGCACTTCTGGCTCTCCCCAGCTTCAGCAGTACCACCACTTAGCCTTTAGTACCAGTCCTCGAACGCATCGTGCAATTTTTTTCCTTAAATTTTTTCCTTAATTTTTTCCTTAATTTCAAGTGCAGGGCTTGGTATTTTCTATTTTTCGTTGCAGGGCAAAACAATCAGCATTGTGATTATTAACTGAGTCAGGTTGCCTTTCAGTCATTATGGACCTGATGCTAAACCTCTGGATTCAGTGGGAATTTTGCACAGCTGTCCCAAAGTGGTTAGGTACAGTCTTAGAGTCCTTTCATACGAATTTTTCCACTTTGTACTCTTCAAATACAGGAGTATTTTGTGAGGGAGCTGCCAAGCAATTTGTGATATATAGACCATGTTATGCTAGTAGGCTAAGAGGCCTCACTTTGGGGTAACAAGGCCATTACCTTTTGCCAGTGTCATATATTCCCAGAAAATTTAAAGACTGATTCCTGAAACTTGTCATCAGTTGCATTCACAGTTTTCCCTGCTCTCTTTCTGCAATGACTAGGATGTAAAAAGCATTTGTAGTTCTTTCTTCTCTTACCTTTGGAAGTTTTACATAAAGTATGCTGTTTAGAAACAAATCAAGCTGACTGTTCTATGGGCCAGTCTATTTCCTACAGAAATAGGGATCTTTTAATTTTCTCTTAAATTGCCTTTCAATGAAATCTTACCTTTACTTAAGAGGAATATAGAACAGGGAATGGCTATTTAATTTTGCCTCTGAATTTGATTTCTTTAACTGCACTTTTGTAATTTGATAACCCTGTATGCTTTGGCATAGGCCACCTAAAAGGAAAGAAAATGCAACATGATAATGCATTTACAGAGTTAATCTACAACAAGGGGACTTTGGATCGTTCTACTAGATTTTTTTTCCCTTTTTCTTTATTTTTTTTTTTTTTCTAATCCACTAGAAGGTTTAGAGGAATGGCTCTTTAAGAGTGTCATCATTTTAATTTTATTATTGGGTCTCTAGATCAACAAGAGACACCTCTGTGCCTTTCACTGACGCTTTCTGCCTTGGCTTTTGGCATAGCCCTGGTCTACCTGAAAGCAAGCAGGGGGTTTCACCGCTGTGGGGACAGGGGAAAGGCAGCACAAGAGGCACAGCAGACAACAGAGGAAGCTCAGAGACCCAGTATTTCTATGCAACCTCCCTGGCTTTCATAAGACCTTCACAGGAGGACTGCTGCTGGGGGGGCCTTCCTGCACTGAGTTCAGCATGGAGCCAAATCTGGCAATGAAAGGCCTTTAAATGCATGAAAAAATTGTAATTTAATATCAGTATTCATAACAATGGGAGAAAGTATCCAAGAGTTTTGTAGGAAGGTCTGTCTTGCTTTTTCTCTGCTTAGCTAGCAGGTACCAGAGGCAGTGATCACCAGTACTGCCACTTGTTTTCTGTACAGACTGGACGCAGACCTGGCACACTGCTATCACAGACTTTAACTAAGCAGAGTACAGTAAATTCACGAATACAAGCTGCACTGAGTATAAGCCGCATCTCTGGGTGTTGGCAAACATTTCGTTTTTTGTCCATAAATAAACCGCACCCGAGTATAAGCCGCTCTGTGTTCGCAGCAAGGACCCGCGTGCAACAAAGTTGCCAATTAGTAACCGAACCGCGGCAGGGCGGGGTTTACTGGCTCAGCTCGGGCCATGAGGGCTCGGGGCTGCTGACAGGGCTGGGTGGCCCAGCTTGGCGCTGCCGCTCAGCGGGGCTGCTCGGGGCCGGCCGCCGCCACCGCTGGGCTCGGTCACCCCAGCCTGGCGCTGCCCCACGGCGGCGGGGGGGGCACAGAGCCCGCTGGCACCTGCGGCGGCCATGGGAGCCGGGGATGTAGCCTGCCTGCTCCTGCGGCGGCGGCACGCGGGGATGGGAGCACCCCGAGCCGCGGGGCCAAGCGGAGAGAACTGCCCGCCTTCCCCTGAGCCGCGGGGCCAGCAGGAGAGAGCTGTCCCTGCCTCCCCCGAGCCATGGGGCCAAGCGGAGAGAGTTGCCCCGCCTTCCCCACCCCCTGTGCTGCCTGCACAGAGCAGCTCCACCCGCCGTGCAACAGAGTATCAATTTGTAACAACTGGGTAAATGCAGGGTTTTACTGGCAGGAGCTCGACTTTGCAGTTTGCACTAACTTGGTTTGCACTCCCAGGGTTGAAAATGTCAGAAAATTATTCATATATTGGCCGCACTTGAATATTAGCCGCTTTCACGGTATGAGAGCAAAATTTTGGTCAAAACAGTGCAGCTTGTATTCATGAAATTACTGTACTTGAAAGGGCTTACACTGGAAATCCAAACCATATTTCATGAGCTCTTGTACTGCCATGAACCTTCCAGTTTTGTCTAGAAACATGGGAGACAGAAGTTCCCTTTTAAACTTGCCAACCCTCCCAAGCTATTTAATAGATGTTTCTAAGAATTTCTGGTATTGACTTTCTTTCCTGCAGTTATTTGTCAAAATAGGGAGGGAGAAGTAAATTAATTAGAGATTTTGTCAGCTTTTTTATTTTTTTTCCCCCTGCTGAACTAAAAGTGCGTGGCATAATGTTGAAATTTAAATGTTGAAATTTTAGGTAACATAACCATCAAAACAGCTGGCAACTACATATATGCTGTATTTTACCTACTCTGCTAATAGAATGCTGAAAGACAGTAAAAACTTACTTTTATTCTTCAGATAACCTCAAATGAAAAATTTAACCTTGGAAAGAAAAGAAAAAAATAAAAAGGTGAAAACAGAGGTGATTTACTTTAGATCTTAGATCAGATTGAAATGCTCAACAGAACCAACCGTGTGCCCCGGTGGCCAAGAAGGCCAATGGCATCCTGGCCTGTATCAGCAGCAGTGTGGCCAGCAGGACCAGGGCAGGGATTGTCCCCTGTACTCAGCACTGGTGAGGCCACACCTCAAGTGCTGTGTCCAGTTCTGGGCCCCTCAATTCAGGAAGAACATTGAGGTGCTGGAGCAAGTCTGGAGAAGGGTAATGAAGCTGGGGAAGGGTCTGGAGCAAAAGTCCTGTGAGGAGCAGCTGAGGGAGGTGGGGTATTTCACTGAAAGTTTTGTCAAAGATTGGAACAGACTGATCTGGGGAGTCACCATCCCTGCTGGTATATGGAGGTGTATATGGGGCCCTTGGGGTCAAGGTTTACTGGTGAACTTGGCAGGGAGCTGGACTCACCCTAAAGGTCTTTTCAAACATAAATGATTCTATGACTCTATGATAGAATGATCTAAGCTATTAAGAGTCTTGCAAAATTATTCTGTACACCTATTTTCACAATTACTGGATCTATCAGAGACCTAAAAGATAAAAAGTGAAATAAAACTTGATTGTAAATATGAAATAGGCAGTCTGAAATTTTTGTTTTGAAATTGTAATGCCTGCCATATGACCTCTTTAGGAAAAAAAAAACACATGAGTTTCTACATCAAGTAAAAGCCTGAGTTGAGCACTTTCAGACTGTCTCGCTCAGTTTTAGAATGTCTTATATTTGTACCATGTAAAAGTTTCTCTTTCTCTCTACAGCCTGTTATGAAGAACTGTTTAAAGTATGAGGCACTAAGTCAGATATTCAGAAGTCCTTTATCTTCAGCTCTACTTGGCTTAATTGGAGTAAAGTACCATTTTTTCCCCTATAATCCCTCAAGCAACTCCGTGTGGAAAACATCTCTTGTGCTTTGTGAATAAATCTTGAGGGTTCATACTGTGAAGTGGAAGCAATTGGACATTTTTTATTTAAAAAAAGAGTGGAAAAAACCTCTAGATAAGAAACCAGATTAACTAAATTAAGCAGGGTAATGAACAGAACTGTCTTCCTGTCTCTGTCTCTTGGAGAACTCAGGGTCCTTCCTTTTGTTTTAATATAAAATTCAAACTGTTCACTGAAATTATTGGAGAAGAATTTCTGTGAAACATGTAGGCTTCAGTGAAACAGGTTTTTAAAAATGTTGCAAGGAATAAATATCTCGACTGCCAAAGTCTCACAGTAGGATCTCCAAATTCACTTCAGTCCCTGTTGAAAAGACTGAAAGTATCATCAGTGCAGATGTGTAACTCTGGAATCCTTGACAAACTTCTGACCACCTAGATGCTGTTTTGGTTTTATTCCTGGAAAATGAACTAGGTTTTACACTTCATAAGATATTGAATGCTATTGTCATGTCTCTTTTTTCTCATTACCTTAGCATTTGTGTCAGATCACTAGCATGAGAGGGATGAAGAGCTTGATAGCAGATGAAGTTTTGTTTATTATCAGATGCTGGATTAAGCATGCCAAGGAAGAAATAATTTTTAAAAATAATGTTTTACCATTTCTTTATAACTCAAAATGCTTAGGCAAGATCCCTATGCATTACAAAATTAAACTAATATAAGCCTTACAGATCAGCAAATCCTCTTCATGACAGTGCCTCCTCAAAGTTATTATTTCCAGCTGTTCACAATGTTTTTTCAAACTTGAAATTTTATTTTGATTGTCACAATGCACTGTGCAATTATTATAATCTCATAATTTCATGGTGAATTAACATAATTTAATTAAAGATAAGAACAATCAATACAGAAAATAATTACTCCTTGTAAATGTATAGTTGCCAAACAACTTGATTTTGGAAATCTGGAGTTAAAATATTATGTTAATGATGGAATTATTGAGCTATGATGAGCCAGTGAAGCAATGAAGGAGAAGTCTCATCTCTTTGGACAAGCCCCAAACCAGCTCTCAACAGAGATATGTTTTCTCTTCCACTTACCACTTCTAAAGCCAAGCCTGAAGACAGGAGCATCCTCAGGCAGTCACTGCTGCTGGGACAAAAGGTGCAGGAAGTCACTTGAAGAACTCAGTCCAAAGCCAGCTAGAAATCCTCAGCCCGTGGCACACAGCTTAGCGAGCAGACCAGCACCTGCCACAGACACTGGCATTTCTGAGCAGTTTTCAAGGTGGCCCCGTATCAAGTGCATTGCAGCAGTCAAGTCAGGAGGTACCAAAAGCACAGATCCTCTGGGACCGCTCATCAGGATAGGAAAGTTCCTATTATCTGGCAGCCTGGGGCAACCAAAACCCCACTTAATTACTGCCCTTCAGACAAGGTGGAGACCTGCATTTAAAAGCGGTATGTGCACTGATTGAGCAGCACATAAAGCTGAAACAGAAAACTGGCTCACTGCCTTGGAGTTTCCAAGTGTCCTTGAAGAGCGGAAAACTATCAGGGGAGGCTGCCATCCTGCCTGCTCTTTTTCCTAAGTTTGTCTTCTTGATGCAGACAGCCAGTCACCACTGAGATTCCATTTCAGAAAGTGGGGATATGGTTGGCTCCCGAAAATGTGAGCCATTCATATATTCCTCTCCAAGTACAAACCTCTGGTCCATAATGGTTTTGAACAAGGCAAAATACTTCTTTTTCTCATAAGCCATTATAATTTTATCTGTATGACTTGATCTCTAGGCAAAATATTCCAAGCCTAGGAATATCTGGGCACTAGGTAGCCTGTGCTTCCCTTAGGTAAAGGAACTATAATGTGATGCCACAGCACCTTGTCAATCAATCATGAACGCCAAGTAGAGCAACAGTATTATTTGTAAGGAATATTAATTTTGATCTGTATATGTGCCTTGTAGTCAGTAGCCCAAATGTCTTTTTCAACTAAAAAGAAAATATCAGTTTTCAGAAAGTGTTTTTACACAACAAACTAAAAGCTTCTTTTAGTACTGAGGTAACACATTGACTGTGCATTTTCCCATGTTGCTGCTTCTTCCCAGATGAATTGACAATAAAAAAGAAAAATCAGGGTAATTCTAAGATCCCTGTTATGGTATTTTGCTGCCCAGACCCTTGCACCTCCATTGCAGACTGAAGAAAGTACAGACGTATGGATAGATCTGTGCAAGTTGATGGGTTAGGAACAGAAAATTCTCATCGGATTATGCTTTTCTTTATTACTTTGTCTCATTAGGATAATAAACCCATATTCAGATTTGGTGCTTAGCAATCACCTGCATGCCTCCTCAACCCCAAGACTCCTGGTTAAAGCAGTATTAGTTTCCAAAAGTCAGGGTTTGATCTGAGTTGTACAGGGGTCCAATTATCTAGTGTAGTCTGACACAAAAGCTCTTCATCCTCAAAGCTGCAGCTATGAGCCTTAGTGTCTTGCTCTGGGCATGTGGGGCTGTATGTAATGATGCAATTGGTAATGCTGGATTTCAAAATTTGAGTGACACCACTATGAATCTGGAAAGCAAAAAAAAAAAAAAAAGAAAAAGGCATCCATCAAGGTACAGCATGGTTACACTGTCCACTTCCTCTTTGTTAATTTAGAGACTGTCTTAAATTATTAAAGTTAATCTCTCTTTTCTCTTATGAAACAATTACTTTTGTGTAATACTGCTGACTTCCACATTAACATTTCTGATGGTTCACAGTTGGTTTTAAGAGGAAAGGCTTTGACTGAGACAAAACATAAGAAAGTACTCGTCAGACAAAACTGTCTTTGCCGTGGAAGGTAAGTGTTCAAAGATATACAACAGACATATAAATTAATTTTGAGAACAGAAATTGTGATGTACAATTCCACCTGATATATTCAGAAAATAATGTTATTATGTATGTGATGCAGACCCCTCACAAATATGAAATGCGATGTTTTGGAAGGGATGTTTTGATGTATTATAAAGTGGAATTCACATTTTTGCAATGCTTCCAGCATCCAAGACTTGCAAAGCAGTTTTTCTTGGTCCATAAAAAACAAACATTCCCTTCACCTAAATAATTAGTGACATTTGAAAGAGAGGACGAGTTGTCAAAACTGCTCTATTCTTTGAGAAGAGCATAGGAAGACATTTATTTACCTCCCAACTGCACAGTTGGTTTTCTGTGCAATTTGAGATTGCAGTGATATTGCTTTAGTTATTCCCTACAAACTAGCATTAATTATTCCTCACTCTTCTGATTTAACATAGCTTCTTCACGTGTACCACAAAAAGGACAAGCACAGCGGGATTTTACTCTGTCTCTGTTCTCCCTCTCTAACACATGCATCTCTTACTGCATGTGCCTAATCCTTGATTTAAAAGCTTTTCTTCTAAGAGGCACAGGAAAAAAAGTCTAAGATGGTTAGTGATTTCAGCTCAGAATGTGGGCAGCTGAAAGTACATACTGTGTACCCAATTCTGCACACCACTGGGACAGATGTGCAGGGCAAAGCATGCAGGGTCACTGTGCATAGGAATTAATTCTATTTTAGCACTTAAGCAGTATCTCAAAGGATTCGATAGAGTACAGCTATCATCAGCAGACAATGCCTATGTTAAACATGTCCAGGCTTTCCATGCTGTGATGACAGCATCATTTAAAGAGCACCAACTGCCATCCTGTTCTGATATCAAAGTACCAAAGAAGACGATGGAGAGATTTGATAAGAAAGACCACACCATAACTAGATATCGTTCTGCTAAGAAGAAATGAGTGTCTCTGAGAAGAACTTACTCCACATAATACCACAGGAAAGAAACACTGGGCAGCTTTTCAAAATATGTCAGGCTTTATGTGAATATGATAAAGCAAAAGTTATATTGATTGAAAGATGTGTGCTCTGAAAGGGGAGATTTACTTTCCTTCCACCTACTGCTTGCATCTCAATAGATATGGGCTGCCTCAAGCCAGACCTCCCAGGACAGGGTGCTGAGGGCTAACCCTGTGGAGTACAGGGTGGGTCTGGCATGTGGCTCCTCTCCTCTGAATCATGGAATTGTTATGGTTGAAAAAGGCCTCCAAGATCTTCAAGTCCAACCTGCTACCACTGTAATAACTAAATCATATCAATAAGTGCCACTTCCATATCATTCATTGAATTCTTCAAGGGATGGTGATTCCACCACTTCCCTGAACAGGGCATTCTAAAGCTTAACCCCTCTTTCAGTGAAGCAATTCTTCCTAATAGAAACAAGCACAGCAGCACGCATGAACGGCAGTGTAGGGGTGTGTATTTCTTCCATTGATGTGCTTATATGTAGGCATCCACTATAGGCATCTATACACCAAATGTGTTCAGTAATTCTGGTTTTTCAATCTGGCAAAAATGAGAACTCAGAATTACTGGATTTAGATCAAGAGTCATTTTGGGATTAGCTGTTTTTTATGAAGAGAGCCGCGACAGAAGCTGGGCTGTTTGTAGTGGGTTTTTTTTTCAATGCATGGTGTGTAAAAATGTTACAACAAAAGTTACGATCACACCAAGAAAATTAGTTGCAACTACTGGACATGCGAAGGATATCTAACAGTCTGACAAAAGACAGGTAATTTATTGTATTTCCTTGAGTTATTGATAACCTTTCACTCATCAATAATGAGTGTGAGAAATGATGTATTCAGAGAACGACTTCTATGTTCTGTTTATGCAACAGCATTTGGTGATGAATGTGTTACGAAGAGAAATGTCTGGGCATTCAGAGCTGAGGAAGTTTCTGTGAAGGACTTTGCGGTCACCAGGAGGGAATAATACCATCCTACACATTTTTTTTACTGGAATCTCTCCCGATTGTGTCAAGTCTTTGCTGCCAGTGAGTGACAAATAAACCCCACAGAAATTATATGAAACTACAGAATTGGAGCAGCATAGGAGTGTTCTCTGGGGTGGGTGAAAATGTGTTTCAGTTTGAAAGACATTTGTGTTCTGGTCCTGTCCATTTATTACTTCCTTTGTCCTGGCCGATATAGTTAGAACTACAAATAAGAAAAAAACCATCCATGTTAGAAGAGTTTTCTATCGTAAAGCACTTGTTGGTTGAGACAAGAAAACCCTCAACCAGCCCTCCCAACCCCCAAAACATTTCCTGGAAGCAAGGTAATTAAAGCACTTGCTTCAGCAGAGCAAAATCACTTCATTTTGATCTCTATAATTTTGACTTTCAAATTATATGTTTCCATAGAATTTCAGACCACATTTTCCTGAGTGTCTGATTTCCCAGGAAATTATTTAAATTCCATCTTTTCATTTGAATTGGAAAAAGAAGGGAAATGTAATATAATAATTCCTTACAAGATAATTCTATAATTTTTACTATTACTAATCACTGGCAGGACTTCTTAGGAATTAGATCAGAAATGTTTTAGGAGAAAGATGTATTTTTAGCAAGGGAAGGTCTACTAACAATAACATTTATTTGGAATACATTTTTTAATTGATGAGGAAATTATGATCATAAAATTATTTTTCTCTGCTGCTTTTTATGATCTTGTTTTAAAAGAGCACTTGCATTCCTGCTGGGGATCCTCTTGCAGAATTTAAATTAAGACTATGTACAATGCTTTAACTAAATAAAGTTCCTTCTATCTGAAGTGTTTTCTTATGTTCTGGACAGCATAAATACAATACCATAGAATTATTTTTGTAGAAATATCTAAGGAAAGAAAACAGCTAACCTAGCAAAATAAAAATTAGTAGGAATGAAGCAATGTTAGAGAAATGTATAGGACTATGGAAACAGTCCCACATGACAAGTTGCCTCTAGAAATTAAAATCTGAATGCTGTATGGATGTTTCCACAGTAGTATCAACAGCCTCTATGAAAAGGGAAATGTTGTGTCTAGCACTGTGATTTTAATAGAAATAGAGATGATTTTAATGTTATGAATGGTATATAATCTCGTTGCGTCATTACGCACAGTTCATTAAGAACTTGAGGAGCATGTGCGATTTGAGGCTCAGGACACTCAAATCTCAGTAGAGAGGAGGAATCTATAACCATCTACTTCTCACAGCTGGCGTGCAACAGATGAAATCCTTCAGCTGTGTATGCTTCATGTCAGGCAGTCTCTCAGAACTGGAGAACTGGGCAGTTTGTTTTCATAAGGAGTTCAGTACTTCTACTTGAACCTAGGTACTCTGCCTGTGACCCATCATGGAAAATCTTGAGAAAGAGCTGCACCCCTGGGCAATGTTATTCAAAAGGGAGAAACTGTCATTTTTCCATTTTTATAAATGCAACATTAGGTTCTTTTCACAACTTTTAGTGTCTTGTAGTAAAGGAACGGTCAGATTTCACAGTTCTGAAATAGTAGGGATGAGGGAGTTAAGAAATGAGAAAAGACAAAAAATTAAGAGCATTCTTAATTTCTTTACCCTCCTTAAAAAGTGAAATTCTCTTTTGTCTGCATCTTGAGAACCAGTGCCATCTTTGCTTATTTCTGCCAAACAATCTCACATAGAATTAAAAATAAATGGAAAGTTAGGAAAAAAACAGAGCCCTAAAATCCCAATGATTATAAGTCACTAAAGGATTAAAATGACTTTCCCCTGTTGTGGCTTGCAGCCTAGAAACAGGATATATAGTAAGTGCTGCTACTGTTAGCTAATGGAGATTCTGCTTTAGCTCAAGCGGTAGCGCTGTTGCTTTGGGATAGGAAGGTTGTGATGTCTTGCCTAAAGGGATATAAGTGTTGCAATTCAGGTCCCAAATGAGAAAAATTCTTCACATTGGTGCCCAATTAGTGATCTGATTCCTGGTGTTAAGTCTAATGCAATTTAGCACGCACCTGCTGAATAGCCTGCATGCCAAATACCGACCCCACTGCTCTGGCTCTTTGTCTTTGTTCACAGAGTTGAATGTTTTGTTGCAGGGTAGGGAGCAAAACATAGGAGAAAAGCGTTTTTGAGAACATTTGTGAGAGCAAAATCTGCAGATTTGCTTCAGCAATGTTTCAGAGCTGCTCACGTTTGCTCTGCAGCAAAGAGATGTGGATATTCACCGAGTGCATGACCTGAGAATATAAAACTTATACTAACAACCAGGCAGTATCTGACTGTCCCAAGTGGTGATAATCTGACCTATTGACCTAAAACTTTACAGTCTGAAATAGAGAGAGGGCCCTGCAGACACCCTAGCCTATCCTGTTTTATTCCTATGATTCTGTATTTCCTGTGGTCACTGCAGAAGAATGCAAAGTTTGGAAATAATTTAAATGAGAACTGAACATAGGCTTTTACCAACATGTAAGCTTGTGGAGAGTTGACGTGGTTTCCTAAGGCTAGCCACAATTAATTTATTTAGATTAAAATAATTAAAAAGATGCCTGTCTGAGGATCTGAGCTCCCTCACATATCATTAATAATAAAATAAAATCCCAGAAGAATGAAAATAATCATACCAACAGGAACTCAGCCAAGCAGCATCCTACAGAGACTCCTTTCCAACCTTTTATCATTGTGGGAAATACACCTTCAGCCCTGTTAAAGAATGCTATTAAACAGGTGTCATTTGGAGATAACAATATGGAGTTATTTTGTGGAAAAAAGGGGGCTGAAGTATTAGAGACTCGGAGATGCCCTAAAAGTACCCCATTACCCCTCCATGGTGGAATAAATGAGAATTCAATTCAGGCAACAACTGCTGACCAGAGGTAGCAACCCTAGTACACAGAGAGAAAAAAATAAAAATAAAATTCATATTCAGGGTAGTTTCCAGTTCTAAAGGCTTGGCAAATTTTCACATGTTAAACTATGGATGTCTGTGAAGAACTGTGCAATTCCAGAGTGCTGGTACAATATTTTTACAAAGAAGTTCTACCCAGAAATCTAATTGCTACATTTTGTCTCCAAAGCTGCCTTAACTTTTGCCTTCATGCAATTTTAGTGTAAGGCAGTGTAAACCAGGCAGCAGCAAAAGCTCTCAGAGTATCCAAAGCTCGAACAAAAACATCCAGAGTATCAGTCAAAAGGAAAAGTTGCAAACTCTTAGCTAGACACAACCGACAAGAGGGATTGGCAAATTTTCTATACAAAATGATTTTCAAAAATGGGTGGGGGAGCCAACCAAACATTTAAATTTGGATTCTAAAAGGAAGCAAAGGCACACCAAGTTCTTGTAAAGATTCTAATTGTTCCTTGCCCCTTCTTGAGGGTCCCATCTTTATTTACCTTTTATCTGATTTGGCAAACTCTTGGTGGTAGTTCCTTTTTTCCCAAGGCACTATTCTAGATGTTTGCACACATAATCCAAATTAGGAAGAAAGAAGTCAAATATCATGTGTTTCTCAACAAAATTATGGAGTATAGCAAAATATCCAAGTGGCTTATGAGATAGGCAGCAGTTTATAATTAAGAACATGCATAATTATAGGGTTTCTTGGCAAGAATTGCTGTATGAGAACAGATCTGGGTTAAAATGGCAGCATACACTGCATTAATTAAAGCATGTCCTTGCTGTTTTAGGAAGTGCAGGTAAGAGCTTAGGCTTCTTTGAACTCTAATATATGGTCCAGCAGAAGGAATTTTGAGTTGGAAATGGAAGTCTAGAAGGTGCTGCCTCTGGTTCTGATGCCAGTTTCCTACCTGTCTGCAGTATTTCCAGAGTGCTACTGTAGGCTGAAGTTTCAGATTCCACTCAGAAGACAAATGCACTCCAGCTAGCTACTTTAAAAGGAACAAAATCCTCAGAGCTCCCGATAGCTCTTCCCATTCCACAAAGTAACACTAAGGTTTGGGTCAACAGCAATTCAAAGTGGAAAAGATTAATCTTTTTAGTAGCAACTATTTTAACAAATTACTAAGGGACCTGTGAAACTGTGAAACAATGAAAGTCTTCATTGCCTTCCTGGAAGATATGTTTGATCAATGGAATAAGGATGTGCTGAGTAAAATACATGAGGCTGAGACGTGAAAGAATTCAGAGTATATGATTTTAGTTATTTAAATGATGTTTTTTGATCTTTAAATCAGTGAAGAATGGGGTTGTATTATCTAACAATCTAATGTCTATGACCTAATTAATAAAATATTTGATTTTACATTACATGGCCATGTGTAACCAACACCTGTGCATTCTTTTTTGAACATCAGCCAGTAGGACCCCAAACCGGTGAAAACACTGACTCTTCACGGTACAGTTGAACTCTCGTAAGTAAAGAAATAATATCTGCAGTCCACCCTCTGCAATACAGCTAGGAAAAATGGGTTTGCTATTGTTTTTACAGGCTCACAGCTTTCCATACAGCAAAATGCCATGTTAATTAGCTGTGCAAAATTCTGCACACTAGCTCTGAAAAAGAGCAACTTTTTCTTTTAATTTCTGGCCATCTTTTGATGAGCCACCCAGTACTGACTCAGCGGTGCTGGACCTTCACTGGGGGCCCAGAACTCTGCAGCTGCTCTAGCTCTGCATTTGCCTAGAGCAATGTGCCAGCTGTCTCTGACTGTATTACACCACAGTAATGCGAACAACTGGAAGCAATAATGTGTCTCCCCATTTGCCTAACAATACCAACATGAACAATAATTCAGAAGACTGAAGATTTGTGCTGTAATTTAATAAACCCCATGCACATTTCTACAATTGAGTATCACATCTGTGCAATGGATCCTAGAAGTGTAATATTCTTTTATAAGGGACCATTAACCAATCTTAAGTTTATAGGTTTCCTTAAATCTTTTTCATCAGCTGTTAAACTACAGTAAAGAGAAAATTGCCTCTTATGAGACAAGGGATAGTAAAATACAAAGACTGTGATTAAACGTCAATCAATTAAGGATTATAATATAATAAAAATGCTGACTGATGATTAAAATGAGTACTTTCTGGCAGAATTTTATAAGCAATATTAAGAATTGTTTTAAAAAGTCAATAGAATAAACCCTACTTACATCTTATTATGTATCAGGGACACTGTCTATTTAGAGGAGAGGACAAAAAAAGAATTGCTATTCTGACAAAAATACCTGAGAAGCAATTAGTTGTCAGTCTTTACATTAAATAGGAAACATTTCTTTCTGTCATTTATTTTATTATACCCCTGACTCCTCCATTTTGAATCCATGAATGGAGTAAATAATGTTATGCACTTTTTTCAGCTGGCATTTAGCAAGTTCATGCAACTAGGCTACCTTTCATGAAAACAGGTAACAGATCATGCAGTAAACATTATAAAAAAGCAACACACAAAATATTATTTCATGTAACAGACCTAAGAGAGTAGGTCACCTGAGGGTAGAAGATCAGTAAATACAATGTTTGCATATGTCTCTTTGCTGAAGATATTTTAGTAATCTTTCAAGGAAAAATCCTATGAAATTTATGACTAAACTGAATGAGATTCTTACATAGAAAGAACACTAATAGGAAAGAATATGCTTTCATAGTCCATATGAAAAATCCAGCAAAATGTTGTAGCAGGAATACAGTTTTCTATTAAATTATGCAGTCTGTTATGAGAAAGCAATAGAGAAGTTTTCATTTCCTTATGGAAAACTCCTGCCCTCCTGCTCCCCACACTGCTGAGTGGCTGTGGACAAAACCCACATTAGCATTTAGTGTCTCAGGTCCCAGATTTTTTTCGCTATTTGAGCTTGTCTTTAACAGGCCACATCCATCTGCAAGCAGAACTTTCTCCTTCTTTTGAATAACTTTAAATTAGGTTTAGCAAGAAAACACTATTTGGCAGACCTTCTCTATCACTGTTGATAGTATTAACAATTTGCACATTACCAGGACATATCAGTAGTCTCTTTGAATTTTTAAGCCATAGTCACCTAAGGAAGAGCAGAAATTTGGTGAGGTATCCATGTAATCAAAATAATTTTCAGCAATTCTCCAGCTGATCACAACAGAGCAGCATTCAAATCATTCATCTTTGAACATATATTTCAGGAATTATGTCTAAGCTCATCACTTCATCTCCTTACCTTAGACTCCTTTTATGGTTGAAGCATATAGGGAAGGATTTCTAAAATAATGAGTTTATGCTGATGATATTAAGTATTTTCACTTACAGTCCATCACAGAGGGTCAGCCTCTTGCACTGAAATACCACAGCCACATGTTCACTAAACCAAAGAAAGGAAGAGAAGAACCTATAGCTGATGATGGAGGATGGGACAAAACAGACTTTCTTTCTCAGCAGAAAGTAATTTAATGATTTAAACTATCTGCTTTAACTGGACACCGGTTATGAGCTGAATAGTATGTTGTGAAGGATCTCAGAATCTCTTAGATTTGGGACATAATCACAGGGATTTAGGAGTATACTTACGATTATGTGGCATCATGAATGTGTTCATGTTACAACATAATGTCATGTGGACATTAATTTAGTTTCCAACAGAAGCCACTACAGAAGTAAGGATCAGGTCAACTGTTGCAAACAGTATTTTCAGCTCTGGAAATATTTTATTCTATAAAATCACGTCTATTCCACATAAATTCTTTGGAGTTAATACCATTTATTTGAATGGGAGTTCTGCTCTTAGGAATAATGAAGAAACAGGTCCCTATATATATAAGTTTAAAAAACAACTACATTTGACCAAGGAGTCATAGACACTTATTTTAGAAAGGCATTCTAATGTTAAAAATGCAATAACATCTGTGTGAGATTTTACTATTCCTTGCCCCAAACCACTTGTAGTGGCAGAGTAAAAGCAATTCTGACCCTAACCTGAACAAAAATATCTCTAGCTGACCTTTTCAATTACGTGTCTTTCTCAGTTTTGACATCTCATGACAATAATAACCTGAAAATAATCTTAATCTCCTGCCACTTCTTGACACGAATCCTAGAACACCTCCCAAGAGATGTTGTAAGTTCACTGATGAATAATAGTAGTAATGATGATGTAATAAAGGAAATCCACTTAGGTCACCAGTATATGTGTATCTTGGTGTCCTAGAGGAGTGAAAATTAGTTGAATGACTGTCCTAAAACAACAAAGGACCTATACCTACATTTCTTTTTTATCCCAAACTAGACTTTAATGTAAATTTTGACTGTGCAAAAGTGAACAAAATAATGTATTAGAATACATCTATTTTAAAATATGGATTTTTTCCTTGTAGCTTCAAGCTTTCACTCCTTACCAATAAAACACTGGAATTTGACATGCCTATTTTGTGTCTCCAAAGTTAACCACAGACCATGTGTCAGTTGTGTAGTATTGTTTGACAGATGGAAGTGGAGGAGTTCAAAGACTCTCTCTAAAGAAAAAACATTTTCTTTTTTAGTAAAAGTAATCACTCAAAATTAAACAATAATGAGGTTAGAAACAATCAAAATAGTCTTTCTAAAAGTATTTCTTTAAGAAGTCTAATAATATTTGGGATAGCCTTTCTGAAATAGAGTTAATCATTAAGTTCTCTTTGCTATGTATCTTTTGTAGTAAATAGGATGGTGAGTTTTTCCCCCTCATGTACCATCTTAATAAAAAGTTTCTTTACAATTTTATTCATTTTATTATTCATGTGCTGGACTGAGTTTAAAATTAGGATAGAGGTAATCTGAAATCAGAAAAAAACTCTGAGGCTACAAACTGAGCCATTCTCTCCTTCCTTGCTGTGTGGTTGTTTTTTGCTAACGCAAGACATGTTTTCCAGGCCTCACAGTCTTTTCCCACTGAAGATTGATAGCTGAAAATGCTGCTCTGGTTGTTATCCATCAGGTATGCCTATGGATGACCACGGCCTTGTCTCTGATCCGTTCTTATCCCAATTAAGTTTGTATCTCCGCCAGCTGCAGAGTCTTGTTTTGCCACTCAGAGGGAATCAAAGAACCAGAACGATTTCCTGATTATTATAGATTATTGAACCCCTTCCAACCTACTCATGCTGAAGACTGTGCTTGAAAAAGACAACTCAGAAGCCAAAAGCAAATGAGATACTGTAGGATCTGTTCTTTACAGAACTGTGCAATTTTACTGAGAGCCAAGCAATTCCAATCAAATCAAGTTTTGATTTGTAATGAAGGTTGCAGAGTTGGTTTAGGAAATCACCTTCAAAGAAGCAAATGGTCATACTATAAAAGTGCCCTTTCCTGAAATTTTTCTTCTATAAACTTCCTTCTTCAGCCTTGCAAGCCAATACTCTTAGGATGCATGAAACTCATATTTCAAATCCTCACAAGTCTCAGGCCTTTTAGTGGTTAGTAATAGTATGGCTTTAAGACAGAAAGACTTTTTTCACCTTGGTTGTCTCAGTTTACTGTTCCTTATGCATCATTATTTGCAGTCATTTATAAAATATGTCAAATCATCATGTTCATCCAAAGAAAAAACATACATTTTGAAGAATGTAACAAGTAGGAGTTAATGAGCAAGGTTAAGGATTTCAGGTTTTTTATTGGTCCTATGGTGACTTAGATATAAAAGCATTGATTTTTTTAATATATATTTTATTGATGATTGATTGAATTTGTTGCCTTACTTCCAATAAGCTGACACTATTCTTTACCATAGATTTGATTGCCATTTACATTAGCTTGACTGTGCAAAAGGATCTAAGCAGAACTAAAAAGCACACCCCAATTTGCCAAATGCCTGCTTTGGGATGTCACATGAGATGGAGTCTACATACCTATGCAGAAAAAGATTAAAAAAACCATGATAGTACTAAAAGTCTGGAGAAAGCAGTGGAATGTAAACAGCAGTGAAGTGATTTCTCAATTTTCAGCTAGTGTGGATGTTGGGATGTCCAGAATAGGGTTTTCAGAAACCTCTTGCTCCCAAGCAGTTATTCAAGGTAACAAAATCCTGCATGGTACCATGGATCTGATTGGTATTCCATTATGAATTAGGAAGGAAATTTTCCTATTGAACAAAAACTAGCACTAGAAATCTGTTGTGTTCCTAAGGCAACAAAACTCCTGTGCACATACTCTGTGCCTGCATCTGTCCTGTCTCTGGCTTTGATAATTTTGCACCGATTTTTAATCACTTTGGCAGCAGTAGTGAGATCTCAAATTTCTTTAAGGTTGGGCAGTTGAGCAGAGGGGAGACAACAATACTTCTTTCACACAGAAGTATACTGTCAAGATATAGGTTGATGAACTCCACTAGTTTCACACATTTCTTATGACTTTAGGAGGGTAATCCAGACAATGGTAATAACTTTTCCCAGATTAATAATAGATCTCCTAAAATATTAGCTGTTAGCTGTTAGCAGGCTGTGAAAGACTGAAAGAGCTATTTCCAGAAGAAGGTGAAGTGCATTTTGGAAAAATGTACTTTGCAAAATTAGAATCAAAAGAAAAAGGCTCACATACAGGTATAGATGTGTTCAGATATTTCAATTCAGCTGCACAACGCAGACACATTATTATTTCAGATGTACCTGAGTATCTGAAATTATGTGAAATTGCCAGATGTGGAACAGGACCTAGAAGAGAATAACATGGTCTGGGAAGTCTTCTGGTAGCCAAGAGACACACTAAAGCCTCTGTAAAGCAGTAGAAACACACATTTTGGCAACTTAATAGTGTCAATGGGCTGATCTACTAATTTTACATAGGTGTATTTTGGGTAAGCCAAAGAGCTTCTTTAGCTCCACTGACTGCATTGACTAAATTGCCATTGAGATAAGTAGAAACTTAGATGCCTAGACAATCAGATACACAGATACCTACATTATGGACCTCAGGTGACTTAACTTGTCAGCTGGATCTTGCCCTTCAACCTTCTCTATTTCCTAACTCTTTAAACAAAGGCCAGTGAAGTGATCAGCAATGAAGCAAAGACTGTGTAGCCAAATGGCTGTTAACCCATGCTGGGTATGTTAAAGGCTTGAAATGAGAGGAGTGGGCATAGACTCTGAATTCATGCAATTGTGACCTGATGCTTTAAATCTACCTATTGCAGATGATGTTCAGGTAAGAGTCCATCTAGTTTGTTGTGGTCACGTCTTGTGTGAGCAACCTTGCTGTATCCACAGAGGATGTGCTCTACATGGACTAAATAAAATGGGGCCATCTGGTCTTCTAGATTTCTCTGCCCTCAATTATTCTCTTTTCGGTTACATCCTCCCAGACTCCCTCTGCTATGTTTCACTCTATAGCTACATAACACACTCGGTGTAATGAGGAAGAAGGAAAAAGGCTTTCATTAATAAAAATGTAAGAGGTGGACTGACAATTCATAAATTCATGATTGATGTCAAACGAGAGCAGTCAGCTAATCTGATCAAATCCTTGGATGATCACTATTCCCAGGCAGGTACTAATAAATACACGACATAACTGTCTCAGAAAGCCAACTCTTCAGTTCTTTTCTAGACTTCTGCATAGAAAAATATATATTCCAGTGCAATATATTTACAGACAGTATTTATATTTTAGCTCTTGTTGCACATATTCTTATTTCTATCTTGAGTTTCCATAATCATGGAATCATAGAATCCTAGAATGGTTTGGACTGGAAGGGACCTTAAAGACCATCCAGTTACAATCTCATAGTGTGGACAGGGACACTTTCCACCAGACCAGATTGGTCAGAGCTCCAGCTAGAATGAAAATACTCTTTTTGATATATGCCCATTGGATCTTGCAGCTCATATGAAAGTAGGCTTTGAAAAGACAGACTCAATTTTGTCATTGTTAAATTAGAGAGAATATGCTATTAATGACTTTTTTTTTTTCTCTGTGAGAGAAATAAGTTTCAGGGACAGTTTTCTTTACACATACAAGCAAAGAAGTCTTACACCTAAGTCTAAGATACCAGTCTAACACCTGGAGATTTTTTGTTAGATTATGGGGAAAAAAGTATTTTGTGGTCCTTGCTTTGCTGAGATTCATTATCACACTGTTGTGCATCTTTTCCCTTTATTGTAATAGGAAGCAGTACTTTTCCACTATTTTTCCTGCTTTGCCAATCTTGAAGACTGATGCAAAAATCTACTATTTCTCTTTAATTAAGCAGAGCAGTGAAAATATTTCCTTGGTGACTCAAATGAGTCTTAAAGGAAAAGACAGTAAAGGAAATTTCAGGCATGAAATTTCTAGTTTCCTGTTACCTTGCAGTAGATCCAAAGTGACTGCAGCACTGCCCACAGGGTAGGACCCTTAAATAGAACATCATAATTGTTTTTAAAACTGAAAGTTTTGTACAGGAAAGGGACAGAAACATATGAAGGACCAATACAATAAAAAATGCAACACTCAGATCACCATTCTGATTTTTAGAAAATTATTTCCAAAGGTCTTCACAGCCTTGTTTCGGAATGGTAGATTGCATTGTTGTAAAACACACATGGATGGATGGCTGAAACTGTGGTCTGCATACACTAGGTGAAATGTATCTATTGACTTACAAGCTGGCTGCATGTGTCAAAATGCAATCCGGTATTTTTGTAATAATAGCTAGCAGTCATAGTTGTAAATTATTTATGGAGACTATTCAGTGCAAACAGGTTAGTGCACACATCCTCTTCAGCTTGACTGCCCTGGTTTTAGATCACTCAGACATTCAACTCCTTAGAGATCTGCTCTTATCATTGCAAACCCTAAAAAGGTATCAAAACTGCAGTCATTTCAGCAACTCAAAGCAGCTCAGCCATTTGCTAAAGTTCTACCTCAAGGTTCAGTGAATAAACACCATTTCTGCCCACCTCTTTCACACCCCACCCTGGCCCTGGCGATGTAAGTTAATACCAGACATGAAGAGAAATCGATCTCTGGAGCTGAGGCTCCGGTGTGCTTCACTATCTCTGTGCAGAAACATGGAAGAATGTACATAGC
Organism: Catharus ustulatus; assembly: GCF_009819885.2. Classification (NCBI taxonomy): domain Eukaryota; kingdom Metazoa; phylum Chordata; class Aves; order Passeriformes; family Turdidae; genus Catharus; species Catharus ustulatus. The sequence goes on along the minus strand of NC_046222.1, from coordinate 74,079,171 downwards.
AAAGGCCACCGATGAGCTTAACACAAAGTGACATTTCACTAATGCTGTGTTTCAGAAGACAGTGAAATGACAGCCACCCAAAGAGTGCTTATGGTTCGATTTAAATGAGGACAGCACCCTATTGCAATGCATTACTGATTTTCCTATGCACTGGGGTATTCAACCGCATTAGAATTTTGTCCTCACTGGTTCATTTCAAGCAGCTGCACCTACTCTACACAATCAAAAGACTAGAGGTTATAGAATTTTGTATTTAAACAACTCAGTGCCAGACAGAATTAATCTGCCACATACAGAAAAATTCTAGGACTTGACTGCTCTAACAGATACAGTATGTTGAAACACTTATTGTGTATTAGTCACTCTCTAGGAAGAATTTAGCTAGAAAGAGTTTTGTAGTGACTGGTTTTACCACAAAATATTTCTGATAGTTCTGAACTTGAGACACTTAAGCTCTGCTCAACCATTAATTTGCAAATGGAATAACATACAATAATAATTTATAATACATTAATAGCACCGACCTCTACAAGTTATGAGCAAATTTTCTTGTGGACAGTTTTGTTGACTGCCATTTTCTGCCTCATTCTCAGGAATTTGGATTTTGGCCTTTACCATCCAAGACATTAGGCAAAGAGACAATTCCCACTGTCTAGGTTGCAGAAAGAGAAAGAGTGGACAGAAAACCTACACAGAGACAACAGACATAATTTCTCTACAGCCCTTTTGCCTCCTTGCCTGGCTGTTGTGCAGCTTACACCAACACCAATTGCTCCAGCATGGGTCCCCTTGGGCCAAGAAGAAAGTTCCTGTCCACATATAAGCAGCTGCTTACAGACTAGCCAAAAGTAACTCCAAGGCATATTCGCAATGAGAAACTTGCCTGGGGCTGAGGAGATTAAGCAACTGAAATCAGCTCTTCCTACTCACTCACATCTCAGAGCTCTTCTTGTCACACAGACAGAGACTCTAGGGGAAAGTGCAGGGCTGCTAATGCTCATCCTCCCCAGGGAGTTTGTCGCCAAACCTCACGTAATTTCCAATGTAGATAGGAAAAAAAAAACCTTTGTCAAAGACATGGCATGCACCCATGAAGGATGGAAGTGTGTCCAATTAAATATGCACGGTGTGGCATGATGACAAAGGGTAAGTACACTGTGGCAAGTAGCTCTGTCTGCAAGAAGGAGAGTTATCACAACACAATGCAGCTTGTGTGTGACATGCGGCAGTGCCAGTTAAAGTGTGACACTGAGTTGCTGTCTCCTGTGGCACGATGGTCCTGAGTTCCAAATGGACCCCACAGTGGGAGGTCTACGCCTATGCATGCCAGAAACTATCACTTGCATTCACTCTTTCCTTTTTCTCCTCTTTTTTATTTTTCCTTTATTTTTTTCCCTTTCCTTTTCCTAACAATATAACTAGATCACTGAGAATATCAGACAGAAATTCTGACTTGGAAATGCACACAGTTGACTCTAACTTTCCTCTGTGTTATTACAAATTTAAAATCAATGAGACAGGGCAGAAGACCTGAAAGAAAAATCAGAAAAAACACCCACAGAAATAGATATATTTTAAAAGTTATGTATTTTAAATTTATACTTATTGAAATAGAATTATAAAATTGTCTAGTTAATCAGAGCTAATGCCCTGAATACAGTTTGCAGAAGCCTGGCAAGAGTTCCACAAATCAGAAACAGATTTCTGATTTGGGCAGATTTCAGGCATAATTGCAGAATCACAGAATAGATGAGGTTGGAGGCAATCACAATGGGTCATCTGTCCAACCTCCCTGCTCAAACAGGATCATCCCAAAGCACATTGCACACGACTGGGACCACATAGGTCTTGATTATCCCCAGTGAGGGACACTCCACAACTTCTCTGGGAAATCTGTTCCAGTGCTTGGTCATCCTTACAGTAAAGAAGTTCTTTCTCATTTTAAAACTGGAACAAGTGACAAATAATAATAATAATAAAAAAGTGGTTTTCCTCATTCCTGCATTGTTCTGCTTTCACAAGCAATCCAAACATACTGGATCTGCGTTTCCAGTTAAGCACACAATTCCCACTGCCAGAGTGTCAGCTTATAGCCCTGTGTCAGACCCAAAACCTCTCAGCATGGGGGAAATGCTCAGTACAGGAGGGTGTGAATTCAGATTACACTGCACAAATCCTTTCTGCAAGTATATCCCATGGGTATCAGTGCTAAATTATCTGCAATCTTTCTTTAGAAAATAGAGAGATACCAACATCTTCTGAGGGACATTTATTCCACCTGAGAAAGTAGCAGAAATTAATTTCCTTCTGCAGGCATCTGAGGGCAATTCAGTCCACATATTATCTGGAATTGCTTTAGGAGCTGCCCACATTTCTCTGTCCCTACAGTAGGATATTTCAGTGACTAACATAAACTGGAATTGTTAAAGGCTGAAGTTAGATAAGAATATTTCATCCCAGTCATTCAATGAGCATGAACGGAAATACTTTATTTCACCAGAGATGGGCCATTTTGTTCCTGTTCCAGTTTGGAATTTATCTCATGTATCTTTATTTTAAAGATAATTCCTTTCCAATTGCAAAATTAAAGGCACTGAAACTGTTTTGAAGAAGATTAACTTCAGCTTTTATAGGTGATTCCCTAAATCTCATTTTGTAGCTTCTTTAGACTGCTGTACTTTATTGTTTTATTTTTACAATAACACAATATGGAATGTAGTATAACTTTTTTACTGAATTTCAGTGTCTTTAAATACCATTTTCTGCAAAATTAATGGCCTGCTTTTACTCAGTAGCAACAAATAAAGATACCTAAATAATTTCCTTACACTGAATGTTTAGACTGGCTTTATAAACTCTTGAACATATTTGACATCTATGAGGCAGATGCTTGGCAATGTTTAAAAAAAGAAAAGAGTTCTTCTTATGGGATTTTGGAAATTAAATCATTGAAAAGTTTAAGTAGTGCTGAGAAGATTCATTAGTACTCTCATAGTGAAAGTATAATATATGGTCTCTTAACTATAGTGTCCAAAGACCAGTTTAAGAAAAAGTGAAAACAAAAAATACTGACAAAAATATGGCAAATGTAGAAAATTTAAGATGACTAAAATGTTATCTGCATAGGTTACTTTCAGTCTAAGTAGTTCAGCCCCTCATGTTCAATAGCATTTTCTGGAGATAAAAATGTATTTGTTTACACACATGTGCACCAGTACTCATGTATGAAGGTCTAGGCTCATATATGATAATTAAATCTTTTGGTTGCTTTCCTCTTTAACACAAGGAATTTATATTACATTGAAGCAAGACCTTACAGCAATGCTAATGCAGAAAGCTAAAGAGGTTAATATCCTCAGCAGACAGTATCATTTCATCAATAAGAGAACTATTCAATGACCCTGTATTGGAGTGAACTCAGCATAATCAATTAGCTTTGTCAAGTAAACAGATCTGTCCCTTTGGCTGCTGCGTAACTTGATATTTCTTCCTGTTCTTAGCGACTCTGTGAATGGGGAAATAAAATACCCTGAAATTATACCAACCCTGGCTGAGGGAAGAGAGCTATTTAAAAAACTCTTTCACTGAAAGTGTCTGTCATTCTTAATCAGAGGTTTTTGTCTTCCAGCAGAGAAGGGCGGTAGGACAGGCCATAGCCCAGCACCACAGAACACTTAAACAAAAACAGTATTTTCCATGTTTAGATGAATTAGATGCAAATCAGTTGGCAAGAAAAATAAAATAAATAATGTGGCCTACGCCACTTGACATAGCCAACTTGAGTAATTATCTTCCCAATTTACCATCCTTTGCTTGCTTCACCATTTTTCTTTCTCTTGTTCTTGTTTTGTTTTTTAAAGAAATAATAATGTAATTACTATAACACTAATTTGAAAGCAATGATTTCTATACACTTAGCAGGCTCTGAGACACAATCTATGATAGGTCATGAAACAATGGTCTCAGACTGGACTCGTGTAGTTTGCATTATGAAAAAAAGGATGGGAAGGAGAGATCATTACTCTGCATAATTAGCAGGCTTAATTAAAAAATGGCCTGAGATATCAGCTGTAGCATCAGCTCAACAAACCCCCTAGGGCTTGTTCATAGATTCTGCTGCACTCGGATTATACCAGTATGAATCTAGAAATAGCCACTCGGAATCACTCTCTCAGAAGGGCATTTGCTAAGTGCTCATACACTGTTATTAAATCGGTTTGTTTGGCACAATTTTGTAAAATGATACAGGCTTTTAGACCTTTAGCAATTTGAAAAGAAAGCATGGCCAGCAAGGTGGAGTAATTCACTCTGTGGCCTTTCAGTGTTCCTTCTTTCTGTTAAATGAAGGACTTCAGAAATGTATTTGTCCAAATTTCTCAAGTTCTATAAACCCTAACCCGTTTGGGTTTGTCAAACAAGCTCACCTATGAAAGCTTTATAAAATCAAATCACCTCAGGTTTGAATATCTACAATTCAAATAAAAGTGGACTGCAATTTGAATTTCTTTGTACGCTTTAGATTTGTGATAGTCACATAAAACCATATTTAGAGTTTAAACACCTCTCTTCTGGTTTTATTTCTGCCTGTGATTGACGACACAAAATGCTTCCTTCAGAGGTACAGTAAAACCTTTCTAGCACGCCCCTGACCATGTAAACAGGCCATTATGTGAGACAGGAAAGAGTTTTTGTAGAATAAAATGGTGGATAAATAGCAGTTAGGAGCAGAAGCAGACATGTTAGTCATGCAAGATTTTCCTGTGTCAGTGAATTAAATGTTGGTTTGATCCGGTCAGCACATATTTGTCCAAAGTGGAATGTCACTAGAGCACTAGAGTTGCGACCTGATCCAGTGGAAGGTGTCCCCACCCACATCAGGGGGGTTGGAACTAGATGATCTTTAAGGTCCCTTCCAGCCCAAACTGTTTAATGAAATCTCTATGATCCCGTGATGACAATGATTAAAAGACAAGTCCCCTTTGGTATGTACACACTGGCAGTTAAAAAAAAATTTGGGATCATACCAGAAAGGCAGAAAACTAATGAACGTTTTCAAAGGACTTTTGTAGGCTCATAATGGAAGAGGTTTTTATGATTATTTCTGTTATTTTTACCTATTTCATAAAGCTTACTGCTGTAAGAAGGAAACCAGAGATGCTGTTTATTTTACAGAAAAGACAACTTTGAATTCTTTCCTGCAAAATGTCTGAGGCTATGCTCAGGAACAAAATAGGTTCAAATCCCTCAGGTCTAGCCCATGACAATGGACACCATAACACCCCACAGGAAATTGGACAACCTCCATCACCCCGGGGCAGATTGGACACATCACCACCCCACGAGGTTGCCCCTCAGCCCTGGAGGTAGGGAACAGCCATCACCACTGCTCTCACACATCAGGAACCTGTCCTCTCTAGAGACCCATCTAAGTACAAATCCTATTAAGATATTTAGATAATATGGTAAGATGCTTCTTTTTATGCTGAACCCTTCGAGGTGATTAGACAGGGAAATCTTTGCTATCTATTCAAGAAGGTTTCTGGCATGTTTAACATCTTGGGAACATATTTTTGTGTTTCTTTAGGTTAAAGATATCCTCCTAGGAACTTATCTATCTAAAGAAGAAGGAACTAAGGAGTATATGTGTCTGGGGAACAGACAGAGGTTTCTATTCCATGGGAGAATACTGAACCAACAAAATCCTAGAAGGGAAAGAAATATCTCATGTGATATATTCCTTACTGTTGAGCACAATTAGTGTGCTTTTCAGCAGGAATGGCAGAGACTCCCTATTCCTAACTGAAAGGCATGAAGGAAAAGAAAAGACTCCAAGAAAAATGACTGAGGAATAAATCAATATGAGGTGAAAGGTCAACAAGCAGCCTACTGGTAGTTGGCCAAAGAGTATTTAATACATACATTTGATATTATTCAAATTTTTTAAAAATTATGCCGGACAGAGAGAGAGATACAGTGATGCAGCATTTTTGTCTTGCTGAGAGAACAGGCTTTGCTGAGAAACATAAACTGATCTAAAAGTAGTGTTTATCCCTAGAGCTTTGACACCCCTTGAGGGTTAGCCATTATTGCAAACGCAATGACAATCTTTCAATACAGACAAATTAGCTGTTTTCTAGACAGCTAATTCAGTTCTTCAAGTTACATTAATTTATCACAGTTTAATTACCGTTGAAATTATACTAATTCGAATTAGAGGTGGCAGTTGTGTAACACATGTTATTGGATATGTCATGTGAATTCTTAAAAATAATGTTTGTTGTGTTAGAACAGGATGCAGTAATTTCCAACTACAAGGATGCACTCCTTTGATAAAGATTTTTAATAGCTCCGGCTAAAGTGGTTTCTATAGTTTTCTCTCTTCACTCCACTCTTCAGACTTTTTCATAAGCTGTGTTTTAGCCTTTTCTCTGGGATGGAGAGTGTTTCTCAGCATCTTTAAACTGGTGTTTAAAACTGTTAGGCTTTCTTTAATTAAAAACTGCTGTAATTACAAGGCAAAGAAATTACAAGGAAAATAAATAAAATTGAAAATACTTCCAAAATATTTCCGCAATTCAGATATATCTATATTTCCAAAAAAAAAAAAAAAAATAAAAAGGCAGATAGGAAAAGTGTGGAAACCAACCATAAAATGCCAGGAGAGCATGACACATATGTACACTCAATTTAGAAGGATGAAAAATGAGTAGGAGAGGAATAGACCTCCTGGGTCAGCACAGATACTTTTGATAAGTGGATCAAGTTTCTGTTTTATAACTGCTGAGGATTTCCCACCAGCATTTGTGCTGAAAAGCTGTGCCAGTGTCTTGTTTTTATGTGTGAACTTTCTCTAATTTCCAACTAAATTTAGTCTGAGTGACTCTCAGAGCACACCTTCTTTAGAAAACACTGTCCTTTGCATCAAACAGGTCTCCCTTACCAGCTCTCCTGATTTACCCAGAACAATATTTTCCTTCTTTCATCTTTGCCCATATTTTTTCCTCTCTTTATTCTCCTAATTACACTAACAGACTTACTTGGACTTATAACTGGTTCTTTCTTAAAACCAGGGGAACTGGAATTGCATTTGATATTTCATTTGTCTCACAAATACCTTGTATAGATGACCCAACAGTTCTTTTCCCTGTGGGGAATATCTCTGCAGTTGCTTGGCTTTGTCCCAGGGAGGGCCAGCTGGTAACTCGCAGACATTGAGCGATCAGTCAGCAGCACACGGATCTTTATTCTCAGTCTCTCCCATGTGGAGAATGCACAGCTTGTAGTTGAAGTTCTTCTTATCAGTCTCCTCCATGAATCACTCTGTTTTGCTCCATTGAACTGAAGAACTCTGAAACTTAAACGCAATATTTTTAACCTGTGTGTTTCAGGATAGGCATCAAAATCCACATTTAATAAGGAAATTAGTGGGGTCTCTGATGAGCTCATCTGATCTAAAGCCTAATGATTTCTAGGTACTCAGATGCTGGCTTTCATAAAGAAAAAATAGCCATCTCTCTTTAGACTTCAAGTCATAATTTAGAATTCTATCCTCTAAACTCAAATGTACAATGTACAGCCTTTTTTTCACCATTTGGAACATTTCTTGTCTTCTTTATTTCTTCAGATGCCTGATTTCCAACTTATAAGAAAAAATCTGCATAAGAAACCTCTAGAAAGTTCCAGAGGCAATCTTTTGTTCATTAAATCTGTCTGAGATGAGTTGACCTGCATACATTCTTAATGTAACAGAATAAGTCCAAAGACTTGGGATTTGAAGAACTAGATTAAGAAGAGAAATGGCTGAAAAAATTATAGAGGAAAAAAAATCTAGTTTTGGTTCAGATTTTTTCTTACTACATCTCCAAATAAATCACAAATACCTTGTGTGATTCATCTCATCTAACTTTAGCCACTTAAAACCTATTCATGTTATCCTAGATGGTTTTCTAGGCTGCTTCTATAATCAATGGAGAGACACTTCTTTGTCCTTCCAGCCTAAAATAGGTGTTTAAGACGGATAGCATTTAATCTTTTATGATTCATTTTTCCTATCTTTAGATTGTCTAGAAGCTCATCTCTTTATTCATTGACTCTAAAAGGAGTGTGTCCAATTAGTACAGACCTTCATGAGTAACTTGGGGACAGGCAAGATAGACAAGATGAACCTCAATCTTTGATCTAACACGTTATTTGAAATAGGAACAGTAATTAAGGTCCATGCCAGTGCTTTTGAAAAATCCAACCTTCCCCTTTAATGAAGCAAAATAGCTTGAAATGAAACAAAGAAAAATGAGCTAAAATAGCAGACTATTCAAATGGCTGAGAAAGAGAGACTTGGAAAATGGTGAGCCATTTTGAGAAGGCCAATCTATAAATTAGGCACTCAGAGAATTCAGTAAGTGGGAATAAAAATTAGAAGTTAACTTGAAAGTCAGAAAGAGCTTCTCTTAGTGAAAAAAAAATCAGACCTTTGATTAAAAATTACAGCTCTGCAGAATCTGGGGGGCTCAAAGTGAGAAAACCTAGGATGTTTCTTAAGACCAAGTATGAGAGGTGTTTGGTGCATCAAGGACAGGTTATTCTGCGGGCAAGTATTAGTTGCTCCTGGTGAGCCACTGGGAGCTATACATGATTGTTTGAAAGTGTTTAAGTCATAAGGGCAGATGATGGCAGGGTGGGATTCATCTTGACCCAAATTTAGCCTTCCAGAAGTCATCAGTTTTAGGCCAAACTACGTCCATTTCCATGAGAGAGGGGGAGAAGGAGAAAAAGATTCAATAATTTGCAAAAAAACTTACTACCTATTTAATTTAAAGTTGCAGAGGTCACAAGTGTAAGATTCAAATACAACTGGTTTTGTCTCTGCTGTGAACGAGTGGCTTAGGTTGCTTAAAAGAACTGCCTAAAACCAAAATGGAAACTATAGTCCAGCCTGGGGATGATGGTACACCACCACCGTCTCAAATCCACAATTAACTGACTGAATCCCATTATATTTGATAAGCTTCTGAACCCCTTCAAGCATAGGAACCAACCTCCTAGCTCACTGTTGTATGCACCATCCAAGACCACAAGCACTGAGGAACCTTTGAAAAAAAGTTTTAGAAATCCACCAACTGTGACCCTAAATATTTTACAAAAGATTGTTTTTAAAGTTTACTTTTGCCTGTGCTACTTATTTGATAAGTTTTATTAGAGTACAAAATTCTTTATTTCAAATAGAGCAACCTTTCTGGTAATAACTATAACAATAGCAACATCCACAAATATAATGGAGATGGATATAGTCATATTAGTGTCTGTTTTGGGCTATGCTAAAGATGTTTGCAAGCTTCTAATTAGAGGGTGAGAAAAAAGGATTAATTAAGATTTTACACCCTAACTCTTCTTCTGGTTTGAGTCTCACAGTCCAGCCACACCCGTGAATAGCAAAGAAACATTTTTGTCTCATAGAATGAGCTGTCACTTCTGCATCCTGCAGCCAGTTTATTCTGATGCTCCTCATGTTGCTGCAGTTCCATCAATCCCCAGTGCCTCTGCACAGCATCAAGTTAGGAGAAGATGTGTCAAGGGGCATACCCCAGAGCTCTGTATGCCACAATTAGGAAAATCTATTGCATTTACAAAGACAGAGCCACTGCTGCACAAGGTCACCACACACTAATAACAGCAACTTTGTGCCTCTGGAATTTATCTGGAGGAAAAATCTTCCTCAGAAATACTTGGGTGGAAATCAATAACTTGTATTCCATTACTAGCATTGATAATGTAAAGATATTATATTAACTGCATTTACAAGAATGATCTTTTCATTAGCTACAATGTGTTCATGCATGAAAATCTTGAAGCATAAATTAATACAGAAGATAATTTTTTGTTAGTAAGATACCTCCTGTGGAAATGCTAATGAAACAAATTCTCAGGTACCCATAAATGGGTATGAGAAACTTCGTTTCAAGGTCTATTTCTGACTAGTTTTCTGTTTCCTGTTAAAATAAGTGGCATTTTCTTTCCTATTCAGGATCCCAGGATTTGCAATACTAAATTAGTCCACAGGTGTATTATATCCTGTAGTCTTCCCACAGTGCTGTTGTCACAAGAAACATATTTCCATAGCAGGGACTATAAATTCATTACACAATGCTGGTTAACTTAAAAAAAATCTTTGCAGTTTCCTCAGACAAAATTTGTGTTTTAACATGAGGAAGAAGCACTATTTATTTTGAAGACTTCTTGACTTGTTCTCTCCATTTGGTCTGTTTTATGATTACAATAGTCATTTGTTACTCTGTCTTGCTGAGAACACATGCAACAGTCCTCACTATGGCTTATGGTACCTTGGTGATCTGTTACACAACATTACAAGTATCTCTCTTATGTGTAATTATTTCCTCGTTCCTTTCTTCAGTGGAAAAGATTTTGCAAATTATTTACATGCACACATGTATCGATTATTTATATTTGTATGTTTTTAGATTCATAGATTTTTAACTACACAAGGGACTATTCTAATCATCTAATGTGACCTCTTGCACGACACGGTGATTCCTTCAGGAAAACCAGCAAGCTAAGCTGTAGCTTTTTTTTTAGGGAGACATCTAGTTTTGAAGACTGCATACAAGGATATGTCACATTCCTAGGTAAATATGCTATGCTGTGCATTTTAGAAAGAATTTTTTTTAATTGTGTTTGGAACTGAAAGCTGAAAATGGAAACTGCTAGATTTTAGCACAGAAATTTGTAGACAATCCCGATGTACTAAGAATTGCAATAGAAATTTCTTGCTGTAGTTCAAGGGTGAAACACAGCCAGAGCATTACAAACTTTGTAAATGAGAAACAAAAGTATGAATATTAACACTATTGTTCAGAAGGGCAAGCATAGCATGTGGCAGGTAGGACTTGCTCAGGATATTAAAGTGGGCTCTATATCTCTGAGGTTATGCACTATTGTACTTGGCACCAGTGGAAACTTCTTCAAAGCACAGAAATTTTCTAACTATTTGAACTGTTCAAACATATTTCAAACCAGAAAAAATGCACAACATGCTGTGAAAATCATATACAGTAATTTCACGACCATAAGGCGCACCGGACTATAAGGTGCACCCCCAGGGAGTCGGCAAAATTCGCAACTTTGTAGATCATATAAGGCACATCGGACTATAGGGTGCACTTTTTTTTTGCAGCAAGGCTCCGCCCCCAGCTCCCCCACCACAGTTGCTGGCCGAGGCTTCGCCTCAACCCGGCAACCATTGGCCCCCAGGCCCGTCTGTACCTGGTAGGGGCGGTGGCACGGGCACCCAGGCCCACCTGTATACGGCGGGGCCGGGGCATGACCGATGTTGCTCCATGCTGCCTCACCAGGACCGGGCTGTGCCTGCTGTCCCTCCATGCCCCCTCCCCGGGGCCGGGCTATGCCTGCTGGGGCTCCACCCCGCCTCCCTGGGGCCGGGCTATGCCTGCCGCCCCTCTGTGCCTCCTCCACGGGGTCAGGACATGCCTGTGGAGGGGCCACCCCGCCTGCACGGGGCCGGGGCGTGCCCGCCGCCACTCCGCCCCGCCTCCACCTAGCAGCCGTGGCACTGCTGGCTCCCCCTGTGGCTCACAGCTCTCAGTCCAAGGTTGGCAAATTTCCGAACTTTGTCCATCATATAAGGCGCACCGGACTATAAGGCACACTTCCGGGTTCGGGGGAAAATTTTAGTCAAAAGGGTGTACCTTATAGTCGTGAAATTACTGTACTCTGCACATATGGAGTCCAATCTCCTGGCCAGTTTGAGTTCAGCGTGTGCAGTGTGAACACTGCAAAGTAACTTTTCCCATTTGTGTGTACAGATATTCCATGAACTAACAATATCTCAAAGGAAGCACCTTAAAATATTAAGGTGTCTTGTAAAATGTCTTTTAATGACATTTTAGCCCGGGTTTCCTTCATCCAGTTCTGAGGCAATTGTGTCCTTGAACTTTAAGATGTAGCAGAGAAGAGGCAGTCTGTGTGGACAGGCACTTCTGCAGATTCTATCATATTTTCACAAAGTGAGAGAGAGTAGCCTAATCCTTGCTGTTGGCTTAGTCTGCATAGACATAGGAATTGTTCTCATGACAATACTTCACTTTTCTCTAACTCATGAGCTCTAAAAACTAGCTATGGCAAGTTGCTGTAAGCCATAGGGTACAACTGTCTTCAAAAATGACAGTGATGAGCAAGGCCCTTTCATTTTACATGCTGGATTTTGATGCCCTGCAGAAGCTCAAATAGGCTCTGAGATGTCTAGCAGAGAAATCATTGTAAAGAAATTATCCTTTGCAAAAGAAATAAGATCAATCTTTCTAACCACAATTTTCTAAAATTACTACTTTTCTTTTTAGCCCAAGTAGAAATGTCAGATAAGGGCAACATGCGCCTCCACTGTAGGACTTCTGAAATTCCACTCCACCAATATTTTGATTGAAAAGAAAAACAAACAAACAAAAAAAAGCCCCTACAACTGCGGAGAATAAGAAAAATATCTTAATTTTAAAAGAAATTTATGCTCTGCTAGGTATTCTCCAACTGCAGAAACCCAACTGCAGGAACACAAAGAATTCCAGTATCAGCCAGTGCTATCCTACAGTTGAAAGCAAAATCAAAAGAAGAACATATTTTGACTTTTAACTTTAATAATAATTAATCTTAGCAATAAAAATAACAACAGCTAGACTATTATACTGCAGATAGTATCTTACAACTATATCAACTCCATGATTACTTGAAAGGTAAGTGAAAAGAGATAGTGACCTACATGAGAAAAGTGATCCAAGACACAGAAATTCCTTTTCTGCTAAAAGTAAAGAGAAGATTTTGTGATAGCCAAAAGTACATTTAAGCTGTAACCTCCAAGTTAAACCTAGTTACTTGGGATTTTGAATCTGAATTCCTAATAGGGAAAGGGGGAAGCTGTTTAAACTATTTTTGTTCTGTGAATTAAACTAATACATGTCAGAGTCTACACAGTTTGCAAGATTCTACTGAGAAAATATTATGCCTATGTAGGAAATTTCAGGAACTGTAACAAACTTTGAAAAATCTTCATATTCTCACCATGCCTCAAACATTTGAAATTCACCTGAGGGTGTTCTGTGCTTAAGAACCTGCTTTTGCTTTAAGATCTTTTAAATATAGGGAAATAAAAAATAAACACCTGCGTAATCTGATTAGAAGATCTTCCTAGTCAAATTAAGTCCACTATTCCTGTGTAACTAAGAACTAAGTTTCCCCCCCTAAAATAATTAACCAAAGTTAAGCCACAACATTTTTGAGTTTGAAAATACACTAATGATCATGGAATAAAACTGGGGTTTTTTTCAGCATAACTGGTTCCTCTTAAACCTTGATGAAAATTTTCTCCCTGGTGTACCACTAACATCTGCAGAGGGACATACTCCTGACTTCAAAGACGAGTGAGCGTCAGAAGAAAAACTGTTATTTGACAGAAAATTTCTAAAGTAATAATTGGATTTACACTAAATTTTAGGACAGAAATGATTGTTAAAATATTTTATCAGACTAACTACCTTGTCTTAACAATATCTGTGGAATTTTCACTAGGCTAGCCTTGATTTAAAAGCAGTGCTGAAGAGGAACTGAGTTGTATTCCAGTAGTCATTACAGTAAAGTTTAAAAGCGTTAACAGCCCTAAATCTGCACCATTGTCAAAGTCAAGCTTGTCATCTTAGCCAGTAGAGTGGTGTAAATTCTTTTATTATGTGATTAATAAATGGGCCAGCAAGACAGCTGAACTGTCTGCCACTGGCTAAAGAGGGACCTGTGGTGTGAAGATGGTGCAAGATTTTTTGAGTTCTCCCCAGCACTGTGAGACCCTGTGCTGGCCCCATCACACCCATCTGTAAACTGCAGGGAAGAAACAGGCACTCAAAAGAGCAAGAATCTTTTATGTTTTTACATGATGACAGCAAAAACCATAAGGCTGCAAACTGAAGGACAAAATATTGCTGCTAAGAGCTTACTGGATCGCTAAAAGCTATTAAGAAAATGGAAGCTATTAACATCATGCCAAAAAATGGTTCAATAAAGTGGTCTAATGTGAAATTGAGATATTTTGTATCACTCTAAAATGATCACACTACTAATGAACTCCAAACTCTTCAGCAGAAGATGATGTTTTCCCACCCATGTGCTCAACTATGCTCTTAAAATGTGATACTTTACATAGTTGGGTTTATGTGCAGAGTTTCTGTATACGCACCCTGTGGGTTGCACACCTACACTGTAAGAGTAAAGTCCCAATCCTATACTCCCTTCTCAAGGGAAAACCCTTCAAAGTCCAGTTATCAGTAAGGATCAATAATTAGAAAACTCTTAAAATCTTCAACCCTCAGTAAATATCTGCCTTGTGCACAGTGTCTTTTACTAGAGAGGGAACAGCTAGCTTTGAAATCTCAAATAAAGGTTCCATAAGCTCTTTTTAAGGTATTCTTCATTATGCTGTATTGGTCAAAGCACATTGTCTGTGAAATGAACAACATATATTTTAATTTATGTGCTTTATACACTGAACATAATAGTAATATGATAAGAATATATATATATAAGATTTATCTTTTAATATCAACTATAAATATAATATTTTATACATCTATGAAAATTATAGCAGCAAAACATTTTGAAATTTATTCTCTAAAAGAACTTCAGTTGGTTACCAAAGGGCAATTTTGAACCTGGAGGTTTCCTGCATATTGTTAAATTACTGTCTAGAAACAGTCATGAGAAACACCATAAATCAGATTTTCAGAGAGCTTCATATCATGTTATCAGTGTTACCAGTGTATTGTTACAATTAGCCCCACATGGCTGAAAGCAAAATCTGTTTTTTACCAGTGATCTCCCTTGTCAGGTCCCAGTGTAAGAGTCTGTACTCTATTTGCACCCAGAGTATTAAGACAAGGAGACATAGAGGCAAAAATAGAGATACCCACAGTCAAGAAATCCAGCTGAAATTATTCCTCTATGGGTTCCTGCCATTTAAATTCTGCCCCTTTATTCTAAAAGTGCCAGTATAAAGCACGTTATGACCTCCTTATTTTTTCTGTGAAAGAGAAGTCTGCAGTAAAAGAATAAGACTTGTAGAAATGTATTTACCTGAGATGCAACAACTGAGAAATTGGAAGTTGTAATTTCAAATTTTGAGTGTTCTTCCTGGCCTAAAACATCTGAATTTTTCAATGTGAAACAATCTTAACCTCAAAACAGTATATATAATCCTAGCTGAACTATCTTTTGCTAATTATTTATTTTAGTCTCTCAAAGACAGAAAGGAATTAGAGTGCTTTGATGAGAAACAATGGTCAAATATATTGATCTGTACTGCAAGATCTGCAAGTGAGCCCAAAATGAAATTATCACAATTTAAAATCATATAAAGTAAGTATTGACTGTCTGCAAACTAATCCAAATGTGTCCTAACACAGAACGATGACTGCTAGGAGCAACTGGAATTGGGCCAGT
Organism: Catharus ustulatus; assembly: GCF_009819885.2. Taxonomy (NCBI): domain Eukaryota; kingdom Metazoa; phylum Chordata; class Aves; order Passeriformes; family Turdidae; genus Catharus; species Catharus ustulatus. The sequence continues at coordinate 74,063,664 of NC_046222.1, read as the reverse complement.
AGTCTGACAAATGGTTTGGATGAATCCTATTATTAGACAATTATTCAGCAGAAATAGAATAGAACCATCAAGTTAATCCTGATGGCCAAAGACTGTGGTTTTGACAGAACAAGTTACACTGTTACTTCTTTTGCAATAGGTGATGTGCCTTGAGGTCATAAATGTGCCTTTGTATGCTTTGTGTGTTTCATATGCCCACATATGTATGTAAAAATATGCTTACAGGAGTACTTTGTAGACAGACAAATGGATTGGCAGCTACACACTCAAACAGTACACATGCAGTGCATTTAATCAGAGCTGTGAACAATGTACAGCCAGAGCAGATTGATTAAGAGGATTTTTACAGGTTCACCGGAAACCCTCAATAGCCCTTGACTATAATCAAAGCTTTAAATACAATAGCAGGAATTGAGTAGGAATTGAACTGGCACCAGAGAGGCTAACTCTGCACATCAATACTTCAAAATAAGATTGTTGTGTGAAAAAGAGTGCTACGCTGGAGAAGTGCCAGCTGTTGAAAGCCTGCATTTAAGGCTGACTCTAAGGACTGCCAGTGTTTCTGAAGGCAGATTGGAAGAGCAGGGGATGGGTGTGACAAAGCAGCACCCACCCACAGTGGGTGGGGCTCAGACTGGCACCTCTGCTCCACCTGTGCCAGCCTGGGCTTAATTTTTCTGCTCCCCGTTAATCCATCTAAGGATACTCCTTTTTTCTCACAACATGTTGGATACCTGCATATGAAAATGCAAGAGAAGATATCAACATATTTTCAGAGCAGTGTAAGGAATTACAACAATTCTTAATACCTGACCTGCCCTGTTAAGTGCTGAGGCCCTGATCCTGTAAAGAGCAATATGTGTGCTCAAATTTACATGCTGTAATTAAACCCAAGGAGACTACTTTCAAAGCCTAGAGTTAAACAAGGAAAAGTTTGTAATGTGAAGTCTTATCTTTCATTAGAACTGCAGATATAATTGGAAAAAGCAGACAGACTTTCTTGCATACAAGCCCTGTTCCATGTCTTCAGGACTTGGCAAATAGCCAGGTCTTTGCAGAATTGAAGCCCAAATGTTATTAGCAGTGTTTCACTAGGTATAAATGCTCTTGTAAAAGAAGCTTATTAAAAACTTGAGTTTCTTTGCTTAGAATCCCCCACAAAACAATCAAAAATCATAACTTGTTCTCTACCTGACTTCTCGGATCAGTAAGAGCAATATGAAAAGATTTATGGGAGTATTGCAAAGAGTCAGGTTGATCATTGGTTGCAAAATGGTTTGTTTTGTTCAAAAAATAATTAAAAGTTAACTGAGTCAAACACCTGGGAGAAATTGTCTCTACAATCCAGCATTTACGGAACTCAGGTGGAAGACCAGTATTGAAGCCTCTGGTTCAGCAAACAATTAATTAGTTTTATAAAGCAGAACAGCTTTATCAAGGAGATTAGTGGATCCTACTTTAGAAGGGCCAAAATCTTGGTGATGAGGATTCCTTATGATGTGGGATTCATAACCTCTTTACAAAGTTGGGAAGCCTTTTGACTACTTCTGAGCCATTCTAAATCACACACCTTGTGGGCACTCCTGCCTACAGAAACAGTTCATTCCTTTTCAAAATTATCAGACCATTAAAAGCAGATATCTACTGCTTTTTAAAATCTCTTTTAAAAATTATGAGAGCTCTTCACTTTTGCAGTGAATTCAGGACTTTCTAGTTTTTGCTTCTAGTTCTTTCCAATAATTTCTACCTCTAGTAAATTCAAATCATTTTGTCTCTGCTTTTAAATATATGATCACGGCTGTCTCCCATCTTGAAAAGGAGCCATGAATATAAACAAATATCAGCTTCAAAGGTTTTATGCAGAGCTGGGTAAAGTTGCTACATTATTTTCAACAGCTTTATTGAGCTTTGGGTCACCTCCACAGGTGTCAATTAAAGATTCTGAAAGACATGAGATAGGGTCTGTTTCTCAAAATATGAGGATGAAGATGGAAATACCAGTGACCAAGTCCAGTGTAATGGTCCTGACAACATCTCTAAACTCAATGGAGTTTAACTCTGCATAGGTACACACCAGTATATTCCACACAACAATCTAATTTTGATAAATTCTGAATGGGAACCTGCAATTTCACCAAAAAGCACATTATCTCTTAGTTTCAACAGTGCAGTGTTTGGCTTTCTGGGCTGTGAGTGCCCACGGCTGGGTCATGTCCAGCCTCTCATCCACCAGCACCCCTAAACCCTTCTCAGCAGGGCTGCTCTCCATCTGCTCTTTCTCCAACCTGTATTGATACAGGTGTGACCCTAATCCATCTGTAGCATCTTATTATCCTCAAATGCTTTGCCTTTTTCCCATTTACAAATTGAGCCTGGTTAATCACAACAGACAATGAGAGACACAGGGAAAAGATTTCTTTTCCTATGAAGGGAAGCCATTAATTTCTTTAGAAGCAATTTGTCAGACCTTGATCACTTACTGTAAAGCACTGATTCAATTAGCCATAAAGACTTTTTCAAGGAAAACACACTTTATTCAATGAGAACAGAACCTAGAAAAGGATGTGAATATTGAAATTTGGCTGAGTATTTTTTACAGGGATATCTTGTAATCAGATATTATTAAGGCTTTGCTAAGAGATCTGTAAATGTAATTGTTACATTTCTTTTTGTTTGTTTAGGTTTTTTGTAGTTATCGCGCTTTTGCATTATACTAATATACTTTGATGATACTGAAAACTTCATTCACACAATAAAGGATAAACCACAGGTATACAAGAAATCTGCAAAGCATGGGAAGAGGCAATAAAATCCCCAACTGCCTGAAGTAGCAACACCTGCTGAACAAAAAGTTTGTGTGGTTGAACTGCAGAGGGCTAATTCAATTAACCTGTCAGTCAGATTGCTTCCTGTCAGCTACCTCTGGAAAATCAATGCATAAATCTATATGCAAATAGGTAGTGAGATAACTACCATTCTTGCATTGTTCAATAAATGCAGAGAAGTGAAAACTGACCCAGAAGAGAAGACACTGTGGCAGATATAGCAATCATGTGAATGGTGCTGGTAGCTGGTCAAAGGGGCATACAAATAATATAACTTCTGTTGATTTGGCAATAAGTGTAAACCAGAAAAGTAAACAATATCTGAGTACTTTACCAAATGGCAAGCATCAAGTTAGAGCCCTGACATAACCTGGAATAGTTTCCACTGAAATTTATTACAGTTATTCCTGTTTCATTTGGATGTGAAATTGGTCTGCAGAAAAGATCAGGAAGCCACGTCCAGCAAAGGTTGTTCTCAAGTTTGCTGCTACTATCCATCAACGCTGACAAAACTTACACATTGACCCATAAAATAGTTTGGTTTTCTTCCAAACATAAGAGAAAAAGGAGAAAATCCTGAAATCCTGCTATTTAAGTCTGACTTCCTCCTGTGATTAGGTTTCATTTCATTTAAATTTGTGCTTACCCAAAAAGGTCTGGTGTCTTCAACTGATATCACTATAACCACTTCTGACAACTGTAACTAGAGTGCTAAGTTACAGTAATTTCACCATTATAAGTCACACCATTTTGACTGAAATTTTGGTTCGAAGTGCAGCTTATAATCAGGTGTGGCTTATAATCATGAAATTACTGTAATTCTCTCTAGCATCGGAGGGAATGCTTATTGCAGAAGTGAGTGCATGATACGAACAGATTTTTTTCTCAGCTAAACTGAAAAGTAATTTGTTTTATTTCTTTGTAGTCCTTTCCACAATGAAGCTTCCTCATAGCTACTCTGAATGTCTCCTCTTTCAGTTTAAAAACATTACTCCTTATTTGCCACTACGGGTCCTGTTAAAAAGAGTATTACTGTCTTTCTCACAGGCTTTTCAGTTACTGAAAAGCTGCAAGTAGTTCTTGCTGGAACTTTCTCTTCTCCAGGCTGCACAACCCCAACTCTCTCAGTTTCTCTTCATAGGAGAGGTCCTCTCATTTTTGTGGCCCTCCCCTGGGCTCACTCCAGCAGGTCCATGTCCTTCCTGTGCTGGGACCCCAGGCTGGACACAGCGCTGCAGGTGGGGTCTCACAGAGCAGAGGGGCAGAATCCCCTCCCTCCCCTGCTGCCCACGCTGCTTTGGATGCTGCCCAGGACACGTTTGGTTTCTGGGCTGGGAGTGCCCATGGCTGGGTCATGTCCAGCCTCTCACACACCAGCACCCCCAAGCCCTTCTCAGCAGGGCTGCTCTCAACCCATCACAAAAGACCACTAAGTTGGTCAGGCAGGACTTGCCTTTGGTGAAGTCATGCTGGCTGTCCTGAATCACCTCCATGTCCTCCATGTACCTTAGCAGAACTTTATCAGGAGCTGTTCCATGATCTTTCCAGGCACAGAGGTGAGACTGACAGGTCCTCCTTTCCATCCTTTTAGAAAATGGGTGCAAATTTTCCCTTTTTCCAGACATCAGGAACTTCACCTAACTACCATGATATTTCAGAATTCATGGAGACTGGCTCAGCAGCTACATCAGCCAATTTCCTCAGGACTTTGGGATGCACCTCATTTCATGGTTTCATAGACTTACATACATTCAGGTTCCCTGGGTCGTCATGAGCCTGATCTTTATGTACAGTGGGAGGGACTTTTCTTCCCCTGTCCCTGCATTGCAGTCCATCCACCCAAGAGGCGTGGAAAGAGAGGTTGCCATTGAGGACTAGGCACACAAAAGTTGCTGAGCATCTCAGCCTTCTCCTTGTTCATTGTTACCTGTTTGGCAGCCTTGCTCATGAGGGAGAGAGGTAGACTTTCTCTGTCCTTCCTCTTCTGCCTGACACACCTTCTTTCATCCTTACACAACCAGGCAGCATTCCTACACTCTTCCAAGAATGCCTGTTCATCTTCCACTGCCTGTGCATTTCCTTCTTCCATCTTAGTTTGACAGCAGGTCTCAACTCAGCCAAGCTGGTCTCTTGCCTATCTTTTCTGATTTCCTACAGGTAGGGATCAAGAGCTGCTGCACTCCCTGGAAATAATTCTTGAAGATCTACCAGCTCTGTACTTCTCTCTTGTCTCTGAGGACCATATCTCAGGAGTACCTATTGACTAAATCCTTGAACAACTACAAGTTTGTTCAGGGTGCTGTGTCTTAATGACCACCCACCTGGAAGAGCAGTAATGGATAATAATCTGAGGGCAGTATCAGGCTAGGATGTTTCCTGGTGACATTTCCTAAAATCTGAGTTGTATGCTACCAAACATCACCTGCTTATTCAAGCATTTTATCAATTTAACAATTGAAGTTGAAGCATCTCAGGAGACCTAGTGCTGAAATTTTTGCCTGAATAACATCCTCTGTCTGAAAGAAAAACACTCAGTTGTCTAAAATGGAATGTCCTACTACTTTTCAGGGAGGATTTTTGCTGGCAGTATTTAGAAAAAGTAGATCAACATTTGCTCTAATTATATTTAGCATAACAGCCTTATTTAAAATGTAAATCGTTATAGTTTTTCTTTAATGTTACTTGTAATAAATCTACACTGCATTAATTCCCCAAGTAAGGGTGCATTATTTAAAGCATAAATTAAAAAAATAAAGGTCTTTAAAAAATGTTTACTCTTTACAAATAATGGTAAATACAGGTACAGAGCAAATTTACAAAACAGGAGGAGTTTTTTCTGGCTTGGTTAGAAGGGAGTACTTTTATTTTAGTGACTTCAAAATTTCTTGAAATTTTTTTTGCTTATTTTCCTTCTTTTGAAGGAATTACATTAAAGACCTAAGACCAGACAGAATTTGCCATGTAATGAAACGTTTCCTCTCCATAGACATTTAGCAGGTGTCATTGATAGTGAATTCAGCATATTTGGTTACATGCAATGTAATGTTCCTTAGGTAATTGCAGAGGGAATGCATGGTTTTAAACATCTCTTATGGCAAAACCTCCACAAAAGAGGAGGCGTAGAATATTTTGGCTGCTTCCTTGAAACCTTGAGAAAGAGCATCACTGAGGCACAAAAGCTGTCATGCAATAAAAATGTGCTTTATTCACTTGTTTCAGGACAGCATTTATCACTTTTCTAAGTTTTGTAAAACAGGCACTTTGCTGTAGTGAACTATGCTTATTGTAATCCTTATAGGGAAGGGCTTTGCAAATTTGTGAGACAGCAGATTCCCTTGAGAATGCCAAAGCATTTTTCTGAGGTCAAATTCTACTGTGTTATCAATGGGGTAAACTTATTTTAAGATCACCAGTAGAATTCTTTCTGAAAGGAGGAAGCTGCCTGTGTTAGACCAACCTTCATTTTACAGAGCACATGGAACTCAGGTTCACAATTCCTTCAAATTTCACATGCAATCCAAGCAATTCCGATGTTTCTCTCACCCCCCCATCATAACTCATCAAGACAGGTTATCCACACAATTCATCAAGAAGTTTTTCCTGCCAAGGTGAACAAGCAGGGAACTGAGTTCAGCAGGTGTTCACACAATCCCATGGATGATTTCCTAGCCCATGTGTGACCTTTTTCTCAGTTACTAATACAGTACCTCACAAAGAAGTAGAGAGGTGAAGTAGAATATTAAAATTTCATTTGGATTAGACCAAAATTACAATATTATAAAGTACCCTTTTAACACCTGCAATGTGGAAAAATCGTAGTTTGTGATACCTATCTCCTATCACTTACAGATACCATAAAAGCTGGCAGCCCCATGTATATCAGGTTTAAGTGTGAAATTTCTTGCTAGTAAGGGTAGTATTGGACAGAACGAGACAAACAAATGTATGTGCTTGTGTGTGTTAGAATATACAAACTACATATGAAAATACAAGAAAAATCAGCTGTCCCTCTTTTTCATTTTTCCTTTTTCATTTTAGTTCCAGATTTCTAGCAACACGCAAGGAATGGGCAAACTGTATCCATGTTCACTGAAAAAAAAAGAAAAAAATAAAGAACAAAAACAAATATCTCCCCATGAGCTATCCCACTCACAACAATCCACCAAAAGCATGAGGGGCATTTATTCTCTTCCCCCAGCAGACTTACTGGGGAATGAAAACTGACACTCATAGCCACACCAGCTGCACATCCTTTACTCTTGTCACCCTCCATTGCTTTGGAGATGTATCTGTCACTCCAACAAAATATTTATTATTATGAATAAATATACCATATTTAATATAAGATTTAAATATTATTTGCTTATGTTTTTATATTTAATCTGATTTTTGTAAACATTTCTCCCTTGTTTTCTCATCCCTATGCATATATTCAATGCTATTCTTCAGTCAGCCTGAAAGCAAAAAGTACTGTAAATATTATATTTCAGATATTTCACATAAGTTTGAACATATTCAAGTTGAGTTGCTACCAAAACACAGAACACATTTTTGACATAAAAACGTTTGGCTGACTAGTGATATTTAATTCATAGTTTGTTTTTTAATAGCTATTGTACTAATTTCTGAATGCTCACATCTTCCTATAATGAATATTGTCCCTCCATTTCCAGGAATGAAAGCAGGATAGCTTGAGGTAAAATTGTGTCACAGATTTCTCAGTCCTGTATTTCTTTCTAAATAAAAGGGGCTTTCTTAGACTCGAGGAGAGATACAGTCTACACATGAATTAATAGAATTTGCTTGTTTTCTCATTTTGCACATGCAAAGCTAAGAGGATTTTTAGCTTCAAACAGTTAAAAAGATCTGGAAGAATTGGTGTTTCCTTGGCCAAGCCTGTGACCACAAAGAGATAACAGGAACGTTTTGCAGAAAAGAAAATAAAGAAACAAAGCAATTTATTTAATTTTAAAATGCTTTTTTCCAACACCAGGCTGCCTGGGATGCTAGAAGGTCTTTGTGATACTAGCTGGAACTGCTGTGAGGTAATTATATGTAGTTACATAAAGCAGCCTAATGCTAGGCCAGCAAATTGTCTAAAAGAAGGGAGTGTATTCCTTGCTAAATGTTTTGTCATGATGACCATGCCCTTTATTTATCTCTAACACAACATGCTTATTCTGCCCCATCCACTGTTTTCACCCTGCAAATTTATGAGGCTCTATTAATCTTCTGCCCTGCTGACTCTCTCTGTTGCAAAGTGTCAGCAGACTTTTGTACCTTGCTAATGTACAAAGTGCTTCTTATGAGTAATATCAGCATTTTGCCTTTTAATTGCACATATAATTTTTAGGTCTTACAGCTAATAAGGGAATTGAGACCACGGTTCATCATTGTCTCGAATGGTACTCCAGGGGTGTAGGGACTGTAGAAGCTCAGAGAAGAATATACTTGTCCTCGTTCCAAGCAATAGTTTCTCTCATTACAGCAGCTCCATTCACACCAGTACAGTCACAGGTTTGCCAGCACTTCCATTACAAGCCCAGCTTTTTGGGGTTTCCAAATTGTTGTAAAAATTTATAAAACATAAAATGCATTCCATCAACTTAGCTTTTTTTCATTATGATGATGTTTTATTTTTTCCAATATATCATTATTGTTATTGTTATTGTTATTATTTTATTTTCTTGTTATTGTTGTTATTGGTGGTATTACTATGATTATTGCTATTGTTATTATTATTATTATTACTACTACTATAAATTTCTATAGAAGTTGATTTTGGTGTTTTAAATTCCTCATTACTTGCAGAGGAGAAAATGATGTTTTCAAACATTTGTGCATTTTGCATTTGTAACAACAATTTAGTGTTTTAAATACCTCAGTACTTGCAGAGGAGAAAATGTTGTTTTGCAATCCTGCTGAAAACTAGCATTCCCCATATTTGAATTGTCATAAGTTTGTTCATAGTTGGTTCCATCTTTTCTATCCAAAACCAACTTAGACAAATGATAGTGTGGAACTAATTTGGAACAATGAACAGTAATTTTATATTGACAACCTTTAACAAGGAGTTTTCCCCTCATCTTGAAATTCACATTACTGAGGCATGTTCCTGTTGTTCAGACAGTTGGGGGAAAAAATGCAAGTTTATCTTCCTTTTCCCATGGAAGTCAAACACAGACAAGAGCTCATGGATCATGTACTGGAGAGTTTGAAGAATATGTGCCAAATTGTGCAATTAAATGTTCCCACATAAGTATGCAAAGCAATAAAAAGTAAACAGATTGACTATTGGAATATCATGTCATGGGAGCTGCCTGTAAGCAAATTACAGTCTGTCCTTAACTACTGGGCATTACTTTTTTGTAGAAAAGTCCACATAACCTTGAGAGGCCTGATATATTTTTCATATCCTGGTAGAAATTTTGCAAAGAGGTGTATTCCCCTATCAGTAAACAGTGCTGGGAAATGGTTACAACAGATGAGGAGAATGCTCAGGTACTCATCAGAAATTTTGCCTTAGTCTTCAATGGCAACTTCTCTTGCCACCTCTTGAGTAGATGAACAGCAGGATGGGGAGGGGTGAAGCAAAGTCCCTCCCATTGTACGTAAAGATCAGGTTGACGACCACCTGAGTAACTGAATGTACATAAGCCTACAGGACCCGCTGAGATGCATCCCAGAGTCCTGAGGAAACTGCCCCATGTAGTTGCCAAGCTCCTCCTGAAGTTCTGCTAAGGTACATGGAGAACAGGAAGGGGATTTGACACAACCATCAAGGCTGCACTATGGGCAGGTCCCAACTGACCAACTTATTGGCCTTCTGTGATGGAGTGACTCCATCAGTGGACAAGGGAAGGACCACAGATGCCATCTACCTGGACTTCTGAAATGTCTTTCTTCCACACAGGCCCCCTCAAAACTCTCCACTTCAATTTGGAGACATGGGTTTGATGGGGGGGCTGTTAAGTGCATAAGGAGTTGGTAGGACAGTCAGAACCAGGGGGTGTTGGCCACTGGCTCAGAGTCCCAGTGGGCATCAGTGACAAGGGGTGTCCCTCAAGGTTCCAGATTGGGACCTGTGCTATTTAATATCTTCATTAATGACATGGATGAAGGGATGAGTGCAACCTCAGCAAATTTGCAAATGACACCAAGTTGAGTGGGGTGATTGATGCACCTAAAGCATGGAATGGCACCCAGGGAGACCTGGATGAATTCAAGAAGTGGGTTCATGAAAATCTCACGTGGTTTAACAAGGCCAAGCATGAGGTACTGCACTTGCATCAGGGCAATGGCCGGTACCAACACAGGCTGGGATGAACAGATGGAGAGTAGCCCTGGATGGAGAGCAGCCCTGCTGAGAAGGGCTTGGGGGTGCTGGTGGGTGAGAGGCTGGACAAGACCCAGCACTGTGCACTCCCAGCCCAGAAACCAAACGTATCCTGGGCTGCATCCAAAGCAGTGTGGGCAGCAGGGGAGGGAGGGGATTATGCCCCTCTGCTCTGCTCTGTGAGACCCCACCTGCAGTGCTGTGTCCAGCCTGGGGTCCCAGCACAGGAAGGACATGGACCTGTTGGAGATGACCTTTTCTGTCCCTTCCCAGATAGGCCCTTCCATGATTCTATGATTCTATTTAAATTAAGAAGCACTTTGGGATCTGGGTCATAATGCAGGGAGTGTGGGGAGGAAAAAGGGACCTCCACTGATACTCTTCTATCAGAAGCTGATATACTTCTTCATGATCTCAGAAGGTTCATGCCATGCAGATCAGCTTTTTGTTTCTCTTTCCCCTGTTGCTGTACACCCATAATATCTGAGTCAGATAACTCTTCAGAACATCTCCTGTCTTCCCTCTGGTTTCCTCATTCTTGCCCCACAGTTTACCAACATTTGCATCATGTTGGCTATCCATCTGCAAGTTTTTAACATTTGGTTGTTCTGTCATCTCCAGTTCCAGTACTGTTGTTATAAAGTGATGTATTATTCATACAATCCAGAGCTCAATTTTCAAACTTGTAGACTTCATACTATATTACCATCATAAATATTGATTTCAAGGCACCCACAAGCATTTTTAGTCCTTCACTGAAAACACAAAAAAAGAGGCATCTGTACTCTGTGGAGCATAAAATCAAAAGCTGTGTACACATGACACAATGGGATGCCAAGCTGGAGATCCTGGATAGATGTCCAGGCACACAGTGGGCACTTGCAGATATGTACCGGGGCCTGCAAGCTGTGTAGCCACATTTCCACACATTTGGGAGCTTAGACTAATGAGTGTGACCTCTTCATGTGTTTGGACCCTACACTGCATCGATACATCTACACTCCTGGAGTCAGCTCACTGAATGGTGGTGGCATGCTGACAGATGGCTTTAATTGACAGGGTGGATTATAATAGCACCAAAAAAGGACAGGAACAAAGACCATAGTTTACATAATCCTGGCATTAATTTTGAGCATGCAAGTAGTTCTGTTCTCTTATGAAAGCTTTTTGTTCATTTGTGGGAAAAAGGTTATGAGATGAGCAGTACTGAATACAAAGTGAGAAAGGTAAGGAGGTTTCAGACAGGCTCTGTGTGAATGTTCACAAACTTCCTCATTGACTGTATCCTCACTCGGGTTCCCTGGACCCTTGTTTACTTCAGTGGAAAATATTTGCCCAGTTTCAATTGAGCAGAGCCTTATTGTTAACACCGTAACCATAGTTCTAAGGAAAAGATCCCAATAATACTCCTCCCAGCCAAGTTTCTCAGCTGAGTTATGATGTTGCCACTACATAATCAATGACACCTGTAGGATCTGGAAATCCACTGCAAAACAGCCTTATGAGAAGTATTTGTGTGTGTATATATATACATAAAAATACATTGTTTATAAAAAGGATGAAGAATAAATACTTTTTTAAAAATCTGTATATTAGAAAGAAGCAACGTTCACTATACACACTTTCGGTCCATCTCAGCATTACAGTAAATCCACAATCCTTTCTCCAATACTCACAACATCTCCAGAACTGCATGACAGAATTACAAGCCTTACATTTTCCATCATCCTCTGTTCTACTGAATTTAGACAGTATTGTAACAATTCCTATTAACATACTTACTACTGATAGCAGGAATAAACCTACACATTTTCATTTGGTAGATTTTGATGAAAATTAGATACCAGAGGCTTCTAAAAATACTTTTAGGGAAAAAAAAATCTATCATAATGATGTAACTAGTTGTTCACAGCATCAAATGCTGAGGAAATATAGACATTCTCATTAGTGTTTCTGAAAAGGTTACCCAAATGTTCAGTACTTAATTTTATTACATTTAAATTGCCCATAAAATTTTCCTCCATGATTTTTTTGTTAAACAGTTTGAAACAATTTTTGTCTTACCTACCACAAAAATGCCTTTCCTTCTGTTTTTCTTCTGTGTCTCCCCTCGAAGAAGAGTGATACTCCACAGAAAAGTCTTAACTTACTTTTCTGGTTAAAATTTAAATTGCTTCTAAACTTCTGAGGCTTATATTACTTCTGTTCTTGATATGTTTATGAAAAAAAACCTGACTGTATGAACTTGACTTCTTAATTTCTTTTTTTGGCTCCTCTTTAAACTAGCTAAGTCCTGCACATAGTAGACTATCAAATGGTCTTAAAACAAAGCTAGACTACATTAATTAATGTTGTATGTGCACTTGAAGTGGGTAATATAGTTCATCCTCTGGCACTCAGCTCATTAATTTCAAAATGTATGTTACTAAACCTCTTATCTTGGTTTTATCTAATTAAATTATTAAGATGAAACTTAATAAAATCAGAGGTTTTAAGTGTCATTAAAGGCGCAGCTACAATTAAGAGATCAAATATTCATAGTTTTAGAAGACTCAACCCAGCAAGATCACTTTTGTGTATGATCAATTTTGTGCTGACTTTTTCCAAACTGAACTGTCTTTATTTCAACAATATTATGATTTACAAACATAGACAGGAAATTAGTACACTCCACTCTGAACAGATAGGTTAATTGAGGTTCAGTCTGGTATTGATATGTACATATTATAAACCATATGGAATCACGGAGTAACCTGGAATTACTACTTTGCAGTCAGTCAAAATAACAAGTACCAGGCACAGAATGACAGACACATTCATATGGAAGAGACCTCAGAGGGTTTTTTTTCTGAACTCCTGCTCAAAGCAGGAGCAGCTCCAAGGTCACACCAGGTTCCTCAGGGCTATGTCCAGTCGGGTCCTGAGAACCTCCAAGGACAAAGACATCATAACCTCTCTGAGAGATCTGCTCCATGGCCCCACTGTCCCCATGGAACATCTTAATGATATGAAGTCTGAGCAGCTCTTTTTCTTCAGCTTATGCCCATTGTATTTTGTCCTTTCATCATACAACACTATGAAGAGCTTTGCTCTGTCTTCTTCATGTAATCCTTGTAAGTTTTGGAAGTCAGCACACAACAGTTAGTTGCTGTATCTATCAGAGTTTCCTTCCCTGACTCACCTGGAACTGGAAAGGTTTTTCACAGGATTCAACCAGGACTACAGCCTGTGTTTGGGACTGAACACAGAAGAGCTATGAAGCTTTAAAAGGCAGCTGCCATAGACATATAGAAGAAAATGGTTTGGTGTACAGCCTAAGGTGCAGTGGTGGAATGATGAAAGATAAGTTCTGGGGCCACATTGTCATTATTTTGGCACATATCAAGTCAGAAAGTACGGTTACTCCAAACACAACATAGCCTAACACAGCTGGTTATGCATATCTGGACTGAAGAATCCTCCCCACAGAGACAGCCACAGCTCATGCCACCTACGTAGTGATTATTATTCATAGACAATATTAGCAACTACACTTGGCTTGATCCTCTTCTCTGACTGACATCTGGAACTGGGACTTAACAGTCTGTAGAGTTAGGTAGCCCCATGACTTTATATCAAGTAGCCTCACCTACAGAGGCTATTTAGAAATAACTGCAAGTCATGTTATGTGTGTATATCTCACATGTTTGTTAGCATAATTTTAGAGAAAAAGGTCTCTACAAAAAATAGCTTGAGGCTGCTGTACAAGAGAAGTAGCACCAAGGAGCACCTGCATATCACAAGAGAGGGGATTTAGCTTCACTCACATTTTTGCAAGGTAAGTCAGACTGTTCATGACACTGGAGGGGGCATTGCCTCTGCTGAGCAATATGTGGACACACATATTAACCTGTTGGTTCAGAATTGGAACAAAGTATTAATTTAGATGAACTGAAGGCATCTTGTCTATCTGCCAGATCTATGAATGCGCATCTAGATAGAAATATGGCTACTCTCACAGGAATGACAGTTTTCATTTAGCAACAAGAATATTAAAATGTATTCTCTGAATTAAAAAAAAAAAATTCTTTAAGGCAGCTAAGATGTCTGTCAGGCTTTTTCTACTTTTGTCTTCTGGGGATGCCTAGGTAAACACCCACAATCTTCCTAAGGACAGACCAGCTCAGTGAGTAAGGTTTGTATGCTATAAAAGACTCCTTGTCTATATTCATTTTAGATTGCACCTACAGAGGATTTATAGAAACAATACCTAGGTGGCACTGAGGAAGCTATCAGTGCTATTTACAGACAATTTAAAGGAATAAACCTGCAGTTACGCCTGTGTTTGCTTTCCCTTGTGGTCTCCCTGCAACGCTTTCTAATCCTATTGTGACTTGATTGTTTCACAGCAAAGTGCTCCACAGAGGCCAGTAATTGGCACACAGGTTCAAATTAGATTGCTGTGTGTTTAGGAAAGCAGGGGTCATTTCCCATCAGCACCACTCATTAAGAAGCAGAGTACTAAGTTTTCTATTACAAAAAATTCTCAAATGTGTGTGTGTGTTTGGGCGGGAGGTTTTATGTATAACCTAGAGCACAATCAGTCTGTGATCAACAATATGCAAAACAACTTTGGTAAAGGAATATATTAACTATATACTCAGCAACAGTTTTTTAAATGCTGCATCTGTCTGCCTGTTGTACACAAATTCCTTTTCACCTTGTAAATACGAAGTTAAAGTGGGTGAATTCAGAAGCAGGCTTGGAGGCAGCTGGAAAGTTGGCCTTTTATGCCCCTGGCTCTTTTGAATTTTAATCAGGTTCCCAGCATTAATTGCACATCAGCCAAGTTTCAGTTCTGGCATACTGGAGGCCTCACCCAGCTCCTGCACTTGCTGAGGGGAGGAAAGAGAAACCGGGGTTCAAAAATGAGTCCATTGGGCCCCAAATTAGCTGAAAGAGGAGATGCAACATTAGCGTGCACCAGAAAGGAGGATAAAAGGCAGTCTGAATTAAGAAAAAAGGAAGCAATTGAAAAATACTTCCAAGTGAGCAAACACTCTATGCAACAAGCTTAATTGATTATGGCAACAAACAACTAGTCATTTGATAATGTTTAAACAGAGGAGAGGCATTTTTGTAATTCCTGCCTTGCCTGGGACACCTGAGTTTCTTGAAATGGTGAGTAGTATCCTTTCCTCTAGGATGACTAAGGGAGGTGTCTGTCTATGACCTACCTGTGGTTCCTTCAGTACTGGAATGCATGCACTGCTGCACTCATACCTAGAGGGAAATCTCACTTGCTAGGCTTATATCAACCATTTCCAACTGACTGTGTTGTAGCACCTGCTCTGCATAATAGCCTGGTGGTTAGAGGTCTCCTGCCAGAAGGATACACCCAGGGTACAGCCTCAGGTGGCTGCAATTCTATACTGCCCTGCTGCAGAGGGATCCTATGGGAAGAGTGCCTGCATATTTCTGTATTTTCATATTTCATATTTTCTGCTCCTCAATGAACCATGGGCAGGGGAGAGGGAAGGTCACTACATGGAAATGGCAAGAGTGCGGAAGGAAAACGAGCAGATGAGTATGTGGGGCTCAGTGGCAGCATGTTCACCTGAGATTAAGCAGATACAAAATGTTGGTTATGCCCTGAGAAATGGGAAGTTCTTCACATGATGCCTTGCAATTAACCCCTGGAGAATTCCCCATCCCACCTGCTCACTTAATTTCATGCACCTGTCTCAAGATTCAAATCCCAGTTTCACAGAAGTGTGATGCAGGAGACAAATGGGGTCTGGCACATGTGCCTTGTACTATTGCCTGCTCCATCTCTAGTGGACCTTCACCTAATGGATCCACATCAGCATCTTCCTGAACACTTCCTCCATTCACTGTGTTCAGAGCTGATATGCTAAAGTCAGTCTTGTAAATTCTGCTCCTAGGACACCATTCAATAGGTGACCCTGTGCTTAAACTGCTTTGTTCTTCTCCTCAGTAACCTATTATGAAAAATATTTCTTGAACCCTTCCACAAGTAATAATGTCTCCCATTGTGGGGAGGGAATCACATGCAAAAGGCTCAAATGGACCAACCCAAGACTTACAGTAATTTCACGACCATAAGGTGCACCGGGCTATAAGGCGCACCCCCCGGGAGTCGGCAACTTTCACAACTTTGTAGATAATATAAGGTGCACCGGACTGTAAGGCGCGCTATTTTTTTGCAGTGAGGAGCCGCGCAGCGTGCAACAAAGTAACGAATTACTGGAAGGTGCTTGATTTGCAAACATTTTTCAAAGATCGGTGTAACCTTTAAACACAGCCCCAGGCGCCCTCCCCGTGCAGCGGGCCCTGGCACTCCCACCTGCCCCCGGCGCCGGCTGGCACGGCTCACAGCTCCTGGCTCCCACCGCGTGGCCGCACTGCATCCTGGCTTCCTCCCAGCCAGCAGTGGCGCCACCGATTCACAGCACTTTCCTGCGGCGCTTTTTCGCTGCTTTTCGGTGTTTTCCCACAGCGCTTTATCGCCGCTTTTCTGCAGCGCATTTTCGCCGCTTTTCAGCACTTTCCCGGGTCACTTTTTCTCCACTTCTCGGTGCTTTCCCGTGGCACGTTTTTGCCACTTTTTCGCCACTTTTCAGTGCTTTCCCACTGTGCTTTTTCACTGCTTTTTGGTGTTTTCCCACGGTGCTTTATCGCTACTTTTCCGCGGTACTTTTTCACCGCTTTCCAGCACTTTCCCAGGGCGCTTTTTTGCCACTTTTCGGTGCTTTCCCACAGCGCTTCTCCACTGCTTTTCTGCACTTTCCCACGGCGCTTTTTCACTGCTTTTCGGTGCTTTCCTGGGGTGCTTTTTTGCCGCTTTCTCGCTGCTTTCCCATGGTGCTTTTTCGCTGCTTTTTTGGTGTTTTCCCGGGGTACTTTATCGCCGCTTTTCTGCAGCACTTTTTCGCCGCTTTTCCGCGTTTTCCCGCAGCGCTTTTTTGCCGCTTTTTTGCAGTGCTTTTTCGCTGCTTTTTCACCACTTTTCTGTGCTTTCCTGGGGCGTATTTTCGCCGCTTTTCGGTGTTTTCCTGTGGTGCTTTTTCGCCGCTTTTCCACGGCACATTTTCGCCGCTTTTTGGCACTTTCCTGCAGTGCTTTTTTGCCGCTTTTCTGCAGTGCATTTTTGCCGCTTTTCAGCACTTTCCTAGGTGCTTTTTTGCCGCTTTTTGGTGCTTTCCCACAGTGCTTTTTCACTACTTTTCAGTGCTTTTCCAGGGTACTTTCTCACTACTTCTCGGCACTTTTCCATGGCGCTTCTTGGCGCTTCCCCGCAGCCGCGCCACTTCCCCCCGCTTCTCCCCGGCCAGCGGCCGCGCCGGTTCCTGGTTTCCCCTGCCCAGCAGCTGCGGCTCCCACGGTTCCCGACTCTCCCTGCACAGCCGCAGCTCCTGTGGGTCCCGGCTCAGCTCCCAGATCGCACTTCCGGGTTCGCAAATTTCCGAACTTTGCACATCAGATAAGGCGCACCAGACTATAAGGCACACTTCCGGGTTCGGGGGAAAATTTTAGTCAAAAGGATGCGCCTTATAGTCGTGAAATTACTGTATATACTGGTGTTACATCCTGTGGCTGCTGGAGAGCACATTTTTGGACTCCAATATTGTCCAGAAATGGATGCCTAAGAAAGACTGTAAAGACAAAGTGTAAGGATACATAGGGTCCCTAATCCTCTCCTAATCTCCAGCTGTTTCCAACTACGGGCTTTTATGAAATAGCCTGGGATTTTATGTCTCTAGGAAGCATCAGTTTATTACTTTTTCAAAGTATTTGTCCAATTGAACTTTGCAAACTCTTTTCAGGAAAACTGTTATTCTGTTGGAAACAAAATACGTTGAGATAGTAAAGTAAATTTAACTAATATTTCCTTTCCCTCTCCTCTCAGCAGAAAGATGCATTTTTCACACATCAGAATGGAAATAAAAATCTGCTGTGTATGTGAAACACAGATAACACTCTTCTGTTTCACTTGTTCTCTCTGACGGGAGCCTTAAAGGTACACTATAATGATGCAACCTGTCACAGAGAGAGATATCAAATCTAGGATGATGATACAAAACAAGCAAAAAATTATACCTGTCTGTGGAGGTTTACTGTGTAAATGAAGTAAAATTTCAGTCAGTTCTGTCATTTCTCTTTTCTCCTCCCTAGTCACATTCAACCTGTGTTGTGCATTATGATTCTTTATCTGCATTATCTTTTATATCCAGCATGGTAAGTCACAGCTCTGCAGAGACCCCTTATCTGTGTACTGGGGACTGCATTCCTCTGTCTTCTCATGATATGCCCATTGAAATGTTGTGAAATCCACAGTCATCTCTGGACTGAAAATGCACTAGCATGTAAACTATTAAACAGGAATATGGTTTTTACTTCAGTTCTGCTGAGATTTGTCTCCCTAGGATTTTACCACATATTCACTAACACGCTGAGAATACATCTTTTATTCTTGGTATGGCAACAGAAACACTGCTGCTCTCTGAAATCTCATTCATTGTCATTGGACTTTCACACCTATAAACATGTGGGAAAATAAACCTGCTTGGCGGCTTTTTTCCTAGAGAAGACAAACCGTGAGAAACCAGCATGATATAGTCCAAAAGATACACTTGCTAGTGGTGTCACATCAGAGTGAAAGGCTTTTAAAGAAACTAGGAAGAGGTGGGGAAAAACAGAAGGAAGAAATGAACACAATGGAAATTTGAAAATTTATATAAATAAATGGCTTTGTATGGTTTTCTTCTATTACACAAATCATCATAAGAACAGGAGAATTGCAGCATCTACTGGATCAAAATCCCACCTTAGCCCAGTATCTCATTTCCCAAGATGGCCAGTAGTGGTGATCTAAGAAGCGTTACAAAAATATTAATAGCTGACAGAACTTCTCCAGAACAGTCTTTCAGTCACCATTGAATTTCTTAATGGAGGTCTTTCTGATAGCCTAGGGTAGATTTTTTCTATTCTTTCATGCATTTTTTAAACAAATGACATTTATACAACATGCACTGAGTAGTTCCACAGCTAATAAGCAGCTCTTTTCTCTCTTCTAAACCTACTCTTTGCTAGTGAGCAAATAGAAAACCACATTGTTGTGTGAAACAGAAACCTTCTGCTTCACTTATGTGCCATGTCATGAACCTGAAGGACTGACCTCTAACTGAAACTTTAAATCTTTCCAGATACAGCAAAATTAATAACCAAATCCATATTGCAAAGCCCTTTTAGAAAAAATGTGCTTTCATTGACTTAATAGTACCACAAGGTAGAGTGAAACAACTTGGTATACACAAACATCCAAACCTGTCCACCTATTCTCTTTCACAGAATTCAGGGTAATCAAGTTTATTGAGACCATCACAACCAGTAAAATAGCAACTAGTTGCATAGGTCAGTGAATCTGACCTTAAGCACAAAGCCCTGCTAAGGTCATTGCATTTCCTCATATGCTTACACACATGGAGTATGCTCAGAGTGAGAGGGAGACTATGATAGATAAACTCCTGTGATGTGCATTGCTCAAGATTAGCACAACTTTTCAATGGTTCAAAATATTGACTAAATTCTGTTGGTCACCCTTATTACTTGTCAAGATTTTTTTTCATGTACACTATTTCTAATTCCTCTCCAATCTTTTAAATTTATTTTAGAGATATCACAAAATCAAAATAATTCAAAAATTCATTGAAACATTTAAATACAAAAATTACACCAATTGAAAGGGTGGTATGTAACTATCAAAACAGTCTAACTTGTGTCAAATGTAAGGTTCAGGTCAAAGAAAGTTCATTCCTAACAATGCAAATCATAATTCAGTGTCTCAGGAACAGCATGCATGGAACAATGTCTGCAACATCAATAACAGTTTTTTTCCCCTTATAATTATTATTAGCTTGGTAATAGTCGTTAGTGACCTATCTCCTTCTGCTGATTTAGTAAAGTGCACCTAATAACAAGCAGGGGTCAAATGTACAAACCAAATGACACTGTGTTCCCTAGGTACATAGTGCAGTGTCTAATGATGTCATAAATGCCTTGCAGTGTTTATGTCTCATGCACCAAAATTAAGCCTATTAGAGTAAAATGTGGCAATTGAAAACATTACAAATCTTGCCTGGAATATTAAACAAATCTTCATAAATGGTTCTAAAATGACAAACTACTTGCGTTAGAAAAGTTGAATCTCTAAGATAGCTTTTATTTCAGCTCAAAAATCAAGGTTTCAGAAATGTTGCATATTTGTTATATAAATAGCAAGAAAGAGACAAAGCATTATTACATAATGACCTCTTTTTTGCAAGAGGAATTATTTTTTTTTGTGAGAATTAACTGCGACTTCAACAAAAATGTCTTTTTTTGAGAATCCATCCTGTTCATAAGAAGGAGAAAGTATTGTCCTATAATTTTAGATTTTATATTAATATTTTTGCAGAGAACAGGTGATCTTCTTTTAGACAAAGAGAGTTGGGTCACAGTTCAGGGGAAAAATAAGAATGCTTATATCCATCTCTGTATTAAGGAAATCCATAAAATCAGCTAGTTCCCTAGCTCCTCACTTTACTCTGCTGGAACCCACTCAAACCATTGAGTTTAAAACTGTGGTATTATTACTCTTTGATATCTAAAGCTTAGCAGAACAAAGCTGGTCTCCAAGCACTTACTCTCTATAAAGAAGCACAAATGTTTGGCCTTTGGGCTGTAAATATTGTGTCACCATTGATTTTTAACATATAAAGTATGTTTTCTTGAATGTCAAGTATTCTCAAAGTGCAGGGACTCCCGTGAGCACAAAGTGTCAGGAATGAAAGACAGTTTGAAAGCAGGACCTACAAGCAAAAAAAAAGAAGAAAATAATAGCAAGGAATGAGAGAAAGAAGAAGTGAAAGCATAACTAATATGAACTTGTCAAGTATTAAAATTTATCTCCCAGATGAAAGTGTTGCTTGGTGAACATGTCCATGATACCATCAAGAAACCTTTCTTACTATAAGACATTTCTCTTTAAGGGTTTGTGTATCCCATGCACTTGAGATTTATATTTTCCCAGCTAAATGATAGGGTTGATTTGGCAATCAGATGTGCAAACAGTGACAGTGTCAATACTGGAATGGAAACGTGACTGAAAATTCTAGCACTTGAGTGTTCTATCTGCTGTTCTGGTGGTACTTTGCCAAAGTGCTCTCCTTGAGAAGGCGTTTCAGAGCAGGATCCTTAGCTGGGGAGGATAGATGAATCAAGTGATCTCATTCTCCTGGGACGGACACAAGTTCTGTGTGCCCTCCAGCAATGACTGCCTCCCGCCACAAAGCACAGAGGGATGACTGGAGGGGAACACACCTTCTCCCCTAAAATACTTGGAATGAATCCAGGCTGAACAGCACCTTGACAACACAGTTAGGAGGAAAATCTGAGAGGGATTCAAGTCTAGTGGATGCAGTGTCTTTCAGTGTAGCCTCAGGCAGCACAACTCTATAATGTCCTTTACATACACTGGTGGTCAATCACCAGCCTATTCACTAATGCATAAATTTTTATTTTTTTTTTTATGATTATTCAGAGCAGATGCATCTCTGTAGTTTATTTCTATAGCCAGTACAGAGACAAGGCTCCTGACAGGGCAATGCAGAGTAGCTCAGGGCAGGTTCCTTCTTTGACTTTTCACCTCTACCACAAACTTGTGGTGAAACTTCCCTAAGCCAGACCTGTGAATAGCAAATTCAGTCCAGACTGGAGGAGAGATACTGTCTTCCTTCTCCCAAAAATATCTTCAAGCGGCTGTACTCTAAAAGTTGTGGTGGCTAAAATCCTGTTTGCTTTTGTCTTTCCCTATCTCACATGACACAACCCATAATTCTTTGAAGGATATTGCACACCAGATTCAGAGATTTCTTTGAACTACTTTATCATTTATTGTGTTTACTAGATGTTTCTTCTGGAACTTCAAAAATAGTCTGTCATCCATCTCAATTTTACCTGCCTAAGAACAGTCAAGTTGTTGTCAGATATTGTCTCAGACATTTACATAAATATCGACTATTTAATGCAAAGCATTCTTTAAATATACAGGCACATATGTCAGCTCTTCTTAAGAAGGTTAATGAACTCTGAGATATGAAACATTTAAGGACCATTAAAGGAATCTTTGTGTCAAAGGCTACCTCTTGAGACATGGTGAGGATTTCCAACTCCCAATGTTAAAGCACTCATCTTGTCTCATCAGCAGACATACAGGGCCTGGAAAACCTGCCCTAGAGACCAAAGATAATCCTTTCATTTAGAATATCAAGGTGAAGCTTAAGAAGTTATTTGACAAGTATAAAAGTGCAAGCATAGGGGAAAGACTTGTGATAGCAGGTTCTTTACATGTAAACAAAAGCGTACCTGTTTCTCAGAGCTAGATGTAAGTATGTTCAGGAGCAAAAGCAGGATCTGATCTATGCAGCTAACTAAACTCAGGAATTGCATGTATAGTATTCCAGTTATCAGATTCGAGATACCTAGCAAACTGATACTCCTAATGGAAACATCCTACTGTTTTAAAAAAAAAAATCTTATCCAAGTTAGATGTCAAACTGAGGTGATTTCAAGTCTAAGCAAAGCAATTACATTTTAGGAACCATTTGGGGACTCCTTCAAATATTCTGAGAAACATCTGGGTTTTTTGTTTGCTTTAGGTTTGGTTTTTTAGTATTTATGTAAGAACTTAATTAAGAAGTTTGCTTTTTTAAACACCGAAAAATTTAAGGAAAAATGCGGTAGATAAGATCTCCAAAATCTTGATTGTTTTTGGTTGGATTACCTCCTAGATAACAGCTACAGTTAGCAGTTTCATCAGACTTGAAAGAAAGAACTTCTGTGTCTGGAAGTGGTTCTAAGAGGCGCAACCTCAGATGTAGGGTGTGATGGAAAGATCCCAAGGTGGAATTCCCTGTCTGGTGGTGATCAGGAGATAGCACAAGATGCATCTTCAGCTGGATGTAAAACGTTTACAAAGAAGAGCAAAGGAAGTGGTGATCTACCTACTAAGATATGCAACTTGTCAAGTCACAAGATATCAGTTCTTAGGCGCTATCAATAAATTTGAAAGTATAATTTTAGAATATATTTGAAGCACTCACTTGGACCCATTTGCTTCCCAGGTCCTCTTTGTGTGTGTCTGATTCTGAAATGGAAACTAAATCCCTTCTGCTTCACAAACAACTGCCTGTAGTTACCATGATCTACCAATAGAATTGAAGTCTTCCCACGATCCTTAGGTTGTGGGTGGAGAGCTTTCCTCTGGATTTTTTATGAAGGATGACTGCTGTCTAAATGCTCATATGTATTTGTGGTTTATAACTTCAGATAGGTATAGATGGTTTTAAAATAGGTACTGTGGATTAAACTGAGAGAAAATAAAGCCTATCACTTTGCCAAAAGCAGTTACTGTGGCTTTGAGTTGTCTTCCCAGCCCAAGGGAGAATTGTATTTTTTAATAAAAAAAACATTATGAACAGCACACACACACACACACACACACACACACACACACACACACACAAAACAAAAAAAAAAAACAAAAAAAACAGGGATCCAGTAAACATTTCTAATGTTGTTACAAGTACTCTTACACAATTTCAGAAAATTGTTTAACTTTATACCTTAGCAGTAAATATGCCTTCCTCTCTCTGTCTCTTTCTCACCCATTTTGTAAGATGGTACCAACAATTTAATGTACCCTGGGAAATATGACAATGGTTTATGTTGTGCAGGAATAGTTTTGAAAATCTAAAATACAGCAATTGATTTTCTCAAAGTATTTAATCTTCAATTACACACTGAACTTCAGAACTGGCAGAATATACAAGATTTTTCTATCCTTGCATAGCAGTTCATCTTTATCTATGAATAATACATCTTGCTAGAATAGTGCAGTCAGATACTGGTATAATTAGATACATTTCTGAGGTCTACCTATGGTTCATGCATCAAACACTGATCCTTCAGGCTGCCTTGTATAGGTCTATAGGCTTGGGACACTAAAGAAATGAACACAGTCATGCTAACAGTGCCCTCACTCCAGTTACAGATGTAAGATGACAGCCACTGCTCCAAGGCATACTAATTACAAAGTATTTAGCAGTCAGTCTCTAGCACACACCTGCCAGAAGCAGAGAGGGGGGAAATGTGATATCCTTGTTTCTTATGTTACACAGATCCCAGCTGGAAGGTAAGTCCTTAAGAGGCCAATGACTGTACAAACCATATGCTATCACAGTTCAATCACACCCATAGCTTTCCCCATTTTAATGTATATTTGGCATTGCTAGCTAATGTGGAATCTCCAGACTAATCAGATGGATATCTTAACTGGTGGGAATATTAAGATAATACAGTGCTACAGATAACATCCATTGCATTATGCTAGCTAGTGTTTCTGCATAATGTCTCCAGCTCCTAATCTGTTCTAACTATAAAATTTGCCACGACACAGCCCATTTAATCTAGACACAGATTTTGGATTTTGTTATTTCAAATTTTGTTACTTCAAATTATTATTATAATCTTAATATTTTGAGTCCAAATAGCTCCTAGAAAAAAGAAAACATCTCTGCTTAAAAATTTTGCTATCTAGATCTAATTTTAACTGAAAGAAATAATGCTTAAATCAGTTAGAAACATCCTAAAAAAAAAAAGATAAATTTGATATGTCCAATTTTGGTTGTTTTTATTAACTAAAACCAGACTATTATCACCTTTAAAAATCATACTTGTTCTAAAGTTTTATAAAGAAAGTGGAGAAAAGGATCAGAAGGGTAAAAAAAAAGACCACACCCATTTAGTGATGCTGTGCTATATAAAAAGGGAAAAGGGGAAATAAAATAAAGAACAATTTAGCAGTGCTACTTTTCAAAAAATTTCAAATGTGTGCTTATCGAATTCTCTGTTTACAAGTGGTTTCAAGAAAGCCAGGCACTCTCAAACTGGGGGAAAATTGAATTTTCTTTTTTCCTGACACAGGTGAAGGAGAGATCAAATTTATCAGAATCAGAGAATTGCTTTGCTTTCACATCATAATACACATTCATGACTGCTGAACCCAATGTTTTCTACAATGGTATTTTCACCTGATTGCTTAGACCCCTGGCTATTGGGCTAACAGAGTTGCCCATCAAAACAGCATGGCACAGTCAGGCTTTAGATCCACAAAGTCCGAGGACACAACAGAAGTTGAATCCTCAGATTTACAGCAACTGCATTAATACAATTCCATATTCTGACAGAGCTGAAGACAGGAAACCCTTGGAAGATGCCTGGTATCTCAGAACAGTGTATCAGCAAGCCACATCAATGTGCTTTTGTGGGCTTAGAAAACCCTATTTCATACACATTGTGTCTACCATTAGCACATGGGGACACAGGGTGTTCAGCAGAAAAGAAATTATTCCCTTGTCCTTTGACTACACATTTTCCATTTCATTCTTAAGACTCCTGGGAAGGGATTCCATCTTGTGCCATGCAAAACTTTCAGCTAGTAAATAAAAGATGCCATCAAATTGCATGCAGCCAAAAATTTTGTGAAAACATTTTTGATGAAAAAACTAACTGTAAATGATCTTTTGCTTTTTTGTTCTCATTCTCTTCTCATCCCTGAAATCTCATCACTCTTTCTTGCTTTTGATTTTGTCAAAGAGGGGAAAGAGAAAATTATGTAGAAGCACAAATATATTTTATGACCAATCACCTGAAAGTCATATATAACTTTCATTTAACAAAAATCCCTATGTTAATTGTTTTAACTAGAAAAATGAGAATAATTTAAAACATCATCTGTTTGTGGAAAACAGCTATTTGCATTACCATGAAAGTGATTTGGAGCTCTTTTGGTTCAGCTCCAATGCAAGTCTTCGATTTATTTGTCAGCTTTAACTGATTAAAGGGGAATGAGAAAAGTGACCTAGCTTTTCCCACTATTCTCTTCCCACTTGTCTTGCTCAAACAAAACAACCTTGATCACAAAATGTAAGTCTTACCTCAGTGAAATCTCTTGATGACTTGCATACTGGCTGTTTTTGAGAAAGGACTGAATAAAGGTTTCAGGATTTCATCTTTTGTGTGACTTTATGTTCTTAGCTAAAGTGTATTTTTCAATAATTTAGATTTATATCCTTCTGTGGAGGTGGAGAACTCAGGCTCTAACAAAGTGGTTCCTACCCTTCTGTCCTTAAGATGCAGATAACTACGGCTAAAAAGGGCCAAACCAGACAAGTGGAAAACAGAAAAGGTGAGAAAAGAACAGTGACATATCAAAAAGTTACTGTGTTTTCCAAGGAAGAATTTGCCTAAACCCCAATATCCAGAAATTGTTGTGCTACCATGAAATATGTGTGCACATCCAAATCCCATCATTTAGACTCATATTTCCCTTCACAAAGCTCAGCTGTAGATGTCAGCAAATGTATTTTATTCACATTAACAAAAATCATGTCTTTAACCCTTTCCTCACCAAGTACTGCTTGCTGTGTTGTCAGACAAAACAAATACCAATCCAAATAAGGCTATGGTGCACAGATGCTCTCCTGTTCCTCTTCCATGATCCCATGGGCTTTACTTGCTAGTCAAGGAAGTGCAATTCTTCAGCCTTTATTCCTGCATGATTGACACTTTGCATTTGACTGTGTCTGCCTAGGAGCTCACTAAGCCAAGGAATAGAGTATCAGAGGGTAATCCCAGTGTATGACAGTTGGCAGAACAGAGTTCAGCACTTTTCCTTAAAAGCAGGACTTGAACTGCCTAGGGAGCCAAGCAATTTCTCTTTGAAATGGCCTACTAAGGACCTGGACTTCTTAAATTACTTTCTCCTTTTCCAAGTGGTGCCCTTGCTTCCAAACTACTTTACAAATGGAGCAATAAGAGCTACAAGAAGTTGTATTAGATTACCACTAGATAGTCTCTCTTCTCGTAAGGATTTAAGTCTGTTATTCTCAGTGTATTTAATTTAGGCCAAATTCTAACTAAATACTTGATTGCGCACTGCATTTCACTGCTTTGCATGAAGAATTTCATCTGCTTGCACACTGTGTGGAATGGATACACAAATGTGCAATTACTCACTAACAATATTTTATATAAATCTGCAGTTATAATTGAAAAATAATTTTTGTGAGGTTTCGTGATTGCTATGCACAAAACACAACAGAGCGTAGCAAAGTAAGCAATGACAATGGTACCTCTTGCTTATGGATAGGTAGTATAGGAGAGGTGCATATTACATGTATATTTATTACCTGCCTGCCTGCATAGCCAGCTGAGTCCACAAGTTACCAGGGTTTCGACATCCAGCTCTTCTGTGGCATCACAAGGAGAAGGCACCCAAATGGCCTGAGGCACCTGAGCCACTCAGATCTATTCCACCACTTTTCTCCTTAGACACTTTCCTGAATGCCTTCAGTCATGGCAGCCAGTTATCCACATCCTATTGATCATTTTAGTAAATAGTAAAGCATATAGTGAATTCTGTCAAATTGCTAGATTTTAAGCTAAGAATGCCCACTAGAGCAACCATGGATCAAAAGTGGTTTGAATTTTTATTTTTTTTTTGCAGTTCCTAAAGCAGAACACTCCCTTAATACTTTAAACAATATTACAGCTTTATTTTTCCCTAAAACTGACATTTATTATGAATGTTTCTTGAGTATACAGTCTTGTGTTTTATCTTTATAAAATAAAATATCAGGCTTTGCTTCACATTTATTATTAATGCAAGATACACCAGTCTCTCTTAAAACTGTTGTATCAGGTGATATTTGCAGGTGCAATTGTTTTGTTTAGCACATGTTATTTCAAGAAAGAGACACAGATAATGTTTCCCTCACAGTCCACAGGTTGGTATCTTAACAGGAAGCTGGACACATATCTTTATTTCATAATAAGTGCTCATCTATAGACTGTTCCACAGCACTCTGCCTTCGGTGCCACAAAAGTGCATTCACTAACATATTCTTATTTCCAGCTTCACACATTTCTATATGCAAATAACACACCATACACATCCCCATTACTGAAATGTCTGGAGAGAATAATCTTTACTTGCAATCAGAGGTCAGTAAACACACGGGAGTGCGCTTTTGAAGACTGGCTATGTGCACTGTTGGTGCTGGTAATGCATGTCTGGAAAGAAAGGGAGTCCAATGGAGCTGGGATGCTGTGCTGCCTACAGAATAGTGTTAGGAAATCTGTCTAGAGAAATGTAAAGTCCTAAAACAGGAGAGAACTTCCACTGAAAAAAAAAAAATCCGTTTAAGTGATCCTGGCTTCTGAAACGTGACCTGAGCTACAGTGACATAAGGGAAACAAGGCCAGCGAATTGAAATGGCTGCTGTCTTACTGGATGTGTTAAAGAATTGGTTTGGACACCTTTTATGTTCTTTTCTTGATTAACTGCATTTGGTTTGGGGATATTATTTCTTCAGGATAGTGCCCTAGTTGCACTTGGCACAGGCATTTGAGCTGGAACCTCTATAAGTAAAGTGAGGAGCTTGCTGGGAAGATCAGCTGAAAGACACAAGAAATCTCACCTTTACATCAGCACCTAGCAGCATGTAGTTCTATGAATTAGTGGACAAAAATAGTCACTTCCAGAGGATCATTCACCTCTTAAGCTGGATGTCTGTCTGCATTCACCATACAGGTGACTACTTCTCACCCAGGTGGTTTATTGAAAAACTCACTGGTAGTTGGATGGAAACTAAATCAACAAACAGCTCGGTTGCTGTTCAGATGATATACTGGAAGAGCTCTGTATGAGAGAGAACATCTGAAGAAATCAACAGTTACTGGGTGAAAACAAAAGATTTTTTTTTCGTTGCTTCGTTGTTTCATAGCTGTATGTTATTCTTTAAAGATTTTTTTTAAATGATGAATATATGTTAGTATGTTTTGGAAGATATGTTTTGCTTTTTTAGATTTAAAAGACAAATACTCTTCAAGTTCAATACGGGCTAAATTTTTATGCTTATATTTTGATTATCTTAACATCTATTGGCACCATTAGATCTTCTCTCTGTATCAAAATACTAACACTGGAAACTAATATTTAACCCCTATGTTAGAAAAGCTAAAAAAAGTCATATGCTAGGAGTTGCTGTTTATCTCTATTCAAGTGATCAGCCAACATAAAACCAAACACACCAAAAAAGCCCAAGCTGGCATTATATGTTTCGTGGGTGTAGAGACTGATGTGAAAGCTGTTGTAAATACCCGTTTATGAAGTCCTCCACTATGATCAGAGGTAATGCAGTCTGTCTGTCAAAGAGTAGTTGAGTATAACTTCTGATGATACAGACATTGAAATGATGACAGGGACCATTAAAACCCATTTTAATTTGTGGGTACTTTGCCTGTATCTGACCAGCAGAACTGAGAGAGCAGGGAAAAAGTGTGTAATAAGACAGAGAGAATTATTTAAGGAAAGTCAGTGTTAGAAAATGCCAACCCTTTGCTAATTTTGAAAGGGACTTTTAAACTGAAGTATCTCTGTGTGGAAGAGTTTTCTGAAAGCCTCCTTCAAACTGCAGTGGGGGGGCAGCTAATTTTCCATGTAATATTATCTGAGGTGTGGAGGATCCTGAGACGACACAGCAACACAAAAGAGAGCACATGACCACAGTATTAGTTTCAGTGAGTTCAGTAGTACCATCTACAGACAGCACATTAAGTAATGAGTTCTAGCAGTCCAGTCAAGCTGCTTGTGCCATTTCCCTACCTAAATATTTTATATATAAAAGTATCACTGGGACACCAACAGTGAAATTATAACAAGAAAGCATGCGTCTCTCTTTAGTGCCTAATATCCTTCATTTGCTGGATCTTGCAGCACAGAAAGAGAGAAGACCAAGCTGAGTTAGTTATAAAATATATTCATATGACATATTCTCTGATTTTTGCCCCCAAACCAGATACATAGTGACACATGCCATGCGACCTTGTGGTGGCTGTAACAGCCTCCGAAGCTTTCTCAGCACTGCTCCATCTGACAAATGCAAGAAACCCATTTTCCAGTTAAAATATCTAAGGGTAAAGTAATTCACTCTCCACTTTTAAGAGAGATGGGGAAATTGTTTTTGTTAATATTTGCACTATCAATACCTTTACAAGGTGCTTACAAATAATAGCAGGCATCTGAAAGGTCTGGCTCCTATCTCAGGATGCTTCACATCGGGAGACTTGAAGTACTAATAAAAGGAATGAGGGTAGAGAAAACTAATTCTGAAATTGAGAAATTATGTTAATCTAATGATAGAAGTTGCCCCAAAAAAAAGATGGAATAAAGAGGATGAAGACTTTAGTATGTACTCAAAGCTTGTCTTTAATAATAGAGAATCTGTGGAGCACACTGCACAACCCTATCACATACTTTATCACATACTGCTGATCTCTAGTAGATACAAGAGAAAAAAGTAGACTTAAAACAGAATACCACAAATAGCACAACAGTATTTGTTTACCTTTGTTTTTCTTTTTCAAAACATCCTAAAGATTGCTATGGAATCAATCTAGTTGCTTAGGTCAGTTTGAGGAAGAAAAATTTAAGGCTTCAAAAAATGTTATATAAGTACTAAAATTTATTTTGTTAATTGCTGGAATAATCAATAACTAATTTACATTCTAAACTAGGTCCTTCATGTGTCTTAAATAACCCAATGGAAGATCATTTACATCTCAATAACAACCCTTAACAATGTCATGTCATCAAAATCCAAACTAAATCTCAATAATGTAGGTTAGTGACCAGTAAAGGACTTATTACCTGGGTCAAGTCCTTGGGGGCTATGGTGGGCCAATTGGTGAATGCCTTTCTTATGTGTGGCTTTTGCTTCAAAACATGAACATGTCATCCCATAGGAATGATCCCATTATTTGTTGCTGTGTCATTTTCTAAGTGGTTATAAGTTACACATATTTCAGGAGCCTGCAGCAGATTCGTAATATGAAGGTCAACCAAGCATAACAAAACAAAACAACAACCAAAAAAGGAAGCCAAAGCAGACATCAAAGTAATATGCAGTAGAGTGCTTTAAAATAAACAAATAAATAAAGCCTTGAAAGCTTATTTGGATCTTTACCTTGCTTTCATTAAAATGTTTCTATGTAAGATGGTAATTAGCAGAAATGGGAAGTTAATGTATATTAGTCTTATGTACAAGTTAAGACAAGAGAAAGGCATAACTATTTTAAGATGCATTTTTAACAATGCTTTTGTGATGCCAACACTCTTGCTGATGATATTGAAATTTTTATGTTAATTAAACAACCCCTAACCACTCAGTACATCTCAGATATATACACTTTGTAATTACCTCCATTATTGAAATAGCTAGTTTGATTTATCCTTGCCACAGTAACATTCTAGCTTCTGTTATTTTTGTCTTTAGAAAAACATAGGTCCCAGTGAGGGAATATAAAACTATTACTGTAAATTAAATATTAAAGCTAACTTATTTTTGCATAAGAACACTGTCAAATAATGGTGATAACTATTCCTAAGAAATGAACATATTTTTTTATTATTTTTTGGAACACAAATTAAAATCTAATTTTCACTTCTTTTGTAAATTCATATAGTTAGCAGGTTTAGTTTTACTGATGGCAGTAGCTTAACAGGGAGCTATTATAGTCTTAGCTTAGTGATTAAGAAATACAACATTTGTTGAAGAGCTAGGCCTTTTAGTCCAGAATGGATTATCACTTGATCCTTCCTTAAGCATTTTCATACAGGAGTGCATTATCCTTGGAGCCACCCTGGGCTCCATGCCTCATTAACCTGGGTGTTAGATAAATCAAAGGCAGCCTCAGAGACAAAGATAAGCAAACTGCAGGCCAGCAAGACGATGATGTATGGATCCAGGAGGCTAATAGGAAAGTATTGACAGGAAAATGGTGTGCTTATCCTGCAATCACTGCATATTGCAATGAGAGCTCCCAAAAGCAGATGGGATACACTTCAGGGAATGCAGGAGTAGGAGATTGTTAGGCAGAAATGGATCTTCACATCTTAAATCCTAACAAGAACTTTCTTTGGGGCTGCACTTCAAGCACAGCAGAGAGGTTAGTACCCAGGCAATTGCAAACTCTAAAAAGTAAATTCATGGTAGGGGTAAACATTATTATTATTTTAAGATTGCAATATAACCACCAAGGCTGAATTTCGCATATGTCAAACATTAAAGCAAACACACTTTGAAGAGACAATACACAGAATAAAATTCCATGTGCTGAAAAAAAAATTTCTGCAGCCTTTTGCAGAAAACAACATTTCATATGTTAATACCTTTCCAATGAGGAAGGTGGTGTGATTGGCAAAAAATCTTGCAAAACAGGGTTCTTTCTGTGTTTTCCCCTTGTGCTTGTTTTCTCTCCAGTTTGAAAGCTAAGATATTCTAAAGAAGCTAAGCCTTAGCCACAAATCAACTCTTAGGTCCAGTAAGTGGTCAGCTTCCACTATTTGGAAAAGATGGAAAGTGCTCCAAGTTTTGTAAGGCCTGCTGCTGGTTTTCTGGAGTTTCTTTTCCAAGACTCAGTTCACTGGGTTGATTTTAGAAGGATTTGTTTGAGAGGGGTTGGGGTTTTTTTGTTTAAAACACAGATTAAAATATAGCTGCATTAACGGAAAGACCCTCAGAATGTTTTGGATCAATGTCATTACATATAGCTCCTAGAAAATAAAGTTGGATATGAAATGATTCATTCTTCCCTTTATTTATTTCCCTTAATCATGGCCTATTGTAATATCTTTCTTCTTAAATGTGCTTATCTACTCTTTAAAAATATTAGGTGATCCCTGACATCATTGCCCATGTTGTCTTTTTCCTTCTGTACTTTGATCACCAGTCTAGTAATTTTAAAGTAATATTCCTGTGAAACCCCCTGGGAGCAAGCCCCAAGCCTATATCCTTAACAGCGTTGATCTTATTTTGCCCAGTGTTGTGACTTACAAGGGGCAAGGGTCAGGATGAAGAACAGCCAGTAGCATCCTGAAAAGAGTAAACAGCTGAAAATTTGAGTTAAGCTAAATTTCATACACAAAATTCGAGGCTATTTTACCAAGCCTGAACCAGTCAGACTTTTCAATGCCCAACAACAGCTGGTGTTCAAAGAATTAGTGCGCCCTGAAGGAAGGTGCTGTTTGCAGAGATCCTCTGTCTCTTGCTGCAGAAGTGGGAAGGGACATAGGCAGGAAACGGCTCAAGGCATGGTGAAAAGGAATTCACCTTGTCCCAGTACTAAGTACGGATGAATAGCACACTGGGTTCTCTCTCCATTTCTGCCATGGAGATACCAGCTACATCTGAGAACATGCTTTATTCTCACCTTTCCAATGAGTACCTTGAAAAGAAGCGTGGCCACTGCAGGTGAATTGATGGGAAGATGGACACCTCTGGGACTAAGTGTCAATTCTTGTTTCAGGCTGCTCACCTCAGCATGCCTAAGGCTTGATACATCCAGGTGCTTAACAAAGGAAAATTTAGAAGGTGAGATGGTCCATCAACTCAGTACAATCCATACCTGATGTCACCACAGTGTATGAATTAGGGTTTGCACTTGACACTCCTAGGTGGAAACTCAAGGTAATGGGAGTTCATGCACTCAGCCTTTTGTGTGTTAGTTCCCCCTGCTGTGTATTCATCCCATGTTTTTCTGCCTTCTTACAGCCTATATGCAGCCTCTTTTCTAAAATTCCACCTGGCTCTATGGACTACCTCCTCGTCACTCATGTTCCTAGATGAACAACTTTTTCTTTTCTTGCAATCTTGGGATCACTAGGGAAAAGGATGAAAACAAATGTGAGCAAACTTCTCTGTGGTTCCTTGGCTGATAAAATGGAAAAGTTTTGTAAGAGGCTCAGAGAGTGCTGTGGGGGTAAAGCCTGTCTCTAGGCCTGCTGCAAGTTCTCACAGTGAGAAGGAGGAGGAGGATCTACAGCCCTTGGTGCTGACTTCAACCATCAGTCGCCTTTCCCAGCAGTTCTGTGAGACCCAACCAATCTCTACCAAGCAAGTGAAAAGAAAGCAAGCCATGGATTTACATTTGGCTGAGACTGGGAAGGTTTGAATAGTGATGGTGTTAAAGTATTACCTGTAGTTTCAGCAGCATCTCTCTTTTCTGAGATACTTGACCTTTTAAATAAAAGGCTGAAAAAATACTGTTTCTAGCAAAATACTGTTTTTTTATCATCAAACCTAGTTCCAAAAAAGTTGAACAATCTTTGCCAATTTTTTTCTATATCAAAATATGGCAAAAATATGGCATAGAAAATTGTAGTCCAAATAGTAAAAGAGCAGCTGAATTTAAACCGACTGAACAAAGACCTTCATAATAATTTGTAATTCTGAAATTTCTAGTAGCAATATTTTTTTACCATGGAACTTGTACAATTTCTTGTTGTTGTTCCACCTTCTCTCTCACTTCCCCTTCTTCCTCACAGAATGTACAACTGCTAAATCTGTGATGCATACAGCCCTGAAAATGTGAGTGTTTCTTCCTTGTATTCCAAAAATCCTTCTGCCATTTTCATCCAGAAGAATACCAGAGATGTTTTCTGTGGTATAATGTATCTATTTTCTTGTGTGACAAAGTGTTGTATAAGACTTTCTATTAAATTTGGGCATTGTCAAATGGATTAATCTCAAATCCTACAGAAATATAGAATTGCATATATACATTACACATATAGTCACAGTAATAACTATGACTAGATATTGAAGGAGGTCAGTGCATCACAGGTCCTATTGTTTTTCTCTGTGACACTGGCTTCCAACCAGTTTTGGAAACTGTACCAACATCTACTGAGTTGGTTAATCAGAAGTTGTGTATTTTAGAAAATCTGTCCTCAGTGGGGGTTCTAGTTATACACTTTTGAAAGGATATTTCCTGAGCTTTTCATTACAAATTGTTATTATTCAAAAAAATAACATGATAACAAAATGGAATTTCCTGAACTACAAATAATGTTACTATTATGCTAGGCAGGGTAATACTACAAATATCCTCCTCTGGAGGGACACATGGACCATTTCTCTAAGTTAGATGCATTTAGAAACTGAGCTGACCTTCAAATTTACCTGGTATGTTAAACAAAACCCCTCTTTATCATGTATGCTCTAGGAAACCTCCAATCAAGCCTTTATACAAGCAATAGTAATGCAAATCACACCACTTTCAAAGCAACATGCTTAATAAATTAAAACACAAGTCTTATTTACCTACTTACTCACTTCTCAGTCAGCATGAGTCGATTCCCTGACAGGTTTACTAAAACACCACTTACTTGTTTTGCTATCATCACTGACAGAAAAAAAAAAATGACAAGTGCATTTTGCAGCTCAGCAGATAGCTTGACAATTTTGCAAGGCTTAATTTTATATATATATATGCTATGTATATTATATATTTTCATATAATAATAATAATAATAATAATAAATAAGAAGTATAATTCTATAATACATGATAAGGATAAGCTATATTTTAGTGTGCATATATATATGCACATATGCATGTATGTATATACATTTCTGACAGTAATTCCCAGCATGAACAAGGCATCCTGAACATTCTCCCCCTCTGAATAATAGACCAAAATTAACTAAGTGTGGCCTGAATGCTGTGCATTTTCCAGCCTCTTCCCTACTTCGGATTTGCTTGCTGCACTATATCAGGTGCCCCACAGGATCCCAGGGAGCAGGTTGATTAATGCCCATACGGAGCAGTGGAAGGGGCGCTCGCAGATGGGTGGGTGCCCAGAGGAGGGGCAGGGACTTGGCTCTGTCCCGGTGCTGCCAGTGCCTTTAACATCCCTCTGGGCTCTGCCTGTTATCTGCCTGCCCCCACGGCCAGCAGCTGTGCTTCCCGATGGCCTGATGGACTGGCTCGTGTACCTGGGGACACAGGCAGGGTGCATCCATTACTCATTTGTGACAATAACCAATCGAGGAAGATGTAGAACTCAATTCCAGCAGAAAGACCTATAATGTGGGAGTCAGGAGGTTATCGCTGTGGGACCTGCACCTTGCTCCTTACCCCTCTTATCGAGAACTTTACGGCCCCTGCTGGAGCAGCATCTTGTAAAGCTGAGGGCTGCAGATCTGGGGCCCAGATTAGCATGCATCTTCCTAAATGCTTCAACATTTAATTAAAAAGTAGGTGCTAGTCAAATTGCTACTGGTTGAGAAGATGCTTTTGGTAAACAGGAAAGCGTTTTACCACAGAAGGAGCTGTCAAACAATTTGCTTAAATCATATCTTAGTAGAAGATATTTCACAGTGAAAATTTATACAAGGGAGCAGCACAATCCCAAATCCACACCATAATGCCTGCTAATCCAGGGGAGAACCTGCGATTAAGTACTGCCTAAAAAGCTAGAGCACTTGAAAAATTACACAGGACATAGCTTTTGATAAAGCACAGATGTTGTTTGATGGCTGCCTATTTATATTGAAATGTTCTGAGAAGGAGCCTGTCTTTTAGAGAGGAATTAGTGAAAAAAACCTCAGGGAAGGTCATTGGGATGTGTGCAACAATAAGAAGAAATTAAAAACTCACTTGGGGATTTAGAGACTTTTCTCTAAATATCTTGATCCCAGAAGGATCCAGGTAGACTTTTTAGGCATCTTAGTTGTTTAAAACAACTTAAACTTCTGAAAGAGCAGAGAGAAATAGTACTCATTTATCATTGATGCCTTATATTATATTTAGGAAGCTCATTTAATCAGTCACAGTGACCACAGAATCTGGCAGTACCTTAGCAAACTGTGCCTGAACTGGAAATGGAAAGAAATAGTTTGAAAAATGGTTTTATCAAGGATGGACAGTCCTGGGTTAACAGTGTAACTCTTAATTACCAAATTAGTGGTAGATGATATCACCATCTGCATCACCAGAATACAGAATAAGAATTTAATTTTATTCCTACATAAGATTATAATCCTACTCAGTTAGCTATAAATCAGTAGATCTAATAAAAACAGTATTCAAAAATATTCTGTAATCTTTTTATACCTTCAAAGAAAACTTATAACATATTTTTAAACTGGAATGAATGAGAGGTTCAGTCACAGAATATTTAGGCATAAAACTGACAGTTTTATGTATCTATCTCCATTTATATCTACTTTCTTTAGGAGAGTACTTCATGATATATGAATGGCATTTTAGCATAGCTCATTTTAGTATGCTTTCCTCTGTACTTTTCCCAGGTTTATTAACATATTTTAACCTTTTTTCAGCATTACCAATATGGACTTTAGCAAATATTAATTATTCAACAGCATCAAAAGCCCTGTAAAGTAGGATGAGAATAGAGACAGCAGTAAAGAACCTTCTACTTTGCGACCCTAGAATAAAATTACCAGAATTAAAAATTATACTGCGTCAGAATAAAATCAGGAGAAGTAAGACTTAGAGAAATATTTAGGGGATGGAGAATAAGAGCATCCTTGAGACGGTGGGAGACGAAAAGAAGGAGACAAATAAATTTGAAACTGGAAATAAGCAGAGTCAAACAAGAGCTCTGAGTATTGAAAATTAGTATTTGTATAAGCAGAGAGGAGCTTCCAAAAGAAAGATGAGAGAGGGAGGTGATCACACAGCTACTGAGTGAACACATCTACAGATGGGCTATTTTGAAGAAGCTTGACGAGCCAAAGCCCCGTGATACTAAAAGAGAAGAGCAGCAGGAGCTGCAAGGTGACCACCAAACTGAGTGTTCCCTTCTTCTCTGAAAGGGCCAGAGCAGCCACTCTGAAATACTGATGGTTTGAAGAGCCAGGAGAAAGTTTCAGCAGTTTATACTTTGAGGAGTGCAATCAATTATTCCTATTCTCCACTGGGAAATCAAACCCCATTAGAGAATCAGTAATGAGCATAGCCAAAATAGCCAAAGCTTAGGTGAGGATCTGGGGATTAAACAGCTCTTTTATCTGCAGCTGGAGAATACAAAAGAAGTGTCTAGTCTTGTGAAAGAAATTAAGGACATTTCTGCCTAAATCTCTCTTGTGAGATTTTTAGGCCTTCAAAATTTCAGGAAATTCCAAGCTACTGGAAAATCAGCAGAGCCTACATACAATAGGGCCTTTCTGGAAAATAATATAGCCTATATACCATAAAATTGTAGGTATCTGGGTTGTTGCTCCAAGCATTGCTGTGCTTCCTGGTATGGCTAATGCATGGGCCTGCCAATGCAGTGCCTGAACAGAACTCAGGAACAGCTCCAGCCCAAGACTGCTCTCTCCCTGTTGTAAGGGGAACTAGTTGTGCTCTTCCACTTGTTCAGGGGATTGGAGAAGAGCCCCTGACCCACTAAACTTATTACAGACTTTGAGTTCCTTGTTCCTAAAGCTGAGGTAGTCTAAAGGACAGCATGTACAGAAACTACTGGGGCAAAAATTATAAAATTCATATAATCCTTTATGCTGGAAAAGACCTGAAGGATTGTCCAGTCCAACCCCAAACCTAACACTGTCAAGTCCACCACTACTAACCCATGTCCCTAAGTGCCACATCTACACATCTTTTAAACACATCCAGGGATGGTGACTCAACCATTTCCTTGGGTAGCCTGTTACGGTATCCAATAACCCTTTCCATAAAGAGGTTTTTTTCCTAAAACCCAATCTGAACCTCCCTTAGTGCACCTTGAGGCCATTTTCTCTTGTTTCTTGTTAATTGGAGAAGAGACCAACCTCCACTTTGTTACAACCCCTTTGCAGGCAGTTGTAGAGTATGACTAGGTATCCCCTGAGCCTCCTTTTCTCCAGGCTAAACATCCTCAGCTCCCCCAACTGTTCCTCATCAGACTTATGCTTCAGACCCTGTATCCCTTCTCTGGAGTCTCTCCAGCACCTCAATGTCTTTCTTATGGTGAAGGATCCAAAACTGAATCATATGCCACTCAAAATTTTGGTCCAAACCCGAAGTGCAGCTTATAATCAGGTGCGGTTTATATATGGACAAAGAACGAAAAGTTGCTGGTTTTGGAGGACAGGTGTCTGCTGAGAAAGGCAGGAACTTCTCTTTGAAAGGGAGAATGTAAACCCCCTCCATCCAAATTATTATAATTTTGAAATCAAGGGGCTTTCAGGCAAAAATATAGGAATTAGGAATAACAGTTCTTTTCTAGGGAAATTAAAATAGAAATACAGTACTACAAAGAAACAAACTCCAAACCCTGACAAAGTCAGAGTACAACCTGACACCCCGTTGGGCAGTGTGTTGGTAGCAGTTTGATTAAATGGTGGCTGCATCCTCCTGCAGTGACAGATGTGATTCAGTTGGAGCAGTGCTCCTGCAGAAGGTGCAGTTTCCCTCTGGAGGTCCAGTGGTGATGTGGAGAAATCTGGTTTTCCTCTGGAGTCCAGTGGAGAAAGGGGCTACCTTAGTGTCCCAAAACCTCTGTTTTTGTTTTGGTAAAAAATGTTGGGCTCTTCCCCCTGGCTGGAGCAACTCCCAATGGGATGCAGTAATTTTATCAGTCACACAGTGGGACTCAATGGCCATTAGCAGAAAATGACTCGTTGGAGGAAGGATGGGTTGTGAAAAGATAAAGAACAATTCCCTGCCTGGTTTCAATGGATGGCCCATTAGCAGAATATCTGCCATTGAGATAACTGCCCCCGCCCTCAACAGATGGTGTTAAAATAGATCCCTTTTATCACACTCTGTATTGTAACATGCGGCTTATAATCATTATTGGTGATCCATAAAGCTTAGAAAGATGAGACCAGCCTTAGATTTTAGACGGCTAAAGTAGGAAAAATGAGTTCTACTTCTGTGACTTTTTGGCTGTTCAGACAACGCAGCATCAAGTGTGCAAATCAGAAATGTGGCCCCAGTCTTCTTATTCTCTCCATATTGACTTCCCACTTCATTCTCCCTAACACTGAGATTTGGCTCTCCACAGGTAAAAACTGAGTTCCTGTTTTCCAACTCAATCTCATTTCACTGCAGCAAATCCAAGAAATGCTTGAATGTCTGAAAACATTGAAAGGAGAGAAAGCATGGTGGAAAAATAACTTCTGTGAAGGAGTGTCTGAAAACAACATTCACAAGTTTATTTTCATTTAGTATTATCTAGACAGGAACACTTAGAAATATTATACAGCTTAATTAACTTCAACGAGTGTGCTTTTCTGAGTTAGCCCTCTAAACATGGGGGGAATCTGCAAAAATATCTTTAGTCATTTTTAGGTCAGCTGTAGATTTAGTTAGGTAAACATGTGAACTTCAGCTTAGAGATGAGGCAAACAAGTTCAGACCCATGCGGTTAGATCCAGTCAGTTCACCCTGTTTTTAAAAATGAATTTATAATAAACACTTTTAATCAGTATACAGTAAATTCCCATTGTTTTTCACCCTATTTAGGATCACCTGGTCACTACCTATGACCAAAATGTTTGTGAATGTAAAAGGATCTACCCAGTTCTGCTCCCCAGTTCTAATTAGCAAAATTACACCAGTGAGAAGGAAAATGCTTGTGCTGAGTCTGATTACTTTTGATTCTAACATTGAGCTTGTGCCTTTTTTCATCAACTATAAATTAAGTTTAAAAAAATCAGGTATACACTAAAGAAGTTAGTATATGAGTTCCATTAAAGAATCATTTAGCTACATCTCCTGTCTGGATGCGAATCTCTGTCTTGCTGGAGATAGAATAAATGTATATATATCTGAATTTCAGTATCACTGTATTTGATGGAACACAGAACTTCAAAAACACGTTCAAATCTCCATGAAGCGTGAAAAGCCACTCCCAGTACATATACGCAAACAAGGAGAAATTCTTCAACTTAATTCAATAGAAGCTGGTAAAACATAAAATTTCAGATCTGAACTTAATTCAGTAGGAACTGGAAAAACATTCAGCTCTCCATCACTTTTAAATGGAGTTATACAGAAAAAAAATTCAGTAGCAAAGAAAATTTAAAAATCGCCTCAGATCTAAGGGTTCCACTTAAAATCAGAAAAGCATAGCTTGGATGGATGGTGGAAATTTGCTTGGAGTTAGACTCTGTTACCACCAAAAGAAAAGTTAAGGCAAAGTCATAAAAATTTCTCAATAAGAAGAGCTATTTATTAAGTCTTGGACAGCTGAAAAAATGCTCAGAAGTCTTAGCACTTTTCCTGTGTCTCTCCTCTTCCAT
The DNA here is from genome assembly GCF_009819885.2 of Catharus ustulatus. NCBI lineage: Eukaryota > Metazoa > Chordata > Aves > Passeriformes > Turdidae > Catharus > Catharus ustulatus. The sequence goes on along the minus strand of NC_046222.1, from coordinate 74,022,305 downwards.
GGTGGATTACACTGTCTAGGTGGATTGACATTATATCCCAGATAAAAATATGCATTATTTAATCTGAATTTTAAATTTAAAAGTTTGAACTTACCTTAAACTAAACTAAACTGAAAATTAGCAGCTTAAAGTTTTGACGCTTTGATTTTCCTGAAATGAATTTCTACCGTGAGAGGTAGGAAATTGTGCAAGTTTTGAAAGTTTATGTTTTGAAAAGCATGATTTAATATAGTTTATATTATTTAAGAGTAATAGGAATAGCAAAGTAAGATATATAAACCTTCACATAATACAACAGAATAGAAATTAATGGCAAAACATAAAATACAACACCTTTGAAACAAAGTGTGGAAACAAACAAAAAATTTACTATATTTCACCTAAAACAAATAGGACTTGATGACTTTTTAAAACTAAATCATTCCTTCTATTTTTCAAAGCAAGATACCACTGCAACTACTACACTTACTTGATGAATTCAGACTTTTTTCAGCAAGGTTATTTTCTCCTATAGGTTTTTCATGGGAATCATACTGTTTATATTTTGTCATCAGGATAATTTATAAGGTATTGATTGAGTTTTAGTAAGATGAAGCGCAAGACTTTTCTCAGTCATAATTCCCAACCAAGCTAGCAGGAGTTCTATTCAAATTGAGATGAGAAGCCTGATCCTGAAAACAAGGAAGTTTTAATGATTCAATGGAATTGGCAAAAGGGTCCTAATAAAAACTAACAAAAAAGAAATTGTCAGTTTCTTGCTGTTAAATGTCACTGTAATACTTAGGAGGTGGAAAAACCACTCACTTTAAAAAGAAGCACCTTTAAAAAATAATAACAATAAGGGAACTTAGCTAAATGCCAGCAAGGTCAATGACCACTCACTATGTTTGTAAAATACATCTGTCCCCTGCAAATCTCCAACCTTCCCTTCGTAGATCAGTATACAGCCCACACTTTAATTGCATTTATGTCTGGTCATGCGGAAGTTAAGAGACCTGCCCCAGCAAAATGTGATTCTGTATGGAGAAATAATTATCTAATTAAATGTGATTTTCCTGTATTTTCTTCTCAATGTGTTTGTCTGCCAATGTTTTCCTCTCCCTTTCCTTCCATTATGCCCCTTGTAACGGAGATGAAGCAGCCTTGGTTTCCAGTGAGATGGGAGGATAGCAGCAGGTCCACAGGAAGAATTCAAGATGCTTGCCATAACCCATCTACCACATACAGAAAACCAGGATTTTTTCCAGGATTATTCAGAGCCAATGCAAGTCTGCAACAGACAGTGAAACGTTTGTCTTGAACACCCTATGGTGATTTTAATGGAGGAACAGTTGTTCACAAGTATGTGGAACTCTTCTATTATTTTTCCTTTTTTTCTTTAAATATTTTCCTCAATTTTGTTACAGGATCTTAAATTTACAGGTTATCCACATTAAAAGTACCTTCTTCACTGACAAGTACAGTATGCACTGCAAGTACAGAATGCTTTATGAAAACTTTAGACATGATTTAAGCCTACCACATGATTCTAGTGAAATCACAATGTATGTCTTCAAGACTGACACAGGGTTTGTCCAAAGTTTCAGAAACCCCAGTGAACTGCAAACATATTTTCACTGTTTTAATTTGTGGATTTGAGATCTCACATATTTTTCATTTTATAAAAATACTTGATAATTGTTAAAAAACAAAACAATGAGTAATAATAACACTAAACATAAAATTTAATTTTAATGATGCACTAAGTTAGCATTAAAATATAAAATACATAGTTTCAAAACAAAACTTACATTTATATAAGAAAATCTCTAGACTCCTGAAGATTAAATACAGTAATTTCACGAATACAAGCCGCACCAATTTGACCAAAATTTTGGTGGAAACCCGGAAGTGCGGCTAATATTCCGGGGCGGCTAATCTATTAACAAAATTCTAAAAGCTGCCAACACGGAAGTGAGAGCCCGCGGCAGCCCCAAGCCAAGCTGGAGCCCGGCCGGCCCCGGCAGAGGTGGGAAAGCCTGGCAGAGGCGGGGCCAGCAGTGTCGGGGGCGGGCGGCAGAGCCTGAGCCAGCAGGGCGGGGGAGCCCGGGAGAACTGGGGCTAGCAGCGCAGGGGAGCATGGCAGAAGCAGGAAGGCCGGCGGGTGGGGCTGCCTGGCAGCGGGGGAAGCCCAGCATAATCGGGGCCAGCAGCGTGGGGGAGCCCGGCGGTGCGGGGGCCTGCAGTGCCGGCCAGGGCGAGGAAACGCGGCGGCGGTGCAGACGGGAGGGGGCGGCCGGCGAGCCTGGTGGCGGCGGCGGCAGCCCTGCCGGCGGGGCGAGCGAAAGCGGCGCTCGCGAAAGCGCCGCCGCGAGCCGCGAACCGCGAGCCGCGAACCGCGAGCCGCGAACCGCGAGCCGCGAGCCGCGAGCCGCGAACCGCGAGCCGCGAACCGCGAGCCGCGAGCCGCGAGCCGCGAAAGCGCCGCCGCGAGCCGCGAACCGCGAGCCGCGAGCCGCGAGCCGCGAGCCGCGAACCGCGAGCCGCGAGCCGCGAAAGCGCCGCCGCGAGCCGCGAGCCGCGAACCGCGAGCCGCGAAAGCGCCGCCGCGAGCCGCGAAAGCGCCGCGGGGCGGGCGCGGCGCTCGCGAGGCGCGGCGCGGGGCGAGCGAAAGCGGCAGCGGGGCGGACGGCGAGCCCGGCGGCGGCAGCCCTGCCAGCCGGGCGAGCGAACGCGGCAGCGGGGCGGTGCTGACGGGAGAGGGGGGCCAGCGAGCCCGGCGGCGGCGGCAGCACCACCCGGCCAGCCCCGCCGAGCCGTGGCGCTGAGCTGGGCCACCCGGCCCCGTCGGCAACCATGAGTGGGCCGAGCCTGCCTGGCCCCGCCCCGAGCCAGTAAAGCCCGCTATGCCGCGATCCTCTTACTAATTGGCCAATTTGTGAAAGCTGCGCACGGATTCTCGCGACGAACGAAAGTGCGGCTAATATTCGGGGTGCGGCTTATCTATTGACAAAGACAGCAACATTGTCGAGGCACCGGGGGTGCGGCTTATAATCCGTGCGGCTTGTATTCGTGAAACTACTGTACTTGCCTCTGATAGTTTTGATACTACTTGGGCAAAAGCAGAAAATGTGGCTAAATATTGCTTTGAAGTTTGTCTCACATGACTGTAAAATCCAATGTACGTAAGATAAATATTTATCTGAAGAAAAATCTGTAGAGTAGAGATTTGGTCATTCCTTCTGTAACAGTCCCAGAATATTGTAAATGACTGTAAATTACTGAAGTTATCCTTTCAAATACAATCACACACAAAACAATTTTTTATCTAATGCAAAGCAAAACATTTGATTTATATGACATTGTTTTACTGGCTGATCATTTCATTTAACAGATATACTCTTTAATTCTCCACAAAATTATGCGTATGTTAACACTGAAGCAGAGAAATACATTGCTTGAGATCAAAGGTAAAGCACAGGCTGGAACTCCTGGTACTTTGAAGAGTAATAAAAGCTCTGGGTCTGGGGTTTTTTTAAATTCCAAATGTGAAATTCCTTGTATTTTTGCCCAAGACAATGCATGTGTTTGGGTCTGCAAGATAATCTCAGATAACACCATGAAGCAGCTGATTGGATGGACTACCCAATGGAACTCCTCTGTGGGCCCGTGAATGACAAGAAGGGGCTGAGGAATAAAGCTCAGGGTCTATCCACAACTTTACTTATCTGCTACAAAATATGCAATTGGCTTTCTGGATGTTCTCGTACTACACTTTTTTTTATCTTGACATGTGCAGAATGGAGTCCCCAAGCAATTTCAGAGGAGGGTCCTGAAGCCAGGACTGAAACCTCGCACCACGCTATACCTAGAGCCTCAGATTTCCTTCCACTGAGTTTCACTGCCAACATACATGACTGCAGTTAAACAATTGTTCACAGGGGTTTTAGGCAGAAAAGAGAAATATAGACATACACCATGTGCCAGCGACCTCTGCAGAGGCTTACCGTGGTGAAGGTTTTAAAATTCTCTGCATACAAACAGTTAATCACGACAACCATTTAAAATGTCAGTGGAAAAAGAAATGGTTTCCAAGAGCATATAACTGCCCAGATAACTTTCATCAGCCCAGCCACATGAAAGACCCAGAGGCAACTGCAAAGCCACCATCAATACCAATGCCTGTGGAGTCCTCTCTGGTGCCAGATCCTGCTGCTTTGGCTGTAAACAATATCTCCTGTAGTGCTGCATCTACGATCTCTGGCTGCCAATCAAGCAGGAAGAGATGGAGAAGAAGGAACTGTCTAATGCGCTTGAGTAAATGTACTATTGCCATTAACTGCTATATTTTATACCTTTGTGGAGTATGTGGTTTTGCAAAAGAGCAAACCTCTAAAATGTTAAAAACTCATTGCAGAGAAAATGTAGTGGCAGCTTTGATGCTTAATTTTTATGAATATGAACATTTTTATAGACTTCAGTCTCCCCACAAAACATTAGGCTAATGGACACTGGACAATTCTTCTTAAATAACTTTATGGTCAGTCATTCTTGCATGTTTGGGTCAATCTGGGTGATGCTCATAGTGAGCAAGAAGCAGCAGACAGTGTTTGCAACATGCATTCCTCTTCCTCATTGGTCCTGACACAGGTGCTCCCATTGAGAGCAGGTTTTATATGCTGAAAGCAGACAGGGAACTCGTGGTTTTAGGCTGCACACACGGCACACACAGAAGCACTTGCCCTTAGCAGTGCCATAATTTTGCACCTGTGTCTAAGCAGTTCATTTTGTTTCACTGTGAACAAGGCTAAACATGATGCCCAAACTGGGGGTATCTGATTTTGGTGCCCTTTTTTGGCTGGTGTCTGGTCAGACTCTTGGATTAGTTTCACGTAATGGCTCAGATTATCATGACACTCAAGCCAGTCATTGTATTTGTGTTCATTGTAAACTCAGGACATAATCAATTGCAAAAGAGTAGACTAGGCTCCAGCCTGCAAACACAAACTGTCTAGTTTTTATAAGGGTTCACATTTACCACAGCAGCAGTGATGCCACTTCCACAAACCCATCTGAATAAGATAGGAGTGACAGACTACAATCCTAGAGATCCAGTCTATAATTACTCTGTATTTATTTAGATATGTCAGCAATGGCATCTGCATCAGGGGCTAATTGCCCCTTCAGTTTTCTCCTAGTAATTGACTGCAAGCCCAGAAGTGCAGGCAGAAGGAAAAAAAAATAGAAACAGAGAGGGGGAAAAATCTACTGAAAGCTAAATATAAAACTTATCTCTGAAAGCTCTGGTATTGCTTAGATAAAAATGCAGCTATGAATAATTATTGCTGTCAAATTTATACTAATGAAAATAATGTCCACTACAAATGCACTCAACAATTGCAGACCATGGCTGAAGTCATACTGTAACCATGCTGCACTTTCCAATCTCAGCTGTAAGCTTTTCTTCCAAATTGAAGTAACTCCTCATTTATAGCTAGGTGATAATGTTTTAGGCAAACAACTGAACTCAAATGGCAGTGCTGAATTTATCACATATTATACTAAAGCTCAGAAACTCCTGACAGTACATAATTAAACACACGTTGACTTTCTTTTCTTTCTTTCTTTCTTTCTTTCTTTCTTTCTTTCTTTCTTTCTTTCTGGGACTGGTTAATCAGAACAATTAGAACTTTTCTATAAATTCTTCAATGGGTCAACAGAACGCAGAAATTAATGCCTCAGTAAGGGTATTTCGGGTTTTTTTACAAAATCCCCTTAAACTTATAAATATATATTTCTAATATATTAAATATATGAAATGTAGAGAGGTGAATTATTTGCAAGGAGTTGATCAATGAGTTGATCCATCAGTTCTTTACTGAGATTATATTACTGAAGGACAGAAATTTACTTCTGAGTTACAAGATGAAATTCAGATTCAGTGTGTTCCATGCTATTTCTGTATCAAATAGATATTGCACAGCTCAAAATCAAGTATAATGTAATATTAAAACAGCATAGGTGATTAATATTTGAGACTGGTTAATGCAGAAAAAGTTAGCTCTGCCTAAAGAGGATTATACTGTGAGACATTTGTTTTATTTTTATCAATTAGCTTAATCTTTGATTTGAATTCTACACCCTCTGGCATCACAAAGATGCTTGTTTCTTTTTTTTTTTTTTTTCTTTAAACAAAGGATTATTCTTTCTCAAAAGGGGATTGTCAAGTTCTTTTATTGTTTTATGTCACACAGGGGAAAAATGCTTTTGAGGCATTACCTCTGAATTTAGCAGGGACGAGAGTTTACTGCTATATAATCATTAGTCAATGCAGTAGCTGAAACCTTAAACAAAAGAAAACAAACTACAAACAGGCAAGCATCCCCTAAAGGCACATCAGAACACCAGAGAGAGGAAGCATGGATTTCAAACACGGCTGCCCAAGCATGTGCTAAATATTGCTGCTCCTGACTTTAAACAGCACACCAAGGAATACAACATCACCTTCTAGTCTTTGAAACAATACTAGGAAGCAAGAGAAAAAGAATTTAAAAGGTTTAGAAAATGTACTTTACTTCTACTCTTTTCTTTATTTTGAGGCTTCATGAAAATTATATCTCCAAGCCAGTAAAATCTTTCAGTATGAGGGAACCCCACCATAAAGCTATTAGAAAGATACGACTAGACCTCAAATGCCTTTTTTCATGATATGTGCTTCACCAAAACAAGCAAACTGCCTGATCCTTGTGAATTGTCTCCCACAATTACTGCTCACACTGTGGTTATGAGCCACAACAAAGCTTTAGAAATATTTTTACCATGGCTGTACAATTGCATGTACAAACAATTGCCAGGGCCACATTTGCTTTCGTGGATGATCACCAGCCTGAGGTAACTGTAAGTACTTGGAAGGAGCTAATTAGAGAACTGTATTTCATCCTGATATATGGCCAAATACTATACAAATAATACGTACAGTGAAAAGCATCTAATTTATGCTACTTGTGAAAAAGGAGGGCGATGCCTCTAACACAAATGAGAAACATTAAATACATTCTATTTTCTTAGTTTCTTTCTACTGGCATATTAACCATGAGTTCAGAATATATTGTTGGTGTTATTCAAGAGAGTGATTGCTTCATTAATCTAAGTATTTGTCAACTCAGAATAAATTGTAGGTCACTGATTTGAATGCAATCTACATCTGAAATGAACTGAGACTGTATCCAGCCACCTCTGCAGAATCATTTTGACAATTTAGGGTTTCAAGCAGGAGTCCAAATTACACCATCTGATGATTGTTCGATGATCTCTACATCTTGAGCTCCTCTATAAGGATGGGTGTCCAGCATGCATAAACTCACATCTGTAAGTAATTGACTGGAAAAAAATGGCTCTGTTGCAGTCCATCTCCCCAAGAGAGCTGCCTATCCATTGAAGGATGCTGGCATAGGGAGGGGTTCTTTGATATTGGTACTTTATACACTTTTGGAACCGAAGATCCCACAACTGCTGCTTCAGTTTGCAAGACTGAGCCTGACCATTCCATTGTCTGTAATGACAAGACAATTTGCAGGAGTCACTGGGAAAACAGGCAGGAGGGAGTTTATGGGAGTCAGATGTAGAGCAATAAACTGATTCCAAGCAAAATTATGAATTTAACATGTCAAGAAGGAAAAATTCCAGGTAAGAATGACAGTTTCAAAAAGAGTAGGTATCAGTCAGGTCTTTAGAAAGAGTTTTCCTGTGCTTGTTCCTCAGCTATTTTTGTGAAAAAAGGCAAATAGAAACTGGATGAGGTTTTTTTCAGGGACAAAGCTCCATGCGGCAAACGAAATATTTTGCCATATTCCTCAGATTGATTCTTTCTGACAAGAGCATGACCTTATGGAATGATCTCTAGACTCACTTTCAAATCTCATGACCACATAAAATCAACAGAAAGCAGCGGAAATTTCCCTCAGAGAGAGGTATTCTTCCCAGTGTCACAGCACTATGATTATATGGGAGCTGCGGTGCTGGGTCCTCTTTTCCGTCACTGATGCTGGAGCTTCCCCTCAAGCCAAACCTGCCCTCTACTTGCAACAGCTTCAAAGTTTCTGTAACAGGACATAGTTTCAGTGGGACAGCAGAGCAAAAGGTGAAGAAATGAGCATTTCTTTTTTCACATAAAGACGTGGGACTGACAGAAACCTCTCCACTAGACAATGAAAGAAAGGCTCCACCTAACTCACTTGGTGATTGACACTGCTCTCAGTACTAATAAAGAACAAATGCTTCCTTACATGGTCAGATTTTAATATAAGGCTTTGGCCTAGCCTAGCTGTTATTAAAAACATAATCCTTGAAAAATATACTTTTTAAAGGTATTTTGGAAATCTTATTTGCTGGAAATGCACTAAAAATGATACAAACCATATGCTATACTACAGCCTTGGAAAACAGACCTTCTCATTGGATAATGATGTGGGATGAGAGATATTTCATCTTTCATACATTTATTTGACAATGATGAATTTAATTCATTCTATCACATTGAATGATACATTTATATTCAGTATGTAGTTTAAAATTTCATAAATTATTAAAGTCTTTGCCGTTTTAATTATAATATGAAGAGAGCAGCTAGAACTTATTTGCAGAGAATAATGTTCAAGTCAATAAATTTGGTAAGTTCTCCTGACAACATATAAATGATGACTTTAGTTGCCTGACTACCTGTGGAAGAAAGCCTGATAACGAGTTCTTGTGTTTCTTTTCCAGCAGAGTGAAGCTGGAGTCTGATCACTTCCTAACTTCAACAACCTCCTTTCAGCAACTGGCAGCAAACAATTCATAGAGTTTTAAAAGTTGTTCTATACTCCTGCAGGAGTCAGGTCAGCCAGCTAAGCAGAGGACTGCAGACAGCTATCATCTACCATAAGCTATAATTTACCTTACCAGTGTAAAGAAGAAGATTCTTCACCCTGGGAGAATCAATAAGGGGTCTGAATACAGAAGGCAAGTAGCTTTTGACCTAGCTTTGCACTACGTAGGCAATAGTTTAGCTTTCTTCATGCCCACTCCTCATCTGTTTTAATCACAGAGACGACACCTAGTTAATCTCTTGCACTAAATGCCAAACCAAAAGCCTAATGAAAGATTTCATTGACTTATTTTGGCTTTGGATGAGACACACATGCATCAGCCACTACAAAGGGACTATCCAAGATACAATGGTGACATTAGTACCCCTCCAGAAGGAACTGAACCAGTACAGGTAGTGCACAAGTCAGGCATAAATCTGACTTGTCAGATTTGACACTCTGTTACTGTGTCTTCATGTACTTTGACTTAGGCATTGCAGAAGTATTGGAAGGAACTTTGGATAACTTTATGCAACTGAACATATTCTCCTCTGGTTCATATAGAAAAATTGAAGAGAAAAAGAGTTGAGTTGACCTTCACACAATTTTCTTCCTTACAATTTGGAGTACAGGAGAAACTAATTTGTTTTATTGATGGGGTTTTTTGGCCTAAGAAATTTGCACAAAATCATGACAAGCAGAGTATTTATTTTAGAAAGAGAAATATCCATAAACTCCTCAAATTTGAAAACTAAAAAAAAAGTGTTATTTTTTTCTCTTTATTAAAAACAAAACAAACCAAACTACCAAACAGCCAGCAAAATAACCCAACAAATAAAGCAAATTTAATCAAATTTTTTGAAAAAGAAAAGTGCCTTTCGGCTGAGGAGTCATATGCCAAAGTATAGCCCAAAGCGGGTTAAACCAAAGGAATCAGAAAGTCTTCTGGAAAAAGAGGGCATATAATGGGAATGACAACAGACCTTTAACTGTAGCAGTGCTGCTGGGTGCCGCTATAATGAACTGAAACCTACAATCTCCTAGGGTTAATAAGACACCTGTCTTGAAACTAGCAGTCATATTGGTTTTCCAAGCCTGCCACAATACTTAAAGTCTTGATGAAGTTCTTACTGTGCCAAAGGAACTTACTAACAAAGCCACTGAGTCAATTTAACCTAGTGAAACTGGACCCTGTAGACTGGGTTATCAGAGTTTTGTGTTGAGATAATTACAGCACTAAAGAGAGCATATGGGCTGTCAAGGCTGGCACATGGCCTGCGCCAGCTGTTACCTGGGTGCTTTGGAAAATCTACTGAACAGCATTTTGGACACAGAACAGCTATATGTAAGTTTTCCAAGATATCTAGTGGGAAATCCTCATAATAAATTTATTTTTTATATGGGGAAGGATTACACCCAATAACATGACTGCAAGAAGTACAACCTTAAACTTCAAAAGGAAACTACCAGAGGAAAACAATTTCACATGGTAGTGGAAGTGTACCAATAGCAAGCTTCACATTGCTATAGAAAGTAAACTATTTGAGAAATTAGCTTTTGTATAGCCCAGCTGAAAGCAATACTGAAATACTCCCACTTAGAAGCTTTTCTAGAAACATGCCTCTGAGTCAATGGGATTTATCCTATTATTCCTGGTATTACTGCTCCATGAAAAATGCCTTCCAAATGCAATGTCATAGCTAATCAATTGCTAACAATAGTTATTATTGATTGACTGTGATGGTCTTACAGGGCCTGCTTTATGAGGTAATATCAACCAAGGAAAAAGTTTCAGATAAGATGGGTCCAATGAGTTAGAGAGAAAATGTAAAGAGGAATCAAACAGAAATATGCCTAGGCAGAACACAACAAATGGAAAAACCAAAGATACCAAAATTTCATAACATGTGAGGACTGGAAATTATGATTATTGGATCCAAGAGGATTATAGTAAATTATATTAATTATTTAAATAAGTAGACTTAATTACCCAAACAGAACTTCCTAAAATACAAGATTATTCTAACTTTGCCTTTGCCTGAAAAACTTGCAATATCTATGATCTGAGAGAATGACTGATAGACATGGAGACTGACAAGTCATGAGGGAGTCAATGCTTAATTCCCAAAATCTCACCATATGCATCAGCATTTTGTGAGTAAAATCTGTTTGCTGTTACTATGGCTGGGATTAGTGGCACTGCACAGCTCTGAAAAATCCCTTCAAAATCCCAAATCTTAGTTTCTCAAACCAAATTAAACTTAGAAACTTGAGGAAATGAAGGTCCAGCTTCAGTTTCAAGTCACCTTAACGAGCAAAAACACAGATTCATTCCTCTGACATCATTACCTTCATGGATCTAATGCAAATATATCACTATTTGTTTCACATAATTCAATTTCATGTCTTCATGAATCTCTCGAGAAATTAATGGATGGAAAATTTAAGATTTACTATCTCTTTGAACATGTCATTTCATTAGGGACCTAGCGAACCCTTATTTCCTCCTTTTCTGACTCAATAATACAACTTAATTGCTTATGAAGAAGTGATTGTAATAAGTTGGTTCAATTAATAATTTTCTGCATGCTGAAATTCTAAACTTTGTTGTTCTGTATCAGCATTAGTTAGAAATGCATAGAAAAGTTGAAGTACTAACAATATTGGTACCATATTTTTTTCAAGGCAAAATCTGCCTTTTTATCTCTCTAAACCCCTGTTTGATTGAAAAGGAATGTATTTTGGAGTTGAAAAATTCAGTTATTAAATTTAAAATTTTTAACCCTGTCCTAAAATCATTAGGAAATCTGTTTGTATCTCCTCAAATTAAGTGCATTACTGCACTATATTTTGCAGGCTTTAGCAAACAACAAAAAAAATCCCCCAGAAGAATCTTAATTCTTATCTATGGAAAACATTAAACTGCTAAGTGCTAACAACTGGAATTAGTCCTTAAATCTCTAATGAGAATAATAAAACATGAGTGCAGTTTGTGCTGTAACTTGATAAGGTCTGAATTTACTTGCTGTTAGTAAAAGTTCCTGATCCAGCAGTATGGCGTTTTACTCCCTGAGGTACAGGAAACAATATCTGTCCTTTAGGAGCATCCTCTGTGGTAAGCACTTCTTATCAGGGCTATCAAAGGACTAAGATAGCAGTGTAATATCTAGTAACAGCAGCTTTATGAGCAGATCCATTACTGATTTAAATCAATCTAAAGCAGGTAGTTCTGATTAACCCTTTTGGAACAAAACTGACCTCCTCACAGAATTATTTCTTCTGAAAGTAATGCAAACTATTTCTGTGCTACCAGATGTGACATGCACTGAATCTAAGAAGTAGCAGCAGTAGAAGAGTGGACCAAACACCACAATGCTGTACACTACACCAGTTATTAAAAAAAAAATCTTGTATTAAAACCTTGTCACCCTGCAAAGATATAATACTTTGCAGTAGTAAAATTTCATATTCTTGAAAATTCTGATTTGAACTAAACTAGATTACTGTATGCAGAAGGAATTAATTTAACTGAGCCTGTCTAAAATCATCTTGCTGTCATTTTGTCTGAAAATCTATTTTTTTTATAAAAGGCAACATTTAAACATTGTTCACCACAATTTTGTGGCAAAACACTTACTGGAAGGCAGTCTTCAGATTCTATTTGCCTGTAAAAATATTTTCATTCTTTGCAATGGAAAATATAACTGTAACTTTTCTTAAATTTTCAGCAGTAAAATGAAAATGTTGCTATCAGTCAGCAGTTTAGCAAGTCACAGCTATTTTAATTTCTAGTGTTTTCACTTAATGTCAATGGAGATTCCCTCCGAAATTTTAATTAAAAATCCTTAAAAGCAATGTTCATATTTTTTCCTATGTCTTAAGTAGTGAGGGGGTTAAACACAGTATTTAAACATTCCAAATGCAGTTCGGCTAAATGATGATTCACTAATTTGGCCAGTAATTAGATAACAGAGGTCTCTACGCATTACTTTTTGATTAGTGTTTAGAAAGACAAAAAGCCCACTGCACTCAGTTAGACACAGCTGGGAAATGCCAACGCACTCCCGGCCGGGAGAGGCCCACCAGGCAAACACGGCACTTCCAGAGATTACCACAGCGCATAAAGAACGCACATTGCGTTTTATACCCTCTCACCGCTTGCTAACTTCAGCTCAAGCAATTGGGCGCACTGAATGGTCACCTTCACCACTACCCCGGGCCTGATCCTGCTCTTCCCAAAGTCAGTCTGAGCTAAATTATTGATCGCAGCAGCCGGTCCCTCGTGTCTTAGGAGTTAATGGGATCGAAGTGACATATAATCAGCATGCGTAATTTGAGGAGCTCGAACTTCTTGGATTCCCTAGTGACTTATTTTGGAGATATTGCCTTTATTTCTGAACTGTCCCTCTGAATAATAAAAGGAAAGAAAAAGAAATTTGGATTCTAGCAAACAAGCTGCTTGTTTCTCATCCCAATTTTCTTGGAGCTTGTTTAGAGCCTCACCTTGTAATCCTCCCATAACCCTTCCCCAGTGACATACTTTCCTACCCTTAGTCTAAATCTACTCCCTACCAGAAATGAAAAAAAAATATTGGCTAGGGTAAACACACACAAAAGTCAGTACTTCTGTTCCTGTCTGCATTACAAAGGTTTGCAGACCAAATGAAAAACCTTACACATATGAATTATTTTAATTAGTGTAATTTGGTATTCTCCACAAATGCAAAAGGTTACACTCTTACTGATTCTTTGATTTAAACAATTCCTATTAAACTGTGTAATTTTAGTTCAGTATGTGCTTTTGCAGTACTTTATGCAAACGTGAACTCTTTGTGATAACAAAATCAGCATGAATTTTGTATTAGAAATATATTGCAACATTAATAAAACAAAACAGTGTATTTTCTTATGATAATATAGTTTAAAGAAATAGGGTTTTTTTCAAGATTCATACCATACAGGTGACAAGCTATTTATTTACTCCTGCTTTTACTGTTACCTGTATATTTCTTATTAGATAATAAATTTGATCTTTCAAACTGTTTTGCTTGAGCACCAGAAAATACCCAAGTGCTAAAGGGAGAGATGGCACCTAAAATATGCTGCCGACGTTTTCTCTCCTGATAACACTGGAAGCTGTTCTGTAACTTGATCAATTTCTTGCAACTACAGAATATTTAAGGCTGGTATGGGAGAGAAATATCAAAACAGGCTGAGACATTTTCAGCTCTTCAAAAAGAGATTAAATTAAAAAGCTCTACCCACAGTACCTTACCCAAAAAAAACCTTAAAAAGGAGAAAAATCCTTTTTTTCTTCTATCTGATCCAGGAATAAAAATTATGCTCTTTATATCATATATTGCTTTAACATTTTCAAAATGAAAGCTAAAACCAGGCCCAGAGCAAAAGAACATAGTTTTAAGAATGCAAAATGATCTTCAATAGCCATTTTTAAAATAAAATATGAAATCTTGACGCAGACAGCAAAGAATTGTATTGAGGACAAAATCTTTCTCTTAGACATAAATTTAAAGAATCCACATCCCTGAACCTTAAAAAAACACAGGAATGTTGTTTTCTAATTGCCGTAGAATACATATGACAGTAGTATGAATGACTTTCAGGTGTCATTTTTAACTAAAGTTCCTCTGCATTTATTTCTTTAAAGACACTGCCATTTGGTAGGTCTGCAGACCTACAGGAACAGAAGAACAGTAGTATTTGTACAGGCTTTTTGTTCCAGGCTGCAAATGTAATCCTGCATTTCAAGGTTACCAAGAGGGAGGAAAGGCATTATCATTGTTTTTTCAGTCTGACTGTCCCATTTAGGTGATGTACATACTCTGAGCAAATTAATTGCTTTGAATTTTACTTATATTTATTAACTGAGATTAGGAAAGGCAGTAAAACACTATATCAAAGCATTATGGAGAAAACAACCAGAATCAATCTTTTTCGTTTGTCATAGACGCCACTTATTTAAATCTAAAATATGTTCTTTGCTGTCCTTGGTCTATTCTGGTAAATAATAGCTTGTGCCAAATATAGAGCTACAGAATCCTCTCTTCTTTTTGAACATAAAAACCCAGAAACAATAATAATAATAAAAAAAGACATATCAAACTCCTAATAATAGAGCAGCAACAACAAAAAGCCCCACCAAAACCCTGTAGTCTGTTACATCTCTGCTTCTTAGCTAGCTAGATTTTATTTCCATTTTCAAAAATCCTAGATGCATTATTTTTGCAGGGCTACTTACAGAATTTAATCACTATGCCCCATCATTCCAACATTTATCTGGGGGCAAACCCTGCAATAACAAGAAATTCAGAGGGGCCTCGTAAAGAGAAAAAGACAAAATTGCTAAGAAATACAGTGCATTATAACTTCCTAAATAAGGCAGCTGCACATCACATTTCTCATTCAGACATTTGTGCAAGAAATGCATTACCTGATTGAAATAATTTAGACTCAGAAATTAATTTAAAATAGACATGCTTGCATGTATCCAACACTGATTCAGTCTCCTCAGTTTTTGAAAGTTTGGTATCTGAAAAACTGCAACACCATCGCCTGCTCATTATTATTTTTTTAAACAAAGTAATACTGAATTTCCCACATAGGAAGGAAGATAAGTAACAATATAGAGCAGGCTCCAAGTTAAATCTGGTTCAGACAGCGTAATAATGATGTCATTAAGGCTCCGAGCTGAATGGGAATCAGACAGTACCATAGTACAGCTGCAGACATAAATCTGAAAGAACTTTTTTGGCTACATTCTCAGACTTACCTTGAAAGATATTTAGGAGCTCCAGCAATGTGAGTTGAAAGAAATGTTCTCAAAGGGAGGTTTGCAGACTGAAGAACCTGTGTAGGCCTTATAGGCACCTTCTTCTGTGGCACAGGAAGGAACATTTTGTTAAATGAATAAACTAAGAGAAATAATTTCAGAAGAAGTGCAAACCAGAAAACAAATAAACCTTAATACTACCACAAATAAATGAGACTAAGGCAATTGTGGGACTGCTCAAAGCCTTTTTGCCTTGCTGAATGAAAGCAATCCCTAAGACTGAATGGGTAATGAGATCCTGGCTCCTGAGATTTTAGCTTTCTTAATCATGTTCATAATTAATTCAAGAACATTGATAATTTCATTACATTCTTTTTGTCTTATCAATAAATGATGTGCCTGCACTTTTGGTCCTGTGTACAGGGAGAAAGGAGATGCTTTGGGTAATATTGCACCAGGAATTGCATATGTATATATGTATATATACATGCATATATATATATATAATCCATATGACCCAAAATAGGGATGTGGTAGTTAATATCCATTACCAGGCCTCTATTATCAGAATACGATGGCAAGCAGTTACAAATAATTAATAAGGTTTTTATGCAGAAATGAAAAACCCTTTAAAGAAAAATATGCTGCAAATAGAATTCCTGTCTGAAAGATACATACCTTGGAAAAAAAAAAAACATTTTCAGACATACTTAGGAATGGATTTCACAGAAACCCAAACTATAAATATATATTTTTAAGCATCTCTAAGTATCTTGTTTTTAAAAGAATATCTTTTGAAGAAAAACCCAACTTCAGCTCCTTTTCCTATTTGGAGAGATGTGCCCTTCTGTTTGTCCTTCCAAACACATTTCCAGTATATCAGCTTACATCTGACACCAAGCTATACTCACCCTCTCAGTTGAAACTGTCTGGGGCTTTTTACATTGTGGCTATTTTGGTTGGGGTGTTGTTTTGGTTTTTTCAAATTTTTGTTTTTTTAACGAAGACTGAAAGCTTTATCTAAAGGTCAGTCAAATGGAAAGCATCCCTTTAGGATTCACTACTTTCTCTGTGTAATCTCCAGCAAAGCAACAAATCAGTTTTGCTCCCTTTTTTTGTTGATTCAGAGGTATCAATGATTTTAGACTGCTACAGTGAAAGTTTCTGACTGAGAACAAACACTGCTATCTATTTGCTCTCACTTGCACCTTACTTCTTTCTGACATCAGTGAAATCATCCATGGAGAACATGTCCCTGTGCAAGACAAAGCACCATAAATGAGTCACAAACAGTTTAATAAGTGACTTCAAAACACAAGCTACACTCAGGAAACATCTACCACCCTGTAGGAATCTTTGTGTTTCAGCTGATTATCTTTTAAAAGTAATAAAATCAAGCATTGCCTCCTTAAAAGCAGGTTAAATGCCAACTGAAGGACAAATACATTCCCCGCCAAAGGTTCTCATTTTCCACTCTGCTGACACCAGCTTCATGGGATGTTACTCCACTGAAGGTGTGGGTGGCTCTGAGCCAGCACAGCATGTGACAGTCACCTGGGTGCTGCATGTTACCCCAGAGTAAAGAAAGAACATTGATGCCCATACAGATAAAAGGTTTCCATTCCGAGGATACTTATCAGGGCTGGGGAAGGAAGAAAGACTGAATTTCATGCATATGCAATGTTTTGGGGCCATAAGTAGCTACACACATATCACTGCTACTGCTAAAAAAAGAGACCAAGGAGCAATCCCTGGTTCAAGCTCAAATGACATCAAATGACACCAACACACTGCAGCCCATCCTGCTCACAGATAGCACCTTGGAACCAAGGTGCCTGGAGAGACCTCATCTGAGGAGCCCAAAATACAGCTGAGGAACACACCAGCAATTCAGCAGGATGGACAAGGAGGGCACTGCTCTTAGCCTGGTCTCTCAGCCTTCGTTTATCTTTATTCTGATATCCAAAGAGGTGCCAAAACATCTGTCATTAAAGACCTGAAGCAGCCCTAAAACTTAAGCAGCTCTGAAGAGCTGTCAACCAGCTTTGGTTCTTTAAAGGGCTCCTCAAGGGATGGGGAAGGCAGCATAAAGGATCTACTACAATGCAAAAGTAAAACTTTCCCTCTTCAAGTTTCAAGCAATGATTTGTGAGGATAACAAGAGGTGAAATCAGATTATTTAGGATGTTTGATATGCTTACCTGAAAGGACAGGCCCTGAACCATCCTTTGTAGTGCCCCTCCGAGATTACCATCACTGTTCCTTGGGGCTGTAAAAACAAAGCCAAACTGATAAGTAAACTCAGGTACATCCTAGGCAATCCAGGTACTCCTATTCCCACAGAAGACAGAGTGTGCAAGTCTTGAAGAGGCCTTCACCCCAATGCTCCTGGGCCTTTATGGCCATAACCATAAACCAGATCATCTGAATTGCCTCCTGGGGGGGGCGGGGGGGGCTCTTCTTCCCAGTCACAGTGTAAAAAGGCTCTGACTACACTGCCACTTGAGCCATTTTAAGGGGATACCTGGAGTTGGATGGGATACCATTCCTGGATGCAATGAATTATGAATGCTGAATGCATTCAATTAAGTAGAAAACACTCCCCCTTCATCTTTGCTGTTTTCAGAGGACAGAATTCAAGATAAGTAGGTTCAGATCCTGGATTTTGATTAGGTTGTTCTTGCTGTAGGTCAGTGTAATGCCTTCAGGTGTTATGAATCCAAGTTTTATTGCTGAGATCAGCAAGTGGAATCCCTTTCAAATTTAGGGCAACATTTCTTTGAAGCAAGTCAGAACTATAAATAATGTGAAAATCTCTCTGAACTTGATTATAACTTTTACTGCAAGAGCTATTGACAAGATGCTAAGCATCTTTGGCTGGTCCATGGAGTTTTTCAAGAATAGTCTCAAAACAGAAGCTGTTAATGCGTTTGAAATACCTGACCCCTTTTTTATCTGTAATTTATTTAGTCTTAGGTCATCCATGCTTTATTCCTAATCTTTAAAATGTAAGTGCTACTCCTTGAATTTGAAACTGTCTAATCAGAGCAGAAACCTTAAAATGTTCTAAGGGATTTGGAGAACTATCCTGAAATTCATGGGAAGAATCCATGTCACAATTACTGGTTATCATCAATATTTTTTCTACAGACAAGCCATCTATAAATTCACAACAACATTTATTATAGTCAATTTTATAGAATTGCACTTTAGAACTTAATCCACTCATATAAGCATGAGCAAGATTATGTGGAGTTTGCAGAATGACCTGATTACACGAGAAAGAAGTCCAGAAAGAGCAACACAGAATCACTTAGTAAGGCAAGCTGTTGCCTGTGACAGTGATGTATGAGACATAGGTGATATATGTACTGGGTGGCTTTATCAGTAAATCATTGGGTTATTTACTTCCCTGAGGAACTGGGCCTGTCCCTGGAACAGACTGCACTGTGAGATGCACCAGTGGGGGATTAATATTGGCAAAACAGTCAATTTTGATTTGCTCACACAAAAGAATAATAAAATATAATTTAATAAATAATACACCACAGATGTACTGTCTCTTCTAAGTACTAGTACTTTAAAAATTATTGAATCTGGATCTCCCTCATTTCCCTCATTAATGTGAAAGGAAAAATCTCCACAAAATTGTTTTTAAATAAAGCATTTACCCAACATATCCCAGGCAGAGTGTAAACAATTATCCATTGAAAAATAAGTAAAACACTGAGTATGGAGCTCAGAAACTGGAAACCTATAATATCACTTTCTCTTCTATACACTGCATATTAAAGGTAGATGACAACCACTCCCATCTGCAAGGAACAAATGTGAGGCCACTGCAATTCAGAGCTTCTCCTATGGACCTTTGCTCCAGGGCCATCCACAGGGACTCTCAAGCACAGCAATGGCCTGGGTGCTCCCCAGAACTCCTCTGCTGGCAGAGCAAATAGAAAACCAGACACTGATGCCTTTCCCCTTCCCAAGCTTCTGTGCTTGCATAGGCAGGAGCATCACCTGTACTTTGCCCCTGGGCTTCAGCACCTTGCCCTCAGACTCACTGCATGAATGTGCTGCACACATGACTTGAGAGAGAGCTCTAAAGGCTATCCTGGTGCTCAGTCTGACACAGATGTATAAGTCCCTTAGTTCCTTGTCTTGTAGCTTTTTTTGTGTGTGTCTGATTTTAAAAAATCTGAGTTAAAACCATGTAGACTGAAGCACTGCAGAATATGTATGTACATGGTCAAAACTCCAAAATAAACAAAAATAATCTATCATTGACACAAACACTATAAATATGGCTACTTACCATGTAAAAATAAGAAACAAAGCTTCAATGCTGTAAACAGTTGCTGTGCAGAAAACAGCTCAACATTACAGAGTGTTAGAGAAGTGTTTCTTCTAACATTAACACATTTTCAGAAAAGCTTTACACAAATAAAGAAAAATCGGACACTAAATTTCGGAGTAATAAAAGCAGTGACAACTTTATCACTGCTAATGTGCAGAAAATGACTGTTGTGATGTATAGAATGTTATGGCAGAAGTGCAAACAAAATACTTTTTCCTCTTTAATTCCCCCATAGCATGGAATTATATCACATTTCCAGCATGATAGAGTGAATTTGCCTTATTCTGATCAGGGGCTGCTACTCATACATAGGTCTTTTTGGTTGCATTTTGGTTGGGTTTTTTTTTCATTTTGGTTATTATGTGAGAGCTTTGAAGAATCTCAGCGTAAACCCTACACATTCCTAATGTTATATGCCAATATTTTCGAACCAGAAGTGTGAAGTACAGTAGATATGGTGATCACCTTGGTCATGAAAATATGACTGGAAAGTTACACATGGCCTGACACAGAGAAGTGACCACAAGTGCAATAGCCAAGGAGTTTCTGGTTACTTGTGGCATTCCTTAAGGCTTCATTCTAGGCCAAATAACATCTTGGTTCTCATCGTAGACAATGAGGTGGAAAACATCCTCAGCAAGTTCATTAATGATCTCAAGACTGGAAGCACAGTCCTTATGCAGGAGGGCAGTCTTTCAGGGGCATCTCAACAGGCTACAGAGAGGACCTTAAGGAAATATCACAAAATTCAGTAAAGAACACTGCTAAGTCCCATTCCTGTGTCAGAATAACTCCATGGATGTGTATAGAGTGCTAGCAAGCACTGCTGGAAAGCAACTTCACAAAAGATAACCCAGATTTTGGAAGAAAATACACTGAGCATTTGTCAAGCACCATGCTCTTGCAGTGATGTGGACCAAATGCATACTGAGCTGTATTTAGGAAATTATAACCAGCAGGCCAAAAGACATAATTATTCCTCACCATTAGACACCTAACTGCCTGCACCTGGAATAAGCTTCAGCTTTGGTCTTCCCAGTAAAAGAAAGATCTCGACATGTTTGACCAAGCCCAGCAAGGGACCAGCAAGACAGCTGAAGGCTTGGAGATGACAATACAAAGAGGAGGCTGAGAGTTTACTCAGGCTGAGTGAACACAGCCCCAAGAAGCCTGATGTTGCTAAACTGTGCTGAGTGGGGACCAGAGCACCCCCTCCAACCTGGGTTACTCCGCTATTTTGTGAACAGAAAGGAGTTGAAGAATAGCATGACATATTCTAGACATAAAACCATAGTACATTTACAAAATGCTCAAACCATGACCTGTACAGTCTGTGATTCTCCATATTTTAAACTTGAGAGGTGGTGGATGAATTGTTGTCATCAGTTCCTTACAGTACTTCTGTCCATGCCACTCCTACCACTGCCATTTATTCATTAATCACTTTAAACTCCATTTAGAGAACAATGTTAATTGCTTCAAAAAACTATAAAATTTCTTCTTTCTCTAAACAGAGACCTACATGAATGCTAAACCAATCATTACAAAGTAAGATATTAAAATGCTATATATAGTAATTCTGTTCTACTCAAATTTTATTTGCTTAAAGTATTTTTAATACCAAAAATTATCAGTGACTTCCAAGTCACAACAGCCATAGTCACCAAAGGCTTCTAGAAATGAAAATGTTTTGAAGGAGATCCTCTTTATAAAACAATTATTTTATAAATGGTTAAATATCATAAATATGCGAACTAATCCCAAATATCTTCAAACTGCCATTACTTATTTCTTCTCCAAGCTTCAAATCTTTTTAGAGATCAGAGCCACCTCTGCTTCTAGTAACAGTAGGAACATCATGCACTTTGCTTCTTCATGTTATAGACAGAGAAAATCCACTCAGACTCAGCATATATAGATGTGAAATAATGTAAAAAAGATTCATGTAAGTCACACATACCTGAGCCAGAAGGACAAACAGATGAGGAACTCATAAAATGCTTTTTATGTATGGGCAATATTTGAGCAGGGAAAAATCTCCTTGCAAGTGTTTCAAGGAGCAGATGGGCAGATATATGCATTTATGGTGACACAAAAGATGGAAGGTAAGATTGGTCAATGGCATGTAACAGCCGAAAATGATAAAAATAGAAGAAAGGCATGGAGATTACCAGAAGGGTAATTAGAAACACCAGGGAGAGAAAAATATAGTTGTTGTGGAAATAACAAAAATCAGAACAGGAAAGATCTGCAGTAGATGGAACTTGCTCTAAAAGCCTTAATCATGGAAGATATTAAGCATTTGCATTTTAAAAAAATCTTCTGATGTAGCTAGAATAGAGGTATTCAGTTAAATGCTCCTGAAACTGGAAGCTGCATTTACACTAATTTACATTTTAAAAGAAAAAAATAACACAAAAGGTCATACGAAAGAGAATAAATTCCAAATGCTGTTTCACAACTTTGTACAAAATAATAAAGTGAGCTGCTTTTGATTGAATTTGAATTGACAGCAAAAAATTCTCATTTACCGTTATTTGATGCTTCATTGAGTGACTTGTGGTTCGTTACCAGCTTTCTCAATTGATACATCTCTTTGCAGCCAAATAATGGATAAGTGACACATGCTATGAAATATGCATTTCACTAAGAAACTGCTTTTCACATCTTGAGAACCCTGGGTAGTATTTATGCTCGAAATTAAACCAAACACTAAGCATTGATTTTAATATGTTTAGATGAAATCAAATTGCCCTAACTGTGTTAACACTGTGGAACATGCAGTAATCCATGTATTTTATAGGTTGATAAATCTGAAACTACAGTAAATGCATAATTATGCCATCAGTGATATCTGTTTCTGGTGCCTATTACTCAGATATCCTGCTATCTACAGCATTATGCATGAAAGTAACACCAAGGAAGCAATTCATTTTTCTCACAAGTTACTGAATCAGTTTAAATCAAAAATCAATGGCATTAATCAACTGCATTTGTAATTTCAAGGAACAGTTTTTTGCTTCCTTGTCTATGGAGTGCCAATTGACTTTCAGGAAGCTTCCTGCATTAAGTATTTGGAGAACTGCGAGTTTGTTGAACCCCTGCTCATTTTGGTTCCTGATGCTGTTTTCCCCATGCATATTAGCATGATTGTCTCAAGTCTCTTTCCATACTAGCCAGGGAAGCATTATTCTGATAATTTCTACTCCAGGACAAACATTTAAAAAAATCAAAACCTCGGACTGCATATTACTCAGATACATACTGTTTCTAACACTTACAGAAAAAGTTCAGATATTTTAAAATAAGAAGATAGAAAAGGAAGCAGGCAAGGCACAAACTGGAAGGAAAGAAAGACAACAGTGAGGAAAGGGAGACAGAAGAAAGGGAGTCAGCAAATCATCGCTTCCAGAAAACGTCATACAGGTGACTGAAGGGTTTGTATTTTACCTTTTTTTTCTGATTCTGTTAGAATGGTGTTTTTGGGTTTTTTTTTTAATTTGATGACAAATGAGGAGAAAATATGAAATTATTTTGACAAATAGAATAAAAATATTTCACAATCAAGTGAGGAGGATGGCAAGCAAAGAGTGAGCAGAAGAAACTTTACTCATCAAAACAGGGCTTTAGGGTGACCACCTCAACCACATATACATAAATACAGGAGTGACTACAAGACAGCATCATGGGAGAAGTTCTCATGCCTTTTCTGGGAAAACACTAAAACTGTGTGCTCCTGAAGTATGTGCACAAGGTGTGCATAGCATGGGGGAAAGAAAACAGAGAAAGAAAAGGTCTTTGCAGTTGTGGAGTAACAATCTTACTGAAATACAGATATGGTGGGATAGCACACACAGCTGCAGTACAGCAATGGATGAATAAAACTCTTTAGATATAGCAGGCTAGAGTGGCAAGGGTGAATGGAACAAGGAAAGAAAAAGCCTAGCTGGAATTGAATCTGGCAGTGATATGAAAGGCAGCCAGTAGAGATTCTTCTGGTACATTAGTTACAAAAGTGAGACCAGGAAAAATGAGGGCTCGCTGCTGACTGGGGCAGAAGATGTGGAAAAGGGTGAGATACACAATGCCTTCTTTACTTTACCCTATACTTACCTTTAGCAACCCCAGGGGCCTGAGGCCAGTGGGAAAATATGGAGTAAGAAAGACTTACCATTGCTGGAGGAGGATCAGATTAGAAAACATTTAAACAAGCTGGAGCTGGACACTTAACTCCATCAGATTTGATGGGATGCACCCATGAGTGCTGAAGTAGCTGATCATCCTCTTTGAAAGCTCATGGAAGTACGGGAGATTCTTGACAACTAGAAGAAAGGCAGTGCTGCTCCTAACCTCAGGAAAAAGGATCTAGGGAACAGCAGGCTGATAAAACTCAAATCCTTCCTGTTAAAAATAATGGAATAAATCTATCTGGAAACTACTTCCAAAAACATGAAGGACTGAAGGATTATTTGGATTACAGTAATTTCACGAATACAAGCCGCAGCAATTTGACAAAAATTTTGGTGGAAACCCGGAAGTGCAGCTAATACTCGGGGGCGGCTAATATGTGAATAATTTTCTGACATTTACAACCCCAGACGTGCCAGCCAGGGCGCCGAGCCAAGCACCTGCCAGGAAAAGCCGGCATTCCGCGATTGTTACAAAGCGTTACTCTGTTGCCCTGGCTCCCTGCAGGCAGCACGGGGGGCGGGGAGAGAGGTGGGAGAGCTCTCTTCTCTCCTCTGCTGCAGCCCAGGGGAGAGACGGGGGGGCCCCGCGTCGCCATTGCCGCGGCTCGGGGAGGAGGGGGGGGGGCTCTGCCCCCGCCCTCTACCGCCGTGGCGGGAGCAGGGGGTGCTCCGTGCCCCGCTGGCGCCGCGGTGCGAGCGGGGCGCTCTCTCCGTGCCTGGCCGGCGCCGCGCCGTGAGCAGGGCCGGCGCGAGCGAACCCAGATGTGGCGGCCAGCCCCGAGCGGCACCACCGAGCTGGGCCACCTGGCCCCGTCAGCAGCCCCTAGCGGGCCGAGCCTGCACAGCCTTAGTTGAGCCAGTAAACCCCCCGCCCTGCCGCAGTTCTGTTAGCATTTGGCAACTTTGTTGCACGCGGGTCCTCGCTGCGAACCACAGAGCGGCTTATATTCAGGTGCGGCTTATTTATGGACAAAGAACGAAATATTTGCCAATACCCAGAGATGCGGCTTATACTCAGTGCGGCTTGTATTCGTGAATTTACTGTAATTAGGATAGATGTATTTGAAAGGAATCATGTTTCACCAAACTCACAGCATTTCTTCCTTCCTTCCTTCCTTCCTTCCTTCCTTCCTTCCTTCCTTCCTTCCTTCCTTCCTTCCTTCCTTCCTTCTTATTTTTTCATTCTCTCTGCTTTTCTTTGACATGAGGAAGACGAGTACCGCATTTGGAGGTGACTGTCTCTCCTCATTATGGAGAGCCTAGATGACAATTTATCTAATTTTTACATAACTAACATGATACTCCTCAGGTACAATACAGGAATCTGACAGCAAATGCACTTGCTGAAGTGCTTGTTTGGTCAACAGAGAGAACGAATTCTGTGTTCATCTTATCCTGAAATAGACACATACATTTGGTTAATCAAACTGCTCCATGGAAGGACTTTTCTTCTCATAGTGATTGCTCAGATACAGAGGTGTAAAATGTAAGTTTACACATTTTTAGAATGTATAAAACAATATTTTAAAAAAAAAGTTTGGATTCTTTTCTTTCACTAAGCTGGTGAAACAGAAGTGTAGCTGAATTATACCTGTTGGGAGACCCTTTTTACTACAGCATTTTGGGTTTTTTTTTTTACTGTAACATAAGCTATATACTGTCATAAAAACTCCTATATAATTGTAGCTGCTTGAAGAGGTTTGACATCACTCACTATCTCACCATATTTCAAGCTACAAAACTTGAATACTGACAATGTTCAAATACACCAATGCATATGACATTTAGTGCCAGGTTTGGTGATGAGACAAAAATCCCTACGTTTACTGATTTATAACATGATTTCATATGTGCTTTCTGTAGAAGAGAGGTCATCTGCTGACAGATGCTTTTGATTAGCACATTTCAGTTTTGTATCAGATACAGCAAGAATTTATTAATATTTACCTTCAAATGATGATGTACACTCTTTGTTATCTAAAAGCCTGGCTGCTGTTGGTTCCTACTCTTTCCTACTGTCTGCAGAGGGAACAAAGAATGTTATTTCTACCCTGAGTCCAGCAAGGCTCCTGAAGAAATGCAGTTGTCAGTCCAGAACAACCTGCTTTAGGCACCATAAAACACCTAACCAGACAGGATTCTGAACACCCAGAATTAACAGACTGTGATCATTTTTCACACACTGAGTGTGTGGTGGTTCAGAGAACACAAGTTACAGAATTAATGTTTTACTTTTCAACCACTAAAGTAATTTTTTCAAACTGGGACTAAGGTGGCTAATTATTTTTGAAAGTTAATAATAAGTTGTTTCATGCTTAATTGCATTGTGACTGTGCCTACAAGAGCCAGCTATTAATCAGGTTGTTATTACGTTCAATGCAGTACAAAGATAACATAATAGTATAGCCCTGGTTCTCTTTTTGCAAATGCCAGCAAGTGGTATAGTTTTTACCATTACTTCTAGAAATTTATGCCTGGATCAAATTAAATAGTTCTTCCCTCTCTTTTGTTGTTTATGGTCCTTGCTGCATAATTTCATGCTGTGTTGTTCTTGATTCTGAAACAAAAACAAATATGAAGAACAGTTCCACAAGGAATGCTACTGTAATTCTTTACTCCATTGCTGGAATTAACAAGATTTTTTTTAAGGGACAAACTTCTTTTTGTAAAACTGCTACTAAAATAAAAATATAAACAATTATTGAAAATATATAGTCACCAAAACCCCATTAAATTTATCTGTTAAACAGGTTTATTATTTCACTACATATTTGAATAAAGATTTGTCTTCTGTAGCTTTGTCACAAGAACAGATTTACTTAATTTATAGAAACAATTATTTTTTTTCTCCATCATCTACACAGAATAGAATTGTTTAGGAGGTATGTGTACTTTGTCAAACCTTATTCTGACAAAAAAATCTGTTCAAATATTTTTAGATATTTTAATAAATATATAGGCTTTTAATTTTCAAGCTTTTTTATTGTGCATTGCTGGAATCATGCAAGAGATGTCTCACCTACATTAATATTGCTGCTCTCTTATGTTATTTAGAGAAGATTCAGCAATCTTAGTACGGACATAGATAATACGGTGAAATATAAGCAAACATAGCATCAAATTTAAAGGATGCCATCACCTTTTGGAAGCTTAGGAACACAAGACACTCCTCAAAGTTGGACACCTTACACTGGAAGAAGTGCAGTTACCAGTCCTGGGTATGATATTTCACACTGCTATGCAAAGCTATGCCTGCACCATTTTCTTTCCAGGTATTACTCTGTCAGTGACACCCAGAAAAGCCCAGCACCATTGGAACAAAGGAATTTCACAAATGTGTGGTCACCCTTCCCACTATTTTCAATTTTGCTGTTAAAACCCAAGTCACCTATGGACTACTAGAGCATGGGAATGAAAAGGGTAACACATCTCTCTGCTACACAGTATGTATGGGATACAGTAGGCATTTACTAGGATTATTCTTCTTTGCCCACCTATTTCTGTAGGATTTCCTGAGGAGAAGGCAGGCTATATAACACACAGACAAAGCTAAGTCAAAGGGCCTTGGCCAAGCTGCCCTGTGAGCAAAGGGAATCTTGCCATTGACTTTGCTAGGTTGCAGGTGAGAACAGCCTATATTTGCTTTCTTGCACACCTGATGGCAGTAAAAACAAGCTCTTTTTTATGCCTTCCTTTAAAAATGTTTAAAAACCAGCTGAAGAAATGGCTCTTAACACAACTGCCAGCATGTTTAACAACCTCAGCTTCTAATTCCTAACTCTCAATTTGTTTTATCCAAAGTTTAGCAGAACTGAGAGTGCTTGGGTTAAATAGCTCCTGCATTGGAGAAACTCCCCTCTCTACCATAGCTCAGGAAGCACAGGGAATGCAAAGACGTCTCTTTGGCAGCTGGTTCACTCAGTCTGCCAACCAAGCATGGAATGATTAGCAGTGCACTGCAGAATAGCAACTGGTAACTGTACCACTGGTGCAGCAGCTACATCATCTACAATGACTGAAGAAAATACCCTAGGTTTAGAATTCTTAGCCAGCTTCACACTTCATACACAGATTGCAGTTACAATGTATAGAGAATTATATTTCCTATAGGAATTTCTGACTTAAGGATCTTGAATCTTTCACATGTTCAGCAGGGCTGTGTCATTTAAATTGCATCTCCTTCATGTGTCCCTCTTTTTTCTGCTTGAGGACAATCCCTCTAAATTCTTTTGCCTCACATTCCTTACTCTCAGAACTTTCCTCCATTTTTTTCTCCTCTCCAGTCTAAAACCATTCTGTCACGTCAAGGGTTTAGAATTAGATGATTTTTAAGGTCACTCCCCTTCAACCCACCCCATTCTATGATTCCATTACTTTAGTCATGTCCCAATCAATTAACATAATTATTTACTGCTTTGGTTATTATCACTAGGTAAATTGCTACTGTCTATTATCTTGCTTGTCTTCTACTCACCTTATGAACCTTGTGATTATTTTTCTTCCTTTTGCCCTCTAGTTGCAACATATTTGTGTGAAAAAATTCTATCCTCTTTAATTTCTCCTACTCTAATTCTAGTTTTTCTGCCACACTTCAACCCTCATTTCTTTTTATTTTTCTTCATGATTTATGAAATATAGTTATTCTACCTGATTATGTCTTGTTATTTAGGCAGGCATCTGACACACAAAATACAAAATTGTTTAGCAGTTTGATCTTCCACACCTCCTTTCTACTGAAAATTGACATAGTTAAAGGATTTATATGAATTTTCCATACCTTATTGACCTAGTCACACATTTTTTTGTAGATATGACTTTCTTATTCCAGGTAATAAATTGTCCTGTGGGTAATATGAATGATGGGTCTACAAAATATTTCAATATGAATCTGTTAACATCCTATGACATTTATTTCATTGGGAACAGGAGGTAAAAAATAAAAGGACCCACCTATTATTGTCATCTCCTTCAGGAAAAAAAATTGGTTTGTGAAAGAAAGCTCTAAAATATGTAGATTGTGCACAGAAGGCAGAAGAGATGTACCTTTGTTTGAAGATAATCCTACTCTTTAATGGTACCTAACATTTTCATAAGGCTTGAGCTGATTCCTAGCATGTGATTCAATGTGGATGAAAATAAATAGTTTCCAATTGTTGCAAAAAACCTCCAAAGGTTGATAATTTCATCCTCTTTGTACAAAACAGCAATCATCTGTTGAATTTCCTTTGCACCCTGACTTGGATGGTAGGGCAACTCAGGCTTGTAAATTAATTGAATTAACTGACCACTACGTGTTTTGGAGTCTCTTCTATTTCCTTCATTTTATGCTACAGTCCCTTTCTTTGACAAGATTTTCTTAGTATCCTTCTTTCAAAATATTTTAGATTCAATCCCTTTTAGAGTCAATCCCTTGCTATAATTGGATTACATCATTTCCAAGAAGAAGACTGATACAATGTTGTCCATTTTTCATTTTTGAGGCAGGTATCAGAAGTGTTGGGATAGATCACTGACAACCTCAGTCTAGTTACACTAGAAAATCAAGGCTGTGATTGAAATGGCAGAGCAGAGTGGGTACCTGTATTCCAAAACTCACCTTTTTCTTCCTTCCAAAACACCTACTACTTACCATTCCTAAGTCTGTCTCCTGAACAACACTCAGTCCTCATCTGGTAGAGGGCTAGTTTGTAGAGGGCTAGTTTGTAGAGGGCTAGTTTGTAGAGGGCTAGTTTGCACAGCTTCGAGATGTCATATATCAATCAATGACTAATTGCAGGGCTCAGTGTATGCCAGTGCTGGAGCCTGCAATTTGGCCCTGTTCAGTTTACTGGTGAAGATGTTTTTGACTGAATAAAACTAAAAGTGCAAACACCTCAACCTGCGAAACATCACTGGAATGGAAGGGAAGAACAACTGGAACTATTGGAGTATCCCCTGCCACAGAAAGGGAAAAAGTGGCCTTCCACCTCCCAGGGGAGTGAATAAGACATAAAACTTCTCTCCTTAGAGCTCACTCATCTCTAAAGATAGGGAGTGAGTGACGATAAGATTGACTGTGAGTAATGGGCCATTAATGTTCATTTGCAAAATGAGGCAATATGAGACCATTTTTTACCAGGATGATAAAATGGAAAAGTTATTTTTTACCTTGTCAGTAAGAAACTGACTTATGCTATTGACAAATTATTTTGAAATGTCCTTTATATAGGTAATTGTGCACAAACAGTCCAATTGGAAAAAACAGAAATTAAGTAAGGCTGCTTCTTAGAAAACACAGCATTTATAGGTTGCTACAGAATCTGTAAACTGTACAGTTTGATGGTACCAGCAGTAGTTTCTATGGAATGGAAGCCTATTCAAATGGAGAAGAGGTCAATATAACTCAATATAACTCAAACCTGGCTCAAACAAGGCTCATGAAGGAAAATGCTTTGCTTCTTCTGGTTAACTCTGCATGACTGCTAATTTGTCTGTGAACACAGAAGACTTCTTTATAGGTGTGTCTGCAGATGAGGATGCACATTCATAGTTGACATTGATAAAGACATAGGTTAAATTCAGACATGCATGTTTATGAACCAGTATATTTCCAATTGTGCATAGAGAGGAAGAGTTTTCAAAATATTTTTAAAAGAAATTTATTTAGCTACTTTTCATGTCTCAGATGAGCTCATTAATAAATTAGAAACACCTTATAATACTGGATTGTACATACCACCTGAGTACTACAGAGGATGGAGGGATGGATATCATAAAAAGGAAATTTGGTTTCCTGTTCTAACTGCACTGTGTAAATTTACCTTGGTCAGTTGGGAAGCATCTACCCAGGCTCCCTCCATAACCCGCCTCAACAGAATGGGTGAGAAAACAGGATGAGAACCTCATGGACTGAGATAAAGACAGGGAGATCACTTCAAATCACCACAATGGGCATTACAGACTCAATTAAGGAAAATGAAAATAAAAACTGAGTTGGAATATTTTAAAAATCCACCCTCCTCCTTCCCTTTCTTCCCAGGCTTAAGTTTTCACCTTCATTCCCAACTGCTCCACTCCACCCACTCCAAGTAGTACAGAGTATTGGGGAAGGGGGGTTGTGCTCAGTCCATAACAGCTTCTCTTTTCTGCCCCTTCCTCACTCTGTTCCTCTGCTCTGGCTTCCTTTAGGCTACAGTACTTTAATATGTTATCACAGAGGCACCATCAACTGATCAGCTCAGCTTTGTCTAGCAACAGGTCTCCCTTGGAGACAGCTGGAACTGGCTCTGTCTGACACTGAAGGCAACTTCTGGTGTATTCTCAGAAAAAAAACACAGCTGCCAGCACCTTTGTGTGGACAGCCAACACAAATAACTGTCTTAGAGTGCTATGGATCACTCTCTGGAGAGGCAGAAGCTTGACATGAGACAGCAATGTGCACTTGCAGTCCTGCACTTTTTCAGGTAAAAAAGCTGTTTATAGATCATTGCACAGAATGCTGAGACTGGGACAACTCAGATATGTTCAACTTGTTGGCAATGTAATTTTATGAATGCATGATTAGACCAGTGAAGAAGGAATTTCTGCTGTGTGACCCTAGACAAGTTACAGCCTGTCTTCCCACCAATTTCTAGTCTGTCTGCTTGAAAACTAAGTTTTCTGGGAAGAGATTATCTTTTGTCTGTATTATTCAACATCTGGTATGATATAGTGTCTTCCAGTTGGAACCACTAGACACTGTTGTGAGACAAAGAGCAAATAATAGTATTCTGAAGTATTTCTATTCCTCATGGTTATTCCTTAAATTAGATGTTATTCACAAACAACCTGAAATGAAATGTTTGCATTAACACTGACAGCCCACATTTTTATTGTCTCTATCTATATGACATTTTCTGTCAATTTATCTACCAAGGATTAAAATATCTTTAAAATATCTTTTCACTGTCATAATTTTAAGTCATACAAAGCAAAAACTCTCTTCTAAACAAAGAAACAAAAGGTGTAATAACAACTGGAGTGTGTTATCTGCATGTATTTTTAACCATTATTTCACAGGACAGAAGAATCCATCTTCATGGCATTGTTCCATCTTGCTTGAATGATTTTGGCAGTCAGTGCTCAAAGAACAAAAGCAATCTGTGGAAGTACGGCTACTTCCAGTGATGTCCTGTGTTTTCTATCTATTAAACACTAAGTTGTTCCCTGGAAGTCCTTATTAGACTTTTGGTTTGTTTTTTTTTATTTTATCTTAACATTTGTCCTCAAATACAAACATTTTAGATTTAGGATCGCAGTACTTTCTTATGCATGGGACAAGCAAACTGCGGTTACTAATTTGCAGCTCCCTTCTTTGGTTTCAAATACATACAATGGCTAATTGCTTGCTTCTTATTTCTTCTGATTTTTCACCATAAGAATATAAGGAGATGTGGTTTTGACCTCCCCCCTTTCCTCACACCACCACCTGCCAATGAAGATGTTTTACAGCATAAATAATTAATGCTGTCATCTTAATTCCTAGGCTGCTACGAAGAAGCGTGGCATCTTCACAGTTTTCTTTCTGTTTCCTCAGTCATTGCTGCATCCACAATGAAATGCAACATGAATGCAACATTAAAGCTGCAAATTTAAACACAGAGATGTTTAAATACACCCTCACAGTAATAATAGGTGAGCAAAGCAGAACATGTCCACTATTTCTGACACATACCAAACATAAAGTCTTGCAAAACAATCTGCTAGCTAGCAGTGGAAAGAACTTGACTCCATATAGCATGAAGATTCCCTCATTATCCATTATTAAGATCTTGCGTCTCTGTGATTTCAAGAATACTACTGGCAGATGCACTGTGAAAGTTGTTTCCAGCTTGCCTCCAAGACCTCCAAGCCTCAGAAGCAGGAAACAAGAATTCACTTTCTTCTGCAATTACAAGATAGATTGACACAAAGCAGTTTCAGATTTTTCCAGAACAAGTTAACAGTCAACACTTCTTATGAAGCATCATTAACTCAGATCCAGCATCAGTAAAGTTATGTAGAAGACCATGTAAGAAACTTTAACAAGATCTGTTCTTGGGCAGATTTTGGGTTCTAAACAAGTGCTTACCCAAACATGCTTCATAGCCTTACAGAGGTGTTGCAGAGTTTTTATACCATACTGTTGTGTTGGCTAGCTTGCCAATTGCCGGTTAAGAGACATTGCCCATAAGATTGCAGGCAGACCTTGGAGTTTTTGCTGCTGGCACAAGTTCGGGATGATAGGGAATTTGGGGTGGCACTTACACATTTAGAATTACTTATAGGGGACCCTAAATATATAATCTGGTTTACTGCATGCCAGGAAAGAACCTGAAGAACCAGTGAGCAACAGTATCTGTGCTGCCAGAATTTCAGAAAGTACAGTAATTTCACGATTATAAGCCGCACCATTTTGACTAAAATTTTGGTCCGAACCCAAAGTGCAGTTTATAATCAGGTGCAGCTTATATACGGACAAAGAACAAAAAGTTGCTGTTTTAGTTTGGAGGACGGGTGTCTGCTGAGAAAGGCAGGAGCTTCTCTTTGAATTGGAGAATGTAAACCCCCTCCATCCAAATTATTATAATTTTGAAATCAAGGGGTTTTCAGGCAAAGATATGGGAATTAGGAGTAACAGTTCTTTTCTGGGGAAATTAAAATAGAAATACAGTACTACAAAGAAACAAACTCCAAACCCTGACAAAGTCAGAGTACAACCTGACACCCCATCAGGCAGGGTGTTGGTAGCAGTCCCATTAAATGGTGGCTGCATCCTCCTGCAGTGACAGATGTGATTCAGTTGGAACAGTGCTCCTGCAGAAGGTGCAGTTTCCCTCTGGAGGTCCAGTGGTGATGTGGGGAAATCTGGTTTTCCTCTGGAGTCCAGAGGAGAAAGAGGCTACCTTAGTGTCCCAAAACCTCTGTTTTTATCTTGGTAAGAAATGTTGGGCTCTTCCCCCTGGCTGGAGCAACTCCCAATGGGATGAAGTAATTTTATCAGTCCCACAGTGGGACTCAATGGGCCATTAGCAGAAAATGACTCGCTGCAGGAAGGATGGGTTGTGAAAAGATAAAGAACAATTCCCTGCCTGGTTTCAATGGATGGTCCATTAGCAGAATATCTGCCGTTGAGATAAGGATCACTGCCCCCACCCTCAACAGATGGTGATAGAATAGATACCTTTTATCACACTCTGTATTGTAATGTGCGGCTTATAATCAGGTGCGGCTTATGTATGGACAAAGAATGAAAAGTTGCTGGCACTCGGAAGTGCGGCTTATACTCAGTGCGGCTTATAGTCGTGAAATTACTGTACCTCTATTTGTTCAGGATTTCAGGGACTGGCCAGCCATCAGTTTACATTATTAAAATGGAGATGATCCCTTTAGTTTGATTCCGTTACCCTCCACAGGCACCTGAAGACATTTTAGATGCCCCAGGGCACTCTACGTGCACTTCTGCTACTACTACAGAAGGTCACCCGTGTCCTATCTGCCACCCCCATGTACAGGTCTGAGCTACTTCAGGGCACTCACAATGGCTGAAGGCACCTCTATATGGATGACCAACTTGAGTCCATAGCAACAGACTAGAATCTCACCTAAAACGTTTAGTCTAAGGTGCTTTTCCAGCCTCTGGTCTATTATCAGTGGAGAAATACAAGCACCTTCAGAGAATATTCATTCCTTACTAAAGTAGATGTCAAAGGTGACTGAGATGAACTGCCCTCAGAAAACTCTATTTCCTTTGTCCAGGAATGCAAGATTTCTAATAAAATAAATTAAATGCCTCACTATACTAAGTGACTATTTATCTACAAAAGTAATTTTAAGTATTTTCAAACAAACAAATATATTATAATTATCATGTATTTCGCCCTAAACATTATTTAAAATAGCACAGATGGAATGTTAAAGTTATTAAGCTCTCCCTGTGAAGTTTTGGACTTTCAAGAGAACAAAGCACTTTTTTCCTTAAATGTTCAAAATGTTGTTTTCACAACGTGGAAACAAGTGAAATTTACACTTTGGAGGAGTATCATGAGGCCTGCCCTTGAGTTATATCTCCCAATTCCAATTTAGTGGCGCACACAGATGGGCCTGTCTTTAGTTTAAAGATTAGTATCTAGAGAATGTGGTTTTTTTCTACAGCAGCAGATTCCAGACTTTTTACCATACTGAAAAATCCCTCATATATATTCCAGTGGAGGTTCCAATCTATACACCAAAAAAAATTTAAACAAATTACCTACAGCAGCATTTTCATGTTTAATTTAGTAGGTCCTCCTATTTGTTGATAAAATCCTTAATATAGACTATTTGTTGAAGGAGATACGTTACTAGCACCCACTTTCAAAACATAAAAGGGTAACAATAGTTTTCAGATCTACATTTTAAATATAATTAATGAAGTAACCAGCACAAAGAAACAGAAATATCATCAACCCTTTTACTGGAAACTAGAAGTCAATAAAACCAAAGCCACATTCTATCAGAAGCAACACCATTAAAAGGGTTCAAGTTGCTTTTTGGTCTTCTCTTTTTCCAAATTAATATTCCTTAAAACTGTGAATAAAATTTTTATGTTGTTTTTTCCCACCTTAAATCACAAAATCCCTAAATATGTAAGAAATCCTGCTAGTAAATTTAACCACATAACACCCTTTGTATTATCCCAATAACTTGCCTTCAAACACAAGAAAGAGCAACTCCAATCAAACATCATTATTCTAAATTAATAAGGCTGTGAATCTTATCAAAGTGACAATTTTTCTTAGAATTACTTTCACAAAGCTTGAGGACTAAAGACGCAGATTTTAGAGGAAAAGTGTACATGACAACAGAGGGAGTTCCTTACCGTAAAAGCTTACTAACCTCCTAGTAAAAACTGTCTGTGGGACAGAAGCTTTCAAGTACTCCATTGTGTTTCCTTGAGTGGAAGAGAATTTGTAAATAAAATTAAATTTATCACACAGTTGATGTGGACAGGATAGATAATCCTGCTTGAGATTTGGGGTTATTCAGCTGTATAAGAATAAAAATATCACAATTAAAAACATGTACGTAGTCCACACCAAAACCTGTGTATTATGATGAGTTTTCCCTATCATATCTCACTGGTCAGGGTCTGTTTGCAGACAAAGATGAGAAGATTCAAGGGAGAAGGTAGTTGCAACCAATACTGAACATGCACTGGACACCATGAGCAGAAAAGCATGTGCATCCATCACTGCCTAGTGAACTTCCCCAGAGGATTCACCAAGCCTTGTCTTTGAGGCAAATACACGAAAGAAAAATCCTGTTCACCTGAAGAGAGTTAGAGTGTCACCACATAAATCCTGGATGAAAATACAAATCAGCACTTTGGTATTATGCAGAGGGATTTCTTGGTTTATATTGTTTAAGTCTTGACACTGACAAAAGAAAGAGTTACACGCCAATTAATTTTTCAATATGTTTAAATCATGGGATCTGCTGAAATATGCAGAATTTCCTTTACTCTGCAACACAGTTTAGTGTTATCCTTAAAGTAATTATTTCCATTTTGCCTTTGTAGAGCAACCCCTGACAATATCAAAGTCCCTTGTACTCTATCCAACAAGTGTGCACAGGCAGTGGAGATTCAGCCTTAGATACTAGCTCCAATGGAGAAAGCAGAATTTCTTCATTTCTTCATTCCATTCTTCATTCTTCATACAGGATTCTTCATGGTAGACAAGATAGGAATGAGCCAGATAGTTTGGATTGTCTTTTTAAATGTCACACTTTGGTCACATGTGACAAATGCAGAAAAATTCTCAGTTAGGAAGGTGTTAGGCAAACTGTGTACAGTGGGCTGCAAAATGCAGTCTGTCATTAACAATGCTGAAAGCAAGAGCAGCTGTTGAAAACAGCTGAGCAACCTCAAGTATATTGGGCAAAACTACCCAACTCAAAGATAATGAGGAAAAAAGAGAAGGCTGTAATTATCAGGAGCAATATACCTCGAACGCTGACTTAGCATAATCCAGAAAAGTGGGAGTTAACATGGGCTACCTGGAAAGAGATAGGAAGAAGGGTAGGAAGGAAGGAAATGTGGAAGGTAGCTCAGGTTTGGGAGTCCTCTGACTTTCAAAAGAACCAAAGAGAAAATGTATCAGAGCACTGGGTCCTCTATCCTGGAAAGCAACATCCTTTATCTTTGGAATTTCTTTTTCACCTCACCCTGTGCACACAACCTTGCATCAAATGTTGTGAAGTACAAGTCTTTGTGTAAGCTCAGGAGTAGCAAGTGCCTAGCTCCCAGAGATACACAGAACCAACTAATTGTTATTTGGAGGCTCTTCCCTCTTTGGAAAGGGTGGCTTTGCTAATACTGTTTTAGACTGCAGAGGAGAGAAAGAGAAATGCTGTCATGGTATCACAGGGGCTTTTTAAGACTCTACAAGGCAAGCAACCAATACAGCGCAACACAGTCTTTGTGTTGCTTTCTTTAGTAACATCTTCTATTATTATAATAATTGAAAACTATGATTAAAAATCCACCACTGGCATAGATTAATCCGATTTTAATTTGCGACAACTGCCACCATATTGCAAACTGTTTCCACATACAAAATGTTTAATATAAAACCACTATCTAAGAATAAGAAAAGAAATTGTACAATATTTAAGAAAAAAATGCAAGAACTGATCATAATCCTCATACACATTAGCAAAACCTAAGGTAAATTAGAGAGCTGATAAATATATCATCACCAACAGTGCATAAAGAAATATTTTAAGTAACATAGGGAAAAGGAATAAAGTTATTAAAATACCAATGGCTTTTTTTACAATGGTATATGCAAAGGGTCTCCACTGTATTAAAGCATATAAAAATAATGGAGAAGAAAATTGAGCTGTGAGTACTGAGGTTTTCCACATTTGATTATTTTTAATGTAGAATTCAGGCAGGTATATAGGGCAATATACTATAGCTTCCTATATAAATGAAGCAATAAGTTTCAGTAACTTGAAAAATAATTTAGATTAAAATTTAAATTATCTCCAAATGGAATTGAGTTGTGAAATAATCCTGTCAAAACTAAACACAGATCTAATTTAAAGTTACTATTGGTTAACATAATAGTGCAATATTGGTTAAAGACTGTGATTTGAAGCCCATCCTTACTTAAAAAAAGAGACAAACCAAAGCATCTGGCCCATGGAAGGCATAATTTCAACTTGTTACCAAGTTAGCAATATTTACTTTTCTTATTAGTTTTATAAATACAAAATCATCTTTAAAATGCAACCGTAAAACCTTTAATCTGATTTTTATAGTAATGTTTCCGAAAAAGTTAAAAAATGAAATATTTATCTACCAGTAATGTTTTAAACTCTTTTTTATTTAAAAACAAGCAAGTGAAGAACCCATCAGTTGCTTTATGACAGTAGTCACCAAATAATTTGACTATTTTATTAAAATATACATCAATAAGAAATGTTAAAAATCAGAAGTGACATTATTTTGGAGGGTGAATTGCTAATAAAGCAACACAGATTTCATCCTGTGTGAAACAGCTGGACCATGACGAGATCACATTAGCACTAATTAAAATGATATTTTTTTGTGCAGTTTTTGTTAATCCAGCTTCATTGGACTCAAAAGGATTTCTGAAATCTGTAATAAGAGCTATTATGTAATCTTACTCCAGTTCTCTTGCATCAGGTTACTGTGTGAAATTTCCCTATAATAAACAATATTTTCTTTAAATTCTCACTCAATAAAATCAATATTAAGCTTTTACTATTATAGCTGTTTTTTTCCCAATATATGATCCTCGTTTAATTAAAAAAAATTAAAGCTCTAATTTATTTTTGCTTGATGAACAAGAAAAATATCATATTAAAAGCAACATTTTGCCATGTTTCTCTTTCTCCCTCACTTTCCCAGGTCCCTGTTGTTCCCAATGTATAATTTGCAAAACATATTGCTTCAATACTTACAATGAGAGAGGCGGCCCAGCTGTGGGAGGGAAAGGACAGCAGTCTCCAATATTACCATAATAATCTGCCTAAGGTCCCATGAGCCCTCTGGAGTATACAATTCTCTATACTGCAGGCCCCAGCTGGAGAATGTTCTCTTGACATGTATGCCAACCTTTGCCTGCAGGCAAAATAAAAAAAAAGGCAGAGAAGTAATCATGAAAATAAAAAATCTTGTCAACTGTGTTAGGAGGCAGTTTCCATGTTTTTTTGCTCACGTAGGCAGTCGTGCTAACAAAATGTTAGGAGACTTTAAAAGACTGCAGCTGGTATGTGTTTTGCTGGAAAGGGCAGAACATCATATGCCACACTAATTCTGCAATTTTAACTTTGGGGAAAAAATGAGCAGTGATATTGTATTACTGTCAATATGCATGACAGCTTTATTTACCTCCTCTTCTGATGGCTGCTCATTATGGGATTTAAGCAGGAAAGTGAAACCCTGACAGTGTTGAGCTAATTGCAAAGGGCCAGATTGTGATCTCATTGTTTTGTGTTGGGTGGTTGGGGTTTTTTCATGGTGATGAGGGCTCTCAGGCAAGTAGTCCTGCTGGCTCAGTGGGACTAATTGGGAAGTAAATACCCATCGCTGTGAAAGGCATGCAATTGGCTCAGTAAACTTTACGAGAAAAAAAGGCATGACTTTAAAATGAATAAAGGGAAAAGGCGGTTGGAAGACACATGTAAAATATCAAAGACCTAATATATGCTTTTGGCCTTCAGTTTCGAACTCAATTTGTACCTCAGAATGCAGGGCCTTCTGATTTCATTCAAACAGAAGTAAGAGGAACACCAGCACCACAGAGCTCAAAATTAGTTCTGTGTTGTGGTAGATTTCTAAAAAGTCAAAAATTGCCTACTCTAAAGAAATTAAAAATATGTGACAACTCTGTTTTGGAAATGCAACCTCTGACCCATCACTGGTGCACAAAGTAGGACAAAAAGCTATTTCCTTTTGCTTTCTTTTCCTACTAGAGAACATATTCCCACTCAAATGCATAGTATTTCATCTCACAATAAGATCATGAATTTTACAGGTTGTGCTCAAAATGGAAGATCTTTGGTAATAAACCAGTATTCAAACTGAAAATGTCATCCTTCCTGCCTGAACTCAGAATATACCATCCACCAAAGAGATATGGTATATTTCTTAATCTAACATATTTTGGACAGAGTAGATTTGTGTAACCATAAACCATTATGTAATCAGAGTGAAAATTACTGCGGCAGGTTAACAGAAGAGAGATGCCCCAGGCTCAGAGGACACAAGCGTGGGAGACACCCAGAAACAGGAGCTGCTCCAAGCAGGAGAATTTTTAATGCAGTCACCATCTCACTCCTTCCTTCCTTCCTGCTCCCCACTAGTCCACAGTTTTTGTTTATGCAATTAACAATAACAAGCCTGCTAATTTAAAAGTAATTTTCACCTACCTACCTATATGCAAATATGGGGACAGTTATCTAATTCTACAAATTGTGTTTTAATCTCCTTTGCCTCCTATCTTAAAGCCATTTAGAAGTAACAAGAACATGTTTAGCTCAATAACTGCTCTTGAAGGGTATGTACAGTAGCAGGTTAAAGAGTTCAGTTTGTTGTCTGAAAGTGGAAATCATTACTTAGACCGGGTGGGCTTGTGAGAGACCCTGTCTGGCACATGAATGAAGTCATTCTTTAAGTCTGCCAGCCATGTGGAGCTTAACTGAAAACATTTGAAAATTTCAAATGAGGAGAAAATAAAAACAAAATCAAATATACATTGAAGCTACTGGGCCCAGATTAAACAGTGTAGAGAATATTCCACATGAATGCAAGAGAAAGAAGGAATCACAGCCCAAGTGCATTTAGACAGGCTTGAACAACGTCCCCTCATAAAACTACCGAAACTGAAGAACATGAAACTCCAGAAAGAAGGGGCTTTTAGAGTCCAAGGCACTCACCATTAGAAGTTTTCATGTAGTGCAGCTTGGGACCCAGGTTTCTCAAATTACACCTAGGTCTCATTCCATTTTGTCATCTGTAATAGGACATGGCACTAATAATGAACAAATAAACCCCACTTATTACCATAGAATGAGTTGGAAGCCTGGTTACAATCACTATGGCTAAGTATATAACCTTGCCACCAGATTCATCTGTGTTCTTACAAGAATGAATATCATTTGAGGGAGGTTTTCCTTCTCTATTTTCTGGCTTAACTACTTACTGCTGCAAAGCCACAGGTCCATCAGTAAATCAGATACTCTCTGGTGCACTCATTTGCACTGTGGCCAACCTGCACCACACAGGCCAGGTGACCATGTTTAAACCCAAACCCTGCTATTCACTGTAACAAGGTGGCCTTATCCCAGCAGGCAGCTGGGAATCAGACATGCCCTTCATAAACTCCCATACCATCCCCAGGAGCAGTTTGAGAAAGCATAACTCACCATGGGCCAGAACCATGGGCAGAAAGATTTCCAGTGACATTTACCAGTACAGATGTAGTACTAACACAATTTGCTCATATTTGAAATAAATGTAATGGATTTACTCAGGTTAGGGAGACCTCCATAAACACATTAAAAACAGTTATCCTGCAAAGCCACTGTAAGTAGTTCAAAAAAGAAATCTATAACTGGGTTACAGATCTCTGCAAAGCATTCATGCTTCATTTTCTGGTTTAATCACCTCAAAATAAATAAAGTTTGGTATATATGTCATTGTGAAATAAAAGAAAAAAATTAGTTTTCACAAAACGTAACTTGAGTATATGCTAGCTTTTAAAAAATGTGTTTGGTTTGTCTGATAGAGTTTTATTAATCCAACCCAAAAAAACCCTATAAAATTTGGACTTACAGTAATTTCACGAATACAAGCCGCACCAATTTGACCAAAATTTTGGTGGAAACCCGGAAGTGCGGCTAATATTCCGGGGCGGCTAATCTATTAACAAAATTCTAAAAGCTGCCAACACGGAAGTGAGAGCCCGCGGCAGCCCCAAGCCAAGCTGGAGCCCGGCCGGCCCCGGCTGAGGTGGGAAAGCCTGGCAGAGGCGGGGCCAGCAGTGTGGGGGGCGGGCGGCTGAGCCTGAGCCAGCAGGGCGGGGCAGGGAGGGCGGCAGAGCCTGAGCCAGCATGGCGGGGGAGCCCGGGAGAACTGGGGCTAGCAGTGCAGGGGAGCATGGCAGAAGCAGGAAGGCCGGCGGGTG
This sequence comes from Catharus ustulatus, assembly GCF_009819885.2. Classification (NCBI taxonomy): domain Eukaryota; kingdom Metazoa; phylum Chordata; class Aves; order Passeriformes; family Turdidae; genus Catharus; species Catharus ustulatus. The sequence goes on along the minus strand of NC_046222.1, from coordinate 73,979,949 downwards.
GGGCTGCCTGGCAGCGGGGGAAGCCCAGCAGAATCGGGGCCAGCAGCGTGGGGGAGCCCGGCGGTGCGGGGGCCTGCAGTGCCGGCCAGGGCGAGGAAACGCGGCGGTGTTGCAGACAGGAGGGGGCGGCTGGCGAGCCCGGCGGCGGGGCTAGGGAACGCGGCGCGCCGCGGCCGGCGAGCCCGGCGGCGGGGCTAGGGAACGCGGCGCGCCGCGGCCGGCGAGCCCGGCGGCGGGGCTAGGGAACGCGGAGCGCCGCGGCCGGCGAGCCCGGCGGCGGGGCTAGGGAAGGCGGCGCGCCGCGGCCGGCGAGCCCAGCGGCGGGGCTAGGGAAGGCGGCGCGCCGCGGCCGGCGAGCCCGCCGGCGGGGCTAGGGAACGCGGCGCGGCCGGCGAGCCCGCCAGCGGGGCTAGGGAACGCGGCGCGCCGCGGCCGGCGAGCCCGCCGGCGGGGCTAGGGAACGCGGCGCGCCGTGGCCGGCGAGCCCGCCGGCGGGGCTGGGGAAGGCAGCGCGCCGCGGCCGGCGAGCCCGCCGGCGGGGCTGGGGAACGCGCCGCGGCCGGCGAGCCCGCCGGCGGGGCTAGGGAACGCGGCAGCGGGGCGGTGCTGACGGGAGAGGGGGGCCAGCGAGCCCGGCGGCGGCGGCAGTACCACCCGGCCAGCCCCGCCGAGCCGTGGCGCTGAGCTGGGCCACCCGGCCCCGTCGGCAACCATGAGCGGGCCGAGCCTGCCTGGCCCCGCCCCGAGCCAGTAAAGCCCGCTATGCCGCGATCCTGTTACTAATTGGCCAATTTGTGAAAGCTGCGCACGAACGAAAGTGCGGCTAATATTCGGGGTGCGGCTTATCTATTGACAAAGACAGCAACATTGTCGAGGCACCGGGGGTGCGGTTTATAATCCGTGCGGCTTGTATTCGTGAAACTACTGTATATACATTTGCATATTCCTTCAACTAGAACTATTCATTGATATTAGCCATGGCAGTCAGTATTTTGGTTGAGAAGCATTAGGAGTAGGACAGGAGGCCAGAGTCAATAACCACAAAAAATACTATCTGGCAGAAAATGTATTTCAACAAGTTTAGCCCTCCCATAATCTCCAAATGGCACAATTCCATAATTTCATGCTTTTGTCTTGATAGCAGTAATACAAGTCGGGTTTTGCAAATTAACTTTCTCTTACTTTCATCACCCAGTGGGATATGAGAGACTGGTCTAATCAATTTATCTTAGGCAGCTATTTTTGCTTGAGAAGAAATCTGGATGTTCTAGTCTCTTGATAAGATATAATTATTGAGAGATGCCTCTGCCTGAATTAAGCTACAAACAAGAACCATAGGCCAAAGCCAATAGTAAAGCTTTAATTTAACCATGAATGGGAGGTAGAAAGAAATAGAAAAGAGAGGAGATAGAGGGGGAGAGACAGACGGATTAAGCAGAATATAGTCACCACAGGCAGATCAAGCAACATTCCATGGGTTCTTCTTCACTCTGGGCTTCTCAGTGGTCAGGGTCCCAAGGTTGTTCAAAACTTTTCCCTATTTATACATTTTAGCTAAAAAATTAATGCTCATTGCCTACACAGCTTTCTCACGCTATTGGTTAAATTATTTCCTTGACTCTAACGCTAAACTGTTTGCAAGTTCAGTCTTTCTCTTCTTTTGAATTGGTGGGCTTCTTGGGTGGAGTGGAGATGGATTGAGAGTTGGTGATCCCACCCCCCCGCAGGAATTGCCTTTTACCCATTCTAATCTGATTTCAGCACAGTTGCTGAATTGACTTTCCTTGTAGCCCATAAATTCTGCATTCTTTGTGTCCATTATCAGTGATGCATTCTTCTCCTCCAGTTTTGTTATCCTCCCCCTAGGTCTGAGATGACACTCAGACAATTGTATCACCTTTATGTTATCTGTGGTATCTTATTTTACAATCAAATTTCCAGATATCCACAGAGGTATATTTGAAGTGGGGGGTGGGGTGTGTGAGGGAGATGGGGGCAGAGTTCAATGGTTGGTGGTGGTCACAGATGCCATCTATCCCATAACTTGGGGTGATGTTTTTTTGACCGGTGATGTGCATGCAAGCAGTTGCTTCTGTACAAATTTTGCCACAGTGAGAATGTTTGTGGGGCTGCAGTACCCTGGTTATACTAACCAGATCTCACATCTGCCAGGCCTGGAATCAGCACCATGCCATCACTCCCATCTGTGCTTATCTCACGGCAAAGTCCTTCTGAGGCCTTAAGAGTGTTTGAGACAAGCAACTGCTCTTTTTAAGTCCTCACATGTCTGCAGAAAAAGCCTAGTCAGACAGCTAGTTAGCCAGAGTTAGGCAAAGCAAATGGCCTGTTTCTGTTACTTCAAGTTGATTTGGAAAATCTCTCTAGGCATGAGGTGTGCCAAGTGCCTTTAAAAATCCAATTCCAAATCTCTGCAAAATCTCAACCACCTGTGTTATGAGATCGGTCTGCAAACACAGTAATTTCATGACTATGAGGCGCACCCTTTTGACTAAAATTTTGGTCTCAACCCGGAAGCATGCCTTATAGTCCGGTGCACCTTATATAATGTACAAAGTTGTGAAATTCACAAACCTGGAAGTGCAAGCTGCGAGCCAAGTCAGGAATTGTGGGAGCTGCGGCCGCCAGGCGGGGGGGATGCCGGGACATGGTGCAGCTGCCGACCGGGGGGACGCAGCGTGGTCGCTGGCCGGGGAGAAGTGGGGGGAAGCGGTGCAGCCGCCGGCTGCGGGGAAGCGGCAAGAAGCAGTGGCACAGCCGCCGATCACAGGGAAGGGGCGAGAAGCAGCGGCGCAGCTGGCGACCGTGGGGAAGCGGCGAGAAGCACCGCTGTGGGAAAGTGGCGAGAAGTGGCGAGAAGCGCCGCTGCCGCGGGAAAGCGGCAAGAAGCGGCGAGAAGCGCCGCCACCGTCGGCCGGGGGGAAGCTGGGACGCAGCGTGGTCGCGTGGTGGGAGCCGGGAGCCAGGAGCCGTGCCAGCTGGCACCGGAGGCGGGTGGGAGTGCCGGGGCCCACTGCCCAGGGAGGGCACCTGGGGCTGCGTTTAAAGGCTAAACCGATCTTTGAAAAATGTTTGCAAATTGAGCACCTGCCACTAATTTGTTACTTTGTTGCGCACTGCGCAGCTCCTCGCTGCAAAAAAAAAGTGCGTCTTACAGTCCAGTGCGCCTTATGGTTGTGAAATTACTGTACTTTTTTGCAAGTACTTTTCTATGCTTAACAAAGTCCCTTGGATCATGTCAGCAGAAAATATTTGCCACCAGCCCAACCGGTTCAAAACTGCAGAAGCTGCTGAGAAGCTGGTTCACCCCCATAAGAGGAGGGCAGATGGCACAACAGTGCAGGACACTGACAAAAAACAGAAGCAAAGCAAAAACATGTACCTATACAGCCAAGAGTTACCCAACAGCCCTGAGATGAAAGGAATATACCTCTCAAGTCTTCCCAGCACATTTTGGTATTGGGTACTCCACAGTAGCTACAGATCTGATGCTGTAAAACTTTCTATTGAGTGTCATAGAATCACAGAACGTTCTGAGTTGCAAGAGACTTGAAAGATCATCTGGTCCCTGGGCTGGGGCAGGGACACCTTTCATCAGATAAGGCTGCTCAGAGCTTCATCCAGCCTGTCCTCAAACATCTCAAAGGATAGGGCATCCAGAATTTACCACCTCACAGTAAAGATTTTTTTTCTAATATCTTATTTAAACCTACTCTCTTCCAGTTCGAATCCATTCCCCCTTGTCCTAGCTCTACAAGCCCTCATAAGTTGCTCCTCCCCATCTTTCTTGTAGGCTCCTTTCAGGTACCAGAAGACTTCAATTAAGTCACCACAAAGTCTTTCCTTTTCCGGGCTAAACAAACCCAATTCCTACAGCCTTCCCTCATGGGATAGGTGCTCCATCCCTCTAATCATGCTGGAGACCCTCCTGTGGACTCGCTCCAGCAGGTCCATGTCCTTCCTGTGCTGGGGCCCCAGGGCTGGATGCAGCACTGCAGGTGAGGTCTCACAGAGCAGAGTGGCAGAATCCCCTCCCTGCCCTTCTGCCCACGCTGCTTTGGATGCAGCCCAGGACACGTTTGGCTTTCTGGGCTGGGAGTGCACAGTGCTGGGTCATGTCCAGCTCATCCACCAGCACCCCCAAGCCCTTCTCAGCAGGGCTGCTCTGATCTGTTCATCCCCAGCCTGTGTTGATACCGGCCATTGCCCCAGAGCCAGACGCATCACCTTGCACTTGAATCTCATGAGATTTCCATGGCCCATTTCTCCAGCTTTTCCAGGTATTTACCTAAGGAAAGGAGACCTGAACATCCAAACAGAAAGACAAAAAACCCAAAGCATTTCTGAAAGTGGGAATAAATATTTCTACCCTGCACTGAGAAAGAATCGGGATCTGTTACTTTTCCCAACGGACCTTTAGCACCTAAGCTCAGCCATGCAAGATAGTTGTCCAACAAAACCAGTTGCTACTTTGGGGATAGCCAGCTTACCCCCTTTAGTCAGAAAGAAAGTAGTAGGCAACTACACATTCATCCTGGAAGAACAAAATCCCTACATAATTTTGGATATAGATCAGGGTCCATCACTGAGTCTAAGCAAGTTAAAAGGGGAAAAAAAAAAAGCAAAAACCAAAATACAATTAATATCTTCAATATTTGCACTGTCAGATAGTCTCCTGTCTTCTCAAAAACTTTCGGATGATTCTGAAGGTGTTCTAAATATGTTATGATACTTATCCCACATCAAGGGATTATATTTACTGAAGACAACGCACCATTCACACACGTGACTAGGAGGATAGGATTTGTGAGTTGCTACTCACAAGTAAGAAAGTTAGTGATAGGATTTTAAAAGAATCCCTCAAATAAAGAGGAAAATAAGTGTTTATTGCCAGGGAAAACTGACTTAACAGAGAAACTCCAAAGATGCAGAGATTTTTGTTTGGAAAAAAGAGAACTCGGACAATTGAAGGAAGCAGGATTATGATGTTAACACATTGATGAAAAGAAAGCTGCGTCAGGTCTCACCATCTTTTCTGTTTCTGAATAGTCAGTAAATTTTATTCTCTCCTCTAGGTTTCCTAATGCTATCAGCATGCTGTGCTCAGTTCACCTCCAGTTCAAGAATGAGACTGTGATGCTGTGATTGAGCTGGTTGCAAAAGGAAAACTGACTGTGATAATTCAGATTAATGTACAATCATCTCTTTCCTTGGCAAGCTGTTAACACAGATGCAGGTCTTTAGAGTCTTCCCTTCTCTGATTCCCTGTCTCCCAGTGAAAATGAAAGGGACAATGCCATTGCAGGTGATTTTGCCTCTTAGTTGTTCTCCTTGACATCCACTTACAAGCCTAAAAGCATATTTATTTACTATTTGTTTTGCTGTCACAACTAAAGCCTTGCGTCAGATACAGGAACTTCACTTTGAAATATACCAGAAGATTACCTCTGTCTCAGAAAGCTCTAGGGGGCAAGTCTAATTTACTTCTGTACGCTCAAAGGCAGGGGAAAAGCTAGTGATGGAAATGTCATTCACTGGAGGGCCAAAACGAGTAACATTCCACAGGAAGGGAAATATAATTCTTTCCAAACAGGAAACATAGGAATGCAACTCATACAACCATAACTCAAAAATAAAAAATGTCAGATTTGGGAGTGGAACATGGAGCCAATTTACTACTTTGTCTGAGAGATACAACAAAAACAGTGGCAGGTTCTAGGTAAGTTATTAATAAAATAATTTATAGTGGCAAAGAAGGCTGATCCAAACAGTTGAATTTACACCATCCCAAATACAAGTTTGCAGAATCCAGGAATTCAAATCAGGATTGTTCTTTTGGTGTATGGAACAACGCTCCTATGGTGGAGCAAAGGTTAGGAAACCATGGCTACAGAAGTACATCCAGAAAGAGACTTCAGGAACCCTGTGACAACAAATACTGAATTAAAATCCTTTGTACAAAGATCATTAATCCTGAATCCCAAATTCAAAGGTTGAAGCATCAAGTTCAAAACATGTGTGAAGTTTTGCTATTGTAAAAATGCCAGAACTGAGAGTCGCTGGGATTCATGTTGTACACAAGAAAACATAAGGGTTTTCAATTTCAATTTCCATTGAAAGAACCCCTTACAAAGCAGTGTGCAAAGACAGCAAGTAGCATAAGGGACTTGGAGCCACAGAAAAAAGCATGCTCAGGTTGTTTGCCCTTACACTGCTTAAGCCAGAACTTACAGCAAGAAATCACTGACTATAATAGCATTGTCCATTATTAAAGTCCAGGGACATGTTCTGGCTGTATCTCAACTACACACTGGGAGCCACTAGGCCACTGCATGCAGCAGTCTCACACATCTTTATGCTGCTATTATTACTTTCAGTTCAATATAAGGAATCCCAGACTGCTGCCCAGGCAGGATGTAGTTGGATCCAAACTATAATCATAAAATCATTGAATCATTTAGGTTCACAAAGACCATTAAGGTCTTCAAGTCCAATCATTAACCCAGCACTGCTGAGAGCACCACTAATCCATGTCCCCAAGTGCCACATCTACACATCTTTTAAATACTTTCAGGTGACTCAACCACTTCCCTGGACAGCCTATTCCAATCCTTGACAACCCTTTCATTGAAGAAATATCCAATCTAAGACACAACTTGAGGTTGTTTCCTGTTAAGCTGTCATTTGTTACCTGGGAGAGGAGACAAACCTCCCCACCTCACTGCAACCTCCTTCCAGGATTTGTAGAGAGTGGTATCACCTCCGAACTTCCTTTTCCTCTGGGCTAAACAGCTGCTCCTTAACAGACAAGTGCTCCAGACCCTTTGCCAGCCTCACTGCCCTTCTCTGGACACTCTCCAGTGCCTCAATATCTTATTTGCAGTATGGGATCCAGAACTGGACACAGCACTCGAGGTGTGGTCTCACCAGGGTTGAGTACAGAGGGACAATCACTGACCTGATCCTGCTAACCACACCATTGCTGATACAGGCCAGGATGCCATTGGCCTTCTTGGCCACCTGGGCACACTGATGGCTCATGTTCAGACAGCTGTCAGCCAGAGCCCCCAGGTATTTTTCTGTCAGAGCAATGTCCAGTCACTTTTCCCTAAGCCTGTAGTGCTGCATGGGGTTGTTGTGACCTAAGTGCAGGACCCTGAAACTGAGTAGTCAGACTTCTTTCTCTTCCACAGTCCAAAAGACCTCACAGTCAATGTTACCTAATACTTGATAGCAACTGTTTTTCTGTCTCCACTATACTCAATTACCTACAATTCCAATTTTTTTCTGAAAACCTTGAGCAAGAGTACCCTGAAGTTGGGATCCAGAAAGAAATTAACTTGATTATCCTTCACATTTCATTTCATATTCATGAACAAAAAGTATTTGTATCCCCTACATCACATACATGGCAGTATTAACTTGCACAACCATGACAGGTAAAAATCAATTGTCATATCTGCCTTTAAAAAAATTTTCACCAAAAGCAGACTTGTATCACAATTGCAAATGTCCATGAGTCAAATACAAAAAATTCATCTTAAAGTGATAACATTTTTTGTGCATAAAAATGCTAAGGTTTTATGCACCATTCCCCAGTCTGCTCATGCTAGAAATGGGAGTTTTAAGCGAAGGAGAACCTTGAATTTTTCAAGTGAATATTTCACACATTTCTTACCCAGTAGTAACGTAGTAGCATGATGAGGTGACATAGTCCAAGATCATGCAATGATACACATTCACAGAAGAGCTACTGAAGGTGACCTCCTAAGGGGAGAAGTTTCAAACATACTGTAAATAATGTCACTTAAAACACTATAAAATAGTGAATTCCCTTAAAATAACTTGACTTTAACTCTTTCCCAATGTGTGCCTGCTTGGCATGGGCCAAACCTTTCACTGCTATTCATCTGGAGATGACCTGCACAGCTTATGGTGAGGTTTTGCTACCTGCTGACTCTGCACTTACACTAAACACAGGTTGATAAAACTCCCCACTAGACCATCCTGCAGTTTGTACACATAAAGGCTGACAGAACTTCCTTCAGGACAGATGTAGATTTTGGCTTCCTCACCTGGGGCACATTTGCTCACAATCAACAGCCTTTTGCCATCCAATGGCACAACATTATTTCAGTTGTTCACCCCAGTCAAGGAAATTGGGACATCAGCAAAGAAGGGGTGCTTTAATCCTTGAGCACTGATCTCTAAAATAGATACACTGAGGCACGAAGGTGTTCCAAACATGATAGCCAGCATCAGTTCCTACTTACGTGCTGACTGGAATATTTTTCCAGAGAAGGTTATTGGTTTTCTTTCCAATTAATATCACCTTCCTAATGAACACATGAATGCAGCATGCTACTGCCCCTAAGAAAGGAAACACAGTCTCAGTGCTGTTCCATGGATCCCAGGGTTTTGTCCACAGTTTCTAAATTTTTCTTGCTTAAGGTCACCCTAAAAACAAATTAATGGGTCTTTCTTGACTGAAGTGCTATAGAAACAGTATAACCACTTCTTTATTCTTCTATTACCCATTGTAAACTTAGTCTAGTTATAAGGGAAAATTTTGGCATTTGATTTTTTTGCTATTTACCTGTTAAAATTATACTGAAAAAATCCTCTTATTTAAAACGTAGGTACGTATGTTGGAAAAAATGACTATGTGAAATATGAGCAGTGAGAAACTTGAAAAGTGGTCTCACAACATGGCTATTAACATATGGTATCCTTGGCAGCATAAGTGGTCATTTAATGAAGCCCATTGTAGGCTGCGCATGTAACTTATGCTTTAACTTTTGTAAACAGCACCTAGTTGCTATGGCTTGAGGCTCTCTATAAATCATTAAACAAATATATTCAACAATTTATACAAAATCAAGAAGCAGGAAATTTCCATTTCCATATTTAAAACTGCCTGTATGTACATCATTATTTTATTAACTTCCCAATATATGCCCTTCATCTGCATTCTGTATTGATAACAATTGACTTTTTTTAGCCTATACTTATAGAATTTTGTACGGAAGTATGGAAGCATAAGTTATACTGCGGTTTGTAACCTTTCTTTAAGTAATCGAGTCAAGAGGGGTTCATAACCAGGTTAATAAAATGGCTCCTTGGAAATGAGCTATGGCTGCAGGTCATCATCAGATCAAGAATTACAGAGCAAGCATATACAATCTTTTCCAAGCTCACATCAGGCCGCATCCAGAAATTGAACGAGACAGTCCTACAAAGGCTCGAGCACAGTCTTTAAACTTAATGTGAGTAATCACATTAGCATCAGTTGAACTTCTCTTATGCTTAAACACGTGAAAGTCTTCGTGGTATTGGTATCTAAATTCATATAGTTAGACTTCTATGGAATACAGAAATTAACAAGTGCATAAGTATCAAAAAAATGTACTTCTATCATTGATTTTAGACCCAAACAGTTCAGAGCTCTAATAAAAGGCACACAGAATAATGGTATAAAATTATTCTTATCCCTTATTCTCAGAAGCATCAGTCAATGAGAAGAAAAGACTATATCCTATCCATATTTAATTATAAAGAAGGTTTCTCTCTGATTAATTGAATCATTAAACATGCACAGATACATTTCATGGTATTAAATATTAGTTACCTTCCAGTATATTAAGAAGTAAAAATCAGAGTGGATTAAATAGGAAGAATTATTCTTAGAGTACATCTTGCTGTGCATACCACCCCTCACTTGTTTCCCAGGAAACCAAAAGAAAGCGTAGACATTTCACACAGAACAAGAAAATGCACATAGGCTGCAGAACAACTGGCAAAAAATCGTGACTTCTTTTTAATTTATTTATGGTTTTAGCAATTGTACTGTTTATTCCAGCCTTTACAAAAGAACAGTTTCAGCACTACTCATAATCTGGGGTTGGTAGTTGGTGTCTCCATTAAAAATACAATAAAAACACTACTTTAGGCATTAGGAGATATGGAAAAACATACAGAACTGAAATATTTGCAGCATATGTTCATAATAACAGAGGATTTATCAAAACATTTTTATCTGAGAACCCATGTTGTAAGTGGCAAGTAACTGTGTTAGCAAATGTTATGCCTCAGTTCACAGGTTTGTTTATATATATATACACAATTTACACCCAGAGAAATTTATTTCTGTCCTGTAACTTCATTAAAAGAGAGTATAAAGGAGAAGATTAAAAAAAAAAAAGGAAATTAGGTGTCACTCAAAGAAACGACAAGGCTGAGAGAATAGTTTGGAGCAGAGGCTTTAAGCTGCCATGCTGTGCCTTTCACAGCTGCCTACACTTCATGTCATTAATAACCAGTAAATAAGATCTGCAGGTGGGCATATAGGGCACCCTGAGCCAAGAAGCTGTAGCTAGGGCTTCTGTCTCTAAGATGGGTGGCCAGGCTCATTTGCACAAGGCTGCTTATGTTTCCATACAGAAGTGTAACCCTACTTAGCATAGCTTCAGGGAAGCTGCTACAATAGAGAGAATGCTAATTACTGTAACCAACTGGCAATGATGCATCCAAAATTAAATGGCCTGTGACTGAGCAGATGAACAATTTTTATAGCCCTAAGTTCAGGGAACACGGATATTCTGTCAAATTAACAGACAGTCTATTTGGTCTTAATAGGTAAATTGAAGTATTTTAAAACACATTTAGATGTGCTATTAAGTTATCTGTTATTAAGTGCAGTTCTCCTTTCAGCTTAAAGGTGCACAATTTGAATCTAAAATACCCATAGTCTATTACATCTTTAAAAATGAAAACACGACCAACCAAACAAAAATAAACCTACAACATTTTATAGCTCCTATAAGCTTAATTTTCAGGTGAAACTGCAACATGGCCTCTACTCCTACTCATAGTTCCTGTTCATCTCTTTGTACTTAGGCAAAATTCCCACTGAAGTCAGTAACAGCTCTGAGCACAGAGGTCTTCAGGTACAGACACTGGAGGCTGCCTTCTCAGTTTTCAATTTCAGTGAAAGCTGAGATTCTTTTTCAGGAGAACACTGTAAAATCAAAGTTCTTACTTGACTTTCTACAATGAACATTTACAAGTAAATTTACAGGGTCAGATATAAACAGTCCTTGATTTTTCCTTATTGCACTTAGCAGATTAATTACCCATATATTTCAGCACAGATGATACAGCAGTCCAGCTCTCCTACAAGCACTTTAAACAAATTCATGTATTCCTCAACTAACTTTATTATATTCTTTAAAGTTACCAAAGATCTTTCTCTGAATACTAGAAAACACTTGATAAAATGAAAATAACAAAATGGTGAATAAACCATGTACAAAAAAGTTCCAAAAGACAGATTTTATTGCCAGAGTACAATCCTTTTCAAAGGATGCTTTGTAGCAAGTAAGACTCACAAAGAAAACTATTGGTGCAGTATATCTGGCAAAATGGTGCATTTATAGATTTGTCAGTAAGCAAGATTCTGGTTCATTTCAGGAAAACAGAATTGTAGGCAAGTCTGCCTTAGTGTACCCCTGGAAAATAAACAGATGGATCTAAAATCTACTGTACTTAGGACATGATTACAAAAATGTCACTGAAATTAAGATCCTTAGTTACTGGTCAGATTTTGCTTTTGTTGTCAATCAATTTGAAACATATGTTTCTTCACTCAGCTTTCTAATACCGAAGTGTGGGATTCACCTTGTCAGCCCAAAGACAAACCTATGACGTCTGGCCAACTCACTCGAGCAACCCTTCATAGGCCCTGGATTAAAACTAGACACTTCCAGAACATAATTCATCAAATTTGGTGACGTTCAAAGAATTCATTATAATACACAGCTTTGCATATTCTGGACTAAAAAAGAACTCTGCATGTTAAGAGAAAGATTTAATAATTTTTTTTAAAAAGCATTTTCATGAGCTAGTACCTTATATTCAACTACCATATTCATTCTCAGAAGTGTTGAAGTTGTTGAGTAGTGAATTAGTGACACAGTACTTCAGTGGGAAAACACCAATTGGGCCATTTTGCAGGTGTCTGCAGCAAAAAGCCAGGAAGAATTGGGGCACTGTTACAGTCATGTCTCTCTATGGCTTTGCAGCTTTTCTTTTTCTTCTTTTCTGCCAAGAAAGATTGTCTGGGAGTACCAAACTTGGTACAATATAAAACACTGCTCAAATTCATAGTAGCATCTGTCAAACCACTGGATAAACTGGATAACCTGGTTCCAGTCATCACTCTATTGCAAAGAACTGCTCAGAGAGTGATGTATTTACTGGATCTCTTTGGCATCCCTCCTGTTTGAAGCTGTTAGCTGCAACTGAGAATCCATTTCTGATCACACAATACAGAGAACAGACAAGCATTTTTTAAGGTTACAGCTGGAGCAATTTAAAATGTCCCCAATTGCATACCCTTGCTGGCATTTCTCTGCTGGAAATGACTGTGCCATAGCAGACAATGCCTTTCTGTATTTGCCATAATGCAAAACAAACAAATTATGTCAGCATGTTCATAGACCATGGATAATGAAATCAAAAAATGAGTCTGACTTTGCAGCAAACAGATAAGAACAAAAGTAACTAACAGCTCATAGGTGAAAATATCTTAAATCTTCACAGCTATTCATAAAACAAATGGGTTATCTGAATGCCCTCTGCACATGTTTGTAATGTGATCCTTACAGGCTGACTTTTCTGAAAGTGCAGAAAAGCACTGTGTGTGACAGATTTAAAGGAAGGGGTCTGATAACTTGCTGCAGTGATTTAATTTTTTATGGTAAATGAGTGGTATATTTGATTGGGGAATAGGACTCTGGAAATTACATCAGCTTTCTCCAACTTGAGATAAATGGATAGCCACAAAAATGATCCATCTCCATCAGCAAAAACAAGGAATGCTAACAGGGGTCCACATGACTCCATACTGATGCTGAAGAGCACACCAGGACACTCTGCTGCTCATGATTTGAAGCTGTATTTCAGAGCCTCTCAGAAGAGCTGTGCCAGAGTAAATAAGAGTTTTGGAGTGACAACAATGGGCAACCAGTTTTGATGTCAGACATTAAAGATGAATCATAGGATTTTTCAGAGCTGTAAAAGATAATAGTCACTACATGATCCCATTACTCCAAAGTCCTCAGTCAAGTGAGATTTTAGGGAACATTGACTTTGACATGCTTTTTCTACCAGAGCATAGGACAAAGAATCAAATGTACTGCAGAAGCCAACAAAGAAATGTGTCATTCTCAGCATGAAGCATAGCATTGAAAGTAAAATAGAAATTATGGGGTAGAAAAGGATGCATCCTGCGTGTGGAATGTTTCAGGTCACTCTTCAGATGTGTGCTCTTGCTCCTAAGATCTCCACCTGTTTCTTAAACTACAAGATCAAGCATAACCACAAACACACCCCCAAAAAAAAGATAATTAATTGTCAAGATGGAGATTATTAGGTGCAACTGGACCAGAAATGTTTATAAAGATTGTTTGCATTACTTCAGTATTGCTTCAAGTATGACGAACATGCTATGAGGAGGACTGTGTTCCCTCCAGATGCTCAGGATCAGAGTCCTTCCTCTTCCTTGCAGCATCTAATTTCAAAAATTCCTAGAATTTCTGTTTATAGATGCAACCTCTGCAAAAGTACTGGATTTTTTTTTCTAGGCAGAAGAGAGGCAGTAGCAGGCCCTGCAAGAGCATTCCTAGGTACCCTCACGATTCTAGAATGCGTCACAAGGTCATGCATGACCTCCATGACAGGGACTGCAGCAGAGCTAGTGACATTCAACACATGTACCCTCAAACACACTCCTTACATGGCTTGTGGGATGTCTGGCAGAGGCCAAGGGACACCCAAGTGCTGTATGAGAATCAGGAATACACCACCATCTGTGATGGACTACCAAGAATCAGGATATGACCACTGAGGGTGGGAAGAGAAACCTCAGAGCCCTCTTTGCTCCTCTCAGAAAAATCCAAACTTAGTCACAAATTACTCCTACCTGGGATGAGCGGTGTGTATCTTCCACATGAAGAGGTTTTTGTGACAGATGCCAGTCAGCAAGCCCTACAGGATGACCCATGGGCATTCAGGACCTTTCAGGAGGAGGTGACAAACCTGCCGAAAGGTGGCACAATGTGCAGTGGCTGCACCGTTGGCTGGCTGCTCAAATTAAATTTTAATAGAACTTTTAAAAATAATTTCAGTGTAAACCACAATGTATGTGAGTGAGCCTAAATTAATAAAAAACTATCTTTCAAGAATGAAGAATAAATGTAATCTGAGATCAATATTTATGAAGCTGTGATTAATTGACTGATGACCAAATGATTACAAACTTCTGTCTGAGGCAGCTACTCAAATGTATTAGCTTTGACAAAAAAAAATTTAAAAAAATACAAACTGGGTCAATGAAAAAATGCATTCCTAATCAATTTTTAATAGCACTTAAGATTTTATGATTTTTTAAACTTTCCTTTTAATAATTAATCAGAAAAATGAATCTAATTTAAACAAGGTGGTGTAAGGTGTTCTGTATCTGTTTGATGGTGTTCTTAATGAAGAAATTCAATTAGGGCTGACTTTTCACTATAAATCTCTGGTTTTAAGGAATGCTCGGATTGGCTGGCAAACATTTGAGACTGGGAGAATAACAGAGGTGAACCACACTGCTCAGCACAATCTCCTCATTAAGATTTTACACTGTTAATTCCAGCCTCCCCTTGCTTAACAGAAAAAGGGAAGGGAAGGGAAGGGAAGGGAAGGGAAGGGAAGGGAAGGGAAGGGAAGGGAAGGGAAGGGAAGGGAAGGGAAGGGAAGGGAAGGGAAGGGAAGGGAAGGGAAGGGAAGGGAAGGGAAGGGAAGGGAAGGGAAGGGAAGGGAAGGGAAGGGAAGGGAAGGGAAGGGAAGGGAAGGGAAGGGAAGGGAAGGGAAGGGAAGGGAAGGGAAGGGAAGGGAAGGGAAGGGAAGGGAAGGGAAGGGAAGGGAAGGGAAGGGAAGGGAAGGGAAGGGAAGGGAAGGGAAGGGAAGGGAAGGGAAACCATTTCTTTAATCTCTGTAACTTTATTAAACTTTTCTGGTGTTTTCCAGTGTTTTGACTCATTCTTCACTACATCCTGGGGGACAGATCGTCTGCTAGCTATAGGCACCACAAGGCGTTCTGAAAGGCTTTCATAATTAAGATTTAAAACAAGGCCTGATGCATCAAACCACCAGAGATAAGGTAGCAACCAAAATTTGCAGAATAATAGCCCAACCATGAAGATATTCCCTGCAGAAGCAGACTCCTAAGTCAGTTAAATCTCTGCAGATGGTTTAGCAAGAGACTTTCTATGCATAACAGGTAGCTAAAATTCACCCCTCTTCACTGCTATACTGCCTATTTCACAAAGGCTGTGTATAGACTAGCAAATAAAATAAGCAAATAAGATTAAGAAGTCTGTTTATCCATACCTCTCAACGGTCAGCATCTCACCTGGTACATCTGTGGCTCATTGCAACCAGCCTTTATCCAGTCTCCTGTCTGGTGAAAAGTCCATGTAGATATGCCTAGGCAGAGACGTATGAGCAGGCTAGAGGGTGCCTGCACAGCACAACACTTGTGGAGCTTCTCCCTGTCCTCAGATGTCATTCTAGTACAATACAGTTTGTTTAGATAAAATATCTGAACAAAGGTCTAAAGGGAAATCAGCCTCTTGCATGACCCTCAAAAAGAAACAAGGGCACAGCCTAGTGTCTTAAGTATGAAGACTGCACCAACTTTGGGTATAACCCAGCATTATCTACTTACTTGTTTGGCTCCTTGCTGACACATCAAGAAAAATGGAAAACATCACTAGTGCAAGATCAAAAAATCTAAAACAGATCATGAAGAATGGTGTTTTTCTTACTGAACTTTGAATGCCTAGGAGCAAGATGTCTACATCTGAGCTAGTCACTTTGAATTCCTTTGTGGGTCGTGGAACCTGAGAGCAGGAATATTTTTCTTTAAGAAGAATATAGTGGGTAAACTCAAAATGAAAACTTCACCTTTAAAAGTGATTTGTCATCTTTTACTATTTCTTGTGAAGACTAACTGCACCAAGCTTCCACACGACTGTCAATCTCAAATACTAGTAAATCAACAAACTTATTCTCTTTCTCTGTCCCAATGGCCAGAGATTAATCTTCTAGCCTCTAGCATTCATTTTATTTCCTTTCTGGAAACACCAAATTTTTTCATAGCCAAACCCCAAAACACAGTTTTAAAGAGAGAGATGAAATTTGCTTACATTTTAAAATTAAAGCCATGTGGGAACTCCCAAAGAACATGTGGCAAGAGCAGCCTACAGTCCTCCGGCAGCATAGACAAAGGTATCTGAGAGCTACATATTTCCACTGAATGGCCTCTGAATGCCAGTGAACCCCTGAGATGGTCTCTCATAACAGGAGCCAGTGAGGCCACCACTCTGCAGGGTTCCTCAACAGTAAAATCCTGAGCAAGAGGAACCTGTTTTTTCACCCTTTAATGACCACAGGTCTGAATTAAGCACCTAGAATCCAAGGCTTCTCTACTCAGTTTTAGGCAAATTTCACTCTATATCATGCAATCATGCAAACCTGGGAAACCTTTTTATAAAAGCTGAAGATCCATCTAGTGTTGTTCCCAAAGAGGAAACTCTTCAAAGCCAACTTGAACAGACCTCACTGTTACAGAAGTGGCCCCTGAGGGTGGACAGTTTGCTGTCAGTGGTTTATATCTACTTGTGTTGGTACAAAAAATTACCTTTAAATTAGGATTTCAAGGCATAAAGCCTCACATCCAAATATATATATTTATTTTTTAATTATTGGAAGCAATGTAACTGAATTATTTATCACTGGGCTAATCAGCCAAGACAGACATTTCATACCTTCACTGCTTCTTCCTCTCTCTCCACACTGCTGGAAAACATGCACAGATCCAAAATACAGGAAATTATGACCTTTAAGCCAAAAATATGATAACTTTATCACCTTTATTAATCAAATAATATATATATGTCAGGCAGAAAAGACTTAATTGTCTCAGTTCAGTATCTGACCAGTTTGTCTTGTCCTGTATTGATTCTTTTCAAGCTCTCATCAAAGAACTTTTCACATTTTGTGACAGATGCTATTTTCATATTTCCACTATTAATCCTCTCAGGTTTCTCAGATTTCAGGAGCAGGTAGTGAAGCTGCTGAAGCATTTCACAAATGAAACCCTAATCTTAGGAGATCATTCATTATTAGAGTCTTGGCTTTTAACCCATCCTTCCTCTATAGATTCACCAGCAGTGGCCAGATTGTTGGAAAATTGCCTGACTGTTTGATCCTTATGCCCCAGTGCTTCAGCAGAGGCATGCCAGGCATTCCAGGAATTTTTTTATCTGTTTCATTCTGGCTCCAGCCCTCTTGCAAAAATGTCATTCATGCTATGTGGACTATGGTGTTCAATAGCTTGGATGTGTTAAACATTTGTTACCTCCTGCATTTACATGGTATTTCTCAGCTCCCCTCAGCTGCAGCAGATTGTTACCCCTCCAGCTCCTTTCTTCTTGTTCTCTGAGGTCTCTCTTTCAGTACTACAGAATTAAGTATTTTCCATACCCCTGAAGAGTTGGTAACATCAACCCATAAATTTCAATAAAACCTGAGGCGCTACTAGAACACAAATAATTTTTTAAGTATTCCTTCACGGACTAGGCATACAACTTCAGCAGAAATCCGCTAAACAAATACATTTAACCTCCTTAAGAGAAAACATGTTCCTTTTAGCAGCTTATTCAGAAAAATAAACTCCTTTACAAGTTATTTTTGGTTGAGAGAAAATATATTCATCCCAACAGAGCTTTTTCTCTAATAGGTCACTTTCCAGTTACATACACTTTTTTGAAGCAGTGGAAGTCATGTCTTTGAAAGGGTTCCTGCTTTATCCCAGATTCATTTAAAAGAGTTTCACATGTCAAATGTAAGATGCATTTCCTTGCTTTTGATTTCTCTTTCATGCGTTTACCCTTTCTACTCTCTATATTGTCTATTCACATTTTTTCATTAAAAGTCAATATAAAAATAAAGCTAAGAAAGACAAATGAGAGGGATTTATTGCACACCTGTGTAGTTTGCTGGCTGCACAATAAACTCACTCAAAGAATTTCAGGCTCCACTGGTTCTCTTTCAAGCTCAAAAATCTCCAAAATTTTACATTTCTCTGAGCACCATTCTACATAAGCAGCATATCAGTGGTGCCAAGACTAAAAGAATCTCCTCAAAGCAGATGTGCACTCACTCCAGCCTGTATTAATTAATGGCATGTGCATTCTGTTGGCAAATGGTTTTTTTCTTATTTGACAATAAGTATTTTTTCCTGAAGTTCACTAAAAAGTGTTGTAACAGGTAAGCACTCAATTTTTATCAAGCACACCTCTCCTACCCAAGCATTGCATTACCACCAAATCTGCTAGGTCTGGTCTATGCTGGAATGTTACCATGGATTAGTTTCCTCACTTTATTTGCAGTGACTTACCTATATCAAATTGAAATGCATCCGTGCAACTCTGCTATGTCAGTCTAAGATACTTTCCTTGTTAATCATTGCATCCACAACTTTATGCTTGTTTGAATTAGCTGCTCAGCATTATAAGCATTTATCTTGTGGGGCAATGTTAAATCACTCAGCTCTATAATTTTCAGCATGCTGTGGCACGTTTACAAGAAACTACAGGAATCCTGGGACTGAGGTCAAGTGAGCAGATTCCTAGGAGCCTCATATCCCCCCAGCACTGCTTCCCAGCTGCTTTCCAGCAGCTCAGAAAGTGCGACACAAAAGCTCCATGATTTGAAGAGTCGTTGGCACAAGCTGGGCAGCAGATGCAAAATTTTCATCGTAGGATCTGGCCCCTTGGTTTTCATGGATCAGAATCTTCCATGCAGCATCATCACTGGTGCTGTCGCACCTTGCAGGGTGTGAGGGCTAATCCCAGTCCTCATTTTCTTGTTGGCCCCAAAGCTGCATGGGCTGTGCAAATCCCAGCTGAGCTGACCAGCAGTGTGATGGGCCAAGAAGGCAAAAGCTGGCCTGAGCTGCCCGTGCAGTGTGGGAGCCCAGGGGCGATGTCAGGTGTGAGACTGCGGCTGGACACAGGCTCCTGCAGATGGGCTGGAGGTGATGGGGAAGGGGGGGGTTCGTGCCCTGGGAGCTTCCCCTAGAACAAGTGCCATGAGAATGCATTCCCATATCCCAGGAAGGACAATGATTTGTGGGAGCGAGACCAGAAGAGGTCACCAAGTTGGTCAGAGGGATGGAGCACCTCTCCTAAGGCTAAGAGAACTGGGATTGTTCAAGATAGAAGAGGTTTCAGACCTAATTGTGGCTTTCCAGTACCTGAAGAGAACTTAGATAGATGGGTCAAGACTACTTACAAGGGCACGTAGCAACAGGAAAAGGAGAAACAGATTCAAACTGAAAGAGAGTGGGTTTAGATTAGATACCGAGTGGTGAGGCACTGGAACAGGTTGTCCGGAGCTGTGGATGCCCCGTCCCTGGGCGTGTTCAAGGCCAGGCTGGATGGAGCTCTGAGCAACAAGTAAAAGGGATCCCTGACATGGTACGGGGGCTGGGCCAATATGATCCCTAAAGGTTCCTCCTATCCCGAGCCATTCCATGATCCTGTAATTCTGCAACTCTATGACTCTATGATTCTATGATTCAGGGCAATTAACAGAATTAAAACAGCCATTTATTTAACTCAGCATGATGAAACCTGAACACAGCATAGGTTTATCGGGGGAAAGGAGATCACCCTCGCTACCGCGTCGGCCTCCTCCTGCACAGGCACTGTGCCGGCGCTCCCCATGGCGCTGTTTCCCCCCCAGGAATGCCGTGCGTAGGCTGAGACCTCCATGGACGCGCGGGCCACCTCCTCGGGGGGCAGCAGCAGCGGAGCAGAGTCGTGAGGGGCCGCGGCTCCCGCCCGCCCGCCAGAGGAGCGCTGCCGGAGCGCGCGGCGCTCCCTCCGCTTGGCCTCGCCGGCTGCCGTAGCGGGGCTGGCGGGGGCCGGGGCCGCCCGCCCGCGGGACTTCCGTGCTGCTGGCGCCGGGCCGCGCCGCTCGGGGCCCGCCATGGCGCAGCAGGGCCCCAG
Source organism: Catharus ustulatus (assembly GCF_009819885.2). Taxonomy (NCBI): domain Eukaryota; kingdom Metazoa; phylum Chordata; class Aves; order Passeriformes; family Turdidae; genus Catharus; species Catharus ustulatus. The sequence continues at coordinate 73,959,811 of NC_046222.1, read as the reverse complement.
CGTCACGCTGTCCCTCACGCTGCCCATCACCTGCCACATCTGCCTGGGCAAGGTAACGGCGCCGCTGCCGCCCGGCCCCCGCGGGCCGGGGGTGGGTGCGGGGAGCCGGGAGGTGGCGGCAGCTCGGGGGCCCCGCCGCGGCTCGACGCTCGCAGCCCCACCGGGGATGTGTCTTTTAAGGCTCTGCGACTTCTGCGAGGAAGGAAGTTGGGGTGTGGGCCGTTCTCGGCAGTGGCCGAGGCTTGCTGGCACCCCTGGGATGTTGGGAAGCGCGCGTTGTCCCGGCGGGAGCGTCCCGGAGCTGTTGAATGGGCCTGGGGGCCCCAGGTCGCTGAAACGCGTGTATGCAGCTCCCGAGGTGCAGGTGTTGAGGTTCGGGGCTTTTCTCCCGGTAGCAGTAGGATACCCTGTTGTGAAATGCTCGGGGAGCTTGTGTTTGAGCGTGGTGCTGTGTCGCGGAGGACAAGTGAAACAAAGAGGGGGTGTATTTAAAGTAGATTTAAAAAGTATTGAGCGAAACTGCAGCAGTCTGGAGAAAAAGTTTCCGTTTCCTCTCTCTGACCCTTTCTCAGTTCCTTTCTCTTCTCCCTCGGGAAGCAGAGGGCTCTTGCTAGTCTGTTCTTCTCTAAAAGCCTCAGAGCTAATTTCATGGCTGTCACTAATTGCTTCTCAAATTCTTTGCTTATTCTTTACTACTTTTTTTTGTTGGTTTTTTTTCCCCTCGCTTTCTTTTTTTTTAAGCAGAACAGTAATTACAAGGGGAGAAGCAGCCTTTTGTGTTCGTGCTCTGGAATTTATTGAATGGTTTGTTTCTACCTCACCTGGCCTTTACTTCCAGACCGTCTCTGTTGGAGTGGTAACAAAAGAGCAGGCACATTTGATGTGTGTAGTTGGTGCGTAGCACTGGTAGTGAAAGCAGTCAGATGTCTCCCTTTTCTCAAGTCTCATAATTCTGACAGTGTGTTACTTTTAGAACCATTTTTACTCATTTCGTGACTTCCTGGCTGGTGTCCTTTTACTTTTCTTTTTCTGTTTATCTGTCTTATGAAAATGGATGAGAACCCAAGTGTACTCTGTATGTAATACACCGTGGATACCCTCCACTCTGCAAAAAGTGGAGAGAGTGACAAGAGGAGGGTGAAATCAAACTGACAAAGCTATTTGCTATTTGAATCCGTTCCTAGTTACTTTCTGATCTAAGCACTTAACAGTTTGGTTATTCATATCTTGCTGTACAGCCACTGGGTTATTTCAAGCCAGTATTTCATACTTTAACTTTCCTGAGTTTATACTGGAAGAGGCTTCCACACTTTCTTTCTCTCTTGCACTGAGATAATACATTAACATTATAGAAGTGAATCTATTGGTGACACATGTAATAAAGATATTTGAATCTTTTCATTTCTAGACGTGTAAATCTGTTTAAATTTTGGCAAAGTTGACAGCTCTGTCTGTCCTTTCTTTTTAATACAAATCTTTGTCTCTAGCTTGGAACCTCATTGAAAAACTTCACCAGAAAACTCCATTTTCTCAGGATTAAAGTTGGAGGAAGGAATTTGTTTAGCCTGAATTAAGGAAAAAATCTTGTCAGTTTTTACTATGTTTTAGGGGGGAGTAGGGATTATCATGGAGGGTTGACATAATCTGATATTTCTGTGGTTTGTAGCATAGACTTCAAATCAGGTAGAAGACCCACCCTAAACTCAGAATGTATCTCCTGCTATCCCTGCAAAATTTGCAAAGGTCTGACTGTAAGCTACAAACTATTCACTGTGCATAAAATGGTAAGAGGATAAAAAAGGGGATATTGCAGAGAAATTCTTTCACTGAGTTGACCACTCATTGTTTTTAATGAAGCTGAAGTCTTGGGTAGCAGGCACGTGTTAGACCATTTTGTTAATGTGTACAGTGTCAAAAAGTACATTGGCAAGATGTGCAAATAACCATGTAAAATAAAAGTGAATCGCATAAATGTCATGTTTGTTACCTGAATGTTCTTGTGGTACAGTCTGGGCTGTCTTCTAACATACCTGTATTTTTTAATTACTCAGCAGATCAGAAGCCATCTGCTTCAGACTTTACTTGTGGGCTTTACTTGTCCCAAGATGTCTGAAAGTCTCTCTTGTTGGTTTTGGTGTCAACAGGTTGCTTGGGCTCGAGACACAGTTCTGTGTTGGTTGAACAAGTGCAGGATGTCTGGGGATTGGTTCTCTGTCTGATTTTCCATGTGCCTGCTTCTCCATTAGTGCTGCTTGAGGACCCGGGAGCACCTTCAACGTGAAGTAGATGTGTACTGGATTTTGATCTGCATAGTAGTGACATGTTGGAGGGGAAAAATTAGGAAATTGCTCAAAATCACTTAGCTGATGAAGCCTTCTGAAATAAACTGTAGTCTTTCTAGACATTATGCTCAATGAATGAACTGGAACTGTCCTGTAATTCAAGTAAAATGCTTTTTTAGTAATAGATATGTCCTGATCCCCCACCCCCTGGGGCTTGTCACAGTTGGTGGAAGGGCAGTGGCACCACCAGCCATTGTGTGGCATTTCAATAGCAGTTTTTGCTGTTCTGGTGCGCGTTGCTGTGTGTGGATCCTGAGCCAACTAAAGTATAAAACCTCAGCCCTGAAATGAAACTTGTAAAGGTGTGTAAATCAGAAGCACTGTACCCTGGAGAGTAATAAATGTGACTTACTATTTTGCTAGAGATATGGAGTAATCATTCATGTGGAAGAAGTGTGCTTCTATGTCAGGGTTGGGGTAACTGAGGGTCTCTTGCTCCCTGGGGGGAAAACCTGCACTCATGAGACGTCTTTTCCTGTTTGGATTATTTTATGTTATTCTGCTCTGTATCTTATCATCACCATCCATATAACTATTCTCAGGCTGCTTTAAAGTAAGAAAGAAGTATGGCTAGAAAATTATTTTTCCCCCTCCTAGCTGCAGGTGCAAACTCTTTCTCTTGTAAAAGAAAGCAATAAGTAACGAGATTTTTCAAATTAGAAATAATAGAGATTGTAATATTTAAATGTTTCCAAAGCATTGGTGTGCTAATACTTGCAATAATCACAAAAAACCTCCTTAATTAGAAGTGAAAGTTCACTCTCTCTCTGTTCATACCTTCAGTAACTTGAGTTTCTGTCTATGTATAGATAATTCCTTTGACTCCCAGGACTGTCATATTGGAGGTCTTAAAAATAACGTGAATCCTGTAAGATAACAGAGGTGTAGAGAGTAAATTGGAGAAGAAAGTGACAGATCTGGGCCTTAATTCATATCCATGAATATTTCAGTGGTTAAACACTTGGGTTTTAGCTTGTGCAATGCCAATTGTATGGGTGCGATTGCTACAGGACACATCTGATCTGTTGGCCCAAGTGGTTACTGACTGTCCTTTCCAGGTGCTTGCTTCTCACTGCCAGTATTTCATTTTTCCTTTTTAGTCTGCCTACTTTACTAACAGAATGAAAGAGGAATATCTTGAAGATGATGAGGAACTTCATTTAAAGATGAAGATTCTATTGAACTTGGGTTTTAAGTGCAGTACAGCAGACTTTAAAGTCATATATATTCTTTCACTTCTATGTCTACAAATACATTTCTTGGGAAAAGGAGTGGAGGAAAAACAAATAATTATTTGAAGATACCTAACACAAATACTAATGTTAACAAGTAAGATATTCAAGAGTGTGTATTACAATAAGCTGTAGCAAGCTGCAATAAAGCATAAAGTCTTTTTCTTTTTCATCATATTTGGTCCCTCTATGCACATTTACTTTCAAATAGGGTTTATAGTTAAATGACAAGGGAGAATAGTGCATTGTCATTAATATTTTCTAAAAGTTTGTTTACCCTGCTGTTTTGGAAGGGGAGGAAAAGCTTGAAAGAATCTGTGTCTGATTGGAATATTTAATCCTTCAGTTAGCTGCCCCATTCTTGGGTAATGACTTATTTAGTAGCAATGCATATCTAGCAGGAGACTTGAATTAGTGATTGCTGGTTCACATTTCAGCTCTGTGGTTTTGGCCCTGATCCTTTTAAAAGCTGATTTCCATGAAGCTGATTATCCACAGGCTAAAGTTAATCTGTAACACTTTATGTTCCAATGATACCTCTTCCACAGTGAAGTGTTGGATTGTGCCTGTGTCTGTGCCTCACCTTTGAAAATGCACCTGCTTGGGTTGTGTTCTACCTTGGGAGGTGAATGCACTTGGCTGGAGTGGCTGGCTGTAGTTCTTGGAGGTTGCGGGGTAAAGAGAAGTTGCTGCTGCACCTAATAACTGGTTATTAACGAGCTCTTGGAAACAAGGACCTTAGTTCTGCAGAAATTGGTGCTGTCAATAAGAGGGAAATTTGGTGTTTTGGGTCAGGAGGCTGCTCCTAGCTAGCTCTGCAAAACAACAGTGTCACTTTCCTGCAAGGCCAGACTTGCAATGAGAGATGGAGTTGTGTATTTTTGTATTTTATTATTTGAAGAAGTTTTAAGGTATTCATAGAGTCTATTTGGTTTTTTTTTTATTTCCTCTTTAATTATAAAAGGTCCGTCATCCAGTTATCTGTGTGAACAACCATGTTTTCTGTTCAGTTTGTATTGAAGTGTGGCTGAAGAACAATAATCAGTGCCCAGCTTGCAGGATTCCCATCACACCTGAAAATCCCTGCAAGGAGATTATAGGTAAGGACAAGTTTAGGCTTTGAAATAACTTTCTGGTATTTTCTGCTGGAGGAGATTGCTTTGAGTCCAGAGATGTCTGGATACCTTTTCCTCTGTGTTTTTAACCTGCAGCTAAGGAAGAATTACAGTAATTTCACGAATACAAGCCGCACCGTTTTGACCAAGATTTTGCTCCCACACTGGAAATGCGGCTTATACTCAGGAGCGGCCAATATGTGAATAATTTTCTGACATTTTCAACCCCGGGAGTGCAAACCCAGTCAGTGCAAACTGCAAAGTCGAGCTCCTGCCAGTAAAACCCTGCATTTATGCAGCTGTTACAAATTGATACTCTGTTGCACGGCGGGTGGAGCTGCTCCATGCAGGCAGCACAGGGGGTGGGGAAGGCGGGGCAGCTCTCTCCTGCTGGCCCCGCGGCTCAGGGGGAGGCAGGGGCTCTTTACTGCTGGCCCCGCGGCTCAGGGGGAGGCAGGGGCTCTCTCCTGCTGGCCCCGCGGCTCGGGGGGCTCCTGTCCCCGCATGCCGCCGCCGCAGGAGCAGGGTGGCTCCATCCCCACCTCCCACCACCGCCACGGGTGCCGGCAGGCTCTGTGCCCCCCCTGCCACCGAGCAGCAGCGCCGGGCCGGGGCGAGCGAGCCCAGCGGTGGCGGCGGCCAGCCCTGAGCGGCCCCGCTGAGCGGTAGCACCGAGCTGGGCCACCCAACCCTGTCAGCAGCCTCGAGCCCTCATGGCCCGAGCCGAGCCAGTAAACCCCGCTCTGCCGTGATTCTGTTACTATTTGGCAACTTTGTTGCACGTGGGTCCTCACTGCGAACGTACGGCTTATTTATGGACAAAGAACGAAATGTTTGCCAACACCCAGAGATGCAACTTATAGTCGATGCGGCTTATAGTCATTGCGGCTTGTATTCGTGAAATTACTGTAACTAAATCTTGAACCTTGTAGCTATTAGGGATGTTACTGAAAAGTTCCAAAGACATTGTGTATATTAATGGCTAGATCATCCAAACAACACAATAAATACCTAATGACTCTAATGATGATTTTTAAATTTAAGTTGGATAGTGCCTTTAACTGGAAAAAATGCATTAAAAGTGCCTTCTCACCTATGCATTACAACGTGTTCACCTAAGAGACCAGCATTTAGGTGGGCAATAGTGTACTTCAATCCAGAATCTTGAATGAGCATGTGGTGTTTTTTACTTGTTTATTTGTTTGGTTTTGTTCATCACTTCCTCTTTTTTTTTATTTTTAAGAAAATTACTCTTAGCACAGAAAGAAATGAGACAAAGCTGCAGCAATTGCATGAGGATCTTAACTTCCCCAGAGCTAGGAAATACTACAGTCTTTATTTGACATAAAATAACAGCTCTACTATTTCATACTAAGAGAAAAATTTATTTGAATAATTTTATTTTAAAAGCTTACAGTAATTTTACTAATTAAATGTATGCTTGATACTCTGTCCCTTCCCTTCAGCTCTGTTTTATTAGTATGGTCTTAAATAACATAGGATTTTGTTAAGGAAAAAAAAAAGTTGAAAATGTTAAAGTTTTCTTCCTGCTATGAATCAAGATTTTGACTTCTAAACATCACTAGTAGCTACTCAAGTTGAACCTGTTTTGAAAGTGAAAGGACTTTAAATCTTCCATGGTAGCCAATTGTTCCAATATTAACTGCATTTGCAGTTGATAATATGAGAAGTGGTATAAGGTGGATTACTAGTATTGAATTGACTGAAAAGGAAACAATATCAATGCTTCTTTCATCCTATTGTTGCTTTAGGGGGAACAAGTGAAAGCGATCCTATATTTAGTCCAGCAGTCAGAAAACATCTACGTAAAACAAGGCTTGAATTGCTCCACAAAGAATATGAGGTAAGGACTGGGGGAGTGTTGTGACTTTCCAGATGAACTACAGCTGTTAAATTACCACATACAAATAGTCCTTTTGCTTTGAGTCCTGCTGTTTTTAATTTGAGTAAAGGTATATACTGCATCTATGTGAAACTCAGTTGCATTAAAATGCCGCCTTTGACTAAGGTTACAAGAAAGCATTTACTGGTGCCTGAAGTGGTCCCATGAAGTCACAGTAATAGTCTTTCTGGACAACAGGTAGCCAAGTGCACCCAATTCTTTAGTTTTGTGGGAATTCCACCCCCAGGTGGTATGGGAGCATTTTCTCTATGCATGTTTGGTTTTGTCTTCAATACAAACACAAGCATTTTCTGAAATAATTCCGTGTTGCTCAGAGAGACTAAATTCCTTCTTAAAGAATATTGCCCACTGTAACCTTCTGGTGTAGGTTAATTTTTATCTTTTTGTTTTGTTGTTTTCTGAAAGTGAGTAAATGCTTGAAAGTAGAGCTGAATGCTCCAATCTCCTGCTGGGAAAATACTCTCTTGGGAAGAAGATGAAAAGCTGTTAATAAGGAATGTGCTCAGTTCATTTTCTCAGCTGTTGTTTCCTAAGTAGCAGCAGTGTGAAGACATCACATTTTTGAAGGAAACCTGTCGTGGGGAGGAGAAGGGGGGAGAGGAAATCTCCCTATATCCTTAACACTGGGGAAGTAAGAGCTATCTTTTATGGCAAACTTTTCCTTAGCTCAGATTCTTTTAGTCTCTCTGAGACAAGGACTCAGGAAAAAGATGCTTCCTCCTTTCTGTTGAATCAACTTGAAATTCATATAGCCAGTCATAGGATAACATAAATTTATTTTAAAAAACAATTTTAAATGGTTTTTTCCATGCTGGGGGCAGGGGTGGGCATGATTACTTGTGAAAATATGGCTTGGATTTATGTAAATGCTGTATATGGCCTCCTTTAGTAGTGTGACCATGAACAACTCATAAACTTGAGTTGCTAAACAGTGTAGAAGTCATGTTTTCAGGATAAATTATTTCTTTTATCCCTTTAACAACAGGCTTTGGAAGGTTTTTGCTTCCCTGTAAATTCAGACTGATACGGCTTAGAGCTTTGTTCTTTGCATTTTGAGAGTCTTCCCTAAGATGTTGCTGCTTTGGTGTAGCTGGAGCAGCCTTTTCCAGGCAGTGTTCTGTCCATTTTCAATTTGGAGACTTTCAACATCCTAACGTGTGGCATTTCAGAATGATGTGAGAGAAACACTCTTAAATAACAGCAAATGAGTCAGCAGAGGACGACCTTAAGAACACTCTTGATGCAGGAAATCCTCCCACAGAGTGCCCTAATAATAGATTCATGTTGCTGAATGCTTTGAAGCTTTTGGTCTGCCCGACAGTTTGTTCAGGGTCCTTTATGTAGTCAAGGGATTCCCTGCACTAAAACCTTCAGTAGGCTTGAGTGTGCAGGTTGATTAAAATCCTGCCTAAAGCAGAGTATAAGCATACTTAGATATGTGTGTAAGTGAAGGCATGCATCTGGGCTTGCCAGAACCCATGTTTCTAAAGTGCTATGGGAACTTACTAGTATTATTTAATTAATCTCACAAATTATTTTAAATCCTCTGAATTTCTGACACCTTTAGGATGAAATAGAATCCCTGCAAAATGAAGTAGAAGATCTGAGAGGCAAAAACCTCAGTTTACAGATACAGCTGAAATCTCTTCTGGATCCTGCGGCATCAGCTTTGTCTTGCCAAAATGAGGAAACTAGCCAGTCAGCAAATGAAGCAAGTACCAGTGGCCCAGAAATCCCAGAGGAATGGAGCAAAAAGCTGAAAACTGCCAATGATATGTGTGAAAAACTGATGGATGATGTGGAAAAGCTAAGGGAGGTAATGAATGTAACAAACACATTTCTTCAGCTATTTTGTAGTGTAACTGTATTGTGTTAGTGAAATGGGAGTAAGAGCTACCATGACCTTCGGGTACTTCATAGATCTAGAAGAAGGAGGAAAAAAAATTGAATTCCAGTGACTGTTGGTGTATCATAGTATTTCCATATAGCCCTTGCAAGTGTCAGATGTTTATTGCTTGTTCTAGAGAGTCCTGTATGTGACTCTTCTTCAACTCCTCTGTCACTCTGTGACTGGGTAATTGGATTATAGTAGCACTTGTCGACAGTATTGATGACCAGATTTTTTAGGCTTGCAATAATCTATATAATATATCTGTTTTGTAACATTCAGTGGGCAAACACAGTATAGTTGGCTGAGGCAGATTTTGCACTATTGCCCTCCCTGCTAGCCGATATTTTTGGTGCAATTTGCTGAGACAGAGTAACTTGACCCTTTGACTGAAAATAGACAAGCTTCAGCATTTTATGACCAGAATATCCTTTACTGGAAACCTGCTGCCTTTTTATACATCTTGATGTAATATAGAAGTAAATCTGATACTGCAGAAGCAAGGATGAAAGAGATAGGCATGTGAAAATACATCTAAATAAAAGTATCTTGCAAAATATACCTGCAGGCACAAGTAAGATCACCATAAACATTGAAGAAGAGTGAAATTTCAGATTAATTTGAAGTCAAGATGGAAAAAATTGAACTTGTATTTATTCAAAATTCTGCCTTGATTTCTTCTATTAACAATACTGGATTACTTCTTGCAAAACTGAATTGTGGTGCGTTTAGGACTTGTTTTTAAAAGTTTTTAATATTAATAGTGTTCACACTTTTTCTGTGCTGTAGACTTGGAGGCATACATTGTACTGTTCTACCATTTTGTTAATGGGACACTTCTAGGACCCCAGAAGCTTCCAATTCACTTGAAGATGGCAAAAGAGGATTCACAGCAAGAAGTTCTTGTCTGCCTATATTTTTATTGGGGTTTTTTTGGTTAAGTTAAACTGTCTCTTCTTCTTTTTTTTTCTTTTTATTTTTTAATAAGTTTTTTAACTTTTTCCCTAGGCAAGTAAAAAGAACACTGTAACAGGAACTGAAGAAAGGGTTTGCTTGAGTATTTTTTCAGTATAGCATTAGCCTTAGCAAGGAAAGAGGTTTAAACATATAAAGAAGAGTAAGGAAAAAATAGAGGCTTAGATATGTTTTAGAGAGGAATTCTTAACCTGTTGTTTTTAAGGAAGAATTCTTAAACTGTTGTCATAGAATCATTTAGGTTAGAAAAGACCTTGAAGATCATGGAGTCCAACACTTTTTTCCGCATTTGTTCCCTGCTCAAGAGTGCTCAATTCTGTAAGTACCTAAAGTCAGTTGGCTCTAGTAGACCTTGTTTCACTTGTCAGCATGCACTGCCCATCCCCATTCTGAACAGCAAGACTTCTTTCCCACACACACTATCTGTAAGCAGAAAACTTTTCATCCCTGAACGTACCTGACCCAGGAGTTTCAACCAGAGAGCACTTCCCAGTTAGACAAGATCCCTCAGTAAATGTGGTTGTCACCACTTTCTTTTTCAAAACTTGGCTGAATCAGGGACTAGCAATCACCTTTATCATTTAATATTCTAGAGCAGACAAATACAGGACTGCCCAAAATAGGCATTGTTTTTGAGTGTGTCATAAAACTATGGGAGTGGTGAACCAAACTCCATAGGAGAAAGCCTAAACTAAGTACACTCATTAAAAATGCATTTACATGAAGTCATTAATGTAGACATTGTGCTGCAAGTGGGGATCCCTTGCAGACTCGGAGGGTAGAGCACTCTCAGGAAGGACACCAGAGGGGTTCAGTCCTGCCTTAACATGTGCTGCATGAATGAGTGCCTTGCCTATCAGTGCTACACAAGTAATGAATTTTTTTACTTGATTATGTAGCTGAGGGAACTGTGTTTTTGGAAACAGAGAAAGGGTTTGGCCATGTTGTCAAATGGTTTGATGATGCTTTGGAACTTAGGGCTCCTGAATTCTCATTCATTGCTTTCAGGATAGTTTTTTGTGCTTTTATTTTTTAAATGCTGAGTAGTTGACACTCAGCCCTGGGCTCACCCTTCCCTTCTTTGCCACAAGTCTCTACTTACCCTTTCTGTCCCTACAAATATTGTGGTGTTGTGAATGGGGGGTATTAGTTCATATTTTTCTACTCCATTTCTCCTCCCCCTCACCTGGAAAGGTTACTAGGGATATTTGTATGAGCATTTAAAGTTCTCTGCCTCTTCTTGCACTGTTGGATGTTTCTGAAAAAGTACATTTCACTCCTGAGCCCAGCTGCATAGCTCTTTCTTCACATCTAGCTCTAGATCATACTTTTATTATGCAGTGGAAGCATTATCTAATTGAGGCTATGAATTACGAGTCCTGAACTGGTGGTGCTGTTTTTAGCATAGGGAGATTGAGCAGAGTCTAGGAAGCGCAAAGAGTGTATTCTGCTTGTTAGGATAGTGGCATTCATTGTTCTGAAACACAGTGGCAGGAAAACTTCTCTTTATATGAAGTGTCTTGTTAACAAGGATGTCTGCTGAACTGAGAAGAAGGAATTGACCTCAATTCAAGGAGTAAGAAGGATTGTGAATCAGAAATCGTAATCATAATGTCCTGGAAGAAAGTGAAGAAAGACTGCAAATAGCTCATCATAATGGATTTACATCCACATGATAACTATGCTTTAAAAACAAGCCAAAAACCCACAAAGTATTCTTGCTCTAATTTGGAATGGGGGAAGCTGTTCAACATTAGTTTTGCTGATACCTGCACATTGTAATGTTAATGTACTTAACGTATTTAGTCATGTGAAAAAAAAAACATGGAATTGCCATTAGTACATCTCCTTAATGACTTTCTGTGCTAACTAACATAGCTGTGTTTATTTCCCTAGATAGGACACTTGCAATGTATTTTGGGAATATAAATAAAAAATGTCTGTTCGCTATTCAGTTTTGCAAACCATTTCCCATGGTGATTTTTAAGTGGTGTCCCTGTCTGAAGGCTGTTTCCTGCCTGCACATTTCTAGTTCTGTCTCTTTAAAAAGGAGAAACAGCTTGTCCTATAAATATTAGAAGTCATTTCTGTTTCACTGTATACTTATTTTTTTCCTTTTCTTTTCCTTAGGCAAATAAGAAACTGAGCGTGGAAAACAATAGCCTTTTAAGAGAGAATTTGCGACTAAAAGCTGAAGTTGATAGTAGATCACCCCAAAAGTATGTGAATATTTTAAAAGCTACTATCTTTTATTTATAGACTGTTTAACTGTTGTAGGCCTGTTTAACCTAAAACTGTGGTGGTGTACATGGTGTTGCATATGTGTCTCCAGGTAGACTTCAGAATTTTTGTCCTCCTGGACTTAGGTGTAAAATGAAACTTACAAAATAGTGAGTGAGAAATGCAACTTAGAGAGTTGCAGCAAGTCCGCAGTGGAGGAATGTGACTTGACTACAAGTGCTGTTCTTTTGTTATGTGGCCAGTATTGAAGTACTGGATTCATTGGTTGAATTCTACAGTTAAGTTGTTACGGGGAAATTTCTAAATCTGCTATATGGTTCAAAGTAGAAAGTCTCTTACTAAGTGCAGATGTTCTGGTTGCTTGTGTTTGCGTTTGTTTTGTTCTTCCTTTTGCTGCCTTCAAGGTTTATTTTGTGGGCTGGGCTTCTTGTTCAAGGAAGGTTCCTGATAGCTCTGTGTCTGGGCAATATATGTAGAATTTGAGCTTCTGCTGCATGAGAAGATCATTCTCAGAACTGACACCTGTGTTTAATGCTCTAACACCAGTGACAATACCCTCAAAAAGCAAGAACTTCACCATATTCATTAGAGCTATATCGTAAGGTACCTCTTCTTGGAACTACTTTGTGAAGCAATATAGTGATATTTTTGAAGTTCTTTTCCTTTATTTCATTGGTTTTCTACCTTTCTTCTGTCACTTGTTTAGGTATCAAAAAGCTAATAGCCATATTGGCCAAAGGTTTATACAGAGTTTTTGAGGAAGGGGGTTGGAAGGCATCTGTGTAATGTGAGAAGAAAGCTCTCTGGATTTTGTTCTGGCAACACACCTGCTGGAAGATAAAATTAATCCTTGTAGAAGAGCTTACTTGCCTGACTGATTGTCATTAGAGACAACAGGAAAGAAGACGAATGATCCTTATGCTGTGGGTACATGAAAGCACATTCTACCCTGAAGACCCCTATAAGATAGAGCCCTGTTTAAGGCCTTGGCAATGGCTTTTAGGGCATAAGACTCAAGAGTGAGTTGGCAAGGATGGCAAATTTAAAAAGTAAATAGATACAACTAAATAAATCTAGAAAAGAGGAGCTAGAAGAGACCAGATAGTCTAAAATGAATTTTATTTTTCTGATGTCAGGTCAACTCCCCAGTGGAGACAATTTCCCTTTCTTCTAGCTTGTGCATGCTTTACCGTGGTTGCCTAAAACAATAGCCTGTCACTTTCTGCTTTAGAAGCCCAGATATAGCCAAATGTTATTACAAATTGAACAGTGTCAGGGTCTGTCTTACGATCCAGATGCCCAATAGATTGGCCTGTCTGTGTCTCTGCTATTATTTTTTATTATTATTTTTTTAGTCTCCTGAACAAATATCACGTCCTTCCTGCCTATTGGGAATTATCTTTGGCCCTAACTAACTCTAGAGCTGTGCATGGGATTTAGGACATGAGTTGTATCAGGCTTAAACTGGGCTAGGAACAGTTCAAACACTTTCAGGAGTTTGTATTTCTGTACCCTGATTCTGCTGTATTGAGTCTTGCCTTTGCTTTGAGCTCAGTGGTGTGCTACAAGAATTTAAGTACCTTCAAGGAAACCTTGTCCTGAAAGAAACCGTTCAGCACATTAAATTTAACGATTTTGCTCCGTCCAGCCTATACCCATTCATTCCTCATCATATCTTAAAGATTGAATTTGTCCAGGTCCTCTAGATACTTATGACTTGAATGAAAAAGTAAACGTGTGTTTATTTGGTTTTGCTCTGCACTCAAGAAGTGTCTATGGTTTTCTGAAGTCATAATGCATAGAACTGTTGATAGACTACAAGTGAAGTCTTGGTAGCACTAACTAGAGCAGAAAAACTGTCTTCTGTCTTCTACAGCATCTTATATCAATACCTTTTTGTTGTTTTCTTTTACCTGACACTTCTAGCACAATGGCCAGTACCAGTTCTGCCAAATTGCTGTTTAAAAAGTTACCTTCCTCTACCTCATTTTGCATTCCTGCTTTTAATGTCCCCTTTTAAAGAGTAGGAATTAATCCATTTATTCAGGCTTTCTTCAGATCGATGTTTTGGTGTATATCAAACTCCATTCTTTCAAATTCCAGGTGCATCCTTCAGATGCTGAGAAGTCTCTCCTATCTTAATTGTTGTTAGCAGAATTTTTGAATTAACTTTCATCCTTGTGGTCATTAGACTGGTCAATATCCAGACCAAACCAAACATCAAGACATTTTTTTTAATATTCTTTCAGCTCTGATGCTAAATTTTGATAATATTTAAGGGGTCTTTCAGCTAGGCTTCAGACATTGAAGAGGGTTTGCAGTAAATGTTTTTTTTTTAACTTGCCTATAAAATCAGAATTGAAGGCATAAACATCAGAGCCCAACAATGTCACTAGAACTAAGTTCCTGTGCAAGTACATGGATTTGCCAGTATAGATGATCCTGTGTGCTTTATTCAGATGTTTTCAGAAGGTAATTTTTGGAAAAGCTTCTGAGTAAGTCTCTAATGTAATTTAAAATAGCTACTGAATTAGATTTTTGTAATTTAGTGTCACCACTGTTGTTTCATTTTTCATATATTCCTTAGCTTCAGGTTCTCAGGTATGGGTTCATGCTTACACAAATAACTAAAGTAACTAAATAAAACCAGTATCAAAGTATTTTGTAAAGGTTTTGTCAGTATTCAGTCCCTGTATCCCAAGTGTAGTTCATTTTGTGCCTGATGACATTGGAGCTAAATAGCACAACATAAATTGTTTTAGTGAACATTGCTTTACAGAAGAGAGAACACTAATGGCAGGTGAATGATCCCTTTGTAACACAGACTTTACCTCTTACATCACAGGGGAAAGTGTAATTAGCCTCCTTCAGTGGTCAATAAAAAACTTTCCTTTTATCATAGACTTAGATTGTTTTTTCTTTGTTCTTATCCATTAGAACATGCTGGAAAATATCATGTATATCAATAAAATTGATAGTTCAGCCATGTCAGGAATTTTTATACATTTTTTAAACTGATGATGCTGATTTATTGATTAGCTTTTTATTTTTTTCCTCAAAACATTTTTGAGATTAGACCTTCACCAGAATACCATATCATCATATAGTTGGGACACAGGTCTGAAAGGCAAATGAGGGTAAGTTTCTTGCTCTGATTTCTTACTGAAGACCTGCATTAGTCTTCCATTTCTCAGGCAAATTAGACTGATTCATGGTTGTTGTTTGTTCTTTCCTTACCTTTTCTCATGATGAATTTTCAGTGACTTTCACTTTCTTGATACAGAACAAAAAACCTTAAGTTTTGCAGGATAATAAAGCCCGATTACTTCCAGCTCTACTTGAAATAGAAAACTGTTATGTCTATTGGCAGGGCACAGTGGATCTAAAAGCGTTTTTGGCAGAGAGATGTTTGCTTTTTACCTGAAGGAAAATAACTAGCAAGTCCATCTACTCCAGGGTATAGTGTATTTTATGAATGGTTAGATTCAAATTGGTTTGAACCAGACTTCTAGGCTTCCTAGGAGTCTTTTACCTAAATATTTAATTGCTTCTGCCAGTTAAAATCCCAGTCTGAAAAATTATCTGTAACATGCATAAAATTGTTGCATTATCTCTTTTCTCTGGTTTTGTGAGTTGTTTTATTGTTGCAGTTTAGGGAGGAAGGAGCAATTCTTCTTCATTTGTACTGTTTATCTTGTCTAGATTTGTGACTTCAGGTACACTGTAATCTGAACCTGTTGACTTTCTACGTCATTCTTTACAACATTCAATTTTTACCTAACTCAAATATTTCTGCACGTATCAGACTATTAAATTCAATCTGCATTTCATCAGACCTGCAAATAGGCTTCTAAAAACCTGTGTCCAGGATGCAGAGGATAAGAACATTTGCAGTCTTCCCTGCCAGAGAACTGGGCTACAGTCTCACCTCTCTGCAAGTTTGCTGGTCCAGAGGAGTGACCATTTTCAAAGACTACCTGCAGTGTGACCCTAAAAGTAAAGCAGAGAAAAGTAGCGTATAATAGCCTTCAAATGAACTCTGAGTTCTTGAGTCATAGCATTAAATCCTGAGAAAGTGCCCACTTCAGGCATGAAGATCTAAACCTTAGGCAGGTGGGTAAGGACATTCAGACCACACTTGTTTTGTGGGTTTTCCAGTAGGGTGGGTTTTTTGGTTTTGGTTTTGGTTTTTCTTTTTGTTTGTTTGTTTGTTTGTTTGTTTGTTTTTCAGTAGTTGTGAAGTAATTCTTTCTGGCTTTTGCTGTTTGCTGACCTTGGTGGTAATCTGCCTTTCTTACATGGAAAACTAGTGATGATTCACTGATAGATGTATAGATATTAAAATGCTTGGAGAGGCTTTGCATATTTGTCTAAATTCAGCCAATTCTCTACATGAAAATGGAAGCTCACTTCAAAGAATGTACCTGACATGTCTGTTCCCAGTGGACAGTATGCCTTGACTTTTTTGCAGGTTTTGGAGATTTTTGATTGCTAGGAATAGGCCCTCATCTGGCAGTAACTTTTTTTTAGCTCTGATGTCTATGGAAATATGACACACTTTTAAGACAGTTGTATAAAACCTGGAATGTTGCCAAGATGTTTCACCAAAAAACTGTAGAAATCAGTAGGTCTTTCAACTGGCATGTTCTTGAATTTCTTGCCTTCCTGTCTAACTGCAGAACCCAAGGGAAAACATGTATCTAAATGATGGGACTGGCTTTGGTTGTACAATATGGCATTGCCCTTATCTCAAACCTTGTCATTTTCCACTTTTCACCCTTTGTTTCCTTTGGAGGATGGATCATGCTCATGCATCCTGAACTGCAGGATGGTCCTCACCCTGGGCCATCAGGTGATTAGAATTGGACAGTCAATTTCCAAAGCACCCTTGCAGCCCCAGTCTTCAGGAAGTTATACAAGAAAACCCTCTGTTGCAGTTGCTTGCTATCCAGAAAGAGAAGAGTTTGTATCAGGTTGTATGGTTTTAAACTGACTCAAGAGCTCAACCAGACAGACGTGCTGTAGTTAGTGGTCACTGATGTGTAAAATAGAACCCCATAGCTGAATTTGCAGAACTGATAGGCAAGGAGAGAAGGAAGAAACAACTGCAAGATTGTTCAACTTCCCAAACAGTTTCTAAATGGGCTTCTTCAGAAGCTGTCATGGTTTAACCGCAGCAACTTAGCCCTACACAGCCTCTCAGTGTTCACTTTAGGAGTGATAATTTGCTGTTCTGGCCTTGCAGTTTTCTATACGAAGGATGTACTTGCAATGCAGTGAGAAAAGTCGTAGTTTCAGTGGTACAACTAAAGAACAAGACCCTAACACTCAAAAATCTGTCCATGTCTGATGATATAGTTTTCCTTTTGATAAATGTGTACTCTTTACCACATGTATACTGAATACCTTAACTTCTACTGCAGAATTCATCACCTTGTTACCAAGTGTGAAATAATTCAAATACTTCAGAAAATATAATTTGTCTAGATTGTCAGGTGAAACTTAAATTTATTTTCATGTAACTGTATTGCATTCTGTTGTTACTATCATAAGAACATAAATTTTTGGCTGTAGCACGGCTCACTCTACACCCGAAGGGAGAAAAAGAAAAAAAAATATCTTATGTGTTGTTTGGTTTAGGGAGATGGGGAGGGTTCTGGTTTCTTTAACCAAAATATGAATGTTTTCAAACTCTCTTCTGATTTGCTAGATCAGTCACTAAAACACCTATATCTGGAGTAATTGACTGTCTTGAAAATCTGTGTCCTTGAGAATTTGCGAAATAAATGTATGCAAGTCTTAAAGCAGGAACAGAAAACAAACTACCGTTCTAATGCCTAACTGCAGAAGTAACTTTGTAGGCAGCTTGTCATATAGTTACATTACTGAAAAACAAAATTTCCAAGCACATCCCTCTGCAACAATTAACATATTAGTGATGCTATTTGCCTTTGAACAACATACTGTATTTTTTTAACCTGAGGACACTTGTTATAAAAGTTACACTTGAGAATACAGTGCTTCCTCATAAGCAAATCTCAGGCTGTCACTAATGCTATTTGCATTAAATAAACATATTACACCATTCTTCCATTAAAAAGGAATTACCAGGTATGCATATAAATGTAAACATGTTTTAATTTTTATGTCAGCATGTCTGTTACAGGAGACTCCAGAAAATCTTGCTTGTTTTACAGAAGCATTTTTCCCTTTCTCTTACTTGGCTATTCAGCTAAATTTTATTTTTGCATCATCTTTCTGTCTTTTAAGGAGTGTAGGGTTTGCTCCTGTAAGACTGTGTGAATAAGTCTGTAAGAGAAAGGCAAAATAAATACTTGTGGATCACCTTAGGAAGTGGGAAAGGTCTTACTTGGGCCCTGCTGTGCTACAGTGACTCCTTCTGTATCTTAAACTATAATCTGTGTTTCATTAACTGAAGAAAGAAAGAAGACAAAATGTGTTGTATAGAAGAATGCTTATTTCATGTAACCCCCTTCCCCTGTGACTCTGCTTTTACGTAGTTTCATAGGGGAGACAGAAAGTCTTCTGTGCCTTTTTTCCTATTTCCCTCTTGTGTACAGCTAGAAATGGACCAACTGCTATAAGTAGTTGGGAAAACTTGTTTTCCAGAAAGTAAGTAAATGAAAGATGGTCTGTCTTCTTTTTTTATGAAGGTGAAGATAATTGGGTAGAGATACTGTGGAAGTGAAGGAGTCCTTGCTTCCACTGAGTTGCAGTCCAGCTATCTTCTTTTGGGGAAAAAAGAAACCTTACTAAATTTAAACTTCTACATTGCCATTTCTTGTCTACAAGGAAGTGAGTGGCATGCACCAAAACTGTGTGAAGCTTAGGCTGATCTGATTTTAAAAGTGGTCTGCTAGCTGTGACAGAAGTGACTTAGACTGTTGTGTCATAACCATCACTGAACCATCTACACCAAAGTCTTCAGAGTTCTTTAAATATGCAGAACTGTTTGAACAGTGAAATACATCAGTAGATCTGGTCACTCCTGCCCAATTTTTGGGGGCTTATGATAGCCCCTATTGCTTTCCCCAGCTGTCCAGTTAATTGTATTGCAGTTGTCAGCATTCAGCAGCTTCCTGCTGCTTCAGGCTCGCAACTTGAAGAAGCAGAGTGTGGTTTGATTGTTTGCTGGAAATGCATGCATGGATCCATGGCTATTTTGCCAGCATAGTTGCAGGCCACAGATATACCGTCTTCAGATTTCACTGATCCAACGGTTGCAGTGGGAGCATTTTGTGAAGAGGTGAGCTGATGGAATGGGGAAAATGGAAAGTAAATTCTGTGTGACTTTGAGGGAGGGACAGGCAAGCAAAGAAAAACTTAGAAATTTCAGGCAGTGTTTGTGCTTGAAAGAGTGATTGTAAACCTGTGCTGTAACATGAAGCTACAAGATGGAAAATAGAAAATCACTGTAAGCCCACATACAGAATTGTCCTTTCTTTGTGATGTAAAACCTTATTTGTCAGAGTTGTATCGTGACTGCAGATCCTTCCCTCCTTTCTAATAATATCAGAACTTTAATTGTTTTTTCTTTCCATAAATTGAAAGCCTTGGATGGAGAAGTGAATTCCCTGGTGCGCGCCTGTCACTGACAGGATAGAATTAGTCAGGGCATATAACTGAAACCTTCACCTGCCCTCTGGGGAAGGTCAGTCTTGAAAGCTGGTGGAGTATGAGGGGAACTGGTGGAGGATGAGGGGAAGGCTTATAGGGTTTCCAGGATGAGCACATTCTCAACTGTTCAAGCTGGAAACCTCACATGCACACAACTTTCACAAACCACAAGCAGCAGGTTTTTGTATTGGAGTTGAGAAAGAAATCAGAATTTTCTTGTTGTAAAGCTCAGAAAAACAAGTAACTCAGAGTAAGTGAATATACCATCCACAGGATGGGCAAGGAAAAGCTGAAATATAATTGAAATGGTCTGTATAAGTATTTAAGCCACCTCAAAGGACTAATGCAATTTCGGCATTTCATATCAGCATTTTGTTTTTGACAAGGTGACATTGCGAAAGAAATGTATTGTAAAACACTGCTGTACTGAAGGAAAATGATTGAATGTAAATATTTCAAGATGTGGACCACTGTTCAAATGTTATCATAAATCTTTGCCATTGTTTTAGGGGATAATTCTTCATGCATATTTGAGTTGAATTGATAGAACCAGTCCCTGGAAGGGTAATCTGCTTGTTACTGCCTTGCTATCACTAATACTTTAATTTTGTCTTTTCATGTATCACCTCCACCTGTATGTTATTTGTGATGATTTCAGTATTTTTTTCATAATGCACAGAGAAGATCTGACTTTTGTTTTCAAATTAGGAGAGTATTTAATATCTTCATTCTGTCTTGAAATGAGCTTGCAAACCTTCACAAAAATGTCTTTTTCCAGCTTAACATTTTCTTTCTTTTTTCCTTATTGCAGGTTTGGTAGGTTTACAGTAGCTGCCCTTCATTCCAAAGTGGAGCAAAGTGAACGTGAAATGAACCGTCTGAAAAAGGCACTGGAAAGGAGTGATAAATACATAGAAGAAATAGAGTGTCAGCTTTTGCAGCTGAAAAAGGCAGGCAAAGGAAGCCAGACAGTGAGTGCTGTTAGTGAGAGAGTGCTTTCCACAGATGCTGAAGGAGGTGAGAGCAGTGAAGATACAACATGTTTGAAAACCCAAGCTGAGGAGAAAAAGGCTTTGAATACCAGTCAAAGTCCTGACAGTCTTGAGCAGCTGACAAGTGGTGGAACTTGTTTAAGCTCTTCTAGTCAAGATGGCTTGAATAACTCAAATACCCAGTGTGCCCCAAAGAAAGAACTATTTCCAGGATGTCACAGGGTTCTCCTGGATGAAAATAGTACAAATATGGATTCCTGCTTAGAAGACCAGTGGAGTAAAATTGAGGAATGTACCCCATACAAAGATGAAGAACTTTATGATCTTCCACCACCGTGCACTCCTTTTCTGTCTCTCAGTCGCCTTCAACTGAACACTCCTGATGGAAAAGAAAATGCAAGAAAACCATCAACATTCCTGAGAAAACTGAAATTTGAAGAGTTTCATGACGCGTCAGATGGTTGCAGCAAAGATTCTTCTGAGCACAGCACAAGCAGCTGTCCTAGTGAAAAAAAGCTAAACTGTTTTACTGCAGGAAAATCAGGGGTTTGGGGCAACTGCCCAACAAATTTTGCTGAGAACTTACATTTTGATGGATCAGAGCAAAATTCAGTAGCTGGTCAGTCAGATGAGACAACAGCAAAATCCAGTGATAGAACAAGTTCTTGCCTACCTAAGAGGTTGCATACTCTCTGCTCTTCCGAAATGAACCGCACAAGAACCTCCAGCGAGGCCTCTATGGATGCTGCCTACCTTGATAAAATTTCTGAGTTGGATTCAATGATGTCTGAGTCAGACAACAGCAAGAGTCCGTGCTATAATTTCAAGTCCTCTGATCTTGATGATGCTTCAAAGTCGACAGAGTGTGCTAAACTTCTGAATGGAACAGAGAAGAATCTGGAAGAAATGAATGAGGAGCAGAGTATGAAGTGTCCAGAGACAAGCAATCTGGTATCTGACAGAACTGGCTGGAAACCTGCTATGTTTTCCAACCTCTCCCCATCTGATGTAGATATGAATGACCACTTTCCACTGTTTACAAGCCAAAATGTAGTGGCTAATGATGCCAAACCTCCAAACTCTTTATTTCAAAGAGACTTTTCCCCAAATGTACTGTTCAGTAACTCACAAAAGTTGTTTGAGGAACAGAAGTTTGGTTCGTGTTTTTTAAAGATGTCATCTGATCTGCCAAGTCAGATTAATCCTCCTTGGGTGTCTTCATTTACAGCTGAAAGGAAAAATAAAAATGTCAGTCAGTCAACCAAGAGGAAAATTCAAAACTGCCTTTCCAGTGCTAGTCCATCAAAAACCACCAAAAACTGATTCTGCTTGGAAATCAAACATGACTCAAAGTTGTAAACCTGAAAATGTTTAGTATTTACAGGTGAACTTAATTTTTAATGACTTCCATGCAATCTGATCCTGTGGTTTTCGTCTATGTGAAAACTGAACACTTGCCTGCCCATTGCAGGTTCTTTCCCAAGGAAGAACCATTCCAGATTCTTTTCTTTGACTGGGCATTTTATTTACCTGGGGCCTTGGGAGTTTTTGATGCTCTTTAAGTTTTCAGATTACATGCTCTGCCAATTGTAAGCACAGGTAATGGCTCCTTGACAGTTCAAAGCAGTCCTGTCAAATTAGTCATTTATGTAAGAATTACTTTAAAGGTTACATTTTCCATTCCTAAAGATTACATTTTGTGCATGTAAGGCAGCTACTGGCCATATGTCCTATGGATTCATGAAATTGCTATAAATTAATGTCAGTTTTGCCATCAAACTTGCCTCCCAGAGGAAATGTTCCTGCTTAGACTGTTTCATAGCACTGTACTGAAACTGTTTTTTAAGTGGGTAAAAGGTAACAGCCCCTTTCTTTTCAGGGTCACAGCACTTCAGTTAGAAAACATCACTTTTAACACTGCAATTATGGCCTGTCTCTTTTTGAAGTTAAGCACAATTTTTAATTTAGTTCCCAAAAATCATTGTTATTCTAAATGTGTTTAGTATGCCTGTATAGACCGTAAAAATGGGTTTGTATGCTAATGATTTGTTTACCTAAAGTGCACTGAACATCTTACATTAATACTGTACCATTTTACATTAATACTGCATGCTTTTCTATGTGAATTGAATAAAACATGTTATAAGCACTGTAATCCTTGATGTTGCCTCAAATATTGAATTAGCAAAAAATAAAAAAAAGAGGGAAACTTTTTTTTTCCTAAATTGGAAATGCATATCTAAGTTTTGTAAAGCATAAACCTGAGCTTATTCACAAAAAAAAGAAGAAAAATCTCCCTTCCTCCTCCTTGTTAGACATACTACCATTCCAGTGTCAGCATCGATGCAGTTGATGGAAATGGCTTTCGGCCTCTCTAGAGGTGACTCTTTCATAAAGTATTGCATAGGTCAACATAATGTGATGGCCTGCTACAGGCAGGAGACCTAATTAAGCAGCAGAGCAAAATTGGTTTCTTTGCATTATCGTGTTTTAAGGGTTTTTTTAAGGCCATATTTAATTAAAAGATGCAGGGGTTTTTTTCTTTCTGTATAGACCTCTGATGGCATTTCTTAGAAACAGATGTCCTCACTTCATCAATACCTATGATATGAAAAATCTATACACTGCATTTTGTCCCTTTGAAAAGAGTGATAGCCACTTGGAAAATTTCAATGGACTGGCTTATTTTGTAGAGTTAAGTTCTGTAAGCTGTTTGAACAAGAACTACACGTCCTGTTATAATGTGAACATGCATTTGTGGAATTGATGTGTTCATTCTGAACTGAGACTTCTTTTTTGAGCTTTACCAAAAAATCATCGTTCAAGCCATACATGCAAGGACTGTTTTGTGGTGACAGGCAGGATGGCATTGTGCTTGTGTAGGCTGCTTTCAGTATATCACCTGAGTTTTTAATCTTCACAGAAAAATCTAGTTGTCCGATTTTAATATTTTTTCAGAAATTAGGGAGCTCTCAAAACCATCTGGAAATTATCTGTTACTTGATTTGACAAGTTTTAGTAAAAGTCAAAAAAATGCTGCCCTGCTTCAACTCTTTAGGAGAAGAGACAAACACTTGAAACATCCTTGTGTTGCAGAGCAATCACAAACACACAGTAAGTGCCCTGTGTTGTGGATTTGTTTTATTGTGGTGTGGGGGAGTGAATTTATGGGCTTCATAAATGTTTTGACCATAAGTGTCTTACAGCTTGAATGGATAGAAGAGCCAAGCCTAAGGTTAAAAAGGTTGCATTCCTCTTGGCTTAAAACTTGGTAGTGTGCAATATCGACTCCAAAATTTCAGCTATATGTAATGACTGGGATTTCTTCAGGTATAAATTTCTCAGATAAAAATGGGGTTTCAGTTCTCCAGGCTGTGTTCTGTCGATGCCTTGCTTGCCTAATCTTCTTCTGCCCTTGATAAAATGGCCTAAACTAGAGCTCATTGCTGTTAATTTTTTGTGGTAGTTACCTACTTATGTAGTAATGTAGAACTGGAATACACAAGATCTCAACTTTACTATTAGAATTTTTATTATGACAATATTAAGACATTTCCAAGTGATGTACAGATGAGATCTATGATGTCTAATGATACTTAATAGCTCATAAAATTTTTACTTCATCTAGTAATACCTACTGTACGAAAAACAAGGCAATTTGCAGATTTTAACACGACAGTGCTCTCCAGGACTGTAAGTAGCTTAAGAAGGTGAGATTGCTACCAGCATAAGTTTATTGTTAGTGAAATCTTTTAGGTTATTTGTAAGAGCAGGAGTCCCAAGATCAAGCTTTTGCTTAGTTATCCTCAGTTTTACCTACAAAAAGTCTGGCAAGTGACCTGCTTATCCATCATTCCTAAAGGCCTTGTGAGAGTCTGTGTTTGGTATTGCTTCCTCGGGTGAAGGGCTGCCAGAATAGCTCTGCCTACAAGCGCCAGATACTGACTTGGGCTGTTTGGTTTTAAATGTGCTCTGTTGTCTCTTCATTAAGAACCTTTAAAAAGGGAGCAAGGGGGACAATGCACAGTTTCTATATGCAGTACAAGGTATGCTAACTTGGTCTCTCTTCCTTCAACCTTCTTCATTTCTCACCTGTTTCCCTCACCCAATAATGCCCTTTCAAGGCAGTATAAACTGACCGAGTCTGATCCTAATTCTTGCACAGCATCCGAGTCATGCCTCTGACTCCCAGCAACTGTAGGCTTGAAATACAGTCCTTACACACCTCTTTTGTTCTGTGGCTATAGTTAGAAGTTTTGCAAACTGTGGGCATTCCTTCCTTGTTACTTTTTGGCATAAGAGCATCCCCATGTAAATTGACTAAGACTTCTACACGTCTTCCTTCCCAGGTTTGGACCAGGGAAAAGCAACTCTGCAGTAACTCAATGTGGGAGTTTGTGGTTATTTCAAGGATTGCCCCTCTGGCTGTTAATCCAGGTCCAGCCCTTCTTGTGCCGTGATCCCTTGCAGCAGTTCTCTAGTGCTCTCCACTCTACAAGCCACCTGCTTGTCAGACCTGGCCTAACAGGGTGGCCTGGCTATCCTGCCTTTGTGGCCCACCATTGAGTTACTGTCCCTCAGCCCTAACAGGAAAAGCCATCTTCATTAGCTGAAGGGTGGAGGGAAAAGCACAGCTGGCATAGGGGAAAGCTTGTGTGTGCTTTGACAGCTGTGAATGCGGTGAGAGAGTGAGAGAGTGAAACTGGGATGTGGAACAAATGAAGATGATTATTCCTGGTTTTTTTCAGATTTTCTCTGTAAAAAACATTAACTCCTCCCTAAAGCTCTTACAAGTTGTGTGGATGCTGATTTTCAGGGAAGCTAAGAAGACAAGTAGCTAAGCTACTCCTACATAATGCTCATGGGGCCGCCGGGTGCCCATTCCAAGCCAGCAGAAAGTGCTGAGGGAACCCAGGGACGGGTATGGGAAGAGTCCCTGTCCCTTTCCCGAGTCACTCTCCGCTTGGTAGCATGCCTGGGAAAGCAGTAAGGACCAGTCACAGGGCTGGACGACTCCGTGGCCACCCGGATCTCACAGCAAACGGTGTCGGGACTGCTTTTTATCCTGGTCACCTTAGAGCTGCCTCCAGATTTTGGGGAGAGAACCTGGTTGGCAGGCAGGAAAGCGGCACGGAGCCCGTATGCTCTACCCAGAAGGTGTCGTGGGGATGCGCCTTCCCCATCCCTTCCTGCCCCGGAGCTCGACCTCCACCTGCTCAGCCAAGATTACGGTCCCCAGCTCGGAAAAAAAGGTCGGAGGAGGCCGAAGTGTCCCCTGTCCGTGGGCAACGAGCTCGCTCGTCCCTGGGTGCTGTCATCCCCGGGCTCCCCCGCCCCACACAAACCCTCATTGCGTTTTTTTTCCCCACCTTCGCTGTTAACAAAACGCAGTGATTAAGACTCGAAACTAACAAAGAGTTTTTCTTCCACCTTAACCTTGCACACAATCCTTTAACAAATTAATTAATCCTAATGAATTAACACTTCATTTATTTAAACGCGCTACAGTTCATGAATTAAATTTTCATGCAGTGATTAAAGGCTGTTAAAATATGCATGATTTCGTTAAAATTTTATAATAAATCAGGGCAATGTGTTACATGACAAGGCAACTACTTCCCAGCCCCTCGGAAGGTGCTTTGATTCGCGCGGGGGGGCGGGGGAGCCGAGCGCTCCGCTCCCGGTTTGGGCAGCCGAGCGGAGCCCGGAGCGCGGTGAGACGCGGCTGGAGACCGACCCCTGCCCCTCGGAGCGCTCCTCCTGCCTCCCTCGGGGGGCGGAAAGCTGCGTGTTCGGCTACCCCATCGAAACGCGGCGGCCGCACAGCGCCAGCGACCGTGGACGCGGCTGGCGGAAGCCAGCAGCCGGTTTGTTTGCCCACGGATGGGGCTCCGAGGGAGCAGGGTCTGGGATGTTTTGCTGGAGGTGCTCCTCGGTGCGCTTTTTAATTCCTCCGCATCACTTGAAAGAAAGAGCGAGAAACTTTACTACCAACAAGACCTGTAGTGTTTTCCACCGGACCTCTGCCTAGCTGCTCCGGTCTCCTTCCTTTCCCGAAAGGGGACGTTGGGACCTGCCTCGGGACTTAAATCACCATCAAGCGCTTCAATTTTTAATATGACAACATTCTACACTTTGGCTGCAAAAGCAATTATTGCGGCTTGTACATCAGTAATTAGCAGGTCTTTGCTGATGTAAGGAAAGTCCTCATTAGGACAAGGAAACACTTTTTGTGCATTCACCCAAAGGGTTGGTCGTGTTTTGTTGTGGGTTTCGGTTTTTTTCTTCTGAAGGTTAATTTTGATCATTTAAAGGGAAAATAGCTTTTACTTTAAATGGGATATTGACTTTCTGTGAACTTGACCAAATAACACATGTACTGTAGGTTTTGTCTCAGTGCTCCCAGTGACACTCAGGGTAGGACAGATACCGCGACTACAAAGTGTAAAGCTAACATTTGCTGAAATGAAAATATCCAGAGGGCTTAGAGTGAGAGGTGAGATCCACATTAGCTATTTTTTAAAAGTCGGGATGTATAGCAAACTATGATCAGACGTTAATGGTTAATATCATAAGCTTTAGTATATTCATCTTTGGGGAATCTTAAAAAGAGAAATCAAATACAATGGGTTATAGTAATTAATTTATAAATCGTTTCACTGTGGGAATAAGGGGTTACTTTATTGCTTTCTCGAGATAGGCAGTTCAGTCAATTAAGGAATTCTGCCTATTTCTTGCATTTGAAGCCGGAGAAAACTACGGGAGACAAGTAAATGTATATATATATATATGTGCCTCCCTTGCTTTATTGAACATCTCGGGCCATAAACGTGGGGCTACAGAATGGTCGCGTCGCCAATGAACTCGCTCCTCAAAGCCTGGGAGTTTATTGCCATCAGTATTCATGAGGCTGGACGTACCCACGAGGAATAGAAATAACAGCGAACATTAAAATAAAATCTATTATCAGGCCCGCGCGATTCTGAGCCTGGCTCAAGCCGTCTGCCCGGGGAGCTGCAATGTGTGGCGGGGAGAGGGGGCCACCGGGAGCTGGTGACAAGGGGTGCTGGTTCCCGGCGGCTCCCGGGGAGCCCCGGCGGGCAGCAGCCCCTGCACTCAGTGCGGCCAAGTAAGCAGCAAGACAGCGACGGCGCCGGGACCGGCTGCAGCACCTCAGTAGCGGGAGTTACGGTCAGGCTGCAATTTTCAGCGTTGCTTTAAAAGTTACCCTGAAGTTAGAGCTTTAGCTCTAAAAAAAAAAAAAAAAAAAAAAATCCCAAGGACTGAGAAGAAAAGTTTTTCATCCGGGACTCGATAAGTGACAGACCAAACGGTGCTCCACAAAAACCCCTCTTGTCCTGCTCCTCCCCTTACCTGAACGATCAGACAGAGGGAAGGCTTGGCTGCAACTCCCTGAGGAGGCCTGTGCCTCCGGGGAAGAGGGGGAGCGGGCGGGGGCCAGCAGCAGCTGCCCCAGGAGAGGACCGGCAGCAGCCCGCCTCCTCCCCGGGGTCGGGAGGCTTTGCTCCCCCGCACACCGTCACCCCCGTCCCTGGGGCGGCCGCGACCCGGGCGGTTCCAGTGATGGAGCGAGGGGACCCTGACAGGGTGTGTCCCATCCAGGCGGACTGCTTCCCTCCCGAGGAGAATCCAGTAGAATGCAAATCACAAGCTGCAGGGACGGCATGCCCATCCGCACCCCAGGGTCCAGAAGACACCTTGGAGGTGGACCCTTAGAACTCCTAAAGGTCCTCACCTCCTCAACCTCCGGCTAAGTGCTGGGGGCGGAGATGGGAGAAGGACTGAATTCTCTGCCTTCCTGGCCTAAAAAATAAGCCAGGGAACAGAAAGGGTCGTTCTAAAAGTACTAGTACTAGTACTATGTTCCTCCAGCCAAGGAGAAGGTCTCGCCCAGCAACACCTGCCATAGCCGTACGTTCCCGTTCCTCTGGTGGCTGCCTGCCCTGGATGTCTGAGCTCCCTGCCCGCCCTCGCTGCTCCGATCCAGCCCCTGTCAGCCCAGAAGTTAAAAGACCCGGCCGCAGAGTCAAAGCCCGGTGGTATGTGGGCAGCAAGGCAGGTCGCCGCTTAGCCTATAAACCCTCCACTCGGCCGCCTTTGCCACCGCTTGCACAATTCCCCTTCTCCCAGCGTTTTTCTTTGGGAAACCTCATGTACTTGCCCTGACAGCATCCTGGAAAGTGAGATTCGCGCAGAGGCGCACTGATAAGCACCCATGTATCCCAAACGGAAGAGCATCTCACGCCTTCCTCGAGGACATGATCCCGGTAATCGGCCCCCCTGCCCCACTGGGCTCAGCCCTGGAGCATCGCGGCTCTGGGCTGGATCTCGCCATGGTCGGGAATAACAGCCTGCTCGGCCCGGGCCTTGCTCCAGGAGCTGGGCGCTTTTCAGCAACTTTGGCGAAAAACCGTGATATCTCCCACTTCCTTACTCCCCCATTCCTTTTCTAGGAAAGTTTTCCTTCACAATAGATGGTAGGTGAGAAGTAGCTAGAATACCTCATGGGTTTTAAAAAAAAAAAAGTCAATAAATACACATAAAGTATGATTAGTAGATTCTGATACAATGATTTCGATAAATAAGGAGAGCCCGATCCCAGTTTCAAGTTCCCGCCCTCAGAGATGAAGTTGCATTTCCCCACCCCTGGGGACACGGTAATGGATGGACCTGGCTCCCTCCCGCACAAGTAATTGGCAGACGTTCCCTCCTTCCTCCTGGACTGGCTAGGGAGCTGGGGAAAGGCTTATGAAGACAAATGTGACTTCACTTGGGGTTGTGGTGTGCTCTGTTGTGTGCGCGTGTTCTCCTGCGTGACCTTTCGGTTGTGTTTATGCGCATAAATAAGAGGCGTTCAGGAGAAACAGAACAATTCCTATGCACTCCCAGGCTGTCACATCCCTGATTCAAACACCCCGCTGCCTGCTTGCTTGCAGCCCTGCTGAAACAACCAAGGCAGCATCTGATCGGTCACCGAGGGACGGCTCCAGCGTGCCCCAAGGGACAGGATTCACCTTGGGCCGTTCGCTAAGGATTCGTACTAATCTCATGGGCACAGTAGCAGATTCACTCCTTCCATAGTTTTGCTTCCGACTTCATAAGCAGCATAAGAAAAAATAGAATCTACTCTAAAATGGGTCAGAAATCACGAATCACTCATAACACCAATAGTGTCACTGCTTAACTGTTTGATTCAAAGGCAAGAGTATTCTAAGGATAAACCACAGAACAGGGAGGGAAAGAAAAGTAAGAAATAGAGAAGGAAGAAAGAGAGAGAGAAAGAGAGAGGGAAAGAGAGAGAGAGAGAAAGAGAAAGAAGAAAAGATAGAAAAGAAAGAAAATAAAGAAAAATAAAAGAAAGAAAAGAAAGAAAAGAAAGAAAAGAAAGAAAAGAAAGAAAAAAAAAGAAAAGAAAGAAAGATTGTGGTCGTTTTTCTGCTTCAGGCCACGCCAATGCAACTTGGGTTTTCCCGCGGAGCAGGAGTTGGGGCTGGGCAGCAGGAGGAGATGCAGAGTCTCACCTCGGCGGCGCTGCCCGTGCAGAGCGCACACGCAACACACTCGCCCCGCGTGGGCGCAGCGGCTGTCACCCGCGGCGCCTGGCACAGCAACCCGTGCAATAAAACTACACGGGGTGGGGGAAAATTAAATTACAGGCAAAACAATAGCTTCTGAGTGGTTCAAACAAACGTCTGCCGCCGCCGGTCTTCTCCAGGAGCCGGTGTACAATTCGCAGCAGGAGCGGGGAGCGGCCGGACGACGCCCCTTTCTTTGGCAGAGCTCCGCGCGGAGGGGCAGCGCATCTTTGCGCTCCAGTGCCGAGGGCCGGGCCGGTTCCCCGCGCCCTCCGAGGGCAGGGAAGGGGCGCCCAGTCCCGCACCCGCCCATCCCCGCCCCATCGGGGCGCCCCGGGCCGCGCTGGCGGCCGCGCAGCGCGCACGTGTGGCAGCCACAGGTGCCGCAGCCGCCCGGTGCTCGGTGCCTCTCGCTATAAGAGTGGCCCCGCCGCCGCCGCCCCGGCGAGACCGGTGAGGGCTGCGGGAGATGCAACAAGGCGCGGGGAGGCAAGGATCGGGGGCGGCGGGAGGAAAAGGAGGAGGAGGAGGAAAAGGAGGAGGAGGAGGAGGAAAAGGAGGAGGAGGAGGAAGGGGGGGAGACAGCTGATGTCTGTCAAAGCCGGAGCCGCCGCGCTCTCGCGAGAGCCCGCCCGGCGGTAGCCACGGGATGCGGGGCTCAGGTGCGGGCAGAGCGCAGCGCAGCGCGCCCGGCGCCGGGCAGCGGCAGGCAGAGAACTGAGTGAGGGAGGGAGCGAGGGAGACGGCGGGGGCCGGAGGGAGCCTTGCCGCCCGCTCGCCTACCCAGCCCAGCCTCGGCCACCGCGGCAGCGGCGGCGGCGGGGGCAGGGTCCGCTGCGGCACCGCCGCCACCGCCGGCTCCGCCACCGCCACCCGCCGCTGTCAGCGGCTTCCCCCGGCGGGAGGAGAGAGCCCGGAGAGCACTTTTCCCCCGACTTTAGGAGTGTTTGTGGATTTACATGCCAAGCCTTCAAGATGATGTCCATGAACAGCAAACAGCCTCATTTTGCCATGCATCCCACCCTACCTGAGCACAAATACCCCTCTCTACACTCCAGCTCGGAAGCAATAAGAAGAGCATGTCTACCAACTCCACCGGTAAGGGACAGACAGCTACATCTCTCTTCTTTCTTTCTCTCCGTTACACGCACACACTTTTCTTTCTTTCTTTCTCTCTCTCTCTCTTTTCTGTATACTGTATGTATGTGTATGTGCATTAATAAAAAAACCGCTGCAAGGCACATTTTGACAAGCGGCGCTTAATGTTTTTTTCATGTCTTCCTCTGCAATCATCTGAGCGCCTGTGATCTTTTTTGAAAGCGGTGTTCACACGAGTCTCCGACTTCATCCACTTTCTGTATTAATTTTTATGACTCGGCCTCTGAAAAGGAATGCGTTTTATGTGCTCTTGTGTTTGACACAATTCCCCAGCTGAGAGTTACAGATCCATTTCTTCTCCTCCTTTCTCTTCTCCTTTCGTTCCATTTCCCCCCCTTTTAATTTATTAATTTATTTGTTCCCTTCGTTCCTTCCTTCCATCCTTTTCCGATTCCCCCTTGCTTCCTTACCTTTCTACTCTTTGCTTCTTTTCCTGTTTTGCCCCCTCTTCTCGCTTCTTCCACTCCCAACCCCCATTATTCTACCCCATCCCCCTGTTTCCCCTCACTTCCCCGGGCTGTCGCCTGCTATACTGCGCTTCCCCCAATCTCTTGGCTCTTCCTCCCGGTCCCATATTCCCTTACACGCTGATCCTACTGCCGGCTCCCCGGCCGTCACCCCAACTTTACCCACCTCTCTCTCCCCTCCCTCGACTTTCCCCCTCCTTTTCTACGGCGCTCCCGCAACCCCACGCTGTCCCCCTCCCGTCCCCTTCCCCCTTCGCACTTTGCCCCCTCTCTGCCCCCTTGCCCTCCTCTCCCCGCACCCCGCTCTGTTTTGTGTCTCCTGCAGCTGCAGAGCAATATCTTCGCCAGCCTCGATGAGACCCTGCTGGCGCGGGCCGAGGCTCTGGCCGCCGTCGACATCGCCGTGTCGCAGGGCAAGAGCCACCCGTTCAAGCCCGATGCCACGTACCACACCATGAACAGCGTGCCCTGCACCTCCACCTCCACCGTGCCCCTGGCGCACCACCACCACCACCACCACCACCATCACCAGGCGCTGGAGCCCGGCGACCTCCTCGACCACATCACCTCCCCCTCCCTTGCGCTCATGCCCGGCGGAGGCGGCGGCGGAGGCGGCGGCGGCGGCGGCCACGACGGGGCGGGCGGCGGAGGCGGCGGGGCCGGCGGCGGCGGGGGCGGCGGCGGCAGCGGCGGGGGCGGCGGCGGCCTCATCTCCACTTCGGCCCACCCGCACTCGCACATGCACGGCCTGGGCCACCTCTCGCACCCGGCCGCCATGAACATGCCGTCGGGGCTGCCGCACCCGGGGCTGGTGGCCGCGCACCACGGCGCCGCGGGGCAGGTGGCCTCGGCGGCGGCCGTGGTGGGGGCGGCCGGGCTGGCCTCCATCTGCGACTCGGACACGGACCCGCGAGAGCTGGAGGCCTTCGCCGAGCGCTTCAAGCAGCGCCGCATCAAGCTGGGGGTGACCCAGGCCGACGTGGGCTCCGCGCTGGCCAACCTGAAGATCCCGGGCGTGGGGTCCCTCAGCCAGAGCACCATCTGCCGCTTCGAGTCCCTCACCCTCTCCCACAACAACATGATCGCCCTCAAGCCCATCCTGCAGGCCTGGCTGGAGGAGGCCGAGGGCGCCCAGCGGGAAAAAATGAACAAGCCCGAGCTCTTCAATGGGGGCGAGAAGAAGCGCAAGCGGACTTCCATCGCCGCCCCGGAGAAGCGCTCGCTGGAGGCGTACTTCGCCGTCCAGCCCCGGCCCTCCTCCGAGAAGATCGCCGCCATCGCCGAGAAATTGGACCTCAAAAAGAACGTGGTGCGGGTTTGGTTTTGCAACCAGAGACAGAAGCAGAAACGGATGAAATTTTCCGCCACCTACTAGGGGCGGACGGGAGGGGCGGCCCCGGCATCGGGGGCACCGGGGGGGCCGGGCCGGGGCCGCGGGGGACGCCCACGCACCGCCACCGTCGCCTGAGACGCCATGGGAGGCTCCTGGGGACCAAGGGACGATGTAGAAATTAAACGCGAACTACTCGGGAAGAGGGGGGGGCGTGCGTGTGGGGGGGTGCGCTATCAATTATTAAAACAAAAAAGACACCGCGACACCAACGAGAAGAAGGAGGAGAGAGGAGGTAAAAACGCTCTAGAAGCCCAGGGGGGTCACTTCTGCGGCCCTCTCCCCTCTCTCTCCCCCCTACCCCCCGACAGAAAGCGGGAGAAAGAGCAACTTAAAGCATAAACACACACAGACACACACCAATAAATACCGTGACAGCAACAGCCACAAACCGAGAAACCTAAGTCAAAACTTTCCGATGGAAAACAAAACCGACCAACAAACCCGGAAGGCGAAACTGTCGGTGATGATGATGCTACGTTTGGTTTGGGTCTCTTTTCATTACTTTCTGCTTTTCTTTCTTTTCCCTGGCTTAGTAATGAATGAGGACAGCGGTGGTTTGGTGCAGGGGAACTTTTTCTTTGGTTGGCTTGGGTTTGGGTCTTTTTTTGTTTGTTTGTATTGATGTTTATTTTTCTTTGGTTTTGGGGTTTTTTTGTTTGTTTCGTTTTGGCTTTTTTTTGTTTGTTTTTTTCTTTTTTTTTCCTGTTGTTGTCCCTCGAACGCGGTTTTGCGTGAGGCTTTGGCGATGGGTCTTGTCTGTGTCTTCTTGGGGAACGGTGAGAGCGGGGCAAGGGCCGGGAGCTAGCTGAGGCTAGGGAGCAGTCCCTTTCCTCTCAGTTGTTGCCTCAATAATCCTAGCTAGCTCAAGAAAAACAAGGGGGAAAAAAGTTACTCCACAACCCCTTTGTCTCTCCTCCCTCGCCTGCGTGGTTTGCGTTTCCAGCTGTGTCCAAAGACAGGTTCCTCTCTCTGCAGAGATGCGTCTGGAGGCAGATGCCAAACCTGCCAGAGCGGGGATACTCTCCAAAATATTATGTGCAGACTCATTAAGGCTCGTGGTTAACTATGTCCTGTATCCTCCCTCCCTCCCCGCTGCTCCCAACAGTAAGGCCCCCGGCATCCCCACCAAATCTGCTGGATTTAGGTTAAGGTCCTCCCTTGGTTTCCTCCAAGGGCTGGAGGTTATTGCACCCGGTAGGCAAAAGAAATCACCAGTGATGGGTTTGAAAAGACATTTGTTTCGGAGGGGTCTGCATGTTGGGAACAAACACACGACAAAAAACCACTTGGGCTTAAAAGTCATTTATTGTAAATCATAAACGTTATGTGGAGGAAGGCTTTTGGGAGGGGTGTGTGGGGTTCAATTTGCACTATCACAGTCTCTTGGATTGGAAGCGACGATGTTGTTCTGTAATAACAGTGCTGGTATTGCTAATAATCGTCAAGGTGCGTTACATGTCTTGCGGATTGAAAACAAACAAAATTATCAGGGTCCGTTAGGTGAAAGGGGAGTGACGTGCAAAAGCCATCTCTACTCTGTCTCTTGCCGAGACTCTGCTGAGGTTTTCAAATAAAAAAGAATTTCTGAAAAGAAAATACCATTCCGGTGAAATCAAAACAATCAATAGACTGAAATTATGCATGACATGACCTAAAAAAAAAAAAAAAAAAAAAAAAACCAAACAAAAAAAGGACAAAAGGAATAAAAGAAAATTAAAGGAAAAGAGAAGAGGGGAAAAAAGGCATAGAAAGATCCGTGATAAAGTCTCGATATTATTTATTTATTTATCTATTTATTTATCTATTTATTTATGTATTTATTTTATTATTAATATTATTATTATTTTGTGTATCATTGTTTGCAGCGCAAACATTCTATGCATTTTGAAACTGAGCACTAAATAGACTAGCTTCTGGTAGAATCTTTTGTGGATGGTGTAATTTCACAATTTAACTGCCTGTTTTCACCGAAAACACAAACGTTCTTGTCACGTTCTTGTATTTAGATTTAAAAGAGGAAAAAAAAAAAGAAAAAAAAAAGAGGGGAAAAAAAAGATAAGAAAGACGATTGTAAATATTTTCTTTAATGCACAAAACAACAACAAGAACAAAAAGGTTACAAACTGCAACCACGTGTGGATCCTGAAATGTCTCACTGAATAATCTACCTGTCCATGTATGTTTGCTGAGCTTTCTCCTTGGTTGTGTCTTTACTCTATTACTTTAATTTCTATCAGAAATATTTCTGTATGCCAAAATACAACAGGGAGATGTGTCCCAGCATACTTACAAATAAAACAAACGTAAAAACAGAATAGTTATTATTATCATTATTGGGTGCATTTAAAAAAAAGAAATATTTCCACGGCTGGTAAATTCAAGGTATGGCCGTTAGACGATAAGACTAATTCTACCAAAAAGAAAATAGTGAGAGATGTATTTTTCTGCTAAATCCAGAAATCATTACTTTGAGATAGCTCTTATGTGAAAATCGGTGCTCTGAATAAAATTAACTATATATTAGCTGCGTGTGTTTCTTGAAGTTTATTCTATAACTGCAGAATATAAATCAAAGTAAAATTTTAAGAAGGACTTCTGAAGTATTTCTTTTCAGTGTGCTGGAAAGGATTATGCACCTACAAAATATGTATAAAGAAGAAAAGCTTGGGTGGTTTCAGGTTTATATGTTGTTCTGACTGGCCTAATTGCACTTAATTATGTAACAAGATACTTTATTTTTATTTTGGGTTAATAAATATGAAAATCCTAAACTGATCTCTCCTTACGTTGTGAATGCAATTGTTCATTAGGAACGTATAGGATGCCACCTACTGCTTCAAGTGATCAAAGAGCCTCTTTCTATTTTCTGATGACCTGTGACTAGATCAGATGCCAAATGTAAAAAGTTACCTAATAGCTGGGATTATTTCTTCTGTAGACATATTTTAGCCAAATCTTTTTAATTTTGCCGGTAAATCTGTGAAGCAAGACACGTGATGTTCAGAAAAGAATAATACGTAAAAAAGCTGTGATTTTAAACAACTGTTGATGTTAAAAAATAAGCACTAAAGGTATTTTTTAAAAAACCCATAGATCTCGTCCACCGGAAATTTACTTGTTTCTGTTGTTATTAACTTGAAATGTCATCAGAATTTTTAATAAATGCATTTGTAAAAATATTATTTTATAGAAAAGTATTACCGGATATCATTTTTTGGAGAGTCAGGAATGAACAAATAAAAATAATTACAAATGTTGGGTTTTCTTTTTCATCTGCCCCAAACAAATGTTGAAAGCGATACCACATTTGTATCATTCAGTAATGACCGATGTATGTATTGAAAAGTTGAGGAGTTTGTTTTGTAATAAGTACAATCCTTATCGAGTACAAAGAAAAAAAGGTATGTTAATAAAATAGATGGTGAAAATAAAAGCTTTGCAGAGTTTCCTATTTTTCATGGTAGGAAACTGTGCAAAACCAAAACGTCCTGCTTTCTGTCAGATGAATCTGAATAGTTCATAAAACCACAAGATTCTTGTGAGGCCTTTTTAATAAATGCCTCTTTAAAAATATCGAAAGAAAGAAAATCGAGGGAAAGGGGGAAAGAAAGAAAGAAAGAAAGAAAGAAAGAGAAAGAAAGAAAGAAAGAAAGAAAGAAAGAAAGAAAGAAAGAAAGAAAGAAAGAAAGAAAGAAAGAAAGAAAGAAAGAAAGAAAGAAAGAAAGAAAGAAAGAAAGAAAGAAAGAAAGAAAGAAAGAAAGAAAGAAAGAAAGAAAGAAAGAAAGAAAGAAAGAAAGAAAGAAAGAAAGAAAGAGTTAGTTTAAAAGGTTTAACTTAAGGACTGTTAAAACTTTTTCATCCGAGGAAAAAAATAAGATAAAAGACTAAGAGGCAGAACATGTGTTCGCATTTATTCCCCAGCGGTACGCAGATTCTCGCATAGAAAAGAGTTATTTTTGACCAAAAAGATGCAGCTATTCCCCCTCACTCCCCATGTGCCAGGGCTGAGGTGGCGGCTCTGACGACTCCTGCACTCCAGCCTGTGCCCCTTGCCGGTGAACGCCTCGGTGCTGTCATCCCTCGAATGGCCTTTTCCTCCACCACCGAGGTATTGCGCCGCTTTCCTAGTGCGTTTTTCCAGTCCTAAAATCGCTAAACGCGATCTGGCTGCCGGAATTTCTGCGTAACACTTGCTCTCTGCTTGCTTTCAACTTAGATTAGGCCATCATAAGTGAGTAACAGACACCCACTGCCACGGTCGTATTGATTTTTACTCTCCTGTGATATTAAGACTAATTCGGTCCTGGTTCAACAAGTAAAAAGACTCCCCAGAAGGAGAATGAAGTGTCCTACAGCACTGACTTTATGGTTTATGTGCCTCCCTCCCCGTCTCCCTGTGTTCCCCCTTTCCTCCGAAGAGAAATAGATTTGTCGAAAGATAATTATTTTAACTCTGACGGACTCGAGCGTATAAAGCTTGATAGCGCCGGTGGTGCCCTGTGTTATTCTGGCATTTCCCAAACGATTTTAAATCCCTCCAGTTATTTATATCTCGCTTTTCAGGCGGCGCTATTTTTTTTTTTTTTTTAAAGCTTTATTATATTTACCTGCTGATTCCAAAGCGGAGGCAAGCCTAATTGATTTTTAAAAGATCAGCAGCAGAATTCCAATCCGCTTGGGAACCTGTTTCCACCTGCCAGACGAGGGTCTGATTATGGGTAATTATGTTATTTAAGAGTTGATAAAATAGCGGGGCCCTGCGCTGCCCGGGCCCCTTCCCAGCCGGGCGCGGAGGGGACGCGCGCCGGGAGAGGCGCGGCGCGGCGGGGCCGCCGCCATCACGTGCGCCGCTGCAAACACAATTACGGGGCCGCCGTTAATAATTCATGGGCTGAGATTTAGAAAATTAATAAAATGAATTATAACAAGAGGCTAATTAAAAACTTTAGTAATTGTTGTCAAGACAGCTTGATGGGAGGCGTGCTGCACGACGCTTCCCCCCTCCCTCCCCTTCCCTTCCTTCCCCTTCCGCTTTTGGAAAGCTTTTTCTTTTTCCTCCTTTGCAACCCCCTCGCACCTGAAGGAGGCTCGGTTTGGGAGCAAAGCAGTGGATGAATATATAGGCCAGCTGAATGTATAGGTCCCAGAGATGAGACCGAGGTGGTAAAACTGCAAGCAAGTCCCTTCGCATTGAACCAAGATAGATAGACAGGCGGCGGGTGGGTGGGTGCGTGGATGGATGAATGAAACCCAGGGCTCAAAAGTTAATTTGAAATAAGATGTCAGATATAAATCTTTGAAGAAGCAGCCGTAGCAGGAAGAGCTCCTGTACCGGAGGGCCCCGGCCCCGCCGGAGGGCGGACGGGCAGCGGCTGGGGCAGGCAGGGCAGGCAGAGCAGGCAGAGCCCGCGGCACAAGCGCGCACTTTCCGCCTTCTCTTCCGCACCACCGAGGGCAGCGGCAGGCGGTGCGGGGCCCCCTCCACGCCTCCTGCTCCGCGGGGGCGGAGGTGCCGCGGGATGCTCGCCCTCCCCCGCCGAGTCCCTTTCCGCCTGCTGGTTTCGGATGCAACTTGGAGGCGGACTCAGCGCGGTGTTCCCGCGGGCAGAGGGGGCCAGGGAGCCCGGGCTCTGCACGGGTGCGGATTTATGGCCGTGCCGCCAGCCAAGCCCTGCTCGGGAGCTCGCCGTGGCTGGTCGTCCAGGGACAGCTGCACATGCAAAATCTGCTTCCCAAATTGGAGTCACAGCCCCTCTGGGAATGCAGGCGTCCTCCTTTGAACTGCCTTTTAACTCCTTCAGCCTGCTTACCTAAGTGTACCAAAGCATCTCTAACTCTGGGGGGAAAGTGGTTAAACGCTTCTTTTTGTTTTAGTATAAAATTAAAATTTATCAGCAGTCAGGGGGAAATTGCTTTTAAAAAATGGTGTCTTAAGACGTTAATCACTCTAAAGGCTGTACTTAAAGTATTTGAAAGGTTTTATATAAAAATTAATATTTTTTTAAAAAGACTCTCGGCCCTGGTACGTTGAAGATAAATTGTTAACTTCTCACTGATTTCCACAAGCGAGCCGTAAAAGACTCCAAAGTGCCTCTTTGGGTGAGAATGCCGACCGACCCTGCTGTTCGCACGGGATGTAGCACGGGAAGGGTCCCGGTGCGGGCACAAACCGCCCCGAGCCCGGGTCCAGCTGCGGGAGCGGGCAGACGGCTCATACTGGAAACGGCGTGCGGAGAGGGTTTTTCATCCCTTGCCCGAGTGGAAGAAATAAATTTAAAATTGTGAGGCAGAGCTAAAAGATGTAAGATCTGTGTGTGTGCTTTTGGTTTGATTTTTTGTTGTTGTTCCTGCTTTTTTTACTTCATTTTTAAAAGGGTGTTCCTTGACAAGAAGATTGCATGTCAACATGAACACATCTTTTTTACGGGCTATGCAGAAAGGAGACGAGGCGCCGATATACATATCTTAGTCCTTGATTGTGGTCATTATATAAACCGAATTACTAACAAAAGTTTGTTTGGTAACTAATTATAGCTCACTAAATCTCTGCCTCTCTTCACTTCAGCATAATGTATACAAACTTTTGTACACGCGGATCAGAATAAAACAAAGTGTTGACAGCATCCAGCAGTGGAAATTCACTTACACAAGACTTTTTTTTCACTGAAGTGTTGACAATAAACATTTAATGAAGGCAGAGACTTGGATGTCTCCAGACAGTGTCAGAATACTTTAAACAGACCATTAGCATGGCTTCTTCTACTTCAAACAGAGCACACTATACCATAACATTATAAAAATACAAAGTATGAAACAAATAATCTGTTTATACAGATATTTTAAGCTGTTTTCACCAGCTCTGACATCCCCTGTATTTAGTAACAGAAACTTACTCATTTCAGATTACTCGCGCTTAAAAAATGTTAAATACAGTTAATGCAATATTAATCGCCCTTTGGTGATATAAAATGCAATATTTTCAGGCAGCTATTGAGCTTTTCTAGAGGAAGAGCTGATGAAAACAGTCACAGCTGAATAGTGGAGAGAAAAAAGCTCTGTATTTATTGCTTTTGTTTGGCTTTTGGCTACAGAGGCAGGAACATTCTAATGGGGTAAGGACATTTATTTTATCTGCAATCTATTGCTGCTAGAACAGGAGTGGCAGATGGGGTTTGGTGTTATATTCACAGAGTAATTTAGAGCAAATCCTAATAACTAATAATGATTTATGTTAATTTCAATCACTTATGTGACTTTATTAAAGCACTGCTGTAAGAGGAATAGAAGGGGAGGGGGGAGAGGAGAGAC
Organism: Catharus ustulatus; assembly: GCF_009819885.2. NCBI lineage: Eukaryota > Metazoa > Chordata > Aves > Passeriformes > Turdidae > Catharus > Catharus ustulatus. Next base: position 73,919,542 of record NC_046222.1, on the reverse strand, counting down.
TGGAGAGAGACAAGCTGTGTCTGTCTGAAACCAAACCGTATGCTTGAAACGTTGCTGCGGTGGGCTCCAGTGAAATATCTGACGCGAGTGTGCAAATTTTGCTTTTGATACTCCCTATCGTCGGCGCTAATTTCTTAAAAGAAAAGCCCCGTGTAGAAACCCCAGCCACCGACCAGAGGCAAAGCAGAATAGAGAGGGAGCAAGAGAAGAGAGCGTGCGAGGGAGACTTGTGTTATGCAAAATGTATTGATTGTGTGTGAGGAATCTGCGATGCTGATGTGCCGGGCTCCCGAAAGAATAGAGGAGGCTACTGGCGAAATAGCTAAGAAAGCCCCAAATGTACATACAGGATACTAAACTTTTGTTCCGGGCTGCTTCAAGTGTGGTGGAGATCTACAGTTCTCTACTCACGTTGCGTCGGCTTTATTCCTCACCGAAAATCTCTAGGAGGCTTTACCCCACGGGATTTTGTACTCTTATTAGGGAAAAAGAAAATAATTGTAATAAAAAAGCAGCGATGGCAATGACCCTTTCGTCTTTCCCCCCAGAATCTGCAGTTTCATTAGCAACTGCTAACACTGAAATGTGCACACACGTAAACACAGGGGCACACGTCGCCGTGTGTGCATTGAAAGAAGAGATATTTGTGAAAGCCAGGAAATCTCAAAACAGCTAGCGCTGCTCTGCAGAGGGTCGGTTTGATGTAAGAGAGAGGAGTACTTACAGGATTTTGAAAGGGGGGGTGCTCTTCGCTTCTGGCAATTTACTTTCCCAGGTACCTTTATGCGCTTTTCTGCCTTAAGGCATACAGTCTGGAAGTAAAACAACATCAAAGCTCCTTATTAACACTATTTTACTGGAATCAGAAGATTAAGCTACCTGAAACGTTTAATCTGGCATTAGCATTTATTTCCCAACAAAACAGCCAGAACAAAGTTGAAAAGAGTCGGGGCATCTATGTACAGGAGACTACAAGGCAAAGTACGGGGGGTGATGTATGTTTTGGTCAGAACCCTTGAAATGCAGTAAATAAACCTAATTTTTTTTCTGCATTCTAAGCCACTATTTAGTCTAATACAGTTCCTCCTTGCAAAAAACATGGCTGGGAATAACCTCTCTACCATACTGCCAGGGGCATTAGGTGTGAGTTCACTAACTTTGGTATCATTGGCATTTTCTGCGCTGCGAATTGGCACTGCATTGTATATGCGACCGGATTCCACAGAAGGTAGTTTTTATGTGATAAAGGAGTTATATGCACAGCAACATCTTTTTTTCCCCTAGAATAATAATTTAAAAAAAAAAAAAAAAAGAGAGAGAGAGAGGAAAAGCCATCCCTAGATTATGTACAAGGAGTAATGCCGATGTTGCTTTCCTCCTCTTCGTTTGAAAGCGGCGCAAATCCGCCTGGGCGTGCACGCCTGCTTTTTGAACTCCAGCACGGCGGAGACGCCGCGGGCGGGCTGCGCGCAGGCGGAGCGGCGGGCGGAGCGGAGAGCGGCGGAGAGGAGCGGCGGCTCCTCAGCACCACGGAGAGCTCCGCCGGGCCGCGGCGGGCGGCGCGGGGAGAGGGCAGCCTGTCTGTCTGTCTGCCTGCCTGCCTCTCCCTCTGTCCGTCTGCGGCTGCACAGAAGCCTGTAATATGTTAATAGCCGTAGGGTATGCCCGAGGTACCATCTCAAGCTGCTTCGCACACCATATGTCAGGCCGTTAGCCACATGGATCTATTAATCAAAGGGGGAGAGAGAAGAGGGGAGAGGCGGGGAGCGGGGGAAGGGAGCTTTTCATACCCCACCCTGTGTTGCTGTACACTTTCTCCTTTCATTTCTCTCAGATATAAAGACTCGGAGTACCTCGAATAGGCAGCTGTAATTCTCTTTTGATCGGATCTTTTATAGCCTCGGTGTAACCGGCTCGGGTTAGTGGATAGCGATATTTGAGGCAGGAAGGGGGAATACGTCCCGTTCCCCCGGCGAAGGATTTGGTTTTAAAGTGCTGCTCAACTTCTGTGACAAAGGGGATCTCTGTCCGCCCCTTCAGCCATCTCCTTGTGGAGGGTGTGTCTGAGGAGAAGGCTTTTTCTAGCGAATCAAGCGTCGTCTCCCCCGCAGGCAGCCAGAGCTCTGGCCATCCTCACCACTTTTATATCTGCCCTATTGCCTACTGCCTCACATCATTTCTTCAAGGAAGGTTTGTCCCACGTGAGATCCACAAAAGGATTGGATCCACAAAATTACCGAGAGAAGGAGAAGAAGCAGTCTGTGTAGGAGAGTGCTGTAAAAGCTCTTGTGTACGTGAATTTTTCATGCAGCCCTCAAAGAGTGCCCGCATAAAATTGTACCTTTCAGGCTCAGCGCCCGAGAAGATGCACGGGCTCTCAGGTCTGGTTTCTACTCTTTGTTTGGACGACAAGGTTTTGGGGGGACTTTGTCTTCAGGGTTAGAATGAACATGCTTGCACGAGCTCCTCCTGGACCTCGTTTGCCAGTCCGTAGGTGACTTGCTGGGGCACAGCCCCGACAATTGACACTCCCGACCTAATTACGAGGCCACTGGACTTTTTTTTTCTCTTTCACGATGACCTAGAGGGAACATTAAAGACACTGACTTTTCGCTCAGATACGTACTGCATAAAGTTTTGAAATTCTAGATTATTATAAAAGCAGTAGCTCAGGCACAAGGCTCAGGAAAGTTACTGAGTGGTGGAGGAGGGCAGGATCATTTTAGTGTACCAGGATCCTGCAGCAGGGACCGTGAGGGTGGATGGGGCAGGTTGCCTACCCCTGATCTCCAGGTCAAGTGACACGCATGTGTGTGGTGTAGATGACGGAAAAGCACCCGAAGAAGAGTAAGGATGCAGGCTACTGCTAACACAAGGATAAACTTTGTTTTGCAGATTTATACAAAAAGCACAAGATCCCCAGCTGGTTAAAATTCCCTCTGTTGGTACAGAGCATCACAGAGAGGCAAGTTAGAGGGAGGAGGCACTTGAGACTATTTCTGCAATTGCAGACATAGGATAGTAACTCTGTTGATATGCATTATAAGGTACAGTGCATAGGTTATGTTGAAGTCAGTCTTTAAGACTTACTTTCGACTTATTTTCTAACATTTTTCCTCTTTCTGTTGCTGGAAAAATAATGAGTGTATCTGTGCTTAGATCTGAAGCTGGCACCCATCTTGCAGAACCTTTGCTTTAATACAGATTGCAATAAACCTGCAAAAATATGAGTGCCTTTCAAAGTAATGCTTTACATAAAGACAGAGGTAAATGCATGGGCTGAGCGTCAGTTGATTCTGCATTTCCACCTAGCAAAGAGTCTCTTATTACCTTTAAATTTTGGTGCACATACCACCCATCATTTTTTCCCTCTATTTAAAAGGTAACCCATATATCTGTCGTTTTAGGTTTCCAAAGACTCGTAACTTAATTCCTTCAGGCTATTCATCAGCACAGTAATTAAACTAGCAAATGGATGTAAATAAAGTGAAATTGGTTTCATGACAGATGAGCCAAAGAGGCCTCTGACATGAAACAAGCCAGGACAATAATTATTTCTGCACCGGGCTATATGAGGAACTCCATCTGGATTTATTAGGTGCTGCAAGTTATTTGCTGGGAGAAGGCAAGGCAGGAGGACTCACTTTAATTTGACGGGATTTTTTTCCCCTTTTTGCATCCTAAGTAGGTTAGACATATAAAAATCTGGTATTAACTTTGGCAGTACTCTGAGATGCCTCTACTCAATGTAAAAACACGGCAGGAAAAATAGGTAGTACAGGAAAGGCTTATTAAACAATTTCTTCCCAAATGCTTAATAGAAGAAAATCTACCTTAAAACACTCCTCTCAAACCATCCCCTGTTAAAAACAATCCAGAGCACCGTGACAGCCAGCACTTCTCTTTTCTACAAATACACATACGAAACAGTAGAGGCAATAGAAAGAAGGCAAATTTGGAGAGCTTGGGAATTCTGAAGAGCTCCTTTTAAAAAATAAATAAATTATAATCTCGGCTAAATTGTGCCTGTTAAGATCACCCCGCTCCCTCTACTCTGCCACGGAAAAGTTTATTGCTGTGGAGGAGAGAAGAGAAAAGGGCTGTGAAAGGGAGGGTATGGATTCTGCAGGGCTCAACTGTAATTGGAGCCATCAGGTCCAGCTTGGAGTGGAAGTAATATACAGAATAAATAAAAAAAGGACTCTCACAGCAGGTGCAGATTAGTCCCTTTTCCCCTGAAAAGATTAGAAACTGACTGCTTTATGCTTAAACGTACTCTCAATTATTTAAGCGCCCCTTCGTGATTAGCAAGTAAAAGTAACGCTCCAAAGCGCTGAAGAAATGAAGCAAGAATAACACCGCTTTCGCCCAGCTCACGCAGGCTTTCCAGCACACGGCTTGCTCCCTGCCGGCTGACAGCGCTCAGACCGGGGAACTCTCTTTAGATACACACACCTGTAGGGTGGGGATGCGGGAGGGGGGGAAGGAGAGAGGGAGGGGAAAAGGAGGGAGAGAGCAGGTTCAGCATGGTAAAAATTCCGCTATCGAGGCAGTGCAGGCTACAGCCCAGCCTGGTTTCAGAGGCGATTGGGACCCGTGGACAGATTTTCACAGGAATGCTGATCCCTGAACATCTTTTCCTCTGGGAAGCGGGGGAAAGAAAACCCCAATCTCCAAACACCAAAATCCCAAACATAACCCTTCTTCCCCCACCCCCTCCCCAGGCATTCTCTTTGAATGGGCTGGAAATGAGCAGCGGACGTCTGTGTTTGCATACGGCAGTTTGATCAGGGTTCACATCTTTCTGCAATCAAATCAGAGGCGTTTTCCTCCCTTCCTCATGGAGGGGACTATGATAACTGCAAAGCCGAGGAGAGATCCTAAAGGGACTGAAATCCCCCTATGTCTGAAGCTGTCCCTTTTAACACACACCAGACTAATTATTTTAAAGTTCTTGTAAAATTAGAAGACATAGCCCAGTCCTTTAATTAGAATACACTGTGAATAGGGATAGCATATGGAAGGGAATGTCAAGAAGAGGGTGCCAGGGGCAGATCCTAGGAAATCTGTATTCATTTCTGCCTCCTATTTGTTCAGTAATCTCTACCATCATAACTAAATCTTGGAGCACTGATGTAGTTCGAGTTGTTGTTGACTCAACGTCAAAATTCAATCACTGGGGGTTTTGCATCAGCCGGGCCACTTATTTGTCTAATAAATCCGTCATTTTGTAAGAAAAATATTTGAGCAGCCGTACTTGACCTCTTGGTATCCACAAGCCACATTTATTTCTACCAGTTTACAAATGCAAAATGGAGATGATCATCTTAATGCCTCGAGGTACTGTGTTGATTTCTGATTGGATTTTAGATGGAAATGTCTATTTTAAATACCCCGTGATTAAATTGTACATATAATAGAATTCATGCCACTTCAAACCAAATCGTGATTTGTGAACCCTGAATTTATTTTAAAGGAAATATTATTTAAGCAAAGATGGTTTCTTAAATGATTTGTGACACCGCCCGCGGTAAGATTTTATTATAGCCGGGCGTCTTTCTCACTGGAAAACTTATTTCGACTCTGGAGCGTTCGTATGTGATGGAAAGGTGCCAGACGGGGTGCGGTGGAAGCACTCCTGTTTCAGAGTTCTGCCTGGCCCATGCCATCCCGCGCTGGATGATTTCATGCCTGTTTATATGCGTAATTCTTCCGGAAAAGGAGCCCTAATTAATTGAAACTGGGAGGGAAATAACTTTCTCATGAGCTTTTATGTTGTGGTGAGGGAGATGGGGGCGGAAGGATGGGGCGGTAGGAGGTCAGTGTCCGGAGAGGAGAGGTTTGTGCCACGGCACAGGCTGCAGGAGCCCCGGGGCTGCCGGCACCCCCAGCCCGGGCTGTGCCGCCGCCTCCCATCCCGGGGCCTTTCCTCCCGGCCAGCGGGGAGCTCCGGCTTTGCGGGAGGGCTGCGGGACGGCTTGGCCCCTCAGCAAACACCCCCCACCGACTCGCTTCTCTGGCTCCCACCCCTCGAGTTTTCCCCTTGGGCGGCTGTCGGGGTCTTTCCGTCTCCATGGAAATCGAAGGGGCGGCTGTCAGCCCGGGCAGCGGTCATTATTCCCGCATTAAAGCCAGCGATCGATTCGTTCCCCAGCACCCACTCGCGCTGGACCACTAAGGGTCAGGCTGGAGCTGCCGGCTCGGGGCCACTTGTCCGGGAGCATCCCCCGACAGCCACCCCCAGCGAGTTCCTGCAGGAGTGCCCGGCGCAAGGAAGGGGGGAAAAGAGAAATATTTCAGCATATTGGAAATATTAATGTTGGCTTGTAGGAATTAATGTAATGGGTCATGGTTATTAACAACTTATAAAGGCTTAAATCAATATAAATTAATTTAATTATGATTTCTAATTGCATTATGCATGATCAATTTGAAACACTACATTAAAGATAATTAGAGCAGGGTGCTAGTCACTAATCACTTCCCTAATAGCTTAATGAAAAGAAATGCCATGTATTACCTGTGGGGTGGACCCATGAAATAATATAAATGCTTGTTTTCCAATGGAAAATAATTGTACCTTTTAATAGACGTTTTATTCACTTTATTGTAAGCACAGAATGGGTTTGGACATTTTACATGGCCTTGGTTAAATTTTACTGGTGCTTATTGAAGTGCTGATGTATTACGTGTCCACCTATTGATGACCCAGAGGAAGACTAACTTTTATGTAAAAGTGTCATGCTGTCCTCAGACGTTAGTGCCAAGAGGTCACAGTAGATGGAGGTCCTAGCTTAGCATAATGGGTTTAACATTTCCATGACATCATCAGGGAATCTGAAAAGGAGTCTAAGGATAATCAGAGTGGTCATTCAGAAGCAAAGTAAATATTTTATGAGGATATATAGAAGACAGGAAAGAAGGTTGTCAGAAAGGTGAAGTTCTACTTCTTCATGCTCTATGAAGAAGGTTTTTCACTTGGTACCAATTTTGATTGAAAACTTGTGTATTGTTAATATTAAAAAAGGCAGATCATGACTGTTGGAGATGTGAATTCTCTTTTAGTGGATGATGAAAATAAATTTGTATTCATGGTTGTCTTGAGGTGTTGCAGGTTATTTCCCTCTTACTTTTTATATAAATACATCCTTAATTGAATATTTGCCCTGCCTATTGTCACGTACTCAGGGATCTGTTCTCACATGAACAATAAAAGTTCATTTATTGCTAAAATTAAAAGCAACCAAAATAAATTAATGCCTTGTATGTGGACACAGTGAGGCAGATTAATTGAAAATACTTTCCTTGTGATTAGCTTTATTTTCTTATCTTTGTTTGATAGCTGAAGCAGTATATGCAGCATATGTCTTGGTTAGACTCATTATATAATTCATAGTTTTGAGATAAGTAATGTGTAATTAGGGACACTGAGATTTGAGGAGAACAGTAAAGAACAGTAGTGTATAATACTCACATATGTCACAGCAAGACCTGTTTGAAGATTTTTCTTTCTTTTAAGGCCTGATTGAGACCCAGAAGCTTTGGGACTCATGAGGATAACACTATATGAACACAAAGAAGAAGTGAAAAACAGAGCTTAAATGTCACCCAAGAAGTGTAGCCCTTTAAGGATAAGTTATTAGGAACATACTGATTTTAGTACTGAACCATGACTGCAGACCACTGTGTGGATGGAAGGATTCCAGGGATATGAGGCTGTTCTTTTTCAAAAAGATTCCTGTCTAAAAGTGCACAGGGGAATAGCTGTCCCCTCATTCCAATGTGTCCTGCAGAGGGAAGGTGGAGGCAGAAAAAAGCTTACTTTGCATAAGAATTTCTAAGTATTTCAGTGAAATGGGGCAAACTGCAGGATGAATCTGGTCATTGCCTCTGTTGTTCACAGTTTGCAATGATGTGGCCTCATACTGCCAAGATCCAGGGACAAGATCTGAGAGCAATTTATGAAAGATTTTAAAAAGCACTGTTCTCCAATCTCAAACTTGCTGCTTTTCTTAACAACAATAACAACAACAACAACAAATCCTTTGCAGAGGCCCTTGGTTATTGAAAGAAAACCTCTTATATATGGAAGTAGAAATAAATATATATGACATCTAACACCTCAAACTAAGGGTGGGATATCAACAAGGCTTAAAATGTCCGGATGAAAAAATCTGATAAATACCAGTGGAGACACATTCTTGTGGCTTTTGTATCCCTTCAGCTATAGTAGCTATTCCAGCTGTTGTGACTTTCTTGCATCCTGACCCCTGCTCTAAATAAAATGATTTCCATGACTTAATCTTGTGTCATAAGTGAGGAGTCCCCAAGCATGAGTTTTCAGTAGCCAAAGAGCTCACAAGAAGAAGAATAGTGCCCTGGATTTCATAAATAGCTTAAGGACTAAGACTTGTATGTGAACTCATGTTGAGATATTCCTTAATCTTCTCTGCTTTGGATAAATACTGCACCAGCCTATGTTTTTCCTTTCTGCACCAAAGTTGGGGAAATCTTATCTACCAAAAGGTGCAAGCGAGATATCAGCTTATACATCTGCTTCTGAGAATATTGATTTTCCTCATTTTTTTTTAGTACAAGCATAAAGAAAATCTTTGCTTTTGCAGGGGACCCTTGGTTAGAAAAGCCTCACCTCTAGGTTGTTGAGTGCCTAGGTTGAGAACTACGTGAAGTCTGTGTTTTATACTGGCTTTTTTATATAGCAATTGATTTTAGATAGCACTGCAAACCAAGGAGGGGGCATGAGTGCTGCTTGTATGCCAGGGAAAGGAATGAAAATAACTCTGTGACACCTGAAAAAATATATTGCTTTGTAGCTATAGAACTATCCTGTGCTCCTCTGTCTAAACTAAATCCAATTGTTAATAAAACAAATACCTTAATGCTTCAAACACATCTTTGAATGCTTTTGGAGACCTTCGGGATGATTGGCATATTTGCAACATTGGCAATTCACCAGAGCCTTATCATTAATTTTTGCAAATTCTTCCTCAAGCTTTTTTACAGAATGCAGAATTGATTTTTTACTCACCTAAAATTAAATAAAAAGACAATTTAAATTAATTTTAATAACTATTTTTATAGTTATTTAAATAGTCTATACTTTAAAAAAATACATTTGCTGCCTGGCATTTCAAGGCTTCCTCTTTTCTGATTGATGGAATTTTTTGCAAAATTCACTGACGGCTGCTGGCAAATATGTTAGCAGAAACTTTAAAAAAGTCTTTGTTTTTTTAAAGCTTCAAAACTACCCCTGGAGGCTTTAGTTTGCAATAATAGAACTAAGTAAGTTTTGATCAGTGACTGTTTTAGTACTGTGCAGGCAAGAGAATTGTGTCTGACCAGGTTGTCACTGTATCACAGTATCAGCTAATTGGACACTGGGTACCGCAATTTTTGAAAATACCCTGGGTCGTGCTAGAGAAGTTTCTAAGCAATATGAAATGAGGGAAGGTCTTTTCAGCATCCATGGGAGACTAAAGAGGATGATGCTCTTAGCATGTGATTAAATATTAATAATAGGGAGAGGTTGGACTTATTTTTATTCTCTAAAACATTGTTAATTAGTCTCAGTCTGGCATTGAAAACATTAGGCACATTACTGTGTGTCTCACCTTTTTAACCTTGTTTGCATGTTTAAGTAAACATATTTTAAGGTTTCCTTGTGATCAGTGGCAAAAAAATATGTATGTTACATCAGTGCTGGGCTTGGGAGAGAAGTGCATTCTGGCTCAAATTCATCTGTCACAAACTGAGTAAATCATGATAGCCACCAACACTTTTATCTGTATTTGAACTGCACATGGTTTGGTTGTCCATCAAAAAGGACAAGAAAGCTGTGTTTAAAGTTATCCACAAAAAAAAAAAAAAAGTAGAAACATTAAAAAAAATAAACTGGATTAGGAAACAGATGACTATAATGACCTTCCTTACTCTCAATCATATGCTGCCAGATAAGTGTTTGAGTCTGAAAAATTGCACTAATGAAGCTATTTGAAGGCTTTTGTGGACAACTGCTTACTCTTTGAAGATTAAATGAATGATGTTGATGTGATTAATCTTAGTACAGGGAGTGATGCAGCAGCCAGAAAATACCTTGGTGATTTTCATAATTAAACTGAATCAACATTTCAAAGAAATGCCAGTGTTATCACTTGTATATTAGAATTACATTCATTAGACAGAAGAAACAAATAATTTGAGCAAACAAGATTTTCCTTTTGGTGTACTGAGACTTCTGTCATGTCTCAGAGTATCTTACTATAAATCATCATTACTGCTTAATTTTATCCTTGCTTTTTCAGCTACTTTTTTGCTGTTTATTTTTTCTTAACCATCCTAATGATTCACTGTTGCTTGTTTCCTGATTACTTATTTTACTATTAAATAGCCTTTCCTGGTTTTCCAGTTAAAATTGCCTGTCCACTGTAGGGTTTCAAGTAATTGATACAAGAAAATAATGTGAGCAGTTGCTGGTTTATGTGGAAAAAAGACTCAGGCATCCCAGTGATCCCTAGCTTTGCAAGAGCTCATCTATAAAGGATAGGACTAGCCATAGTATACAGCAGTGACAACAAACTGCATAAGGCTAAGAACACAAATGGTTATTTACAATGATCTGTGAAAATAACAGTTTGGGTCAGATTCTGCATGACTAACTCATTTCCTAAGAATCTTACATATTTCAGTAGGACTGCCCAAAGTAATACTCCTTAACAGCTGGTAAATTGGCAGAATCTGGAGTCACATAATTGAGTCACCTTAAGTGATCTTTAAGAGTGTGTGTTTAAAATATTTGAATAATATATGCACACTATTTTGTAACATAGGGAACTCAGGGTATTATATATCTCCCAACAAACATTCACAGATACGTGGGTGGACACACATATGCACATATATTCTCAAAGACAGTAAACTTGCTGACCAGCTAAACCATTTTGGTAGAAGCAATGAGCATGAAAATACAGTCAGCTGCTTCTTTTATGCAAATCCAAGTGAAGGTATAGGGTTAATGATTTCTGCATCAATACAAATTCACTGTGTTATTCTTCTTATCACCACTTCAGATTATTGGAAAGGTTCCTCTGTGACTTTTGGTAACCCTGGTATTTACAGTAGACTTCAAATTGTTGCAGAATCTTTCACAGTTGTTTAATATATATTAAAAAACCCCAAACTTCTTTAGTGGATAGTGGATAAAAACCTAGCTTTTCACCTTGAGGATGTCAATTTTAGCTCATTCCATAATCTGAAGTAGAATGAGCATGATGGTCTCCACACAACCTCTAATGGGCAATTATCACCACAACCACCAAGCAGTAGTTTTTTTCCATATTCATTTTAAAAGCTTTACGTGGATGTGGAATGCCCACTGATCCCAAGGAAAAGGTTTCTGTATTACTGTTGAGATATAACGTAAAGAAAATTCTTCTTCTCCCCATATGACCTTCAGTCCCTTCACCTAGCCCTTTTTGCATAGCATACTCCATTTATCTGAGTTCATTTTTCCCATCCCACCTCTCACTTCTTCATACAAGAAGCACTGTATTTTCTGTCTTCTGTACATAACTTTGTCTATATCTGTTCGCATAAATCTTTGTTGTGTGCCCCTTAAGTTTGGCACTACTTGGCGCTGTGCTTTGTGTGTGAGAGGTCCTTATTCACAGAGTAAATGTGATTACCACGAGTACCAAGGCACTTGCAGAGGACAGACCCCAAAGTACCCGCTGTAATTAATGGTCTGAAAGTGAATCTGATGAAATTCATGTGTTAGCAGATTTCATATGCACATTTGTCATGCTGGGTGGCGTCTCTGTATTTATCAGTCATCACAGAGTGAACCTTGTGACCAAAGAAAATGGTCAATGAGGTTAATCTCACCTACTCTTAACCATAAAAAAGACAAATTGCCTAGTCTAAGCTAGCAGTTAGGTTTCTGCTATTGTTCATGAATAGAGAGGCAGGCGTTTCTGGATGGAGATTTATTTCACCTGAGCACAACTGAGTGTGATAGCTGAGCTGAATAGTTCTCTGGAGGTGCCTATCAGTCATCTCAGTCTTTGTGGCCCAGGTCTGCATAAATGTCAGGTGGGTCTGAAAAAGAACATGGGAAAATAGGGAGTCTATTCATTCAGGAGTTTGTTTTGGCTGCAGCTGTGTGAGCATGAGAATGACTCCCTGGTCATTCATGTGGAAGGAGCAACAGCAGGTTGGTTGGTTGGGCTAGAAACTTCCCTCGCCTTCTCAGAGATCCACTAGGTTTCTTTGCCTTAAGTGAGATAGAGGAGAGGCCAGGAGGATAAAAAGAGGAAGTGTCCTATACTCCCAGGGTCGATAACAAAATGTATTTTGTATGACTGTATATTTAGCTGTTTTTAAATTTCTGTTACTTGCTTCGACTCTTAAAAATTAATGCAGTGGGCATCCCTCATGGTATCTCAGATATTTTAAATACTGTCTGCCTTTTTCTCCTGTCCCCCTTCTCATCCCTGAATTTGCCCTAGGGCTGCATGATCCCGGCAGAAAGCCTAGGTAAGATCAGTGGCTGAGCTCAAAGCAGTGTATGTGCTGCCAACATGAGGGCACTGGTCCTGCTCAGGATGGTGCTGGACCACTGGGCCTGAGAGTTCCAGGTGATTATCTGGCAAAGGTACAGACAGGAAAGGAAAAGTAGCTGAGATAGCTGTGACATGCAGCCCCCACAAAAAGGTGGCAAGGAAGCAACAACAGAGGGTGGGTATAAGAGCAGTATTAATCTTCTATTATACCATACTAGCTACATGGATATCATCAATTCCTTTTGCATAGATACAGCAATACTGATTTGTTCTTCCTTTGGGACAGAACAATTAATTAGGATGAGATTCCCTTCAGCTGGCTTTAGACATTCAAAAAATAGGCGTTGAACCTGAACTGTTTGTTCAAGGTCTCTTTGGAGTCAACGTAAAGATACACTACCTCATGGGAATTCAGTCCACCTCTGAACAAGTATCTCATGCAGGATAGATGAATCACTCCTTGGAGGTACCTATTTCTCTTCATTTTTAAAGGGTTACAGCTAGGGAGAATCAATCCTTTTCCTCCTGTAAAATATTTATGTGATTTCAATAGTCATCTGACCATAAAAAAGGTAGGCAGGAGCATACTGTACAACACAGCCCTGTTGTATGCATACACCAATATACACACATGTGCATTCATGGAGCCCCAAGTAGTACAGGGTCTTAATTCATTTAGGGAAGCAACACTATGGAACAGTTCCAGTGGAGAGAATTGAAAAGCAAAACCTGCTTCTTCTGTTGGAGATTTCCAGTTTATTAACCCTGTTGGACACTGGAAGACTACTTTTTCAGACTTTTCAGAAACAGATTGGAGAGACTAGTAGTCATAGGCGAGCCTTTATTAACTCCTGACAGCCTGCTGTTGAAAACAGGAGTAATAATGACTACTGGTCGAACCACACTGTTTGTAAAAAAAAAATTAGTAAGTATGGATAGAAAGAGTTTTAACAATGAAAGCAATGAAAATATCTTCAGAAATAAACACTGTAAAAAGGAGTTAAAGTTTAAAAACATGTTCATACCTGTCATACATAAACACCATGCTCATAAAAACAAGGAAAAGGGCAACAAGGAGTACTTCTTATTTTGCTTTCCCTGTGTAATTAACATTCGTCTTAATCAAGAAAGATACAGTTTATATACCTTAATTTTGAGCTAGTTATTCCTGAGATTCCTTTTATATATCACTTTAATATATAATATACATTTTTACTTCCACCTATTTTTAAAGGTATGAACAAATAATGTACCCAGAGATATTGTTTTATAACTGGTTTGTGATAGAATATTTATAGTAGTTGTTTATCTGTAATAATGTTATATATTTAACACAAAGGTGGAAAAAGTACAACATTGTTGGTTTAAGTCAAAACTATGTATTTTTGTGGTTCACATTTCAGTATTAATAATTAATGAATATACAGATGATTTTGTTTTCCTTTTAAAGGAGCATTCTAGGATAGCTGCATTTCAAAATTACGAGTTTTTAGTAACTTAGTTTTTGGTGTTTAACTGTAAAATGGTTTGTGATGAAACACAGATGGCTTCATCTTTTATAAGAATGGTCCTTAGTCACATTCAGTGGTACTACTAAATTTTTTCTATTCCAGATCTTCAAATGCCTTTCATAGGTGATGATGTGGAAGTTTCAGAGAGACTAGAGAGATGTGACTCTGTTCATCGCATCAGGAGACTCAAAATCTTGGCTATGTTTCTTACTGAGGTGCCAAGTGCCACTGGAGAGGTAGCAGGGCAACCAATATATCTATATTGTTTTTAGACTGGCTCATATACTTGACTTATCTGGAATGGCACTAGGTGCTATATTCAGGAAAAGGAATCCCTCACTGACCTAAGGAGACATTGATTTTATGGAGAGATGACTTGCACCCTTGAAGTTGCCTTTGTCAATGATAAAGGGAAACCAGGGTGACTTTCCAGTCATGGGCATTTAAGCTGTAAAAGTAAAGTTAGGTGAGCTGAATTTTACTTTTGAGATCCAAGTCTGAAATCTACCGCCAGTTCATCTTGGGAGTCCCATAAGATATTTAAGTTTCTGATTTCTATTCTTCCCCTGAATTTCATTGAAAAACTGGATAAGGAAGTTAGCATTAAGGACTATAAATTTTTAGATCTCTAGCTCCAAAATGTATTGATGTCATACCATGGAAATAAGAAGCCTTAATGCCTTACAGCTGTTAAGTATGTCTGTTAAAACACAACTGGAATTTATCTTGTTTCTGTAAATCTTATAATTAGGAAACTTGCTTAAGAATTGTGTTCAGGACTTGTTTCAACTTGAGATGATGCTGAGGTTTAATTCAGTTGTCCATGAATAAACCCCTAGTGCTATTTCAAACATCCCAGGTTTGTCTGTCTGCAGAGCTGGTGGACATAAGACAGGAACTAGATAGACCTAGGGTGTCAGCTAAAGGGCAGCTGGAGTTCTACCCTGCACATATTTAACAACTCCAGATGCCTACATACAGGCAACTGGATGAATCTCTGAACATCAATGTATAAGCTCCAGAGGGAGGCAATGGTATAGCCAAGTTCTGTGGCTGACGTTCATAACTGATCTTTACGTGAGTCTGCTCCTGGTAGGAAAACCCCCTGGACTGCTCTTTGGTGCAGTTCACTAATCAATTAGGAAGCCTAAGCACCCGATTTAGGCAGTCTGTGACTGCCTAATTAATGTTCTTAATTTTCCTGACTCCTAAAAGGGAATTAGGAGATGATGTAGCTCTTTGAGACTGTGACCAAGCAGCAAGCACTTCATTATAGAAGTTATCCAAGAGTCAAAAACCTGCTTCTGGACAATCTGCTAACTACCTAAATCCTGATCCTCCAGATATGTAACACATGCCTATACAATCTTTGGATTCTGTTATTTTACCCAACACATTTATTGCATACATAACACTGTAAGAATAGGTTTAGCTCCTGATGTACCTTGCCAAGTTCTGTGTCCCTGTAAATGAATGGGGGATGCCAAGCCCTTCAACTTTTGTTTCATGAAAGTAGAATAGGACATATGCTTTAAGCTTCTTGTGAACTTGTTTTCATTTCAAGGTAGAAAATTCTGATTTAATTAATTCTGTTTTGTTAAGTGCTTGAAACTGTACCTCTCACCAAAATGTTCTAAGCATCAGGCTGGTAGATTTTCTGGGGTTGGCTGCTCACAGCCTCTCCTTGCAAGATGTGATGTTCCACTTCACAGAGAGTGATTAAATATTCATTAAGCTAGTGAAAGAACAAGCTTCTCAGAAGACAGAAAGAGTCTGGTACTTAAGGCAGTCACCTGGGAAAAAGGGAGATCTGGATTCCAGTCACTGCTGTAATGATTACTTAGTATTAAATACATACACTGGTTCACGAACTGGAACCCAGCTTCTTTTTTCTCGTGGGGAGGGAGGTTGACTATCAAGTACTTCACACTTTCTGTCTATTCCAGTGATTACTTAATTATCCAGGAAAGCTGTGGCTGGGGAGAACAAGTACTTCTCTAGGAGATGGGAGGTTGTAGTTCCATGTGGTATAGAAAACTAAGTGTAAATTTTTTAGGCCCTGTTATTATTATCCAAACCTAGAAGAGGAACAGAATGCCCTTTCATTAGGGAGTACATGCTGTAATTCAGGACTTTAGAATCATTGGAATTCCAAATGGAAGATAGCATCTCCTCTAATTCAAAAGTAAGTTGCAGCACAAGGTTTAAGGCATATGCTTAATATTGACATTTCCCGAAGTGTTTCCTTGTCTAGCATGTCTTTGTGGATTCTCTCCTTTCAGTACAATCTGTAAGGAAACAGACATCTAACTCAGGAATGGAGATTTTGCTGTAAAATATCATCTGTTGGATAGGTGCTATGATATTTAACTAAAATCCCTTGCAGATCTATGCTTTAAGGTAAAATTCTCAAAGATATTTTGAGTTGTTTTCATAACTCCTCTTGAAGTCAATGTCGATTTTACCACAGGCTTAAGAAGGGGCAGATCTGTACCAGCAAAGATATCTTTTATGCCTCATTTTCCCTGTGCAATTTCAAAAGAAAAAGAGTATATATCCTGTTAAACATGTTTCCATAATAATTTAATTCTTGATACAAAGATAATGAACTTCTTTCTTTGATTTTTTTTTTAACATGTGTGTTTCTATTCAGAGAAATATAAAGTTATGTACATTGATGTGAATAATTTGAACTTCTAATATGCCTGATGGAGACATGGCTCTCATTTATCAACAAATAACCTAGGAAGTTTCAGAGTTATGCTGCGTAAGGCAAATCTGAGCATTAAGTTATGTCTATGAACTTGCTAATTCATGACCTGAATTACAAATATCTGCCCAAGAAAACACCTACTGGATGTTGAAAACTACTGGTATTAGGCAGTGAGAGAAAGAAAAGAAAAATAAATATTGACTTGCTTGTAGAACACATTGAAAAATAATTTTAAAAACCAACCAGACAAATCTTTGCCATGTCACAATATGAACCAGAGGTAAATTTTCACCTGGAAAGATAAACAACTGGTCTTCCTTGACTCAGAAAGAAGATGGAAGAAGTGATTCAGGAAAAAGAGGGCACTAGATTGATTATTGCATAAAGATAAATCAAAGTAGACCGTAAATAACGCCTTCTCATGTTTTGTGTTTTCTCCTTTCTCTCTTTCTCTCTCTCTGCTTCCTGCCTACCATTAATCCTTTACTGTTTTCTCTTTGATTTTTCCTTTCACTTCTGCTATTTTTGCTTCCTTCCTGCACTCTTATCCGTCTATCCAACTGTGGGTGTTCCAGACTCACTTGCACAGAATAATCCTCAAAATCATCCTTAAATGGAGGATTTGCCTGCAAATTCATTCATAGCTGCTTCTTTCTGTCCCAGTAGAACAAAATATTTATCCAGAAAGGCATGATAGGAAAGCTAGGATCCTCTGTCTCTGAAAATAGAGTCTTTGAACTTTTCAGCCAGAGGAAGTTTTCTGTTGGCTATCACTTATGAAAAACTGTTGGCTTTGTTCATTTTTTGTTCTTATTCGCTAAAGTTCAACAAGCTAAAAGAAATATCTGGGCCTTGATCCTTGAATCTATTGAAAGCACAAAGGAGAAAGAGGGGACTAGAAAGGAAAACTATTAGGTTACACTAAGCTAGTGTGTGCTCTTCCAGACTGAAAGAGAGCAAGATTAAGGATGAGATGTGGATAGGATGAGGCAAGAGACACGGAAATTCTCCCTAAAGGCTCCGTGCTTGTCTGCTGTTAATAACCTCTTTTAGCTTCAACATGCCGGCAGCTCTCTGCACTACCTGCCTTTTTAAAAAATAAAAAGATAGAAGATATTTTAAACAATTGCAAATTTAGTCATGTTAAAAAAGAAAAAAGAAAAGTAGTGAAGAAATGAGAAGTCAGCAAACAACTGGGTTCCTTGGTGTGACTCAGAAGTGCTGGAGCAGGTGGCTCACCCTCGGGGGGCAGCCAGCACTGTGTTGGCCAGTGCTCCACTCCTGCCCTGCCATCTGAGATTCATGTTCCAATTAGCCCGTAAACCGGGAAGTACTCAGGGATGTTGCTAGGTCACATTTTAATTAAAATTCAGAAGATTCTTGGAACACTCATAGAAAAATGTTACTTGTTACTGTTTTACTGTTGTCCCCATTCCTCTTCATCAAACCTCCCTCTTCTAACTAAGGAATCAGAGACAAGTCTCTCACATTGCAAAGCAAGGTAAAACCTGGTCCCCACCTCATGACATGCTGGTGGTAATTTTAAAGGAGTCACCCTAAATTTATTTATTAATGTCAGGTTATTCCTCTGTGTGTGCAGCCAATGCAATTGTAAGGAAGAAAATTCCATTGGAAACTTTAGATAGCCAGAGATACCACTTCTGTTTATACATTTCTGTTTCAGTTTCTGGCACTCAGTCTAGAATTAAAAGAAATGCCAATGATCATCTGCAGTGTCACTAGGACAGACAGTCAATAAACTCTGTCTGTCAAAAAAAGGAGCTTGAGTGTCAGCAGGCTGGGTAAGGTGTCCTGTTCTGGCAGGCAGAGTGGCCAAAGAAAAATAATTAGACACTTATTTAGGGATTCATGAGAGACTTCACGCTGATTTCTCTCATGTCAATGACAATCAGTAGAGAAGGGGCAACAAGGGGCAGTTATGCATCAGACTGTTTTCTCTTAAGTACTTATATATCAGATCTTCAACCAGCAACAAAACTGGGTGTTTAAAGAAGACAAGCAAGTATTCCACAGACTATCAGTGTGCAGCTAAGAATTTATAGGTATGCATGCCCTAATTGCACCTTTGGACCAGCTTCAGGAAAGAATGGTGTGAACACACATGCTGAATATTCACCTATGGAGGATCTTCTCAGGCTGGTGTACACATAGAGCCTGGCTGTTCCACACCCACACCTGGGTAGTTTAGGACCAGAATTATTGTATAGCCTGGTTAAGTGTTTTAATCACAAGACTAATGGGTAATAGTTGGGAATCACAGAGATATCATACTCAACAGAGCCTAAATGATTAAGTGTCAGACTGGACAGGTCTAGCAAATCAGGTTTTTCTGGGGACTTTTCTCTCCTATTAGCATTCTCAAGTGCTGATAGACACAAAACTGCATTCTGAAAAGTCATCTCCGTTGCAAAAAAGAGAAAAACCCCAAAAAACCCAAAAACAACCCTCCCAACAACAACAGAAACATAAAGAAACCAATGAACGAAAAAAGGCCACCCAAAACCCCACAACAACAACAAAAAACCAACAAAGAAGGTGACTTAGTACAACTAGCAGTGCTATACTGCTGTACACCTATACTATCTTATGGGCATGTAAGAAACCCACACACTGTCAATTCTAAACTATCTAAATCTAAACAATTGAAATCCATGAAGCCTATCTTGCAACTGCATAGAATTTACTTTTATTCTGGTAATTTTCTTAATAGCACTTAAGGCATTAGTCACTATAGCCTAGTCAGAGCTCCTGATACTCTGATGACACTCCTGAAATATTCAAAAATTCCAAGCAGTTTTTATGGCAGAAAAAAAGGGATGAGCTATAGACAACTGTAGTTTTACAGGCCATTTCTAATAAAATGAAGATTACAGGCCATGCCAGCTAATCACCACTTTTAGATACCTTTAAAGTCACTGGGTTTGGGAAAAGATTTGCTGAAACCCCATCACCATCCCCTCCACCAACTCAGAATAATTTCAGAATTCACCCTGATAAGTACTACTTAAAATTAATGAAAAACAACTGTGAAATTAACAGCAAATTACTTAGTTTCTAAGATGTGAAAAGAATTGCAGCCTAAATTAGTGAAGCTCTTAGTTTGGAGAGTGAAAACCAAATCCTGTAGTTCATCATCACAGAAAAAACTAAAGCAGCCAGACAGTAGCATCTGGGAAATATTAATTTGTGTACTGTCAGGTTTGGCATAATTTCCTGACTTTATTCTATTTTTGATTGCAAAGAAGAAGAAAAAAAATCACGGTAGACTAAAAAGCAATGTGTTTTTCAAAACGGTTGTGTGCACACTTGGATGGTTATTTGCATTGACCATGTAGATACTGTAAAAAGAAAGAGAAACGAGAGGGAATAATTTGAGACTACTGTTTTTCACAGTCTCAAGAAATTATAAACCTGCTGATGTTCATCTTTAGGACGTTTTTTCTTCCTTTTCCTTTATACTTTTCCTGACCTAAATGCGTTTGCACTGGACTTTAAGATTCAGCACATCTGTCTGTTACTTTTTAAAATTGTGTGCTAGGAGCCTCCAGAGCCCTCTCTCTGCTTTCCCTTTGTTATCTACCACAACAAAATCATGTGCAAGTTTAGCTGTGCTGCAGATCATCTCACTGTCCACAGCAGTTTTCCTTAGGTCTCACTACCACCATGCTTCTGGTAAGGAGTCCACATCCACTGGATTCCATGTCAGAGAGACTCTCATCCAAGAAAGAAACCAGAAAGTGTAAGTTAAAGAAACAAGAGTGTAAAACTACGTGTTAATTACAAGTTCTTAAGTGGAAGATGCTGCATTGTTTTCATTTCCTCTAGTGGGTTTATTCCTATAAGAAAATACCTAGCAGTTTATACCAAGAATGTAGGAACATAACAGACAGAATGTATTCATTTAATGGAGGCTGGGTCAAAGGCAGCTCATTCCTGTTAAAATATTTTGGAAGTGAGGGTGGCCAAAGGAAATGGAAACATTTACAGTAATTTCACGAATACAAGCCGCACCAATTTGACCAAAAGTTTGGTGGAAACCCGGAAGTGCGGCTAATATTCAAGGGCGGCTAATACATGAACAAAATTCTAAAAGCTGCCAACACGGAAGTGAGAGCCCGCGGCAGCCCCAAGCCAAGCTGGAGCCCGGCCGGCCCCGGCAGAGGTGGGAAAGCCTGGCAGAGGCGGGGCCAGCAGTGTGGGGGGCGGGCAGCTGAGCCTGAGCCAGCAGGGCGGGGCAGGGGGGGCGGCAGAGCCCGGGCCAGCAGGGCGGGGGAGCCTGGGAGAACTGGGGCTAGCAGTGCAGGGGAGCATGGCAGAAGCAGGAAGGCCGGCGGGTGGGGCTGGCTGGCAGCGGGGGAAGCCCAGCAGAATCTGGGCCAGCAGCGTGGGGGAGCCCGGCGGTGCGGGGGCCTGCAGTGCCGGCCAGGGCGAGCAAACGCGGCGGCGGTGCAGACGGGAGGGGGCGGCCGGCGAGCCTGGCAGCGGCTGCCCCGCCAGCAGAGCCTGGCAGCGGTGGCAGCCCTGCCGGCCGGGCGAGCAAACATGGCGCGGGGCGGCCGGCGTGCCTGGCAGCGGCGGCAGCGTCTGGCCCGCCGGCAGGGTGAGTAAACTCAGCAGCGAGGCGGTGCTGACGGGAGAGGGGGGCCAGTGAGCCCGGCGGCGGCTGCAGCACCACCCGACTGGCCCCGTCGGCAACCATGAGCGGGCCGTGCCTTCCTGGCCCCGCCCCGAGCCAGTAAAGCCCGCTATGCCGCGATCCTGTTACTAATTGGCCAATTTGTGAAAGCTGCGCACAGATTCTCGCTACGAACGAAAGTGCGGCTAATATTCGGGGTGCGGCTTATCTATTGACAAAGACAGCAACATTGTCGAGGCACCGGAAGTGTGGCTTATACTCCGTGCGGCTTGTATTCGTGAAACTACTGTATATGTTTTCTGAGTTAGGATGGGATTAGCATTGCAAGCTTCAGTCAGAGGTAAATGACTCCTTTGACGGGCAACAGACAAACATGCTTTTGGGTAGTGATACTTCTGAAAGTAGATGTCCAAATGCACTACATTAATTGAGATCTGCAAAAGTCTCATTGCCTAAAGTATCTAGACAAATAATTTATATGTAAATGTCAACACATAAGACGTCTCAGGCTGGTCAAGAGAAACCTCACACATATTGTGTTTTTCCAGGTACAGATTCAGGAATATCTCTTAAAATGCATCTAAAATATATGCAGGCACTTCCTCACTCTCATCAACTGGACCTTCTAGTACAAAATTCAGATATCCAGCTTTGTTAACCTCACAGGTCCACTGCTGAGATCCTCTAGAGCAACCTACTTTTTTGAAGGAGATGTTGGAGTAATCCAAAATGATAAAAGGGAGTTAGTTAGCTGTCAAGTGTCATGGATAGTCAGAGGCACTCTGACCTATTCTGCTGCTATAGGGTTGAATGGTGCTTTAGTTATATAACACTATTGGACCCATATATTTATTTGTTTGTTTGGTGTAAAATAAAAAGAAGAAATTACATGAAACGTTTAAAATTAACACATTTGTATTTAGGCAGTAAATAAATACTTTTGGAAGAAACAGTTTTAGGAGGAGCATATTTGTAATGCTCTTTTGGATTTTAGTGCACTGTTTTCATGGTTGCTTTGAGATCACTTTTAATTTACTCTGTACTTTTTTATACTGAGCAACAGAAAACATTTCTTTCAAGAAAACACTCGAATGAGGAGGGAAAAGAGCACAAACTCTTCAGTTTATTTCCTTTGTTTTCACATCATATCTTGAAAAATACTGAAGTGATGGTATATCTCTGATTGCAACCATCTCCATGGCTTGGGGAATACAGTTATTTTGAAGGAACCTATCTTTGCTTGCTCATTGCATTATTCTCTTGATTTTCTTTGTTCCCCCCTCTTTTTTTTTTTCCCATTCTCCTCTGACTAACTGGAAATTGATTTTTTTTTTAAGTAGGATGGTTATTTTTGGGCTCCTTAGCTAAGTATTTAATTTGATACTTGATTTAAAAAAAAATCTCCCTGTTATTGGTTTGTCTTTACTATGTATTGCTTTAATGATTCTTGGTAGGCTTCCTATGCATTGATTAATACAAATAAATAAAATGTCAGTATTTATGGTAAGAAGGAATACACATACATATATTTCCTGTATAATAGTAATCTGACTCTTTTGTTCTCTTTCTCCCTCTAAATGCAATTACATCACAAAATTGATTTTACTCCTTTCCAGTGCAGAGCTACAGTGAAACAAAAAACCCCAAACTCTATAATTAATGGGAATCCTAATTACTTCTTACAGGTGAGAAACATTTGGAAGGAAAAATTTAATTTTTTTTGGGGTCTGAACAGCATGAGTATTATGTATCATAAATCTAATAACTAATCTTGCAACATGTAATTAAAAAAATTATTTTTGAAAAACTGAAAAAAAAAAGAGTTCAAACCCATTATTTGGAGGGAAACCTGATGAAATATTTTCTCATATCATCTGTGAAGAACTCTGCTTTGCTACTCAGAATAAAATAAGGTAAAGAGCAGCAAGACACAATATCTCATCAACTGAAATGAAAAATCTCATTTATCTAATCACACACTCCTATTATATTTGCATTATACCAAAGTGCATCAGTTCATCTAATGTAAGGGAAAAGGGATTGAAAAAAGTTGATGAAAGAAAAAATGTTATTCACTTAATTCCCTTGCCAGACAAGTTTATAAGATGCCATCATATGCTGGGAGAATAACCAGAGTGCAAAGCCAGCTCTAGCAAGGGGGGAAGTGGATATCTCCATGATGACTTATTTCCTGAGGACACTACAGAAGCTGCTGCCTCATCCAGAACAAATTTTCTGGAAGACTGTATGTTAGATTACAATCATGACCAAAACTCAGCTGACTGATAGTTACCTTTGCAGGCCCCAGTATCAAGACAAAATACTCCTTCTGCAGGTATTTATATAATTATTGACAATTCAGATGAATTTTTGACTTCCGTGTTGGGGTACCTGCTGTCCTCAGAGATCCAAAATAACTAGCAATGGCTGTGAATACAAGCAACACCATCCCCCCTTTTCTGCTGCTTTCACTTAGGGTTCTCTGTTTTTAAGTATTCAGGAGCACTTGGTATTGCTGGCTGGATCTGTCAGGATGCTTCTTTCTTTTAATTAAAATATCTGCTTTAATATATAATCTGTCAAATAGCTACATTAGTCAGAAAGGTGTTAGAGAAAGGTGTGGAAGGAATAGAGTAAGAAAATAGAGACAAATATTTACTAGCAAATTCCAACTAATTAATGTTTGGAATCAGACTTCAAGAATTCACTCTAAAAATACAACTGCTGTCTGTAGTACTAAAAAAAGTCAATCAGTAGATCTGGTTGCAAAATGAAGTTTCTTATCACAGGAGTTTTCACATTTCAAAATGCATTTGTCTTTAAAATGTGCAAAATGCTGAAGTCTCAAATTATTTCCTGCCATAGAAAGCCTGCAACATTTTCTATTCAGCAACTTCAAATAATCTTATTACAAATAATTACTTTGATAAAGCCAAAATGTTTTATTTATGAAAAGCATAATATTATCATCTGAAATGGGTATAACAATGTTCAAAACTCCACTTTGATTTTGATCTACTCAGAATCATCTAGTGGGTCACAAAAGAAATTTTTAATGAACAGCACCCTCAAAAATATTTGGAGCCCCTCTTAATTGACACTGTGTATGCAGCAATCAAATGATGCGAGTTACAATGGCATACATCCACAACTTTATGAATTGTGTGTTTCAGATACCCCTCCATGGCAGTACTCACAATCCAGCAGAGCTAGCAATATAAATCACAGAGTATAATGTAATGGAAAGGCAACTTGATAGAAAAACACCCTGCAATTTTAGCAAGCAGCATGTGCACAGTGTTGGTTTACGGCGTAGAGGGTGTTCAGTAAAAGCTGATTAGCTTCTACATAAGCTGCAGAAGCCTACTGAGTTTGACATGACATTTCTCCAGAGCCACAAGTGCTGCTTCTGAGGACTTTGGTAACTAGCAATAGCCAATCTTAGCTGTCATATCATGTACTGGTATGGACTGGGCCAGTTGACCATCCAGCTAATGAGTGCTTAGATTTGGTTTAAGCAGTGAATCTCACTGAATGTTTCCTAGAGGAGGGCATGGGAGGCTTCTTCCAATGGCTGTTGTATCCAAACTGATGTCTGTTTGACAATCCTATGGCGAGCTTTCACATTTCTCTTTCCTCCTAAAGTTTTTCTCAAATTCTCATGTTATGCTGACCTATGAGACACTGCTGAAATTGTCACAACAGTAAAAAAAAGGACAGGCTGTTAATGAAACACAGCAAAGGAACTGCATCTCCTTACAGTCACTGTGATGAGGCTTTAGGGGATGCACTGGATGACTGTGTTGTTCACAGTGCAATATCCTCTACTGGCAGCCAATAAGAGAAATTGAAAGAATATTTTAACAAGTTTCAGTGCAAAGATTTTAACTTCCCAAGGGCTTCTAGGCTTCCTCTCCCAGGCTGAAATAGCATGTAACAATGACATTCCATCTGAAACCTTTGCATGAAAAGTGACACAGAAAAGAGAGGTAATTCTACTCAGTAGTAGGATTGTGGTATCCTCCCTGAAGCTGTGGATTCAAATTCCTTTAAGCAACAGAAGGACTTAATCTCACTTGCACAACATGGGTTGCACATCCACTTCACTGAGATTCACCATCATCCATTATTCTGCCAGTATTTCTTAAGGACCCTAACCTTTTAAATATGTTAGAGGTATGAAACAGGTGCTGCACAGCACTGAGACACTTCAGGAATGGGAAAAAGAAGGAAGTTAGTGGTTTTTGGCAACCTTGATGACAGCAGCTGGGAACACGATGGCTGAAAAGGTCACTTGGGATCAACTGGGTTTTAAACAGAGATCCTAAAGAAATAGATTTTGGATTTATAAAATAGTAGTTAAACACTTCAGTGTAATTTAAATCCCTTTGTTGACATCTCTCCTACTTCCTTTATCATTCTTTCTAGTTCACACATGTTCTTGTGACTAGATTTAAGTGTCAATATTCTCCATTAAAGAGATTACAGTATGCACACTTTTGAGGACACTTGCCTGTCTTTTGTCCATAATGTCTCTGCTCCTCAGACACAGTTTAAATTTTTCAACAATGAAGCTGTAATACAGACCACCAATAGCAGATTTCTGTTCCTATGCCACCCTGCAAAATCAGGCATTTACTCTACACTGACTGTCAATACTGCTTTCAACTTCATTCACTTTAACGCTGATTTTGCCATACTTTTCTGAATAAATTGACCATTGGAAGACAAAACAAAAAAAAAAAAAGGAAAATAAGGAAAATGGAAGGAAAACACTTAGCGGAATTCACAGGTGTGCTCATTTTGAGTGCTAGTGACAAAATTCAAAATTACAATTGTCTTTGCTGCAGACCTTGTTTGGAATTATTAACAAGAGTTTGTGACCACATTCAGTGCTTGAAATATTTAATAAAAACAACTGGAAATCTTCATACTCAGATTTGAGTAACGCCAGCCCTTGATGGCTACAGTCAGAATTGTGTGTTTAATCTGAATATGCTTCAGGTCACTGCTCAAAGTTGCCCCTTATAAGAATACCACTTCCAGTTTCCCTTTCTAATAGCTGTAGAATTTTTTCTACTGTCTGAAAACATATGATCTCTCAGGCAGCTTCTGAGTAAATAACCTTTTCTATGTCAGCTTCTCTGCCCAATTTAGTTCTCCACTGAACTCCACATTTTTAATAGAGATTTTGTTAAAGGTTCTTTGTCTGAAAAGATTATCTTTCCCCCTCAAAAGCTTTCCAGTTCTATTTTGCTTCACTTTAGATTTCAAGTAAGTAATTTATAGAATGATTTGCATTTTGTAGGATTGGTCTTGACACACCTTTCTGATAGATTTTTCCTCAGACATGAGAATTCTTATGGAAATGACACTTGCCTTTATGCACTTTCCATTTCTTATCCCTGACAGTCTGTTTGACTCATACAAGCCGGCACGTTCTCAATCTGTGGCGTCCAACTGAGATTATCATCTTTGTACAACTTGTTAATGCCTGTGACATTTAGAAGTCTCTGCACTGAGCTATGAAATAATTCAGATGCAGAAAGAATCCCCCAAAAAGACATTTGAAAAGAGCGCCTGCAGACAAAAAAATATTAAACATCCACTATCATGAACCTTCCCATTTAAGAGGATTTTGCTGAACAGATCTGAAGCTCCCCAAATAAGAGTAGGGGCATTGGCCAGCTCTCTTGGGATGGACGGGCTAGTTAAGATAACATAATACTTCTAGCATGATGTCAGTTTTTAATTCCAGATACTTTACCATTGATTACAGAAACCAAATTTCATCCCTCGCTTCCCATACCCTTTAAAAAGTGTATGTTCATTATGTAGTTCTTCAGTTTTCTACTTGGTACTCTTGATGTGATGTACTGTCTCTTATTCTTTGGCCTTGTTCTATCCTGATGGTTCTTCAAAAGTTGTCCATTTGTTTCAAACTAGGCTTTGCTCTATGAAAAAAAAAGAGGCTTTAACTCTGTTCTACTTTACCCCTTTTATGACATTCAAGTGGTGAAAATGCAGAAGAGATGTGTAGGATATGGAAGACATGTTCTCTTGAGGAAAGGCAACTTCAAGTATTTTTAAAGTGTTTTTTTTTTCCTTTTTTTCTTTTGTTTTTTTCCCCATCACCAGTGTGTTTAGTCCTAATGGAGAACCTGCTTTTGTAAATTCAGCTTTTTACCTTAAGCCTGGACATAAAATCATAACCTGCATTCACTTGGCACTAAATTTTGAAGGTTGTAAAACAATGCTTGAAATGTGAGAGTGATAATTTAATTCCACAGCTACTTCAAACATGTAAGTGTACACTTTTGTGCAAGTGTACGAAATACTTAAAAATTTTGTAGCTGGTTTCTTGTAGAATGTAAGGTGTTACTCTAGGTATTTTATCACCCCGAATAGTATTTTAGAGTGCTCACCTGAATGTCTCCTCTGGTTGGTGTGTGTTTTTAGGGTTATACTCAGCACCATTTGTGACCATGAAGTATAGACTACATTAAATATGATCTTGCTTTAAAAATTGCCTTTTCCATTCTTGCAAAATACCCAACATACATATTAGGCACGTTACAAAGAATTTTCTCTTGTTTGAAGACTGACAGACTGGTATTTTTCCTCAAACAGCATTATGCCAATTGATACTGTCTAATATCAGAAAGCTTCACATAAAACTTGAAATTTCTTGAGGTATAGCTGCATTAAGCAATCAGATTTATCTGACTGCCACTAATTGCAGCTGTTACTGCTGAGTGAGGCTGTACCATGCACAACAAATACAAGCTTTGGTCCTGGAAACAATACACCCATATTACAGCACTATGGCACTTTAAACAAGAAATCTTCCTCCTCTCAGGGCTAATTAGTTCAGTTCAGGATTGCATTCCTGTGATCACAGTGTTTCATGTCATAGGGCTATCAAGTATTATGTGTTGGTCTCTATACTGTAAACATAAGCAGTCAATAACTAAGCTATTATTTATTAACAAGGTACAGAGTACTAAATTCAAGGAGATTTCTTGTCAGGTTCAGCTCTATTTTTGGATTTTAAATTGTTGGAAGTACTTTTCACTTGAGTTTTTACAGCTTAGACTATATTTCAGTGGGATGTTGGAGTGTGTTGTGGGCTAAGCTCCCTACTGTGGTTAAGTCCTATTCTTTCTGCTCCTACCTGGGCAATGCTGCTGCTTATCTTACATGCTGTAAATGCCTAGTGGGTCCTCAGTGATCTGACTAATCTCATTAGTCCATTGAAAATTATCCTGTAATAACACAACAAGGACATCAACAAGTATTTATCTTCTGGTAGGTCACCAAACTGAATCAGTCTGACAAGTGCCAGGTTAGCGAGGAGAGAGGACCATGTAGCTGCAACCTGGGGAGAAGAAAGGCAAAACCAGCAAGGGATGACTGGGAATTTCTCTCCCTTTTTGGAGGTAGCTGATAAATAAGGCAAATTTCTGGAGAAGCCATAACCTTATCAGGTAAATTAAACTAAAAATATCCATAACTGGGCAGTATCTACATCACAAAGGCCATGGTTCATTCTCTCTCTTTTGTGGGTAAGCAGAGGCAAATTCATCTAGCAAGATCTAACCAGCCCTTCTGGAATTCAAAGCTTCTGAGTTATGAGTGCATTAAATCAACCCTTCAAATTAACCATTTAAAAGAAAAAAAGTATAAAAGTCACACAGATTCTTAAATAAATGGACAAAAATTTCCGTACTGTGTGAGCAAATAAAAAGTTACTATGTGGGAAATGCATTCTACCATAGAATCATAGAATGATTTAGGTTGCAAAAGACCTCTAAGATCAAGTCCAACCATTAACCTGACACTGTCAGGTCCACCACTAAACTGTGCCCCTAAGCACCATAATTATGTGTCTTTGAACACTTCCAGGATGGTGACTCCCTTGATTGGTCAGCCATTTAATAATCTTTTTAGTGAATGATTTTTTCCTACTATCCAAACTAAATGTCCCCTGATGCAAATTGAGATAATTTCCTCTTGTCCTATCACTTGTTTTGTGGGAGAAAGACTGACAGACATGGTGTCCCTACCATGGAGAGGAAAGGAAAAGGATTCACTGAAAGGAAAAGGATGCACTGAGCATCCAGGTCTGGTGATGCAACTATGGATAACTTTTCTAACATAAGAAGAATGAGGGGAGGGTATTTTTGAGATAAGGTCTGAATATTTGGGGAATTTATCAAAGACTAACCCCTATACATTAAATGGTAGCCTTATCTAAAAAGCTGCATTTTTATCCCTGACTATGAGAAACTGTAGTATTTAGTGTATATAAATATTTGATGATTAACTTTGGTTAAGAGCTATGCTATCTCTGTTCATATCATAAATTCAAGCTCTGAAGCAATAGCTTGGACAAAACACTAAGGACTCAATTGTGCCTGGAAGGCACGGCACCATATTGGGGATAATGCAGAGGCACGTCGCCTCGCCAGGAGCTCCAGGAAGGGCTGTGCCTCAGGCATGCACTCTGCCTCCTGCAGCTCCTGGGGAATGCAGCTAATGCACTCCACTTACATGGGCTGTAGTGTGTGCTCCAAAGGCAGGAGACTCTCCTGGCCTCAGAAGACCTGGAGCTTGAGACCCTTCAGCCTTGTGAACCTGCCTTGCTTTCTGTGAAAGGGTTGCATTAGCAAAGGTCCTAGCAGCAATTTTGAAGCAACCATGAAGTCAAAGAGTTGTCTCTCCTCTGTACTTAACATATTTGAGTGCTGTTTGAGACAGTTCTTTAGAAATCCAGCTGGAATACAGAAGAGGTGTCTCAAAAGCACATTTGCATTCTTTTGGGAGAGGTTCATCACTCTGTACCTCATGTGATAACTACCCTGTCTAGTGTTGATGACGTGCCTTAAGATTGTGCTGGTCTGCACCATGTCCCAGCATGTCAGCTTAGGTGCAGTATAGAGATGCTGATGGAAATATTGACCACCAAGAAGAGTACAAGGACTGCAATGAAATCTGCTCCTCACCAGGAAAGCATTAGCAGAGAGGTTCATGCTCTTTTATTCTACAGGCCTGAACACATAGTCTCACTCAGCATCTCTGGAAATAGCTTGCAATACTCATAAACTTGATGTTATACAGTGGGGATTTGACTTTAAAATTATATTTTAAGGCGTCAAAAGTTTGCATGGAAGGGGAATTTCATCATTTTTGTAATACAATAAGACACAGGCAAATGTAAGAAATAATATGTCTGATGTATAAAATTTGAACTCATTATTTGCTTGTTGTTTAAAATGTGCTAAGGATGTTAGACATTCCATTTTTGCCTCTGTTCATAGCATGCTTCCTCTAAGTCCTTGTTCTGTGAGCTCTTCATATATGCATGAGGTTTATATACTCTGCTGCAAATCTGTGTGCCTGTGAGAGTGATCTGGTTGTGGGTGTGAGACTCCAGTGGATTAGAGTGGTTACATTATCCTGACAGGTAATTGCATAGCTCATTCTTAAACCCATTCTCTCCTAGGCTATCAATTCTTTGTTTATGATCCTGGTTTCTAGAAGGTGACTGATGTCTGAGTTGAACTAATGGTAACAACCTAAATCCTTTCCTTTTCCACTGAATGCTACAGAGAACAGATTATTTGCTCCTTTTAAGTTTGTTTTACCTTTCGTAAAAATACTGAGAACATCAACACACCCCCCTCTGAGGACTTCTCTAGTCTGAACAACCTGATTGTGTCAATCTTCTCCTGCAGTCCCTGTTTTCTCACAGTCTCATCGTCGTGCTTTGAGCTCTTTTGAGATGTTGTGCATTTCTACTGAACTGCACTGACCACCATAATGCAGCTGAAGAGCCACCAATGCTGAATAAACTAGATTGACTTGGACTGTTCATATTCTAAAATCACAGTCCTCTTTACTATGCAGTTCATTATATTACTGTCCAGGATTTGGTGTGGTAGATAAGGCAATAGAAAGAACAGCACTTTTTGATAGCAACCCAACTAATATGGGAAGACTCATTGAAAATCTGATGATGGAATAAAAGTTTGTGTGAAAGGGATCACAGGCTCATCATGCTGAGAACAGGAAGGAGGGAGAAGAGCAGAGTAGGCATAATGGACTTCAGAAAAGCGCTCTTCAACAGCTGAGGAAACGGGTAAGTAGGGTCCCTTGGGAAGATAATATAGAGGATAAAGGAATTCAGGAGACCTGGCAGTTATTGAAAGAGACGGTATTAAAGGCACAAAGCAAAGTATTCTGATGCGAAGGAGAGCTTGGAAGAGACAATGCGGCTGAATCAGGAACTCTTCAAGGAGTAAAGAATGGAAAAAAAAGGAGATATATTAAAAGTGGAAACAAGGACAGCTGAATAAGGATGTGCGTGGAGGATAATAGCACAAGCATGTAGGGATGAACTCAGAAAGGCTAAAATGCAAAATGACTTACAACTAGCAAGGGAGATGAAAGGCAAGCAGACACGGTTCTAGAAATACATTAGGGAGGGAATAGACAGCAAAGCAACAAAAAGTATCATATCAGTACTGAAGAGGGAAGGAAAGGAAAGTAAATAACAGAAGGCACAGAGAAAGGACACTATAGTCTTTTTTTCTGCTTTCAAATTAACAAAATGAAATTAAGAGGTGTTAGAATTACATGAAAAAATGCACCATCAAATTTAAAGGATGTTAGCTGAAAAAGCTGCAGAGCTATCACTTTTTGGAGATCATGGAAGCTTAATGATGACTGGAAGAAGGGCACTTAGGCGAAGTCATGTAGGACTTTAATGAGCAAATCAGAAAAATATTTGAATAAAATCACTGTTACATTTGTGTATGACAGGTGGAACACTTTGCTGAAGATAACATAAGAACTTTACTGTGAGGAGAACATTTCAAAATGGATCCTGAAGAAGTATGTACTGAGTAGGATATGGATTAATGACTTGGGTTATGGAAGTGAAACTACATTTGTATGTCTTGTTCATGACACTACATTTATGACTTTTGTAAATGGGAAGAGAAACAGGACTTAATTTCATTAGATTAGAATTCAAAATGCTCTTCCAATATTAAAGACATATTTGTCCCCAAATCAACATGATGGATTTGGGTAAGCATCTCCAAAAACAAAAGAAAAAGAGTTCAAGAGCACACAAGCAACATGGGGAATACCTATGAGGCAGTAGCACTGCACAAACAAAGCAGGAGTGTTGATCAGCTCTGGTGAAAAAGAGGCAAACATCATTAAGATGTGTGAACAGGAGTGTCATATATAAGATAGGGAAATCACCATTTTGCATTGCATGTGAGTCCTCAGAGGAAGCCTGTTCTTAGTTTTGGGCTGCACACTTGAGCAAAGATGTTGACAAAATTCAAGAGACCAGATGAGCACAAGAGTGGTATGACATTTCAGAAACTTAAGATCTAAAGAAAGGTTGCATAAATCCATAATGCTTAGGTGAAGAAAGAAAGAAAGAAAAAAAAAAGAAAAAAAAAGAAAAAAAAAAGAAGAAAAAAAAGAGAAGATAAAGGAAGTACATAAAAACATGGATAAGCTGGCTTTTCATGGTTATCCATGTACAGAAACCTCAGGATAGTGGGATTAATTGGGAATATTTATCTTTAATCAGATAATGATACCAAACTAGCAGTTGTAGCTTGACTTAAGGTAAAGGTTTTGCAGCTAAGCAAACTAAACAGGAAAACAAGGTTTATTCTAAAAACACAAAAGGTTACAGAACAGTAAAATTAGAATAATGTGTCATTCCTATATGAATGTCTTGGAATTCTATTGGGAATATTAGTTAGCAGTAGCTAGCACCTATCTTTGGGAATCTAAACTGACACCTGAAAATCAGTGGTTTTACTGTCGTGAAGTGTTAAGGCAAACAGATTTGAGAAAATTTTTAGACCAGTGATTCTGGTCACAAAATGAAACACATCTTGAACAGACACACAGAATGGGCAGTCAACATATGGCCAGTCACTGTTATTTAATATATTATTTCCTTGTTCTTTTTATTACAATATCATCTTCAAACGCCTTAGAGGGAAATCAACTTTGTTTATTACAGGCACACTTCTATGGGGACAAGGGATTTGGCCCAGTGCACTGCAAAAAAGTGAGTTTTAATGTGAGAGCTTGTAAAAGTAATGTTGATGAAGTAGGCAATATGGAGGTTGCTGAGCTTAAATATGGTATATACCCTTAAATGTGAGGCACTATCAAATAGATAGGAGAGAAGAAGGGTTCAGAAAGGGAGGCACGACAAAACCAATAGGAAAAAACTGTGCAAATGTAATGAAGAAAAGCAGGGAAACAAGCCACATATATGAAAGTTACATATCGTACAAGACCTTAAGAATGGACTTTACATGTAAAACTGTTAAAGTCATCCTCTAACAAACCTTGAGCCCATATCTTCTGTAATCTCTTATTCAAAGAAATACAAACACAAATATTTGAGTGATTCTGTGATTCTGTGAACCAGCATCATGCTTGTGCATGATTTCCTTCTATAGGCACCTTTATTCACTGTTTTAAACAACTGTACATAAATAAACAAAAATTCTATGCAAGTGCCTTATTATTATTTTTTTTAAAACCAGTATGTAGGAGAAACTAATGAGACATATTTGATCTGATTATGAAGCATATTACTAAAATGATTGTAAGATTTTATTAATAAATGTAATTTAAAAATTATTTCAGATGAGTATAAATGTCTATGAAATTACTGTTTTCACTAAGTATATTTTGGTATTAATAAAAGAGAATATTAACATAAGAAAAACGTGATAGTTCTCTGAGTAGTAGCATAAGTTTGATAATTTACCAACTTTTCAGTAAATGATACTAAATTGAAAGTCTAGTGCTGCTTACCTTAATGTACTTCTACATATTTTATTTAAGGTTTTACCAAGAAATAAGCCTCACATGAGGGGAAAAAAAAATCGAACTCTCCAAATTCAACGTAGTAGTATCATTTACTCGATGAAATATATCAATCCTGAAAGTCAGCTTCCACTAATGTGCTCATTGCAATGTTATTGGTGGTAATATACTTAATTAGTGAATTTTATATAAGATTTATTTTATTCACCGAAGCTTGATTTGATAAAATCCTTCAATGCAATTCATTTAATAGGTAGACTATAGAAACTACATTAATATTACATCCATGAGTAAAGAGATTACCCACAGTTAATGACTCCCTTGGGTTGCCCTTTTCTGACAAAGGTGTAAAGCCAAAAATTTTCGATTTTTTTCCTTCTCTCTGAAATAAAGAAACATTGCTACGTGAAAAACCAAGCGTTGGTTCTTTTTATAATATCTGGGTTGTGAAAAAATGAGTAGTGACAAAATAAACTAAGTCTGAAACAACCACCATTCTGCTTTGTATTGACAAAATTCTGTTTAGGGTAAAATAAAAAGACCCCAAAGGCTGTTGATATGTCTGCCAAATGACACATAAAACACCTAGATGTGATTGTGGTCAGAAGAAGAAGAATTTAGCATCTTAAAGGATTCTGCAAGGAAAATTTTGAAGTCAAACAGTGGTGCATTCCTTGATGTATTCCTTGTGGGCATGAAAGCAGGGACAGCTGCACACCAGTGCTCCAATGGTTTCCACAACTTATGGTCCAGAAAATCTTAAATTTGTTTGCTTTACTTGTGCCTTTGCTTCACAAGGGCTGAAGTGTCACACAAGCAATACCTGCTATGACAGCACAACTTTCTTACCACTGTTCTAACACCTTTGTTGGGCAGGAGGAGGCAATTTGGGATCACTGCCTGCTGCAGATCTAGACCAACAGCTGAGCATGAATCCTGCAGAGAGAAAAGGGAGGAGCAGCTTGGAAAGAGTGCACTTGGTGCTCTTCCAGAAAGGCTTGAAGTATTTTCTCATCCAGCACAGTATTTCAGGCAGGGAGATAAACATTGTTGAGTGCAATAAAAATTTCAGTTGGAAAGAAGAAACGAGAACTATGCAGGTCTTGCGCATCTTCCTACTTCTATGGATATCAAAACAAAAGCATGCAGAGATGATGCCATAACAAGAGAAAAATAGGCATTTTTTGCTATCAGAAGACAATTAATGTCATTTTAAGATATCTAGATAGATGAGATGAATTCCTTTCTGCAAGTACCTATTGTCCTTCACCCACTGTGGAGACAGGTTAATCAAAATATCTTACTTTTAATGAGAAAAAAATCATGGCCTTGGAGTCTGAGAACATGTATTTTATCCTGACAAGAAATATATATTGAAAATATTTAATGTTCAACCTCTTTGAATTTATTTTCTTTGCTTTCTATTTCCCAGGTCTGCCCAAGGTAGATTTTAATTCTCACTGGCTTGGTTTATCCTTACAAGCCCAACAAGGCCCAGGCCCAGACTTGAGGAGTGACACTGGTTATCCCTGTCAGCCATGGCTGTGGACTTGGCCCTGTTCTTCTCTGTCAGTGCCTGGGCATGGTTTGGGGCTGTGGGCAGGAGTTTCTGCCTTGAAATTCCCATGGCAGGCTGGATGGAAGCCTGAATGCAAACTGTGACATGCCCAAGCAGGCACCAAAACCAGGGTCTGTCTTGGTTTTAATTAGCTTTATACACTACAGTTTCTGAACCACTTTAGCTTCCCTCTTGCTGGAAAGGATGATAAAAGGCACTTAGCTTTTTTTTCTGCAGAGAAGAATAACAGTAACTTTTTTATTTCCTTTTGTTTCATATTTTATCTCATAGACTAATACTAAAAAACTCCTGTTGCTTTATAATAGACTCTTAATAAGTGGCTTTTGTGACTGATTAAGCACTTCAGTTTCACTCCTGTGTTAATAAATTGCAGCATATGGTTATTGCTTCATGTACTGCTGCAGTGAAGTGGATCTTTTACTACATAAAAGCTCCATCCCAACTGAGTCTGCTGCTCTGGTTCTAGACATCAGCTTCTTTTATGTTCATGTTTTCCATGAGTGTGGAACAAGAGTCATAACGTGTTTTGAGGTCATGGGAATACGGAAAACGGGAGTAAAATGCATAGTGACCTACTTCTAAGAAAATAATTGGAGCATATCTCATATGTTTGTAACATAGAAAGCATATTAATATTTATGAGGAAGTACCTTTACTTTTGATATAAATTTTAAAAAATATTTTGATTTTTTTGTGGATCATGTCCCTGATTTAAAAATAAACTAAGTGAATTCTAATTGTCTATTTCTAGTTTAATTTTTTTCTTCATATTGGCTGTAATATATTTAATGGAAAGTTAAGAGTCCTTTATAATTTATTCCAAAATATTGTGATGAAAAGCAAAAAATTAAAGATATCAGAAGGTATCAAAAATTGTACTCTCCATAATTTTTCATTTTAATGTCTTCAAAACCTTTAAAATAGTGATGATTTGAGTTCCATAGTCAAAATATTTCCTTTGCAAAGAAACATTAATCAGAATATAATTTTTAAGCTTAGCCATGTTTATATGCATAAGTGATTATTGCATAAGGAGATTAATAATAAATCACAGAGAGATTTATAAATAAGTTATCCATGGGAACTGAGCTAGTGCTGCCAATTTTCTCCTTTATTTTGTACACATTGGATTGTGATTAAACTATTTAGTTATAAGCTATTTAGTGTTTAATTCATATATTGCCATTTTATGACTTTAGGTAATAGATGTGGTGAGCTGCACAGCCAGTGCTCACTGGCCTGCATGGCAATAGCTGTGCTTAGGACACTCTCTGGAGATATTCACCTCAGCAGACATATATGTATACACACACACATATATATACAATTATCTATCTATCTATCTATCTATCTATCTATCTATCTATCTATCTATCTATCTATCATCTATCTATCTATCTATCTATCTATCTATCTATCTATCTATCTATCTATCTATCCATCCATCCATCCATCCATCCATCCATCCATCCATCCATCCATCCATCTATCTATCTATCTATCTATCTATCTATCTATCTATCTATCTATCTATCTATCTATCTATCTATCTATCTATCTATCTATCTTCTGTGTGTATACAGCTGCAGGCTTATTTTAAATCAGACTCTTGCCCTGACTTGGGCTGAAGTTGCAACAACCCTCAGGTCCACAGCTCCACTGATTAGGATCGCATTTGTCAGCTGCTATTGGCAACTTCATTAGATTTCTACACTGAAAAAAATATTTTTTTTCCACTATGAACTGAATGTGATGTGCCTAGATTATGTAGATGGATGTGGTGGGAATTACTGAAGAGGTCATACATGATCTCTAACTAAAGGTGTTATCCATCAGCATCAGGTCAAAACCAAAACAATATTTCTGTCTGGTTTTGTGGGTGTTTTTTGGCAAAGTGCTCATTCTGCTCACGTCTTTGAAGGTATTTGTTCTTAGGAAAGCTTAAAAACAGAAAAAAAATTAAAATGAAGACATTAAGTGTTATGCAAATCATACCACACAGCTGCTTTATGATCCTATCACTTTGAAAAAGAGGCAGAGAGGCTCTTTTGAATCTAATCTTACATAGCCCATCTGTTGCAGCATATGACAAGAAGTCAAGCATCTGAACTTTTAGGAGCTGTTATGGATCCTTGACATGGATCTGGCTCTCATGGTGCAGCCAGTGTTGATACTTCCACTGATTGCACTGATTGACTGTTGTGTCATATTATCCTTGGCCTTTCCGACTCCCTCACTTCGGGGGATATCAACACTAGTAATCGTCAGGCAGGGTTCAATTGATTATTTTCAGAATTTTCTCTGGCTATTGACCATAATGGAAAAAAATTGTGCCTCTGAATTATTCAAAATGAAAACATACACAGAAGAAATCAATAAGGCACATCTGATATTAAAGACAAATTAAAGCAGGCAGTATAATGTGTCTTGGGGCACCTGCTATAGACAAAGAAGAAAGCATTTTAGAGGTAAAGAAGACTCTTTTCCTAATTTCCTTTCATTCTTTTGCCAGTTATATATTTTAGCCATCAAAATGCACATCTTTATGAATTTGGACATTAAGGGTTTCTTTTCAACTTATTCTTTGCAAACATTGGAATATAAATTCAGACTCTAGCACTATAATTCCTTCTTTGTATCCCCACAGTTTTTTTCACTTAAATGTAACATGCCATGCTGGAGGGGTGAAATTATAGAAAAATGTTCAGGTCAGAAAAATCACATTAACAAATATCTAAAGTTAGGCAGTAAGCCTCTACAGACTTTGAAAGTGTTAGAGATTAAACTAGTGAAGAAAAATGTGCCTTTCTGTGAAATATCTGACATGATAGCATTAGGAAAATGTTCCCTATATGAATTACAGATAGGATTTAAAAAATCTTCAAAAGAGGGATGGCTTCACTTTTGGGCGGCAATTTTACTGGAGAGTCATATAAGTTTTTACTCTGAGTTTCTTATTCAAGACAAACTACATGTAGAACAGTTATATAGTAGATGTCATGTAGCATCTCAGATTTTCCATTGGTAAGAGTCAGGATTTGGAATCATTAGAATATTCTCTGATTGCAATTTTGCTATGAATGTGGTAAATTTCTCAGCAACGGCTGCAGGAGAATGTTCCATGCCCATGGTTTGAAGCAGCCAAGAGAAAACAAGACAGCACTTGTGTGACAATGGGCAGCATTAATACCCTGAATATTTCTAGAATTAATTTGCAAATCTTTAGTAGGATTTGATTCCTCGCTTCATGGAACTATATTTTTTCCAGTATTATCCCACTGTTTCTTTATATTAAATTTTTATTTTCATTGAATTGAAATATCAAAAAAATATACAAAGGAAATGTCAGTAATGTAATAATGTTTTCTAAGGAAATAAAATCCTTTCCTAAAAGTCTAAAAGAGGGGCAATTGCTGTTATAATAATTAATGCTCACAGGAAAGACAGTCATAGCCAGGATGATGCAACAATCCCCAGGAATGAGAGCATTGATGGCTGAGTGATCTTTCAAAAAACTCCCACAACTGGAATTTGTTTCCACTCTTCATTGAAATTCATACAGGTGGTTGAACTCTATAAGACTTAATGGGTTTTTACTGAGGCTTTTGGGGTACGGAGTAAAATATGTAAGGACACAAAGCTGCTGTGTAAAAGGAGAAATCTGAATGATTTCTTCTATTAGTTTATCTTTTACTGGAAAATATGAATTGGCTTAAGCTGTTAATACCAGTACATTTTTACTGCAAGAGGTAGGATTTCCAAAAATATAAATAATTGAGAGATGCAGATAAAATATTTAAAACTACTTAATGTGTTAGGTGCCCAGGTTCTCTTGATCTCAACGGAAAATAGGCACATAAGCTGCTTAGCAGTTTAGAAAAATTTTTCTGGTATCCCATCCTCCCATGTAAACACCTAAATGCAGCTTAAATTCTGGATAAAGATGCATGGTGTGCTGTGGAAGGACTATACACTATGGCTAGTGTTCTTCTTGTCTAATTTTACACACTAGTCAGAAATTTAGGAATGTTTTTAAGGCAGAATTTTTTTATGCTTTCAGAAATATCATAAGATATGCAGGAAAATTCCTAGGATTACCAGATATGAGATAGGATCCCTCCTATAAAACTTATTTCCTCCTGGAACTGTCAGTTGAGTGCCTGTGTTGATTCAAATGGGACCAGATGTGTATATTCAGCATGGGAGTCTCATTTAAATTGTATTGCTCTGCTCACATTTTGCAGATCAGGCAGTATTTCTGAGGTCCTGAATGTGGTGGTGACCATATGGTGTGACTTTTCCTCCTTGTTGAGGCTTGACAAGGAAACGTGACCACTGGTTGAACAGGAGCCATGGAGAACTACCACAGGTAAGTCTGAGAATGGCCCCGGGCACTCAGACTAAATCTCTCCACTGGCACATCTCAAAACTGTCAACTGAAATTGATAAAAAGTGAGAAATGAGATTAAATACGGCTTGGAAAGGTGGCCTGGGTTTGCCACTTTCATTGCAAAGGTTGACTTTTGCACTAACCCAGTGCTTACTGAAACCACAATCTGTAATAGGGGCTGATGTCGAACCATGGCTGAAAAAGAGTTCAAAAGAGTTCTACTGGTTCAGAAAATGGAATTGCTCATTGACGATGTGTGGTTGCCAGTTCAATTTTTACGTTGCTGGAAGCTGCCTTTTTTGCCTATTACTTTGTCAAAATGTTATCATGTATCCATGCCATGGCCTCCTGTGACAAACTGCTTAAAATCTGTGATACTACAGTTAACATACACACCAAAAAATGTGTCTCTGCTTTCAGCTTTGCTCAACACTTTGGATGCTGTTTTTCAATGTGGATTAAACTTTTTGCTTCTTAAAAGGAGGAAAAAAAATCACATCACAATGGCTTCTATAAATGAGAATTCTACTTGTTGAACCAAATAAAATATGGTCAGCTTTAGAGAGTCTGTGAAACTAGTGAGAACTTCTTAGCAAAATTTCTTTTGAATATATTTAATGCAGTTTCAAAACCAGATTTTTTTTCTGTTCAGTTCTGCTGTTGATTTTATGTTGCTCGGGTGGATCCAGATCAGCACACCAAGGATGAACCTCTCTAAAGAGATGGTAATCTAGATATTGTCCCTATGACTACTGAGGCACTATTATCCTTGGGAACACCAGACTGGAGATTTAGATTATTGGACTGGTATGAAGGCCTTCTGCATCACAGACCCAGTGCATG
This sequence comes from Catharus ustulatus, assembly GCF_009819885.2. Lineage (NCBI taxonomy): Eukaryota > Metazoa > Chordata > Aves > Passeriformes > Turdidae > Catharus > Catharus ustulatus. Next base: position 73,878,392 of record NC_046222.1, on the reverse strand, counting down.
TACATGGGTAAAATGTATCTGCATTCTCTGTATCAAAAATATCTCTGTATTGCTGTTTGATTGTTCGCATGAAAAGAGTTTTTCTTCTCACTATATCTTCTCAGGAAACAATAAGACATGAATAAAACTACAGCAATATTTACAAGGAGTTGCAAGCACTGGAAAAAGGAAGTAAATGTGAAAGAATGTAGAAGAGCAATAGTCCTGAGTAAAAGGGTTAAGGGACAGGATGACTGACTACTTGCAATTCCAGTTTGTGCTGCTGTCAGAGTATAGAGGTGTTGAAAAGGCGCTCTTTAATCTGTGGTGGAAGGATATGGAAACAAGTGAGAACAGGTCAAAGCAGAGAGAGGATATGGCAGGAGTGATCTTGGTAGTTTAAAATACTTCCTATGCTCTCAAATAGCTGAGTGCCATCTCGGTTTGATACATGCATCTCTGCCAGAGTGACCAATGAGACCTTGCTGAAACAAACCCCCAAGGTCAGTTTAGATGTAGTTGACTTTGTTTGGCAGTGTAGATAAGGCTATGTGGAGATCTGGTTCCCTCTGACTACACAGTCCTCCAACACTAGTGCAACTGGCTTTGCATCCCCAGGCACCTCAAGCTCAAAGTATGCAACAGATAGTTCCACATCATTCTATGAAAAAATTAAATGGAAAATGGATTTAAATTCCATAGAAAAGGCCTGGAATCCTCATGTCCTGTTCCTCAAATGAGGATTACCTTACACACTATAAAAGAGCCAACATCTCTCCTTTTGTTTTCTTCAAAGAAAAACTCAAACTAGGAACCTGTATTCAGAGCTGGCTTCAGGATTTATGAATGCCAAACAGATGTGTGTATCCCTTCTAGTCTGAACATATGGACTTAATATAAAAGATAAGGTTACCCCCTTCTCCATGGCATTTCTCATTTAATGACCTGACTCGGTGGCCTATTGTATATGTGCAGGGTTTTAGGCACATCTTTCTTCTTGTGCATTGGATAAGCAGCAACATTGCTAGAAGTTATAACTGTAAGGCAAATCTTATACTGTGTTTGTGATTTTAACCTGTAAGTTTGCTATTAAACGATTTTGAATAGTGCGAGGCTTATAAATTTTATACTGCAAAAATATATCAGATGATAGACTTATTTCTGGTTCTTATTGCATGTCTAAGTTATAGGAAGTGAATTATAAACTCTGTGAAGTGTCAGATGATGAACAGCATTCACCCTGTACACTTCTGAAAGCTGAGCGTGGAAGCTCATGGAAGTGCATCCTTGTTTCTTTTCTCCTGAGCAGTCTCTCCTCACAACTGTCAGAGGCAAAGTAGGAGGGTGTTTTGTCTGAAGTAAAGCAGACATTGTAAATGTTCCTTATAGACCTGCTGAACTGTAAAACCATGAAGTATCAAAAAAAAACTGGTATAAAAGAAACTGTTATCCCTCTGGGATATTGTTGTTGTAGGAAGTACAGTTTCAATTTTTCAGTCGAAGTTCTTACATCGGCACTCTCCACCATCTTGGCTTTCACATAAGTATACCACACAGGCATTTGATACCAGTTAAGACTTACCTTGCTGTGTTTTACCAAGTTAAAATCTCATTCTATTTATTTCAGTAGCAGTCTATTGCTAGTGATTTCTCAAGAAGTTATACAACAATGTATTACATGGAACAGGAGGGATGGAATATTTTAAAGACATTTACTCAAAATTATTTCAGAACTGACTGAAACGCTTTGGAAAGATGTTGGACTTGATCTTGTGGGAAGTATCCCTGCAAGTGCTGGTAAAGTTGGAACTAGATGATCTCTCAAGTTCTTCCAACCCAGGCCATTCTATGATTCTATGATTCCATGATTCTATGATCACCACAGTATCCTGTTCCTAGGAAGGAGGTTGTGAGATTTACAAAGCTTTATGTTTTCATAAAAAACCAATATATCACAATAACACATGCCATTAGAATAAATCACATTGAAGATATTTTCATCCATGACTTACAACAGGGTTTTAGGGCAGTTAGAAGCTAATAATATCATTTTATCAAGTGCTTGCAGAAAACTTAAGAAGGTAATTTATTAATTAAATATGAACATTACTTTTTCCAGAAAAGAAACAATATTTTGGGAATATTTTGTTATTATTTACTATTTACCAGCTCAGGAAAATTCCATTTGGCAATCTGTAATTGCTAAAAAGTTGTTGTTGAAATGAACTAAGCTGAATAAACCAATGATACTTCTGTCTTTAACAGACAGTGCAAACAGCCAAGAGTGAAGGAAACCTCTTACCCCCAACAGTTCCCAGTTATATTGGCAAAATTTTAAAAGAAGATGAGAAGTTAAATTGATCTTGGAAAGAAACCAAAGAATGACATCATCAGTTTAGTGATTCCAATTCACAGTCTAATGTGGAAATGATATGAAGAATTATACAAGAACAAAAGCAGAAGTGGTTGCAATAAAGATAAATAAGTAACAAGGAATTTCCTGAATTTGAAATGGTTTAACTTCATATGCCATTATCTTTGTTTATGTTTTCCTGAGGCCAGAGAAAATGAAGGCATATGGCTGCATCTTATCCTTTTCCATTCCAACATTCACATACCTCTGTACACCGAAATTCATCATTGCTAGGTTCCACAGTTCCTTTAAAAAAGTTGACCTAGACAAAATATCTAGTAATTCAAAACCCACCAGTTCACTAAAATAAAGAGTTTTAAATGAACACTATACTTCTGTGGCTTTTCATGGCATCCTTCAAAGCCGCATATAAAAGTTCATATTTTGAACTAAATACTCTCCGTCCTGTGATTAAAGGACACATGATGACCTCATGAGCCACCCTTTAGACTTTCAGTGCTTCTGGCTTTAATATTCTGTGCTAGATTCACAGAGCTCTTCTACAGATGCTAAGCGTTCAATCCTGAAGGCTCCACTTCATCATCAGGTAATTAGTATTTTCATTAACTTGCTTATTGTCAAGGAAAATGAGCCTTGATCATCTAATTTTTCCTCAATGAGTTGAATATTGTAATATATCTATAATTAATGTGTTTTATGCCACAAACGTGTAATGGAGTGGAAATCTGAGCCTGCTCCCAGCAGTCACTGTCAGTAAATGTTTGATGAATAAACAGAGACTTTCTAATGGGAAATGGTGGCGACTTTTATAAGCAGACACAATAAAGACTTTATTAACATACTTAAGAAGCATTCTGGGAAATAGAATTGAATGCATTACTACTGTAGGCTCCTTTTGTGAAAAGTAAATTTTACTGTCCCCATAACAAATGTTTGCTTGTTTGATGTAACTTGTAGTGTCATTCTTTTATGGTGCATCTTTCAGTGTAAATCTGTGATACATTTTAAAACTACATATTCCCTATAGGTCTATGATCTTTAAAAAAAAAAAATCCCTCTGAAATTTGTATTAACTAATCACTTATATACCTGTCTGTTATGGAAAAAGAAGTAGAAAGGAAAAAGAATCAATACTGAGCAGATATCTGAAAACGCAAATTGAGGTGAAAATCTTTTTAAAATGAAAATTTATGGTAGGTGTTCAGAGAATGAAGGGAAGCTGGGGTGGAATGAAAAATCATTTGCAATGCCACATCTGCTATAAATAAGACTTAATATGTCTTTAAAATGTATTAATTAACAGCTCCAGACATAATATCAAATGCTGTAATAAAGGCACAGAAACATCTCTGAGCTAGTCAGGAACACGTTTAGCTTCTTGACTGGCTCCAGAATGGAAACTAAAACTGTACTGTCTCACTTTTCAGAGGTGTGGTGTACACAACCCGTGCTGCAGTCAGTGGTGACTACAGACTGTAAAAATATGAAATATGGTCTTCAGGGAAAAGGAAAGCGTTTCCCCTTTTAAGTTGTTCTTTTTTTTTTTTTTTTTCTTTTTCTATTTACAAGCTGGCACGGCGTTTGCCTTCCCAGAACACACTGTATCTGGGGATCAACAACTTACCTAAGCAAGAAAGACACTTGAATTGCATCTACTGATTTTACTCAGCTAAGTGCAAATTCTGTTTCCTGATTTGCATGAAATTCAGAAGCTTTCTGTGGCATTGATGCAATGTGATGGAGAGGGCAGCAACAAAGAGAGTGGAAGAGAAAGCAAGAAAGGATAGAGAGTAGGAAGCAAAGAGAATCTTCTCCAAAAAGAAAATTAGAAAGAACAATTTTGAGAGTAAGCAGAATGGTCTGTGGTTATTACCTCTCTCTACATCCCTGTCACGGGGTCTTCAAACACTCCACACTTGGAGTCAACATCAACCATTAATGCTTTCAGCGGATGGCTCTGATACTGAAAGCCCTTGCCTGCATGACTGGTGAGGCACAAGGACAGGTTGGGAAAGCACACCATGTTGCCTGTCCTGCCGGGAGTGATCTAGAGACAGCTGGCAGGGTCAAACTGCAGAGCCTGATCTGAGGCAGGAACTATAGGTATAACCCTGGGGAGTTATCTGAAAGGGAACTGGTCCCCTGCAACTCATGGAGAAGACTCAGCATGATGAAGCTGAGGGTGTGATGCATCTGTCCTACATTAGGTGTCTACCACGAGTTTTCTGAATCAAGATGTAATGAGTTATTTCCATTTCTTTCTTTGATATTTAAACCAGAAGTTCTAATTTTATGATCTATTAAGAAATGTGAAGTATTACAGTAAAATTGCACATCATTTAGAGAAAAAATATGATAAACCACAAGTCATTATGAAAAAAAACTTTATTTTCATATGGAAAGTCAGTGTTTTACCTTTTCATTCCTGTTTGATGGATTGAACATCAGAATTGACTTTGGAGCAACTTTTTCACTTCCAATTTGCTCTAGTAGATATAAACCCAGAAAACTCAAGTTTTGATACAAGTAAATCTCAAACTGGATTTATTTTATAGAGACATCCATAATTCAGAAAAGAATTCTTTTGTGCCTGCATGTGTTTTGTATCCAACCAAATGTAGGCGACTATTACATTTACATTTAAAGTATCTGTTAAACTCCCAGAACCATCAATGAAGAGACAATGTCACTTACAGATGATTTAGGGCGATTTATCTCATCCTAATGTAAATCTCAGGAACAAGCCAGATGTACTTCTCATCACCTCTCTGCTAAGTAATATGACTCACTCAGATGTTGAGGTTTACTTAATAGATGCTTAGAATAAGATAAATCTCCCTTTGAAAATAAACTGATCAAAACATTAAGAATCTGACCATAGAGAGTAATTTAGAATGTCAGAGGATGAAGATGTGAGACTGAATTTGACTGTTGTTGTTATTTTTGGTCAGATGTGATCTTGATGTGTCACAGCACAAGAATTTTATTAGGAGTGTTTTGTAGGGGCAAGACTGAGAGGAACTCAGGCAGGGAGTTTTAAATATGGCCTACAATTTTTTTCCAGTGGCCAGGTTCTTCATGTCGCCTGCAAAAAGGAATTTAACCAAATCAAGTTGTAGAATATAATGATAAGAGAATTAAGAAATGTGGTTGAAAGAAGTGTTCATTCCACCTGAATTTAGGCACCTAGATAGGTGCCCAAAATGAGCTGTATAGTCACCATAGTTTCATAGCGGAAAGATCAACATTTTTATATTCAGTCATCTTATGTGGTGCATTTGCCTCTACTCTTACTAACTCTACTGGAAAGGAAAATATCCTGAGTTGTGACATCTGACAAGTGTAATTTGGTACAAAGGTCACAAAATAAATATTATTTTATCTGAAACTTGCAGGTTGAATTGTTTTTTTTTTTTTGGAGGGCCATGATTAAGTCAATATCAACACAGAAATTTTCATTGTATACTTTTCTACATTCACTGTCTACTGCAATTATGCAGATGAATGAGATGCTTTACAAAAGCATGATAAAACTCAATGACGATAAAACTCAATGCCAAAATCATCAAATCAAATCACCCATAAATCAATATATAAGATGTATTTTAGTGGTATCTGGTATCATCAATAAGCCCAACTAATTTCTGATTTAAACAGTGGTCTGACTTCCAGGATGTTAGAGGAAAAGAAGGTATGGTCTCTCCTAATGTGTGAAAAACAGTTAAGCAAGATTTTGTGATATTCCTGTCTTCAAGCCATTGTCTTGAGTGGAAACTGGATTGTTTTGAAAATGTAGGGAGTTCTGGCAGTGTTTTCCATTGCAGTCAGGATTATACAGTAATTTCACGAATACAAGCCGCACCATTTTGACTAAGATTTTGCTCCTAAACCGGAAATACGGCCAATACTCAGGAGCGGCTAATATGTGAATAATTTTCTGACATTTACAACCTCAGAAGTGCCAACCAGAGCGCCGAGTCGAGCAGCTGCAAAGTCGGCATTTTGCAATTGTTACAAATTTCTACTCTGTTGCACCGCGGGTGGAGCCTGGCTGCCTGCAGGCAGCACGGGGAGCGGGGAGAGAGGAGGGAGAGCTCTTTCCTTCCCTCCTCTGCCATAGCCTGGGGAAGAGACGGGGGGGTCCTGCGCTGCCACTGCCGCGGCTCGGGGAGGCGGCGGGGGGCTCTGTCCCTGCCCGCCGCGGCGGGAGGTGGGGGGGGCTCCGTCCCTGCCTGCCACCACGAGGCAGCGCCGGGCCGTGTTGACCGAGCCCAGTGGCAGCAGCGGCTGAGCCCCAGTCGCCCCGCCAAGCGGCAGCACCGGGCTGGGCTACCTGGCCCCATTGGCAGCCCCTAGCGGACCGAGCCTGCACAGCCCGAGCCGAGCCAGTAAACCCCGCCCTGCCGCGGTTCTGTTACTATTTGGCAACTTTGTTGCACGCGGGTCCTCGCTGCGAACGACAGACTGGCTTATACTCGGGTGCGGTTTATTTATGGACAAAAACCGAAATATTTGCCAACACCCAGAGATGCGGCTTATACTCAGTGCAGCTTGTATTCGTGAATTTACTGTATTTGTTTTCTCCCTTTTTGTAAATGGCAGCATACTGACCAGTTCAAGAAATATCTTAGAATTCTCCCCGTGCTTCCCTTACCTAAGAGATTACCATTTTGGATCTGAAATGCAGGAAAACAAGAAAGCATTTTTGCAGGGCAGAGTTCCACAACAGACAAAGTTCAGGTACATCCTTTTTTTCCCCACAAGAACTCCCCAAATTGAAGACAATGAACCGTTGAACATCAGCAGCACAAAGTGGGAGCACAGCGCTGTTCTCCATTATACTGCTATTGATCTCAATATCTACACCTTTTTTTCTAGTTTGCACTATCATTAAAAAAATAATATTTGATCTGGTCTTCTAATAAGAGATACACATATTTCTACAGGCTTCATTGATCTTACATATATTTCTGGAACTACCTGATATTTGGTAAGATTTATCTTTGGATAAGTTACTTGAATCTTTACAAAAAGAGATTATTGAAAGTGCAAGATAATGCCTTTTATGAAAAATATTAATTTTAAATAGATGAAACAAACATGGCAATGAGAAAACAAAGTAATATGCTTTCTATATCACTACGAAAGGATAAAGAAGAAAAAGAGTTTGGCAAAATAATGCATATAAGGCCAGATATTCATGTCCTGAGGCCATCAGACGCTTTCCTAATGGACTACAGAATGTGTAAAATAATTAATCATGTGGAGAAGGTATTGCCAGGATTAGAGATGGGGTCTTGAGCTTTTAATGGAAATGCTCTGTGACTGAGCTGAGAAAAAAACTTCTGTAGTTAGAAAAGGAGGGCATCTGTCATACTTAATTCATAATGGTTTAGTAGCACAATAAAATACGAGACGTGGTTCAGCACTCCTATTTTGTGGGGTATTAAAACTATATATAATACAGAAATGGTACAAATATGCAGGGACCCACTCTTCATGGTTGTGTTCACAAATATCAGTAGGAGGAATGCTTAAAAGGTTAAACTCAGACTCTCTGGGGTCAGATTTGTTCCCTCACTAGTGATACATCTACCTCCCTGACTAATCTTTCTGTATATACTTTAAAAAGGACCCATTACCTTTTCTACCTGCCTGTTCCATAGGTCGGTGGGACAGAACAAAAATGGGTAATTTTATTTATTTCTTTGTTAGAGGAGTGAAGACAAAGATCTACCTTAAAATAAAGAAAAAATCAAATAAATATTAGACAGTGCTAGTATTAACATGCAGGTTTTGTAGACAAAGAATGGCATCAAAACTGGAAAACTTCAAAGGGAAACACAGTTAATGTTACTTATGCACATGCAATCTATCTGTCCCTCTTTACTTTATGGTACAGTCTTTAGTAGTATGATCTGTAACCTATTTTTTTCCACAGAATGCCATCCTCATTTATTGTATGGCGTAAAGAGTGTTAATTATCTGACAATTTCCATTAAATTTTCTTGTTTCCCCACAGGTCAAGAAGTGAATCTAACTCTTTACTTCTTCCATGCTACTTCAATCACATTTCCAACAATTTGGGAGTCCATCATCTATGTTTTATTCAGAGCTTGAACACTGTGCAGTAGGAAGGGATGCTACTCTGTCCTCTCAAAAATTGAATTGAGAAGCTTCAAACTGGATGCTCAGGAAATGAGAGTGTAAACCACTGAAAATAAGTTTGAGATTCTTAGTCTACAAAAATGCTAATTAGTCAACAGGCTTCAAAAACCCAAGATACTTAACTGTGCAGGGGATTTGCTAGAGGGACCATAGGAAACTTTAAAAGGTTCTCATCTGAGTTACTTGGCGCAGGTCACATATACACAGTAAAGGAAAATTAGTTCAAACTGAAAATAGTGAAGCAGAGAGAATGAGTTACCTACATGTCTCAATTGTCTTTGCACTTTCTATGTTTGGAATCAATAATGTAAGGATTGAAGTGTGCCCCAAGAGGAATTTTTGGGGTTACCAATAATCAAATAAATATTTCAATAATCAATAAATATTTGATATTTTCTGTACAACTGATTCAATCTATTAGATTCAATATATCCAATTATACTCTAAAACAATCTAAAGTATGTCAGTATTCATAATTATTGAGGGGTTTTATTGAAGAATTAGTGGTTTAATTCCAGTCATAAAAAGTAAATTTTACTTTAGGCAGCTAAAGAGAAAACTAATTAACTGGGAAAACGTCAGTATATTAACATATACCTATTAATCATATAAACATATAAAGGCTTGGGTTGGATGGGACATTAAAGATCATCCAGTTCTCCCTTCTCTGCCAGGGGCAGGAATGCCACCAATTAAACCAGTGGCGCACGATCTCATCCAACCTGGCCTTGGAGACTTCCAGGGATAGGACATCCACAGCTTCTCTGGGCAGCCTGTTCCTGTGCCTCACTACTGAATTTCCTCACCAGGAGGGGAAAAAACGTTCTCATAACACCAAATTTAGGATGACATAGAGTGTCAAGTTGCACTAATTAGACCAAAAGGACATGCGAGAGGAGTTGACAATAGACACAAAAGTATTGTTAACTTTGCTTTCCAGCAATTTTTCCATCAGCAAACACCTCAGCCTCAGAGGCTATACATTTTTCAGTTCTGCTGACTTCAAGTGACCTATGTATGGAAGAAGGGATGGACTGGCAGCCACAAAGGAGGCATGTGGAAGATCCTATGAGGATCACATTGGGAGGAAAAAGGAGATGAAAAATATAAAGGATCTGTATCTGACGGGGATTGAACACTAATAGAAAGTTAGAAGGGCTGAACTTCTGCCCACACCAGCTAATGGGAGCTTTGACATTCATTTCAGGTGCTGTAGTGTCAGGCTTCTGTGAATCAGCAAGGGCTGGAGCAGAGGAGAGAAGTAAATAGGCTTCCCAGAGCAGTAAAACTGTGCCTAAGGGTATGACTGTGCTGTGATTTGGTGTGTGTATACATATTCACACTCCCTTTAATCTTGACTGGATGGATACTGCTTAGGGTGACTAAGGCTGTGACAGCAAATACTCCAACGGGGGCAGGACAAGCCAACAGATAACCCAGGCGCTTTCTCAAGTACATGCCATTCCCTGAAGCATGTGTTGCTGCAGCTTCACTCAAACCTAGCTGTATCTCCTCCAACCATCCATCCCTCAAGCACTGCAGGCATGATGTGAGAATTTGGAGGGCTTTAGATACAGGGTGTTTCAACATCTCTACCATATGGCTGCAGAGAAGGTAGCTGATTTTACAGCAGGAAACCTGTGCCACGATATTCAGTTTCCAATACATTGGTGATGCAACAAAACAATGCTATAACAAAACTCCTAGGTGTGAGTGTACGTGCAACAGTGTTTGCTTGAGCTCTCAACAAAATAAATATATAAAGCAGAAACCAAAAGTACATGAAAACACTGACAGACCCTTAAGTGAAATGAGTTAAGGGGAAGGAGGCTGGGTGTCTGAATGCCACAGCTGTGGCCCAGTGATAGACAGGCTGAGGCAGTGGAGCCGAGAAGAATGGTCATATGATGGTAGTTGAAGTGTCAAGGGGGTGCAATTTATTGAAAAGCAGATCACAAAAAGGAAAATCCTTCTTGCATATTATTAGGGCTATTGATTGATTTATATAGTGCATTTCTTAAGCAAAGCTCTTTACAGAATTACAAACTATTAAAGCTGAGTGAATAACTCACAATGAATAATTTATCCCATGAATTTAACCTTTCTTTCTGCTCATGAAATGGCCACAAAGAGATCACTATTTCCTTAATTATTCAGTGAATTTTCTAATGAACTTTTGAACACTATGAACCCGTCACTAAGAATGTACTCATAATACAAGATATCCAGGGATTCTTTTGGTGATTGTTTAGAGACAACTAAACTTGTGGCTAGAAAAATCATGTGTAATATCCTGTGAAAATCTGGTGGCTTGCACTTCGTGCCTACTACACAGCTCAGTGCTTTGCAGCAGCAGCAGAGTGCTCTCTGAACAGGCACAGTTTCAGGACAGAAAGCAGGTGGGCTGTGGCAATGTGGAACTCAAACCCTGCTCTCCATCCCTAAGTAGGGAGAGTCTCAACATGGCACAACCCTGCAGCTGGTTGTGGGTGCTGACAAGCGTGTGTGTACAGAGCTCCAGGACCTTGTGGAGATGTGGGAGCCCTCTGGAGTGCCTCCATAGAGGTGTGCAGCTCAGGAGCACCTGGAGATGCTCCTTGTACACCCCGAGCCAGCTGCTTATGCACCTGACTACTGGGTGTTTGTTAAATTAAATCCTGAATTTATTGTGATTCAACACAATGTTTTTTCCCTGACAGAACAAATATGGAAAGCTCTGAATTTCAAAGCTGTGCTACCCTCAAATTCCTCTTCGTGAATATTCAGGTAAGTACCATGCAAGTCTATTCTTTGATATATTTTTGCCAGGATGCATTAAATTCATAAATATTGGCATAAAGTGAACACAAAAGAGAGGATTGCAAACCATGATAAAATAGGTGGAGTAGCTGTGCACTGAGCACTTGACTCCTAAAACAAATCCCTTGGAATTTTTCTGTTTCATTTTATTAAACACCAGTCATTCCTGAGGATAGAGGGAACTAAGCAGCAATAAGAGTAGCAGAAACACTATAAAATAGTTTGGAAAGAGAAGTATTCTTCTGAAAAGAAGGGGGAACTGAAGTTTGATTAGGAAATATGAGGAGGACTGAGTGGCAGCTTTTTCTAACCTATCATCTCTAATGCAGCTATCACTCCTGGAGGCTAGGGCCAGATTCTGGAGTTATGTGCAAATGCTCTCCATCCTACGCTTTAGCTCATTTCCTTTCAGGTTATGCCACAGGACTTTTTAAAGCTGTTTCACAATTAAAGTTTCATGCTGCACAGATGGAGAAAAATGAACTTCCAGCATAGCTCTGTGTTCTGGCAATGGACAATCCTTTTTTTTTAATTACAGAAAAAACTTTGAGATATTTTCTCTACCTCTGTATCTAAGGCAGTAACAAACAAGGCTGAGGAGCAATGCATTTTGCAGCTTCTACTTAGTACTTCACAGTGTTAATAACCTGAATGGGGCAGGAGATTAATAATTTACCTGTGAAAACACACTGCAGTCTTTAAATAAAGAAATTTAAACAAAAATATTAACAAACACCTATTGCTTCAACTTTTTTTAAAGGATGCTTTGATTTGGAAGAAAATACTGCTTTCAGATCTCTCCTGAGCTTCCAGATGGAGAGCAGACTGTCTGAGCCTGTATTTATCTGTATTGACTCTTTTTGGATTTGGGAGTATAATTTTACTGAAAGATGTCATTAATTACTCTGAGTTCTGGTTTCTGTCAGCCCTTTTGCTACACTCAGGGGAGTTCTTTTGGAGTGATTTCCAAGTGGTGAAATCCATATCTCAAAGCAGCCATGGGGTGTACATGTGAGATTCTTCCAGAGGGAAGAAATCCAGAGTAGCTCTTGTACATCCCAGGACCAAGGCAAACCCCTTTCCCATGGTGAATATTAAGTGAATTTCAGGTTCTCAGCAAGAATTTGCATTTCTATTTGCATTTCTATTTGTCCATGCTAATCTATAAGGTAGATGTAGGTTCACTTAAGGGAAGGCCAATTTCCTAATTTCAGTTTGAGGCAATCTGGATGTCCAAATTGAAAATATGTGAACAGTGATAAAACGCTGTTCTGACTTTGTGATAAAGTTTAAACCTCTTGTGTCAGATTGTTATTAACTTTTAAGAAAGTAACTATGTCATGCAATTTTTCTAAAACACTAAATGCTAATTATGATAATGTGTCATTCTCAGCAAGCTAAACAATCTCTCTACCTTCATAATATTTAAATATTGTTAGATCATTCTGGATAGATGTTCACTGTGCACTTCAGAAATTTAACAAATACTATGAGCATAAGTGTGCATCTCAAATGTATATTTATATTGTTGTGCATAGAGTAATGTGTCTTCTGGGTCCTATTGTAAACAAGCTGTCAAGCTTAACTGGGTTAGCCTGTAAAAATATCTTTCCATAAATAAATTGAAAAAAAACCCCGACCCAACCTAACAGTCAAGAGGCCTCTTCTAATGGGCTTGATAAGAAAATAAAGAGAAAAAATATAATAACATTATGATGCAATCCTGTGCAGATGGCTTCTCAAAGTATCAGTATTTTTAACTTTAGGACATAGACAGTTTTTGGCTACTTTTTTTTGTTCTCTGCTTGCTGATGTGGAATATTCCATATTCAATTATGTCCAGTCACTCCCAGTTTATTTTTCATCTGTCCTGGTTCACTCATGTCCTGCCAACTTAGATATGACTAAAATTATGCTCAGAGAGATCAAGAGTGCATTTGCCTGCAACACGCTCAGTGCTGCAGCAGCAGAACAGAATGATGACAACATCAGACAGAAGTGGCTTTTACAGACAGCCCAGTACCTGAGGAGGATTAGAAGGAATACACAAAAGCCAGAGATTATTCGTGGTGAAATTATAACAGTGTTAACAGAGATCAAATATAGTTTATTTTCACTCCTTTTCTAAGCATGAAATCTCTGTTGCTGTGGCTGTTTGTCTCTTCCCTGTCATCCTCTTTGATCTACTTTGTTTTCTCATACAAATACTGTATGTAATGATGACATTTATGCCAACCTTTGAAATAAAATCACTCCTGTTTTGTGGAGGGTTACATAGTAGTACTACCAGATTTCTCAGAAACCCAAAGTAAAATGCTCTGACATTCAAACAGATGAAAAAATAATTGATTTTATAAAACTTATTCTAGAACTTGCTAGTTAAGATAATGAACTACTTCCATTAAGAATTCTAGTTTAGCTCTTCATTCTTTTAAGGAGTGAAATTATCTGAGTTTAAATAATTGGGACGAAAATTCATTTTTTTTCCTAAAACGCAAAATACTTTGTTTTCTGGAAGTTGCTGATGAGGAAATCAGTGTAAAAGAGACAGTTATCTTTTCTTGCTTCTCAAAAGGGATTTAAAATTTAGTGAATAGTGGCAAAAATTTAAAAATTCTCTGCAGTACAAATAGCCTTCAATGATGATGAATATTTGAAAACTTATTTATTTGTAATGCCACCATTCTGACTTAGTAGACCCTTTCTGAAGGAAAGATACATAAATTTGGGTCATTGTAGGAAAGAACTATAGGGACTCAACTATTTTGGTAGCAAACAATGAGCTATAACCAAAAAATACATGAGAGAAAGAGACTGAGGTTTTCACACCCATTTGTGTATTGTTGACAAACTTGAATGCTAAAAACTGTTGATGCTTTATTTAAAAGAATAAAGTTACTTAATGATGTAAAAATCACTCTTCTCCCAAGTTTATACTATTATGGCTTAAAAGTTCTGTACAGATTAGGAGGATTCAAGAAAAACAATCTTTTCCCCTGGCATTGGCTAGGATTCAACACCCAGCTCCACAAGTTATACTGAAAGAAGCTATACTTTGGATTAATGCATCTTCAGGAAGATTTCTGCAGACATCAGCAGCCCAATTTTTACAAAAGTGGTGCTGTTGTGTATTACTGTATAGTATTGCACTTTTGAATTAATTCTAAATAATTTCATGCCACTTTTTTGTCCATTCTTATCCCTGACTCCCCAAAAAGTAGTCAACAATTAATAAATTCTTCCTTATTATTCCCTATGAATGAAAAACTAGGACAATGTCTCCACTCTGGTTACTGGCCTTTAGATGTTTCCAAAATATAAATGCTAGACCTTTTTCTCCCAACCACTCACCCTGTGCCCCCAACTTGCATTACCCCCCTCTAAGTAAGCAGTCCTTCCCCTCTCTCCTGCTTTTAAGTTCTGGCTGAAGACTTTACTCACTCAGTTTTGCAATGGATGTGTCTCTATCCAGGCGACCTAATACAGGCAGGCTAGGAAACTCTGCTGTCCTCTCTCTTTCTTTCTAATTTCTAAATGATTTCTTGGTACAATTTTTGAAGGGTACAACTGCAAGCATATTTTGCCTGTTATCACTTTTGATGCAAGTACCTTTGTATTTCTCCACCTCACATATATCTACCTGCCAGCAATACACTGGTGATGAATGTGAGTGCAAAAAGAAATTACTACTAGGATAAAAACGTTCCCTGATGGTTTCCTTTTTTCCTGTTGACATTTGCAATCTTTACCTGACATGCTCATAATATATTTCATCATCATTGATAAAATTTCACTATTTCCTTTTGCTGTCTCTGCATCTTCTTTCCTTGTCCTGTGTTTACTACTGATAAAGCACATACTACTCCACATGGAATCTGCTGCTTTTGTTGCAGAACACTAGGGACATGACCTTAAAATTAAGCCTGGAAACAGTGGGACAAACTAAAACTGGTTAGAGAAGGAGGGTTCCAGACTATTACAGAGCAATTCATACTGAATAGCACTGGAGCCATGCTGACATATTAACAATAAAAAGGAATCATCTATGGAGGCAAAGATGGTAAGTCACAGAGGGCATATATAAGTGCAGCCTCAGAGCTATAAAAGCCAGACTGACATTTATCACTCTGTGAATATTGGAGCTGTCATGTTGGTCCTCAGATGATCGTGTTACTACCTTCAAGACATTTTTTTAGATATGAAGCAAAGATTAGAGAGGGAATGAGAGAGTGAGAGAGAGAGGTTTGCTAATAAGTATTGGGTGAAAGCCATGAAAAGGAATTAGCATTTATATTATTTATTGTCCCTTTTTCATCAACCATAACCCCCTTCTTACTAATTTTTTTCCTCCCTTGGATTTTTCTAACCTTGCATTAGAAGATTTTTGTACATTAAACCTAGTTCAGGATGGATTAAAATCAGTTTGAATAAATACTATATTCAGTGAACAACAAATTGTACAGCTTCACATGTTATTATTTGTGCTAAAAGCTATTATGTAAATATATTGGCTTATATAAGCTTAAGTAGGATGGCACAGGAAGGCAAAGATAGGGCATACATAGAGATCTATTGAAATGATACTCTGTGAGCATCTCCTCTAATAGAAAACTGCATATTCTCACTCAGAGGGCAGAAAAGACCCATATGTCTATTTTAGTGGCCATGTCCTGAAATGATGCACTTATTCCTTTTATAATATTTTGAAATAAATACATATGGGACCGGTCAGATGTCAACAGTAGCACTGAAAGGAGTATGAATTAGTCACACTGGCACACAGGGCCCTGGAACAATGAACACTGCTCTGGAAGACCCTTGAATGCAAGCCTATTTGCCTCTTAATCCAAATGAATAATTAATGATAATTATCATGCTGCAGTTATTATCTGTGATAATAATATATCCGTAAGGTGAATAAATTCAATCTGCTACTATGCAGAAATGGCAACTCATAATATTTTTAAGAAATACAGATATAATTATCAGTATTAACAGTCAAAGAAAAATTTGAGAATTTTATATAAAGAATTATAGCAAAAGGTCTAAAGTTTAGTGACAATGAATTAGATTGCATTATGTTTATTCTTTAGCTGTCATTTCTGTGGCACCAGTTGGCAATCTGTTAATATTTTTTTTTCTAAGACCCACTTATTAACAGCTGAAATGTACATTTTTTCATTGTAATCCATCAATAGCTTTTCTATCAGTACACTGATAGAGAAGATCAGGCTAAGGATCTCAAAAGCATCCATATGCAAATTGGTCCATTTGTGTAGTTAACCATGCTGGCAATTTTCCTCAGCTAAAAAACTTTAAAGTATTAAAGGAAAAATTGACAAAACCAAATAAAACATTAAAAGGTCAAATATGCATTTGAAGCTTGTACAAACCCAGCTACAACATCTATTTTTGAAAGCACCATAGGTGAGCTGTCAGCTAGGCAGAATAGCAGGCAATCATATTTAATCTGATCTACCTCATTGGGCTTGTTGTGACAAAGGAAAATGGAAGGGGGATGGGTGTACAGGAGCAAGAGGCAGCAACTCCCCTTCCCTTCTTTTTGAAATTGTTTTTACATCTTTTTATTTTGGTTATTGAGATTTTCAGTCATCTAATTTAAAGACTTTAAAGTCTACTTAAGTTGAGCTAAATTAATGATTGAGAAAAAGCTTTGAAATTCAAAGTTCATGCAGACCTTTAACTCACACCAGGAAGGCCTGGTTTTTCCCTCCTTCTTTTCATCCTATGATTTGAGAACTGTTTCACTCAGGGGAATGATAATGAGATGTCGAATTTCTCACCTCTAGGTCATTACTTCAAATCTGGCACAGGTTGGTCAGAACCAAAATTCATTATCTTCTACTTATGGTTCAGCAGCCTATGTGAAGTGGGCTGTTGCTCTTTTGGTCTAGTTTTCAGCAGGCAAATGTCCATGCAATAATAAGCCCTAATTAGTAGTGGAATAAGGCTGAAAGTTGTATTTCTAATATAATATTTGGGAATTAATTTGACAATCTCTCAAAACTCTGGCAAATTATGGGACTACTTTCCAGGAGAGGGGGTTAATTTTTCCATGACTGTCGCTATGAGTCACCCATTCTTAGTTTCTTTTCAAAAGAAATGGGCAAAAGAAATTGCCTTTTTTTCCCACTCCCTTTTTCATCAGAAAACAACAGATTTCCCTCAAAGTGGATCCTGACAGGTGACAAGAATAATAACGTGTAAGAGTCAGTAAAAGAATGCATTATTAATCACCCTGGGTTTCATTTAGGCCGTCAGCTCAGTGGGTGAGCTCAGTAGAAAGAAGAGTGGAGATATTATCATTATTATTTACTTGTCCATGCAGGAGTCATGAACCAGGACATCATTATATTAAGCAATGTGCAAACACACAGGAGAAAACCGGTCCCTGCCCTAAAGAGCATACAATTCTACCATAAAACAGGAAACAGTGTATACTTACTGTAGATGGACATAGATGGAGGAAAACAGCTATGCCTGCCAGCTTAATGCTTATTTTTAACAGCAGCATGGTTTTTATAGTAATGAAGTGCTAAAATACTTTCTCAAGATTCTTTTTTCACAGAAAAGAGATGAAATCTGGAATGGCAAATCAGTAAAGGAAAAGTTGTATTTGCAGATATTAAGGCAATCATGAAGGGCAGCCTGGTGGGAAGAAGCTAATTTCAAAATGGAACAAAAGACAACAAGCCCTGATACTGGCTGTGAAGCCAATAATCGATAGAAAATTGAAAAAAGCAAAATGTGGAAAGCTTGAAGAATGTTTGCAGGTTGCTATTACATGTACTATGTCAAGCAAGAAAAGAGACAAGAGGAGAAGGAAAGAAAATATTACGAAAGCACTGAGCAGGCAGATGGTCTCTGCTACAGCAATCCTATAAGAACAACTGTCTTTACTAATGGTGGAGAAAATAGCATTACAGTAAGCTAGATAGAAGGTGATGAAGGACTTCATCTGTGTGTGAGTATTTGTGTGTATGAAGGCAATAAATGAGAGAATGCAGAAAAATGAATCCTTAAAAGGTTTTACTAAAATCTTAGAAAACTTAGGTAATGTCTGCAATGGGTCTACAATACATATGTTATTTATTTATTTATTTGTAATATGCTTCAGCTGAATGAAGATGAAAATGTGATCCAGTGATCCAGAAAAGTATTATTAGGAAGTATTTGTTAGGAAATAATTAAGGACCTTGCTTAACATTTTTAACTTGCTAAGAAGCTAGGGTTCCACAAGCAAGTAGAAGTCCATTCAAGTAGTGTTTCTCATGAAGTGAAAAAAGTGGTCAAGGTTAAAGAAGGTATGTGTTTGAACACCTGAAATTCATTTTCTTATAGGAATAATATAAATCTAAAGGAAGAAGAGCCCTTTCATAAGTCCTTTCTCTGTGAGGAAGAAATTTGTGTGGATTTGTACAGGATGTGACAAAAGCATGAAGAAAAAGAATACCAGTATAAGACAATATCATGAGAAGGGGGCAGGTAGTTTTATATAAAGAAAGGCCAGATAGCTGCATAAAAGATGGTAGACATGCCAAAGAGACCAAACAAGAATGGCCAGGAAGAGGGATTGAGAGCACCTGGCAAGAACAGTTTCCACACAAGGCAGGGGGAAAAGGTTGTGTTGGAGAGGGCATGGGTTGAAAAGCGAGAAGAATTACCAATTCTCATTGTAAACAAGTTATTTGATGAATTTACAATGAAATAGAGCAGGGAGTTAAGGCTGCACTTGGAGAGGAACGAAAGGTCAAAGGTGACATCTTCTAAGATGAAAGCATCTAAAACATATTGTATCGTGAGGTGAAAGTCAAAATAGGGTGTGAAGGTAAGGAGAAGAGTCATAGAGAGGCTGTCTGTGAGAACAAAGGATCTGAGGAGCTGGAACAGAACAGGACCACGAGGATGGAATTTGGAGGAGAGAACAAAAGAGGAACATCGATGTCTATGACAGAAAAGAGTGCAACCTCTATAAAAGGAGGAGGAAAATGGAAATGTACGCCAAGTTGAGGCATGAAGTTCATTACTTTTGTTGCCTAAGATTTCTTGGAAGCAAAGCAAAATTCTAGCAGAAACAGAAGGGAAGGCAGGAAAATGGGGATATTTGAGATATAGATTAAAACTGGTGAAAAGTAATGTGAGAGCATGGACTAGGCATTCAGTTAAGACAGAGCAAGGTCTCTAGGAAAGTATCAAAGAGGAAAGTTTGAATTTGCAGTGGAGTTTGACATGAGACATTCAATATGGTTCAAGAAAAAAAGGATAATGTGTGTGCTGGTGGTGAGCCAGGAAAAGAAAATGGATTAATGGAACTTGAACTGAGAAACAGGAGCAAAAAGCACCGAAGTGGAGCAAAGTAGAACAAAACCTGTAGGAGAAGAAGGCCTACTGTAGGACATTTAGCATCAGTGCAACCACACACAGTGAGAGCAACTACCTTGCTCGGTGTTAAGTGATGAGAATAAAAGGTGGAGTTTGATTCCTTAGGCTTTAAAATTTTTTTGCTAGACCCTGGGGAAAAGACAGATGAAGAAAGCTCACTTGTTCACTTTTCTGGTGACGCAAACATACCTACTGCAGGACATCTGCTGCCTCAGAGCCAGACCAAACAAATCCCTTGTCAAATCAGTTGCCACACAGATGAGAGTGCTAAGCCCAGAGTACAACACAAACTACACTTCTTGATTATTTTGTTATAGTCTGTATTGCAAATTAGAAGCAAATATATGCATTTTTATTTACTTCTTTTTGAAGTCACTAAAATATCTTTTACAAGGGGTTATAAAATGTAACATAAAAAATCAATCAGGATAGCAGTTTTGGACTTGTACACCACTTTCTGGATATGCATAGTAGATTCAACCTTAGCAACAGTGTTTTTTTCATATTAATCCTGGCCTCTTAAATCTATCACAGTTTTAAACTATCTGTCAGGTAAATCCTGAAGATATGCTATCCCCTTATGGGGGATATCTTCATTTTTTAATTTAATGATTTATTTTTATTAACAATTTATTGTTTATCTATACTTAAAAGCACATTTGAAGTATGCTTTGCACTTATATTTTTCTGCAATGAGAACTAAGCCACAGTCCATGCAAGTGGTGATAGAATAGCCTGGAGAGAGTCTTCACATAATACCAAGTGAGGAGGAAACAATCAAGATTGATGCACCTATGGATTTAGTAGGCATGTGTCAGTGGTTAATTTCAGTGATTAATTTTAGTGCACTAAAACTGAGTCGTGTCCTATGGAGAATCAGGGCAAGTTCATCTCCCCAAGTCTTCTAGGCAACTTTTCCAGTTTTCAGTGGGATGGTATTTATCTTTGTCCACTGCAACACTGTCATGTTTTATTCAAACTTGGTATTGTCAGGCCCAAAAAGGTAATAAAAGTTTAATTTTTGTGGAAGTAACTAAGAAACAAACAGTTACTATAAGCAATTTTTTATTCTGATGCCTTTAAATACAGCATCCTAATACAGCTATCCAGAAGCCTTCCAGTCCTGAATCATAAGTTTGTTATCTTCTACTGCTGCTATGTTACTTTTTGATTTAGCAGTTAAGAAGCAACATTTTAATGGGTAACTATAAAGAAGGGACAATATCTGTGCTACAAAGAGATTCCAGTCAAAGCCCTCTGAATTCAGGGGTGATCTGCTCAGCTAGGTGTAGTTTGGTCAGTCTGTTCAGTCATCACCCTCACCACCCCAGCACTGTGCTGCATTCCTCATGGGTAAGAGGGAGAGCTGTGGTGCATGTGTGTAAGAGGAATGTGGGTGCAAAACTGTGAGAGCAGAGGCTGCAAACAGGGAAGCAGAAAGTATGGGAAATTAAAATGTGGGAAGGAAGTAAGGATTCATTGTAGGAAATAAGAGATACAGGAAAATCTGCAGGAAGCCACGTTTAGCACTTGTATCATATGTGAAAAAAATTGTTGTGTTATTTCTCCCTTCTTACCTTGAAGAACTTTCTGAATATATATTTTTTTCACTCTAGATACCTAGATCCCAAATTGGCAAAGCACTTCAGCCCGTGCTTGACTAAGCAAATGAGTTGTATGCAATTCTTAATTGACTGAGAGTCTAAATGCATCTCAAGGTATGCTTAATATTAAAGCTATGCACATATGCTGTGCTGAGTTAGAGGCTAGACAATGTGAAGGACTCTGCCATGCAGAACTGAGAGAAGTGAGACTTATGCACAGACAACAGAGTATGAAATGTTAACTGTTTACACAGACACTGCCTTTGAGACCATGCTATGATATAGTAATTTCTTGTTACTGTTAGAAATATTCAATAGAATCACTGAATCATAGAAAGGCTTGGGTTGGAAGGGATCTTAAAGAAAACCTAGTTCCAACTCCCCCCTGATATGAGCAGGCATGCCACCCACTAGATCAGGCTGCTTGGTGCTCCATCCAACCAGGCCTTGAACACTCCCAGAAATGGAGCATCCAGAACGTCTCTGGGAAACCTGTTACCGTGCCTCATCACTCTGTGATTAAAGAATTTATTCCTCACATCTAATCTGAAATTCTTCTTGTTTAGTTTAAAAACATTCCTCTTTGTCCTATCACTATCTGCCCATGTAAAAAGTTGCTTTACCTAATTTTTACAAATTGCCTTTTAAATATTGGAAGGACAAAATGGGGTCTCCCTTCATTTTCCAGGAGCACACAATACATGGACTTGCATTTTTCTCATGAAAACATAGCTACTCCAACGTGATTTAACAGTAGCTGCAGTTAACTATTGAGAGAAAATCTTGATATTGCCTCTTTCAAAAGTACACTCTCTATAATATTGTACTTACAGGAACTAGTTTGTTTCACACAGTCAAGCAATAGGATTAATTGGAATGATATTCTTACAAAACATAACTGATGGAAATGCCTATTCAAATTGAAATATCAATAATAACCCTTAATCCAGTGTTCTGTTCATTCCCGAGAAAAGATATACAGCATCTTTCCCTGTGAGAATGTGTAATGACCAACACCCTCCATATACCTTTGCCCTGACTTCTGCTTCAAAAGGAATAATGGCTTAAAATATATTAAAAATATATTGTTATGGACTTTTAGATTTTACACCTGTTTGTGCTGGAACATGCTACTTCCTAGACTTGTTTCTGAAACCCACAATATCAACAGTATTTTTCTTGAGAAAAATGCATCTCCATGACAATAAGTGCTGATGTGATCATACTGGAGAATTAAAGTGTTCTTTATGCATAGGTATCCACGATGCTTATCGGCCTAGCAAAATTTCTCAGCTAGAACCTGAGGAAAAAACTTGTCTCATAAGATGAGAGATTGGTTCTCTCTATGGCATGTCCGCCTTTAGTCTATATCTCCAGCAAAGTAGGACTGCTCTGCATCTTCAATAACAAGTTTTCAGTAGCTCTGTAGTCAGCATTTTGGGAGTTTTGATATTTGTTGAGCATTACATTATACTTTGGCACTTAGATGACTGATGCAGATAAATGATTTCCTGTCCAATGCAGAATCACCTGTTCAAAAGTGTAGGCATTTAGAGGAATAAACAGCCAGTTTATATATTATTTCTGAAATTGGAAGTTTTTATTTCTTTGAAATTAACATTTTTGTTTCATTAAAACAAGTTAGAAAGTGTATTCAATGGTGAATTAGATATAACTATCAAGAGGAGCTCAGGCAGAAACGGTTTTAATCATTTTCATTCATTTCAGCCAGTGAGGCCAATTGTTATGCATTAATGTGATTTTCAGTTGTTACCTCTGACCAGAGGTCCTTCAGCAGCCATCATTATCCCATGCCAACTGCCCTCTTCATTTGCCTACTGAAAACCTGTTTCCTTTCCTAAAATGGTTAGAATCATTTGTATAGTTCTCTGGAGTTTAGGGCTTGTCTATGCCCATCAAAACACAAGTGAGATAGCCAAGAAAACAGCACACAGAAAAGTATCATTAACCTCAAAATATTGAAATAAATTCAAATTTCTGGTCTCACGAGACCGCATTCAAGATTGTGCCTGCTGATCTGTGCTGTAATGTAAAAATACAGCAGTCTGTATTGTGCTAACATCAGAAATCTGCATACTGAAATTTGTAAGCATTTTTCCAAAGTAGCAAAAATATCCTTTTGGTTGAATTATGTCTATCTGTAAACAGAAACATTTGACATGTCATATTTCAAAATTATTGTGTTTTGTGTTTGTGCACATATCTTTTATGATATTGAGTATCTAAAATTAAAGGAGAGGTAGATGAATACCTCATATGAAATGCTGTACAGCTGTTTTTAAATTAATACTAACATCAGACCTGAGAGTGCTTTCCCCACCCCCAGATCCTCACTCTCAGTGAATCAGATTGCAAATCTGCAAATCTTTAAAGAGAGGAAGGGCAACTACCCATACACTTCTACCACTTTGGTCCCTTCCTTACTTATAAAGACCCTTCCAGCTTTACAAGACTAATCTCATGTGGCTAAACATTGAGAACAAATAAATGCATTTTTCATAGCTACAGGTTGCTGTCATAAAACAACTCAAAATGCCCCTGAATTGTTAAGGTAGAGTATTTTCCCAATAATTCTGTGATTTTCATAATCTACTGTTAACCTTTTGTCTATTTTAACATCTCTGATGCTTTGGTGAAATCCTAACTTGCACAGATGAGTAAATGCACAAATATTATATTCTGGGTCATTCCCAAGTATGTGCAGTATTGAATAAAGACATGCTTCCTGCAAGGCTCAGAACAAATGAACATCCATGACCCATTTGCATACTCAGCATTTCATTTCTTCCAGCTAAATGCCACTTCCTCAGTCCCAGCAGTTTTACTGCTGAATATCTAGCAGATACGAATTCCTTAGTGGGAGAAATTGTGTACCTTGATAAAGAACATTTGCAAATGAAATACCTTTGTTAAATTATAGCATCAGAATAACATATCTTTTAATAGAGAAATTGCCTCAGAATATAGGATTTAAAACTATAGTAATTGTCACAAATCAAAGAGATATCTCGGTGTTATAAAAAGTCTCTTTCAATAAAGAATAAACATAAATCTATCCTCTTATATTCTCAGAGTATGATTCATCTCACTTTATTAGCTCTCGTAATGTAGGCATTTAGTCTTATGTGGGCTACATCTGCATTTGGTGCATTGAATGTAGAGCTTGCTAGAGGGTGACCTGATCCTTCCTCAGGTAGGTGTCTAGAGTAAACAGGATGAATTACTAGATGCTGTCTCTCTCTGCTGATTACTGATGGATGTTATAATATTAGCTTACACTAGACATCTTTTAAGTGATTTAAGTTAGAAGGAAAGAACCCCATACAACAAATATTATGAATCCCAGACATTTCAATTATTTTACCCAAGATGCTTAATGAAGGTTAAGCTTTAAACTTTCACAGAGCAGTTACACTCCCTTGCTGGAGATTGAAAAAAAATGTGTATAATTGACGATGAAATGAAACATTGCCAACAGTTTTTGTAAACCCCTCATGAGTCAGATGGGTCTTTAAAGTATATGGTTTAAGTGTTTCTGACTCGGATTATATATAATCTACTTTGGTGCTTTGGGCTTGTATACTATGGGATTGCTAGAATTGATAACACTACAGTAGCATAAATGGTTCCTGTCTATTAAAATGAACTATTATCAGTTGCTAAAAAATTCATCAAAATCTAACAGTGGCCTGAAATCTTCAGGACAAAATTCTGGTACACAACCGATAAAAAACTGTTCAGCTGTTTCTAGAAGCAGGAGCTAATATATAAAGCAAACAATTGCTAATAATGTCTGCTAGAAAATACATACTTGTGGTCTAATCCTTTAGAAGCTCCAATGGTGCCACAGCTTTAGAATATGAAGTCTTCCCAGCTCTGCCAGGGACAGGAGTTGAGCAGGGTTTGGGTAATTGAAACCTGCTCAGCCCAGAGGTGCATTAACAGACACTTGTCCTGGCAAGATAAGAAAACTAAGCAGGAAATTGTGGAAATGAGCTAATACTGAGAGGAGGTTCCATAGGAGTGGGGTTAAAATTGACAGTTTGCACAGATGATGGGGCTGGAGCAAGAAGTTCAGGAGAGGAAATTTTGTCCAAAGTGGGTTGAACAAAAACACCATAAAGAAAAGACTGAGTAATTAAGATCGGGGAGCTAGAATTACCTATGGAAAGAGAATGGGATTGAAAAGGAGTGTTGGATTACAACTGTGATAGCCACATGATATGACTGTGGCTCACAGAGCAAAAAGGTGAGGGCTGACAATTCAGAGAAAAGCAGCATGGTATCTGAAGAGAGACAGAGAACGGACAAGACTAGCTTGTAATGAACACACCTTTCCAAAATTCTGAGCCAAATCCTCTTTTTCTCTACCAGAAAATCAACTACAGGAAAAAGCCCTGGGTACATTCACAGAGCAGAAATTCACTTTAAAGGGGGTGTACAACTCTTGTCTTTCCAGCTGATCAAAGAGAAGGTTAAAAGAACCTGAAGACAGACAAATTCAGATGCAGCATCCAATATATATTTTTAACACTGAAAGTTAATATCCATTAAAATTTGTCAAGAGATACGGCAAATTTTCTATCAAGGAAGAACTTTCAAATAAAAACATCAATATTTATCAAGCTTCCAAAAGAAATGGTTGGAAAAATTCCTATGGAATATGTTATCTTATGAAGCAGGTATTCTTCTTTTTTAATCTGTAAATGCCATCTCCAGACCCCCATTCTAGTCCACATAGAAAAGAACAAATTCCTACCATTATTAGTAGGTTATTTAAGGTTATTAATGGATCCTGATTGATTCTTGGGATGTTTGTAAGGAAGAATTTTCAGAGAAAACTCTACAACAATTTAATGAAATCACATCCACACAGGGAGTTGAAACATGGCTTCTCAGTCATTAGTCAAAAATTCATTTTATTAACTGTCCAATCAAATTTTCTTATTAGTGCTTCACAATAATTTAATTTTTGTTAGCAATATAGATACATATTATGCATTTATGTTCCACAAAACACAGAAAAAGAAATTGCTCTGGCTGTGTAGATATGACCTGTTTTGATAAAAGAAATTGCGCTTTTTCTATTTTTCATACTGTTTGTTGTTTTTTATTTTGTGTTGTACTTTATATTATTCTAGGATGCTTTTTTACTGAAGGAGGAAAAAAACTAGGAAAAAATAAACCAATTTTTCACAATGATAGAACCAAAAAGAAAAACCTTATTGTACCTACTATCTTTGGCTCTAAATATTAGAAAATATTTTATCTAACCAAGCTGACATATGTATAAAGTGTAAAATAATATTTTAAGGGTTGAAATGCATTCACATATATGAGTGGGTAAGAGTACCACTTGGAGATTTTGATAAATTATGTCTAATTCATATAATATTTTAATGGTCTCTAACAAAACTGATTAAATCCATTAGCAGATATATTGTTAAAACAGCATCCATATATAGAGACCACTGAAATACATTGATTTAAATTTATCAAAGCAATTTCTATTTGTAGAATAAATGTACAGTAATTTCATGACTATAAGGCGCACCCTTTTGACTAAAATTTTCCCTCGAACCTGGAAGTGCGCCTTATAGTCCGGTGCGCCTTATCTGATGTACAAAGTTGTGAAATTTGCCAAACTGAAAGTGTGAGCTGTGAGCCGTGGGGAGAGCCGGAAGTGCCATGGCAGCCGGCTGGAGGCGGGCCCGGGGGCCCATGGCTGCTGGGTGGAGGCGGGGTCTCGGCCAGCAACCGTGCGGGGGGAGTTGGGGGGTGGAGCCTCGCTGAAAAAAAAGTGCGACTTATAGTCCGGTGCACCTTGCCTGATCTACAAAGTTGCGAATTTTGCCGACTCCCGGGGGGTGCGCCTTATAGTCCGGTGCACCTTATGGTCGTGAAATTACTGTAAGCTTTTCTCTTACCAAAAAAAAAAAATTATATATATATATATATATATATACACATATATACTTGTTAAGGTAATGTTCTGTCTGAAGTACAGAGAATGTAAGAATGAAATATCATCTCCAGACAATCTCACTTTCTGCAGTTATGTCTCTCCACAGGGGCTTCAGAGGGAAAGGAAGCTATGTTTTACCTAACTTAGGTGTTTTACAACATTTCTAATGCTTGAAGAATTCAACACTTTGCAGAAACTCTTCTGGATCATCTATGCTACAAATTCATTCACACCAAGATTTCAGCCAGGTAAGAGATTTGTCTTATCCCCTTTTAATCCAGTTTCCTATGACTTATGTGAAGTAACAAGCTAAGCTCCCCCTTTTCCGACTGAAGCATATATTATAAGCTGTACAACATCACGTGTTTTTAATAGGCTTTTCCTCTGGGTTCGTTGCAATTCCCAACAATGTCAGTAGGAATGATGTGAACATATGGTTAGAGAAGGCCTGAGAGAGGGCAGGAATTCTCATGCCAAGTGAACAAAATTTTGCACCACATTTCAAGCGTTTTGTGGGTTGGGTGCTGCCAGAGATGCTGTATGAACAGCACTGTTTGCAGTATTTTGACTTTGCACGGAGATAACCTGGAAACACAGGCAAGCAAGTCAGCATTGATGAAGGGTGAAACCTTGGAGACTGAGTAAGTTTTCAGCAGAAGGATGAGATTTAGCTGAACTAATTTTCTCATCATCTGACAGGATGCTTGAACATGACAACTTCATTTGTGTATAGAAATCAGAATGTGTCTCCCTTTCCCTGTTAAGGTCTATTGGTACTAGTATGAAAAGAGTGAATTTTGTGAAAATGAGAACTGTGAGTTTCCAAACTGAAGGTTGCAGTTTGTGGAAGGTCCCAGAGGACTTCTTATTTCACTGCCTTCTATTCTTGAAAGAACTTTTTTTCTTCTACAACAGTATGTTCCCCTTAAAATAGCCCAAGTCCTTTGAAATCAGAAGTCACTTGTTATAACTCCTTAATCTCTCTGCTGGGCCATCAAGTATATGCTTCTTTTTTTTTTTTTTTTTTTTTTTTTTTTTTTTTTTTTTTTTTTTTCCCAGACTGACTGAATGTTATCCAGGATATTTAAATCTGCATGATTCAGTATATGCTCTGTAGTGCTGGAGCCTTTAAGTTTTTAAACATAGGAAGATTTCAGGAACACTGAATAACCAGCAAGGGATAGCTGGGATGCTTGCTGTTCCTGCTGTGGGCTCATTACTGAACTGAGGAAACCCAGGCCTATCATTCAGGTAGAAAAACACTGAGATAGAAGGGAAAAAAAAATTACCAT
Source organism: Catharus ustulatus (assembly GCF_009819885.2). Lineage (NCBI taxonomy): Eukaryota > Metazoa > Chordata > Aves > Passeriformes > Turdidae > Catharus > Catharus ustulatus. The sequence continues at coordinate 73,849,787 of NC_046222.1, read as the reverse complement.
GAAGAAGTATAAATGGTAAGTGAAGAACATATTTTAAAATTCAAACATTTATCCGTAACTGTCAGGGTAGTTGTGTCTACCTAAGCCAAATTGTCAAAGTCTTTGTGTCTTACCCATAACATTAAATCCTGAGTTATGAATACTATTCCCATCTGCAATAATCTAGGGTTTATCTTTAAAGTCAAAGTTATTTGAAAAGTTATTGGAAGAGGTGATTAATCCAAGTACTGATGTCACAGAGATAGTTAAGAAATGAATTTTTCAGTTGACAGTGCAAACCTGCACAAATTGAAATAAGTGCTATTTCTTGAGGGATTGTAAAAGTAAGTCTCTATGCCAAATATTTGATCTATTCTGCTCTCTCGTAAAACATATACTCTGCATAAAACACTCTCTGAAATGGGGCCTGCCTGTCCAGATGAATACATTATTCCACTGTGTGGAGAAAGGTTGATCTAGAGGCAAATTACTGAGTGTAATTTATTCCATATCCTTGCTGGAATAACTTGTGCTCCTGAGCCTCCTCAGATATGTAGTCAATCGGGAACTCTCTGGCTACATGAGGTTTCTTAATACATCTTACAGCTAAATCAGAGATTCAAATGCAAAATCCAGCACTCAGGGAGGTCATCAGAATTTGTGATACTCCCTGAAGAACTGGAGTTGTATAAACCAGTGAATGGATTACAATGAGATGTAAATTCAGTATTCCAACTTGGGGAGAAATGACGATACTCCAATATTTTTCAAGGTGTACTTATCTCCCTCAGTCAAACTGTAGAACCTCTCAGCATTTATTAAGTCCATAATGTACTTTGGAAGAAAATATAAGAGCTGAGTGTATTAAAAAATATAGCTTTGATATATATATATATTTTTTAAACTATCTTTGTATTAAGAACTCCCTCCCAGGCCCAGATATACTGAACTGAATGTCATTGCTGGATGTCAGTAATGTGCCCAATTGTGGCATGCAGGCTTGCTTCTGTCATCTTTTAGAACGGAGTAGATTTCAATGATTCATTCTAGACTGGATGAAATATCCTAAGCGAAACCCAACAGTAACAAAGGGGATATTCGGTCCTTAGTGGTGTTGTCAGCAGAAGACATCTGCAGATAGTTTGAACAACTAGTTAAAGAGCTGCTGAGTTAAGGAAGAGAAACTGTTCACTTGCAGTCTATGGATGAGTCTATTCATTCAATACTTTTTAAAATTTACATAGTAAATGCTATGTAATTTGAGATCTGTTGTTATCTTCCTGCTGGCTAAGGTTGAACAAACTGGTCATATTAGAAGAGAGATCTCCTCAGCCCCAGGTAAACTGCTGCAGTGCAGTAGTTGATCTTTCTTCTCCTACTCCTCCCCTGCTTTCTCAGAACCAAAGCGATGTGATAGTTTCAGCTATCAGATTTGTACTTGTCAGATCAACTCTTTTACTTCAAACTTGTCTCATCCCTTCCAAAGGTGTTGTTCAGCCTTTTTCTTCATCATTTCCAGGCTGAGCAGCAGCAGAGAAGAGCCCCTCAGCTGCCCTTCATCACCATATGAAAGAGAACAGAAAGTATGTGTCTACCTTACTGATAGGTGCCATGCACAGACAGAAGACCTGGGACTCAATTTGCAGTGTGCCATAGCTCTCAGATTACAGAGCTGTGTTGTGTCTCTCCTGGTGTTGAAGCTCACACTCCCTGCAAGGGCAGGCCCACATCATGCAAACATAGAGTTAACTGTTGTAGGACTTAAAGCCCACATTTCAAAGAGAGTGCATATATTCCCCCATGAATAGCTTCATCTGTGGTTCCACCAGGAAATCAACCAATTCACACTAATTCATGGTACATTTACATGTTTACTGCATGACTGCAAGCACAGGGGCTGCATTTCAAAGACCCCTAACAAACTAGATTTCAGGGAAGTGATCGACATAAAGAAGTTTACAACTCACAAATGTGTGTGATGAAAAGCTCAAAGAAAAAATAATTTCACTTCTGTGTTACACCACTAATGGCACTTACAGACCAAACTTTCATCTCAGATACTCCAAAGAATCTCTAGATGACTACAGTGTGTACACACAGTCTAGGATGGAGCCTTTAGCTATTGAACTTCCTGGGGGCTGTTATTGATTTTGTTCCATTTTACTATTGGAGGCAGTCCACTGAATTCTGACCTGGGCTCTACAATAATGCCTTTGGGCTCTGACACTAGGGCAAAGCAAGAGTTACAAGAAAATAGAATTTAAACGATAATGTGTTCAATGCACTGATTCTCTACAGTTATATATTCACCCTGGAATAAGTGATCAACACAGAAACTCTCAACATGAGTGCAAAAATGTCAGAATCATTTCCTTAATCTTGATGCAGTTTAAATATTACTTCTGGCTAAGTATTACATCTGAACCAAAAACATGATTTGAGCTTACAGACATGAGTTTGTTACTGAGCTGATTCATGTCAGTTTTATACTTGTAAACATCTTTTGATTTCAGTGGTATTAATTCATATTTTCAATAACTCAATATGGAATATGGAGTAGTCTTAGAGTGTGTGTTCAGAACAGTCAGTGAACTCCCTTGGTACATAAAGAAAAATTTCTATTTTCAGTATTAGAGACAAAAAATAAAGCCAGTCAGGATACACTAAACCTCTTCTCTGAAACTAATACAGAAACCAAATGCACAGCTCCTTGAATGAGGACACATCCTTGAAAGAGACAGCACTATAGAGTACATGAAGGCTCTTATTCCACTGCTATTTCCACATGAGATGGGATGTATAACACAAGAGTTATATATAAGGGCCAAGACATTAAACTAATTTTAATAAGATCCCTTTATGTTAAATCAGAGTGTGGATTTGAAAAAAAGGGTGCAAATGGCATATTTTTCATATTTTCTCTCTCAAAAGTTTTCTGAGGTAAAGTGAAATAAAGAAATACTGGAAGGTTGATGGAAGGTTAAAATATTCACAAAATAAACTTGATTTATTCAAGCTTTTTGTCGTCCCAAGAAACATGTTTAATGGGAGCTGAAAGACATGAAAAGAAACCTTATTGTGATGCACAGCAAAGTAATGTGGAAAAAAAATCTCCATATTTCTTCAGCCTCTAGCTTAGCTCTCACTGTGGGGAATCTTGCTGTGAAAGGATTAATCACTGCTGCTTAATAGTATCTCTGCTGGTTGCACCAGGACAGCAAGTGGCTACATAATGCAGCAGATGCTTCCTACTTTTAGTGTAGCACCTACAGAACTGTGAACGTGCCAAAGGATTTTCAAACTTACCCTGATGGAAAACTGACCTGCAGATATTGGAACCATGCTACCTGGCTCTCCAGAGAGCACATATTCTGGAAGCAAACAAAATGGTATCTTTTGTCCCCCCTTTTGGTTTTATGGAGAAGGCAAAGGGATGACTTCCTACAAATCCAGCTAGTTCCCAGGCTACTTCCAGAGAAAGATATCAATGATTTTCCATTTTTTTAAAGCTACTTCTTAAACTGCAACTTGATTAGGGAGTTTGACTTCTTTTCTTGATCCTCACTCTCTTTTTCCCTACAAGCACTTGCTTCCCCTAAAAACAGAATGGATATTTGTTTTGATGTAATTGTAATTGTTGGTAGTTGATTACATCCCAGTCTTTATCAGTTCTGCTTAGCTTTCCTTCTTGCTAGCACCAAAACATCTCTAGTTCCTTTAGGTCCTCATTGGCCTAAACTCTTCATACTATTTTCCCTTTCCTCATCTCCTCCATTAGCAGATCTATCAGTTTTGTCATCATTATCATCTCTAGTTGTTCAGTTTACAATGAGGAAAAGTCTAACAAAGAAGTCTTAAAAACGAGGTCTTGTATAAGGTATCAAACAGGGAGATTGGTACAAGGAAAACTGCTTGGCCAGAGACATGTCCTTTCTAGGACGGCAAAATCAACCCTCTTTTGAGTTTCTTCTCCTACTGCATCAAAACTTCAACAACTTTACCTGAATGCTCTTCAGAGACTGTGGTTCAAAGGTTCTGTCTTTAGAGGGATTGCTCTTTTTTTCCATTGGCAAGAAAAAATGGACAGGTTTATCTAAGTTAAATGCTTTTCAAAGATATTTTCACAGGAGCTTTCATCTCCTTTTGTCTTTGTTTCTAATTTTCCCGAAAATAACTGCAGAGACACAAGAGCAGTCTTTTTGATCATTTTAGTGTTAGTGATGATACAGCTTTGTGAACAGCAAGGCAAGTTGTCTGAAAAAGCCATCTTCTATCAGAAGCAGCAGAGGAAATTGGGTAGAGCAACTAGCAGTTGCTCTCCCTCATGTCAGTCACCTGTCACAGATCCTTGTCCAGCAGGAAACTATAGGGTTGACAAACTGCTACCTCTAGGGACTTCCACCACGGAAAGAGTGGCTGTTGCATAGGCAGTAGAGGTACTTCAAGTAAATCTAAAGCTTAAATTCAGAGCAAAACTGAACCTGAGGAAAGTCTGTTGGGCTTCGATTAGCAGAAAAGATGAATTAGTATCTCCAGCTCCTTTTTTTCTAACAAAATGTCATGGAAAGAGGATAGACCCACATACTGCTTAGCAGTAGCCAGCAGAGGTGAAATTCAGCTCCAGATTCTCTTAAACAAGAAAATACTTTAATGTAACTGTGTGCATGTCAACCAGGTGTCCCAACTACTACTACATTCACTGTAGGTTGAGTAGAGTTGCCTGAAAATGAACGTGTTCTTCCACATGAGACATCCCAGACTACTCTGATCCCACTGTTGTCTGATGGGGACATGGGTTTTCCCCTGGTGCTCTCTGTCTGGGCTGGTCCCTGCTAGGGGCACAAAGCAACCAGAACTTTGTGGTTGGGTGAGCATAAACAAAAGCATGATCCTTGCTCCAAAGAGCAGACAAAGCTCAAGCAAGGCAAAGACAGAGAGATGCACAGGATATACAGAGGGCATATGGAAAAAAAAAAAAGAAGGCAAGTGAAGCCTTGATCTAGTAAGTGCATCATTCTCCAGAGATATTTGCAGTCAGAGAGAACTTCAGCAAGGAATTTTAAGGAGATTGGACAGTGAGGTGTTTCAAGAGTGGGGGCTCTTCTAAGCAGCAACATGGAAAAGTAGTGAAACTGTTAACCTGAGAATTTACTGCAGCATCTGGCACTCCATGTGAGAGATCTTCTTGGTGAAAAGAGGAAGCTTTAAAATTGATGTCATTGGCAAAATATTCCTATGGAACAAGCCAAATGTGGCCAAAATACAGGTAGGTATGCTGTCTGCAGCAAATATATACGTGGAGAAACATAATGTTAATCAAAAACAGAGATTAAAAAGTAGGAGCAATATAGAAATGAAGTGATAAAAGGCTTCTCTGTGTAAGTGGGCAGGAAAGGACTTAATCATCTGCTGTTTAAAAATAGAATCTCAAATATATTAGTTTTGATGACAGTATCTAGGCAGAGATCCAAGCTGAAGACTTGTTTATGGGCCTGAACAGTAAGTAGGATGATGGTGTTTTCCACAGCAATCAAGAAAGTTGCAGGAAAGGTGTGGGGGAAGAAAGATTAGAGAAAAATGCAAATAATCATTTTGCCTGTCTATTCAATTAACATCTAGGCCTACTTTGTAGCTACCTGAAGCCTCCGTGAGGCACTTGGTAGATGACAAACAGTCAAAATAAGCGACCCACCAACATTTATTCAGGTAGAAATTTCAAGTATTCTGGTATGTATTCCTCCACTATAAATAACTTCCTGCAAATTCGGTGTCCTAATTTTGTGTTCGAGATAAAGAAAGGGGAAAAAAGAAATGCTTCCACAAAAAGTCGAACTTTTTGGTTTAATGTGTTGGTATTTGGGAGATTAAAGTACTGTACTGAAACACAGGCAGAAATAGAAATTCAAAACTACAGATTCCTTTTTTTTACATCTCTCTTTTCAATCTTCAAATATATATGCACTTAATTAAAAGTTTTTTTGGTTTCTTTTTTCTTTTAGTAATACAATTGTATATTCAATTTCATTGATCCAAATTAGTTTTGTTACTCTAAAACCCCTATACTGAACTTATCCTACCCCTAGTAAAAGATTTTGGAGGTGGCAATTTTTTTGGTGTTTAAGTAAATGACATGAAGGTGACATGCTTGGTCTTTCTTGACTGTTCATAGGTAAGAGCAAAAATTGTGTCATTTAAATTTTGTTGCATTTAATAAACCATGAGCTCAGAGGAAGCATTATTGTTTGTGGCTTGTATATTTTAACTGTGTATATGCAAAATAGTGTTTCATTTTTCTGGTACATAGCTGCTTGATTAAAAGAAACAACTTGCAGTGGTGACTGTAGACACTTTACCTTGTAAATTGTGTTTTAGAATAACTGAAACAAACAACATGTTTACAGCTAAGAGATACTTATAAAAAAACCTGAAACTTTGATCATGGGGGATTTTAATTTCACAGATACTTACTGGGATAACAAGTATGCAAAACCTGTAAGGTGGGAAGCATGTTTCCAGAGGCAATGCATAATTGCTTACTTACTGAAGTCAGTTTATTGACTGAACTTCATGATCAGAGGTTCTTGGCACCCAGAGATAGAAAATCAACCCATCTTGATAAATAGAGCAGGGCTGATTTAGGGATCGCAAATTCACAATAAGGAAAAGAAAAGAAGATGAAGCAACAAAATTAGTTCTGGCTTAGTGGAAGTTTTGCAAAACTTATAACACTATAACGCATTTTGAGGGAGACAACTATATAAATTAGGGATGTTTTTCTGGAAGATTAACTGGTTTTCATTATATGCCACAATATAAATTGCTTACACTTTCAGTTCAAGTAGAAGGAATAGCTTGTGGTAACATAAACAACTGAATGATCTTGATGGAAATGAGGCCAGATCTCACGACTGTGTAGGAAACCCGGTGCAGGAAAAAAAATGGGAATTATTTAAGAAACAGTTGGACATACTGCAGTTACAATTCATTCAGGCTAAGTCTCAACAGGGGGAATGTAATTCAGACAATGTGCTTCAACAGAGTGACAATAACAACATTTTTTACATGTCTGCTTAGGGAAGGGGGGGATTTACACTTATATTTTTAAAAATTGCAAATTTCTAAGAGTTAATTAGAAGATCAAGAGGAGATATTGATTAGAAGGTTGCAGAGTGTATTCCAAGTACATAAAAAGGGTTTCTCACAGATGGTATATATGCAGCAGACAGCAAATGAAATTAAAATAGTCACTACAAAAGTGGTCGTTGAGATTATTTGATATAAGGAGTTAAGTGATTTATCAGGAATGTACTATTCCTTCTACAGTTACACTCTCATAGATAGAACACAGGAAAGACTTGCCTTGAGATTAATTTCTGGGTCTTGATTTATTTGGGCAAATTTGTTGTTGATTTCAGTGTGGCTGCTTGTGTGTTTAAGCCAAGTAAGAGCCGACCTTTAGGATTTGCCACAGTACCTGTAATTGCCTGGATGGAGGAATATGGGAAAGGATCTTCATAGTAGCACAATCACTGCACCTTGATGTGACAAGAAGGAGAGTTTGAAGTTTCTTTAACTTTGTTGTATATGTTCATAGTTTTATCATGTACTTCTGGAGAGCATGGGATTTTTCTGGACACCTTCACTTTTATGGAAAAATTAAGACTTCATTATTTACCTTGACATGTTCAAATACACCTGTATGTAGAAATCAGACATTTGGGTCACACATGGTGGCATGAAGTAAGGTATTTTTTCAGGAGGCTGTCCTCTATTTACTCAATTCTTCAACTCTGATGTTTTTGGCTTCTATTTTAGCTACAGGAGCATGTGTTAGGAATGTGAGTCCCTTCATGATACAGCAATTTAGGGAGGTGAAAAAGTATGCTAGAAATGGAAATTGCTTAGTTTTCCAATGAAAATTCCTTATAATTTATTTTACTGGGCTATGTCTAGCCACAGAATATGTTGAGCTTGGCCTGAAGCATATTAATCTGTGTAGGAACATTACATCTCCATATATACACCTCTTAGGCTATGTATATACAGAAAAAAAGATAGGAATTTTTAGTATTAGGTAACCATCTTACATTTGCATTCTCAAATGAGAGACAGGGACACAAGAAGGAATGATTAAAGCTACCATGTAAAGGACATTGGCACATACAGGGAATGAGAATATGAGCAAGTTGCATAAACCAACACTTATAGCTCTGTGTGACACAGGCTAGACTTCATGAAGACAGGTGAACTGAATTTTGTTTCTCCCTGTTTATACAGTTCTAAGAATTTACATTATCAATCAAGATTCACTTGCATTTAACAGAACTTCATGCAAATTAGTGTAATGTCAGTCAGATACTGCTATGTGTAAAGGCATGAAATCACAAAATGATAAATCTATTCCTTTTTCATTTACTTTTCAAGTCTTAAGGACTATTTTCAGAAATTCACATGTAATTAGTTGCTCTTTATTAATCCTTCTCTAATCTTTCCTTACCTATCACTGGTGCTAAATTAAAAAAGAAGCAAAAGCAGTTCAACTGAAATACAGCAATTTGATCACCTGGATTCATTAAAAATACTCACATATTTTGTGGCTGTGGTTATACAAGAGATCAAAGTCAGTCGTCATCACTGTTCCTGCCACAGCCTTAAAATCAGTAAGGAGAATGGAGTACTGTGAAGGGGCAAATCTTCAAGCATTTACACCACTATTTTTATTTCAGAACTGAGAGCCATCATTGACCTCTTCCTTTGTTTGTTTTACCCAGCAGTATTTTTATCTGTTAGTACCAAGCTGATCACAACATGGCATTAGTATATTCTGGGCTGAGAAAATACACCTCTCAGATTAGATACAGTGCTGCTTTCCCTGGTACTTTAAAACCCCAAAGTCACACAAAGAAAAACCCTTGTAGGAAGGCAAGGCATCAGTGGAGAATGTTATCCTGTCGATAAAGGTAATACTATTTAGGTTGACAAATTTTTCTTACTTCTATTGAAAACAAGACCTCACAAGGTCTGTAATTGCTGCCATTTAATTTATCCACTGAGATCCACAGAAAAATTTCTATTCCCCTTGTGTGTTCATTTTCATCTGTGGAAGGGCTACAGTGAAAGGATAAGGAATTGTGAGATGAGTCTCACTGAGCCTCACCTCTGAAAAGAATGGGGACCATGACGCCCTTGAGCACCTGCTCTATGCAGTAGCATATATAAACAGAATTTCTCAAGTTGGGTAAAAAATGTGCTGGCTTTCAGTTTAGAGACATTAACCATGATTCTTTTTTCCCTTCTGTATAAATGGAAATTTTCTTCAAATATGAAGTTTTGCATTTTATTTTAAAAGACAGTTTATATTTTAGTTTTGTATTTTCACACTTAGCCTTAGGAAAAAGTCTCCTCTTCAACATGCCCATCATGGTCTAAAAGCTGTGAGAATGCTCAATACAGAATCTCAGGATCAACCCATTTTATTTAGAAATTAAAAAATAACTCTGTTTTCTGGTTTATCTTAGTTTCTCAGGTGGTAGTATAGTGACAAATGTTTGTAACAATAGTAAAAAGATTTTTGTGAAAAACCTTTATACTCCAGTAATGGATTCACTACTTCATATAAAGCTGTCTCCTAAGGTGTTTTTGTTTCTAACAAAGGATTAAGTTGTGTTCATGTGCATTCCATTAAATTTCTCTTATGACAGTAAGACTATGTTAAGCATAAAATGGCAACCATTTTGCTGGCTCAGTGTCTTACACTCAGCCTTCTGGAGGGCCACCACTAGGCTTCAGCAAATTGCTGTCTATCAAGAAAAAGGGATGTATTAAACTCTGACAAAGAGGGAGGAAGAAAAGTATACATATACATAAGGATATCTGACAATAGAGCAGAGCTATGTTAAGAGCACAAGGCCAGCAAAACACATTATTTCATTCAACTGGAAATCATGTCTGTTCCAATATATTCACTGCAGCAAATGCAGCTTAGTAAAACTTTCATTCTGTAAGGAAACCTTCATAAATGCAGGACTTCTGCATTTTACTTGAACTACCACCTAAGCGCTTGTTGTTGAGACATAACTTTAAATGGCTTGTGAAGGCATCCCTATGAATTCAAAATTACTGTACTTGCAGAAAAAGCAACAATATCCGTCTGTAAATCCTTTAATCATAAGCATTAAAGAATAGTTCTTCAGAGAATCACAGGCTGCTGACTAAAGTTTACATTTTCTTGAGCTGCTTTTGGTGCTGCTAGCTATTTTTCTCATACACATGATGATAATATGAAGTGACACTTGCACCTGTTGTCACCATCTTATGGTAATTAGCATAGTGCCCTAAGTAGTAGCAGGGCCATCACATCCAAACATAAGCCATTAACATATTGCAGCTGTCATCAGTAGGGAAAGCTAATGGAGTTAGTGGATTTGCACACTACTGCATACCTTGGCTCAGCTAGCACAACTCCCCATATTGGGGTCATTGGGGATAGGAAAAAGAAATGTGGGATGTAGCCAGTCAGGAGTGAAAGAATACATTTTACTGCAGGTTTACTTTCATGTATTATGCATGTCCTTCAAGGTCACTGCATGATCATTTATAAGATTTTAATGAGATATCAAAGTGGAATGGATGGAATGTAATTAATGTGATCATACAGAGAAGATACAGGTATAAAATAGCATGCATGAGGCAGTCAACAAAAAGTGAGAGCAGTGAGGAAAAAAGGACTCTTTGGCCAGATTTCAGCCTGTAAAACAATTTTTCTACCCTACTTTCAGACACTTAACATCCTGCCAAACAGTTTTCCCCAGCTAACAGCGAAACAATGGAGGGAATTAGAGAAAATACATTCTGCTGCTGCTCTTTGAATACAGGCTACCCGCACTTTCCTTTTTTGAGGGAAAATGAGTGACTTACAGCTAAAAGTATGCTAGTCCTAGAGTAACATGAATTTTGCGGGCATTATCTATTCTATTCTATTCTATTCTATTCTATTCTATTCTATTCTATTCTATTCTATTCTATTCTATTCTATTCTATTCTATTCTATTCTATTCTAATTTTAATATTTTGATTCCTCTTGATGATGAAGTCTCAGGACCAAACTGAAAATTCAAGATATAAAGGTGCGTATTTTCAATTACTTCTCTAGAACCTTTTTTCATGTAGGTGACTGAGAAGACACAGGGAGTTAACAAATGCTTCAGTAGGGAAAGTAGATTCTTTTACTGAGATTACTGGTTGTCCTCAGTCTGCTTCTGTTCCCACCTTTTTCTAGCCAGACAAATGCTTTTGTATAAAACTCAACTCTGTAGATACTCTTTCTTTAGTTTGTTCGTTTGGCTTTTTTTCCCCCCTTTGACTGTTGCTGTTGTTTTTGTTGTTGCTGCTGTTATATTGTTTGTTTTGGGTTTTGTGGGGGTTTTGAGGGAGAAAGGTTGAGTTTGGGATTTTTGAGGGGGAAGGGGAAGAGGATTGCAAATCAGTTTGGTGCTGGCTATGATTGCTGCCCCCATCAGTTTAGTGCTCTGGCAGTCCTCTCTGTGTGTGCTGGGACAGTGCTGGTGCTCCTGCATGGGAGCCCACGTGAATCTGGAGAGCAAGGGACACAAGGGACCATCTTGGCAGCATAAAAGGTAACCCTATTTAGGTAACTGAATTAGAGAATTAGAGACTAACCCTGCCTCCCTAACTTATCCCAGCCCGGCCTTTGGTAAACCACACAAACCAACATTTTCAGATGTGGGTGAATAGTTACATACTTAAATATTTATGTGGAAGCAGACACCCATGCTGGAAAATACTTGCCTTCTCTTATACCAAAAAGAATTCTATTCATCCTTCTTTGTTTTCTTATTCATCCTGCACGTTGTTTTTTTCTAGAAGGTTCTTTCTACAAATAGAGTTTGGAAAACCCTGCTTTACGCCTGAAGTGATTGCAAGGATTCTCTCAGGATTTACTCTGTCAGCAGGACATGAAGCCCTAAGTATGACATTTGTTGTTTAATTCCTGACCCCAAACCCTGAATGCTCCATTCGAAGCTCAGAACATCTTCAGTTTGTGTTCCTAGAGTTTACAGGCTAAGCCATATGAAAAGACAAATGTATGTAAAAATCTTCACTGCACATAAAATGTTCAGTGTAATATTTATTGTTTTAATACAGCAGAATTTTCTTTATGCTTAATAAAAAAATTATCTATTTTAAAGGCCTTTTATAATTTAAAAAAATAATTTTGAAAAATTCTTTATTCTAAAAAAAAAGCAAATTAATTTCCCTATCCTCACAAAAGAATTAAAAAACAAGAAAGAAATATTTTAATTTTAAATAGAAAGGAAAATGTGAACTGAAGCAAATAAAAAGGTCTTATAAAAACAAAGTTATTTCACAGATTTACCAATATGCAGGTATATTTGCAAAGTCCTTTTTAATAACTGCATGATTGAACTTTCAGGTAGATGCATATATGGCAGGTTGGTCATTAGTTAATGGCAGTGTGTGCTTTTTAAAACTATTGTATTTGCAAGGCAAGCAGCTGTCCAGTCTGACCTTCTAAGACATTTGTTGGGAAGACGGGCTGCTGGATATAAGTGGAGAAGGTCACAAAGAAAAGGAAACAAAGAATAGGAGCTCCTGAATTTCCTGGGGAAAAATGATGCACAGAGCAAAAGCTAAGTATTTATCTTTAATGCAAGTTATTTGTTTTCTCATTTTCTGCTTTTCTTCCTTCTGTTTTCCTTTCTCACCCTTCTCTCAGCAATGTTACCTGTTCTTAACCTACATCTAATCTTTCTCTCTCTCCACCATCTAATATATTGCCACTGAAACATCTGTCCAGCTTGGCTAGAGGTAGAGAAGAAAAAGTGGGTAAGAGCTCCCTCCTTGATAAAGGAACTGTTTGTATATGTGAAAGACCAGCTCAGCCCACGACAAAATCCATGTAAAAATGCTTACAGAGCCTTGGAAAACTCATTTTACACAGGACAGACATATAATGTGATTCCCAAAGTAAAATGCATTCTTCCAGCAGCCGTTGGTAGTTCCAGCAGCTCCCTAAGCTGTGACTCCCTCCAGCGGTTGGTTTACCATAGTTTACAAAGCCAGGTTTACAAACATGTTTCTTTTTTTCACAAAACTGGCTATGGCAGAGGATAGGCAAACAATGCTGCCAGGAAAATGCCAAACGGAGGCAGGAGAAAATGAAAGCAAAACCCTTCACTTTTAATATCTGTGGTCTCAGAAGACCAGAAATGAGCACCTCTCTCGTGATGCTCCACTGAACACAAACCCTCAGTGAGGTACTGGGATACAGGCCACCCTGACATGCTTCTGCTGCTGCCAAAATATCGTGGTGTTGCTCTGCACGAGAACATGCCCCATGTCCTAATTTTGAAGTTACCTCCCTCTTTTTCTACAGGACTCCATATTGCTCACCTGAAAAGTCTGACTGGTGAAAAATAATGCAGAAAGATGAGACGGGTAATTTTCAAAGTAGACACTTAGCAAAAATTGAAGACATGAAAAACCCTTCTATTTCTATATAAACAAATGAGATTTTAAGGAGATAGTCTTTCCCAGAAAGTCGATATAATATAAGGCCTAGAAAAATCAAACCATTTAAAATTCATGAATTTTACCATCTTCCTATTTATAAAAGGTTAAGTTACCCTAAGCTATGAAAGAAACCCTCTGAAGACCTGGGAAGGCAGTAAACACTCGTGGCAAACGACAGGAATTGATCCTGCTTTTCTGTGCCTGTCATGTCTCTAAATTTTATTTCCACCATTTCTAGGGTACCGTGATAAGAGGGGCAGGGATGGGAAAAAAGGATTGAGCTGACGCAAGACTATGGCCTGAGGGCGATGGTACCTGGGTCTCTGACATTTTCTCAATTAGTAGGTCTCCCTGCCTGACTGTGAGATGTGCATCTAGCTGGGGACTTAGACTGTTGCAAGGTATTGATTAGCCATAATGTGAAGTCAAATCTGAATAAAAAAAGCATTGTGATCAAAAGCCTTTCATTGGAGACAGCATGCCCTCCAAGTCAAGGGTCTGCAGAATCTGATGAGCTCTGTTTCCTTTTTGTCTGAGAGAGATTTCCATGGTTTACTCATAAAGGCTCTCTTGATAGGAATGTCCAGTGGGCCCTCTGTCAGAAAACCTGATGTCTCGGATTTGACAGGTGCTTGTTAGTTTTTCATCCCAGATCACTCAACATGCACACAAAACTAGAAGAGATGATGGCTAATAATGCTACATTTCAAGTTGACTGCCTTGTCATTTTTGCTGGAAAATTCACTGATTCAATCAGTAACATTAAATTGTCTGCATTAAAGGAAAACAAAGCATAGCCAGCCATGAAATGTATTGGTTTTCTAACTGCTAGAACTTACACAGCTCAATACAATTCATTGCATTGCCTTGTTTGATAGGAACAGTTTATACAGATCACAAGCAAAACAAAATAAATTGCAGTTGTAAAAGCCAAAAAAACCCCAGAAGCAAGAAAATTGAGAGAAACACTTTAATTCATCTTTTCTTGGAAATTAGCTTCTTCTCACTAAAAATGCTTTCAAATGAGGAAATGATCATCCATACCTTTACTTACATTAACAATGTACTTTCAAACACTTCTAGTCCACCAGGATGGCATATGAGTCTGGATTTCTGCTCCGTCATAGTTCCATCCATTGTCAGTTTGGGTTGGGGTTGGTTTCTCTCAAAGCTCAAGGGAAGGTGAAGACTTATTTTTATGGACTACTCAGATGAAGAATTTACAAGCCAAGGGTTTAGGCCAACAGAAATGATGCATTTTGGTAATAATATCTCTGGGCATTGTTATAATAGTAAGTCCACACTTTTGTTTATCCTCCTGTAGTTTGCAATCTAAATCCCAGGGCACAGCAGGAGCTGTGTGATGATGTTGGACTGTGGGACTCGAGGTAACAAGAGTTCCAATCAATACCAGTGTACAAGGACACTGGAAAAAAAAATAAACAGGTTAAAATTTACACTGAATAAAAGGTTGCATTGCCCATTCTTAGATAACTTTGAGTCAATTAGTGAAATGAGTTCTTATACTCGTAAATGTTCTTATAAATAGATCTTATAAATGTTAGTTTATACTTGAACAGCCTTCTCTTGTACTTGCAACATTTCCTGTTTCCAAGGAACTTGGAAACTTCCAACATTTCCTGATGAGAAGCAGCTGAGGGAGCTGGGGATGTGCTCTCTGAAAGGAGTCTCAGGGGAGACCTTATCACTCTATACAACTACATGAAAGGAGGTTGTAACCAGGTGGGGCTCAGTCTTTTCTCCCAGGTAAAAAAGTGCCAGGATGAGATGAAATGGCTGCAAGTTGCCCCATGGGAGGTTAAAGCAGATAATAGTTAAAATTGCTTCGTGGAAAGGGTTATCAAGCACTGGAATAGGCTGCCTAGAGAAGAGGTTGAATCATCATCCCTGAAGTGTTCAAAAGGTGTATGGATGTGGCACTTAGGGACATGGTTTAGTTGTGAACACAGCAAGGCCAGGGTAGAAGTTGGACTTGATGATCTTAGAGGTCTTTTCCAAATTAAATAATTGCATGATTCCATGAAACGTCATTCCTTTTCCTCAATAGTGTTTTCCATCAGGAAGACTGAGCCTGGGGTGGGTATTTTCCATGTGTATTCCAACAAAAGGCAAAAGCAGGAGTGACTTCTTCAGGCCTTCAGCCCCCATTGCTCACAGCACTCTACTTCCAGCCCTTCCCAGCACAGCTCAAGGTTGTGAAAGCATAATGGATCCCAAAATATTTCTTGCTTCAAAGTATTCGTTGTGGTAAATGTCGACTATAGCAATAAGGCACCAAAGGCTGTGCATTAGCAAGCTATTAGTGCATGCTGAAAGTGCTCTGGTTTGCTTCTAATGCACACTGCAATGGCCATTATGGAGTATGAGTCATTATTTTTACATTTATTTCACATTTTTAAAAATCGTTTTCAAAACGCTTTTGCACAATTTCAGGAGATGTGTTTTTTCACAAGGAAAAAAGCAGTCCTTATGAACACAATGCGAAGAGAATATGGTAGGAAGAGATAGTCTTCACTGCTTCTGAGTAAACCTGGAAGTGCCCAATTCTTTCTCACCCCACTCCCATTTAGCGTGGTTTTTGACTAGCATAGATCGATCTCTCTCCTCACAGAGTCATCCTTCTGACTTTTCAGGTTCAGTTTATTAGTTTGCAGCCATTTTATTTGATTAAAAACAGCACTTTGGAAGGCACATCACATCAGGTTCCTATGTTTCACACCAGAAAAATCCAAAATGTCTATAAAGTAATATATTGATCCTGGAAAGCAGTGTATCCCTTTGGAGGTGAAGACACGATATGATCTTTCCTTGAGCTTCTCATTTCTGCTTCTGTCCCATAATTGTCTTTATTTGCCTCCCATCCCCATAAAAAGCTGAAATTTTTGTTTGTCTGCCTTTTCATTTTTGGGCATTGAATTCAACTGTGTGACAGCCATGCATTAAAGGTAGTATAGGTGGAGGCAGCTTGGAATTACAAATGTTAAGCCTGCTAAAAAAAGTAAGGTTATGACCAATTAGGTTAGGATTAATTCTGCCTAACTTTAAACACCTTACTGAGCTGTTTAAATTAGGACTATAGCTGCTCTAGGCTGCTTAGTGGTAAAGTGAAGGTTAGATTGCCTCCCCAATGTGTTTCATCCACCTAAGGGCTGAACCATCTTCTTTTACTGACAAGACTTTACATGACAGTGCTTCTAATTTTATCAACTAAGTGATATGAGTAATCTGACTTGGGATGAATCTGGGCCCCTTTTTCTTTTTTTCCCAAGCTCTGCTACAATATTTAATGGTTTGGTATCTACAGTGTGAATATATATTCTTAAAACATCAGCTGTCTTCATAACACTGGAATGTCAAAATAATGGTGTATTTTACTGTTGATATCTGAATAAGATTCTATGGGGTCCTTTGTGAAAATGCCCTGGAGAAAGGATGTTTAAAGAATAGATTGGAAAAAATATAGAAACTTACAAGGTATTTGGCAGGGGAGCATGTAAAGATCACAATTCTTTGCAAAACAATTGTGCATGAGAGTGGGAGAAGTAGTACTGAAGTGCTGAAGCCAATTTTTGAAATATAACATAGTTTAAATATATATGGAATCAGACACTCTGCTACTGAACAAAACTGACACTGAAGGAATATTCAATGTTGTTACAGCCTCTGAAAACATAGCAAATGTCAGAAATTCCTCTTTTAAAGAGCCCTCACTCTTGTTCAGTAACTTCAACTGTCAGAGAGTGGAGCTGTATCAAAAAGGGTTTCACAGAATCAAAAGGTTTGTTTCTTAGCAACTCTGTCAACAAATTTAAATTGCTGCATATCATGGCTGTTCCGTAATCATTTGCATGCAAGATTTGTAAACACAGGTTTTTATTGTGCATCCTGTTGTCGTGGCTGGTAGGGAGGCAAAAGGGGACAAATTCTCCAAAGCAGGGACAATGCTGGTACCAAATCAGAACATATAAGACTAAGTAAAAGGTTCTGAGTATCCTGCTTGACCAGAATATTTTCTAGTACCCTTTGCTCATGACGTACAAACTGCAGAAGCAGCAAACCAAGCCATAGACATAGTATTGCAGTAGTCACAATGTCAAAAGACTAAATATTCCTTTTGTGATAAAAAATACTGAGGATGATATTTTGGACCTTGTTTACACAGTAATCCAGAGGCCCAGCACCATTGTAAAGAGACGCGTACCATCTAACTTTAAATAAATTTGTTTAATGCTTTGTGATACTCATAATGTTACAGCTCAGGTGATATGCAATTCAACTGCTGGGCATTCCCCTGGGATCGTGTTGGAGGAAGGCTTGTGCTGCCTCAGACTCCAGGCTGAGCTAGTGCAACTGCTGTTCTAGGGGCTTCAAAGCTTTTCAGATAAGAGTCAATGAACTCCAGTCATGCCTCTCTCTGGAATGTGAGGCTGACATACCTCTGGTCCTGTTTGTTTTTTGCTAATGTCGCTAAAGATTGTGGTTAGGAAGAGATGAATATAGTCCATCGTAATTTTGATGCTATTTCAATTTTATTTATTATTTGCTGAGTGCCTATAATGTGCATGCTACTAGAGAACACACTTTATTTAATGTAATGCATTTTAGATCCACTTTATATAACAGACTAAACATGTATAATATATGTAAGCCTGTAAGTCTATATATGCTCAGTAAGAGACTAAGAGAGTACACACGTTCTATACGTTTATGCTTTCAGATTTAATGAATTCATCTTATCCCACACATCTAACGGCTCATATACAACATCTCAGCTCATTTCACATAATACCTCTGAAATAGACATAGTGTTATTTATTTGTATTACAGTAATCCCAGTGGCTTCATCTCAAAAAAAAAAGGCACCATGAAAAATTGGATCAAGGGACAACCCTAAAGAATTTGCAGTTCATAAAAATAAGAGATAGGGAACATAGGTACAAACTGGTGGGGTGAAATACCCAAGTTCATTATCCAGGCATGTGATGGAGACCACATAGGGTTCTGATTCCTCATCTCTAACCAGTGGGCTAAGAATCCTGTCTTACAGTCACTCGGAGCAGCCTATCTCCCTAATTCATGCAGCTGTGTCCTGAGCTGTTTACTGGAGACCCTGAAATTCTCCTTGCTGTACCTTTGCATGTTCAAAATGTCTATGAAATGACAAGAATGCTGGGTGGTGGGCTAGGGCATGCCTACCTGCCAAAGGATTGACAAGGAGATGTGTGTTTTGGGCACCTTTCAGCAATATTTGCAGATCC
The DNA here is from genome assembly GCF_009819885.2 of Catharus ustulatus. Lineage (NCBI taxonomy): Eukaryota > Metazoa > Chordata > Aves > Passeriformes > Turdidae > Catharus > Catharus ustulatus. The sequence continues at coordinate 73,830,975 of NC_046222.1, read as the reverse complement.
TGTATATAAGAGTAGAGTGTGAGGACCCAAAGGTTTCCAGGACAATCTATGAAACTTTGTCCAGCCCATATATTAGATCATGTTTTCTCTATATTTGATTCTATCTTTGATACAGCTTTACTCCTTCCTTGATCTCCCTTACCCCTAGTTCAGGATCTCTGCACTCACTGCCTGTGAAATTGATAACTCATAGTAGCATTAAATAGGCCAAATCCCAAAGATAAACAAACACCAGATCTGTTTTGTGAAACAAACCTTAGTGAGGAAAGTCTGAAATTCTCAAGAAGCCGCAAATTCAGACATACATCAATCTGCAAATTTATATTCTCCACAGGTGTCACAACTAAGGACCAACACATGAGATAGTCCAGAAAGAGATGGTTGTGCCTGTTTTTTAGCTTGTCTATAGATAACTTCACCTGATAGGAAAACTTTTCCCCTGCACCTTTTTAAAGAAGAAGGAATATGGCAAAGCCCAGTGCATGCTATTGATCAGGTGAGAGACTACAGGGAAATCTGAAAACAGAGCTATACATCAGATGACAAAATCCATTTTTCTGGTTACTGAAGAATGGAATGAGTGTCTTAGTTCTACTAACCAGAATAAAAAAGAACAAATTTAATTCAAACACATTAGTCAAAACAAAATGATGGTCCTTCCAAGCCGTTGTTAGTTAGAGATGATGGGAGAAGGTTAACATTTAATAGAGCTGAGCAGTACCATGATTCAGTGCAGTTGTTTTTTAACACTAGTATCTAACTTTGACTCAGGTCACAAATGACAAGACTTCTGCTGCATCCCTGTCTAATTCCCAGGAGAACCTATACTGTTTGGAACAGCAAACAGTCCCTTCTCAGAGTATGACTAAGTCAAGATTCCAGCCCTGCCAGGGACTGACTAACTGAGAAGGGATAAAAGCTGTCAAAACTCAGCGTCTGCCAGGATCAGTCCAGAAAGGACAAGAAAAGCTGGGCTTAAGTGAAGGGTGAGTGCAGGACTCTACCAGAAATTTTACACAATACAGTCTTATTTTGTGTCCTTGTAGAAAGTGTTACAAGTGTTAAATTCTTGTCTTCGTGAGCACTCAAATAACTGCAGCTTTTTCAAACCCTAAATAGAGTTGACAGTCGAGTGCCCTGCCACAGACGTGACAACTGTTCAGAATGAAAGTGCATCAGATGTAATGGATTTCATGACTCTTACTGTCCTTGTGGTAATCTACTGAAAATGACTTAACCTTAGTCTTTGTTTTATGGCTTAACAGCCTAGAAAACAACAAAGCAACTGTTATTGTTGATTGCTGTCTAATTATTATGTGGGGAATTTGTTAAGATGTACTTCAGGGAATGGTTATGACATAATTCCCATGACAGCTGCATGACTATAAATTGAGAAAGAAATAGATGTCAAAGTGAGAGGACAAACATGCTATGTGCTGTAGCTCTGGCTGTGCTGGCAAGACTGTCCTGCTTCTCAGAAGCATCTCCAGAATTCCAGGAAGGAATAAGTGTCACATCAACATAGAAAAATGTGTCTTGTTCCACCACAGTAGCAATGTTGATTGATTTTCTGATGATGTTTATTGATCCTCTGATGATGCTTGTGAACCTCGATGTTACAACAGAGGATCACAAACAATTGCCCATCTTCTGGGTATGATGAATCACAGAGCTTCATAACTTCAGTAGGACACCATCTCTTGATGGCAGCTCTTCTTGAGGAGGAACTAAACTCTGGCTATTACAAGGCTGACATTAACAGATGCTTAAAAAATCTTCCAAATAGCATTTGATCAATTGCTTGTTTCTAGAATCAGTTATTCTCTTTAATACCACTGCTTTCTATATTGACAAATTCTGTCCTGTGCTGCAGTCAAATTTTGATGCAAGCCTAACAGCCATAAAAGACTGATGTCTCTCAAAATGTTCATTGACTTTGTTGTCTGCCTTCAAACTGGAGACAGCCAGGGTGTGGAACTGTCATATACACAAAACTCCAAGCTGCACTTCCATCCTCAGAAGCATTATATTTCCCCAAAATTGATCTTCACAGCACTGTTTGTTCATAATCTGTAATACTCTTAATTATTTTCATAAATGTGTGGATTCATGTGCAAGAAATGGCCATTATGATTATCCCATCCAATCTTGCGGTTTTTGTATGCATAAGTTTCTTTTAAAATATTCTACTTTGCAATAGAAAAAAATCTCAGGGGAAAATAAAAACAAAAACAATATTAATTACAAATTGCTAGCAACAAAAAAAATGCTACCACCTGCTTCCAGATATTGCTGCAGTGGTTAGTTTGGTCAGTATTAAAGATCTTTGTATTCTATATATGATGTTTTTTCCCCATGAGATTTTTATTCCTTGGTTAAAAGTCAGAAGAACCTTCATTATCAAAGTTCTGCTTTCCATATAGGTTCTTATTGGCTGAGATAATGGTAGATCAGGCCTTTTCAAAAATATCTTCAGTGCTATAATTCTTTCATTGTAGCAGGTTCTTTACAGAATTCTCGATTCTCTTTTCTAAGCCTTCTTAATTTTCCTAAAATCCCTTTTGAGATATATACACATAATTTCATTAGCAATAAAGATGCTTTCAAGTAAGTGCAGGCAAAAGTGGTTTAATCTCTCCAACTGCTACTTGAGATAGATCTCTTTATACAAACAACAACGGTTGCCCTTTTGGTGAACAGCAACACTGAGCACTGGTTCCCTTTCTTTGATATCTCACCCTTCTTCCCGAGCTACAGCATCAAAGGATTTTCTTGTCTTATGATATGACCCGCAGTCTACATTTTAAAACACAATATATGCAGCTTTATCTGTAGTACTTATTCCTGTTTGCATGAGTGCTTATTATTTGTAGTTCCACAGCTCTTTGGTTATCTTTGGAACAGCTGCTTTTGTGTTGTGCGTGCTTGTGATAGCATGTGCCCATGCAATTTGCTCACTGACTCTCCCATAAGTTTCTTATAAACTGCAAAACACTATGTTCAGGTAGGCATTACCTCATGTACTTCAGGAATTTGGTCCTTCTTTGCATCATCCTTCTTTTAAGAAACTTATTTTGTGTGGTTGAAGAAACCTTTGCAGCTCCACTTCTAAGGAAGGCTTTGATCAACAGAAATAGGATGACTTCCCTTGTCACAGGTAGCACATAAGTCACCTCTTCCTCCCAGAAATGCAGTGTGCATATGCCAGAATAAATTCAGAACTCTCTTTGCTTATACTCTGTGAATCAAGACTTAGTTTGGTGAACACAAAATTTTTCCAACCAGGACAAATATTTTCTTCAGTTTCAAACTGGGGTCCTGTTTAGTCTTCAGTCTGGCTTGGTTCCACATAATTCTTTGTCAAAACTAAATAAAAATAAAAAAAATAAAAAAAATTTTTTTTCTTTTTTTCTTTTTTTTTCTGAGTGATCAAAATGAATGGGTTTGGGTCTGGAAATGGGGCTATGAATCACAATGCTTCTGTTTCTGGTTCATTTTCATTTCAGCTGCAACTTACTTGTCTTTCTGGAGTTATTGTCTGTCTTATTCATGTGAAGACCAGATGTGTGGAACCTGATGTCTCTTACATTGATTCATCTGTATTGCAATTGCAAGTGTCACAGAAACACGTTCTCCTGTTTGAAGGCTTCTCATTTCAAGCTTTCTTGATTTCCACACACAAGACAGAGGAATGCTGTGCCATCTGCAAGCCTTGGGCACTTTGCCAGTAAAACTGCTGTCTGAAATAATTTCCAGCTTCACACTGAATTTTTCATGGAAATACGAGCTCTGCTTAGGTGCCATCTAACATGCAGCATTAAAAGACTATAACCAAACACTGGAACTCAAGCCATGCATGTGAAGCTATTGTTCTGAACATGGAGCTTGTTTTGCTAGTCATCACATAGGAGATGCTAGAGAGTATTGCTGGTTTTTGGCATTGTGTTGATTTTGCACAGCCTGGTTTTAGACAGCATGGGGGCCACCGAGGTGGCTCCTGTGAGAAGCTGATGGAAGCTTCCACCATGTCCAGCAGAGACAGTCCCTGGTGGCTCTAAGGATGGACATGCTGCTGGCCAAGGCTGGATCAGTGGGAGAGGTTGGTAGCACCTCTGTGATAACATATTTTAGAGGAAAATCAAAACAAAGTGCACACACCTTTTTCCTAGCTAGAGAGGAGGAGGTGAGAACATGAGAAGGAAACAACATGAGAAACCAAGGTCAGTGCAGAGGGAAGGGCAGGAGATGCTCCAGGCACTGGAGCTGATACTCTGCAGGCTGTGGTGAGACCATGGTGAGGCTGCTGTGCCCCTGCAGGCAATGGGGATCCACAGATATCCACCCACAGCCCGTGGGGATGCAGAGATCCACCCACAGCCCATGGGGATCCACAGAGGATGGAGAGATGCACCCACAGCCCATGCGGATCCACAGGGGGTGCACAGATATCCACCCACAGCCCATGCGTATCCACAGGGGATGCAGAGATCCACCCACAGCCCATGGGGATCCATGGGGGATGCAGAGATCCACCCACAGCCCATGGGGATCCATGGGGGATGCAGAGATCCACCCACAGCCCATGGGGATCCATGGGAGATGCAGAGATCCACGCACAGCCCTGGGGGAGGTGCCCATGCCAGAGCATGTGGATGCCTGGAGGAGGCTGTGATCCAGTGGGAAACCCATGGAGGGAGGGGGCTCTGCTTCCAGGCTGGAGCAGCCTGTCCTTGGAAAACTGCGCCCCCACACCACAGCACTTTTGGGAGGACTGTCTGCCTGTGGGAGGGACTCACATTGCAGCAGGTGCTGCAGGACTGCTGCTTGTGAGATTGGAGCCACACTGGACAAGTTCACAGAGAACTGTCTCCCATGAGAGGGACCCCACGGTCTCACAATGGTGTTACAGGAATTTAAATACTGCCTATTTCATGTTTCTCTCGTTATTTTTACCTCAGACCACATACTCTCACTTATTTTGACAAATAATGTTAGCTATTTTGCTGAAATATAGTTTTGATCAAGCGTGTGGGGCAAATACTTAAATCTTTGCCCTCAACTCTCTATCCTCCCTTCTCACTAGGTTGCTGATCAAATTCAGGAGCCAATGTGACTGAAATTCACTACAATAGCTATATAATGACTATAATAATCATCTCTCAAGGACCAAGCATGGCAGCAAGATACTAATAATAGTAATACTAGTAATACTACTACTACGAATACTATGAACACTACGAATACTATGAATAAGAATAAGAATAAGAATAAGAATAAGAAGAAGAATAAGAAGAAGAATAAGAAGAAGAATAAGAAGAAGAATAAGAAGAAGAATAAGAAGAAGAATAAGAAGAAGAATAAGAAGAAGTGGGAACAAGTTCTCTTATTTTACTTTTATTTCTGTTATAGTGACCTATGAACTTTCTGCTGCTTCTGTCATTGCCACCAACCTTGCAACATGCTTCTAGATCTCTACCAGCAGTATGTTTCCCACTGCAGAGCACCTTTCAAACACAATAAATCCACTCATTATTACTAAACAAAGCAGCAAATTAAATACATCAGATGAAGTACTAAGTTAGACAGATTCTCCTATGGCTATCTGCTTTGGTGGAGCTGACATAAACTCTGTATTGACTTTATTAATGAATCCACCTCCAGCCACAAATTTTTATACAAACTGTCATGGGAACTCTGGCATTGACCACATTTTCCTGCACTTCATACAGTTATGGTCTACAGCTGCTACAATACTTGCAGGAAAATATTATGTGGAAGCATCTGCCACCCAGACACTTCAGTGCCTGAGCTGCAAGCCTTTGCCTCTTCCATGCAGCCCTGAACCGGCCTCTGTTTGCCAAAATTCAGTTGCAAATGCAAGGTATACAAAAGAGACACAGCAATGAAACAGGTGACTTGGCCAACAGCTTTATCAGAAGCAATTGCACCCATGCAGCTTATCACAGGTTAGCACTGGGTGATATTTACCCGGTCTTCTGAAAAGTGCTTTTGCCCATGGCAGGGGTGTTGGAATAGATGATCTTTAAGGTCCCTTCCAACAACAAAAATTCCATGGCTCTAGGGAAATGTGTTACCAGCCCATTTGCCCTGTGGGGTGGAGCTTATCTGCTGGGGCTGCTTTAGCTTTGCTGTCTCTACATGGCCTGCTTTTGACTGCCCTTGTGTGGGAAAGGTTTTTCTGCAGCTGATACGAGACCTCAAACAAGCAAACAAACAAGGAAACATGCTGCAGATATGCAAGGGGAGTCCCACCCAAAGCTAGTTTGCAACATTGGTTCTGAGGGTAATTTCAGAGTGGACTCAAGTACCAGCTGGACAGATTTCTCTCATAATTTTTCTGACTCCTGACTTCTGGATTGTTTATTTCACTCTATCCAGCAAGATTACTTCTTATTTTATTTAGATTTTTAAAAAACAGTATCTCTGCAGTGCTCTGATGAAACCTAATTAATTATTGTTTGTTTTAATTCAAGTACATATAATAATTAAAATAAATAAAAATTAATATGGCCTTCCCAAATGAGAAAAAAAATATATGTCAACCAGATGAGGAACGCCTGATGAATAATCTTTACTCCTACATCACTGATGAAGACACAAGTATATCACTGTTGTTTATGTGAAGTCTTTTAAGCCTTTCATCTAGTGATAAAACACTGAGAGGTCTGTTTGTTATGAGGAATATCAAACATACATTTCTGATAGTATCTGGAACCACTGGTAATAGCTGTTGTCCACAGTAGATATTGAACACAGGCATTTAACTGCCCCAAGCCTTTCTTAACAGATGCTGTTAGTGTGGGCTCTCATAGCCCTGCAGTAATCATATTCGTTGTAATTGACCCACTCTCTTAGCTATAGCAAAAGAAAAAATCCTCAGATTTACCTTAGCTATTACTTAAATTTACACACTAAACACTGTGAAATAGTGTTTTTTTTCCCAGACAGATGGTGTTATCAAAAGGAAAGAAACACGAGAATCTCTAATGTTCAAGTGTCTACTGCCCATTTTCTTAATCTTCCTGAATGAATGTTTGAGCTTATTATACTAGCAGAAGCCTGCCAAGTCTTTGGATTTATTGCTCTAAATCGGTGGAGTCATTGTCATTATTAGACCAGTTGCTAGTCAATACTTAAAAGCATTCATTAGCTGCAAATGACAGAAATGGTAGTACACTATAGATTTTTTTTATTGTTGTCCAGAATGCATGCTTCCTATTGAAGGGAATAATGAGAGAAGGATTAAGTGAGAGGTCAGTAAGGATTTTACCGATAAGGGGAACAATGTGGTAGGAATCCCTTTGCTATTCCAGAGTCTTTTCTCATTTTCCTTGTTTTTTGCTATGCATGTAAATTTGAAAACAACAGGAGTATTAGTAGTTTGTGTGGGTAACTGGTGCATCTGCCTTTAACAAGAGCCAGCATGTTGTAATTTGAAATGAATTGATTTCAGTGAAAAATGTGAGGAGTGACTGCTTTTCTGCTCTTGGATGGCCTGTTTTATTTGTAGCAAAAGATTCACGAGCTCCTTCTTGGTTCTGACATCCCTCAGGCTCGGGCCTTTTCTCAGCTGTGGATATTTGCTCTGATTCAGCATGTTAAGAGCTAAGGTACTGGGAACTGGACACCTAAATCCTTTAGGTCCTCAGCTGCAGCTCCTTCTAAAAGGAATAACAAAGAAGACAGACTTGTCAAAGGCACCTAGTAGCTTCTTATGTTTTCAATGGGAGTGCAGAGTAATAAGCTTCTATGAAAATCTTGCTGTTCATTTTGCCTTCTAACTGTAAGCTGAGTTCTTCAGAAATTCTGGCCAACAACTACTACATAAAGATGATTTCCTAGGATGACAGGTACTTTGACAGTGCACAACAGTTAAATAAAAACTGCTGAATTCATGTTATATCTGGAGGTAACTGCATTCAAAGTGCTCTTCACCAGTTAAAGAGAGAAGCTCCATTTTCCCACTCAACAGACTAACTGCTCTTCTTTCTGTTTTAGACTTAATTCAAAAGAATGAAAGATTCAGATGCACACGTCTTCCAGTACAGCGTTAATGTGATGACACAATAACCAAAACAATTATAGTCCCAGAATATAATTTTCTTTTTAAGCAGTCCAGGTCTCCTGGAGAAGAGCCTGCTTAAATTGGATCTTCAAAGACAAATTTATTGCCACCAAAATAACAGGAGATATTAAAAACAGAACAAAATAAACCCCAAAAACAACAACCTAAAGGAATCTTAAGCTTATTAGTGAAACATTAAGTTTAAAAGATCTAGGCAATTTCCAGAGATCTTATAATTAACAAGGACACATTTGGAATGCATTGTATTTTCTGATTGCTAAAACTGTCATAATTCTATTAGCAACATTAAAAAGAAAATCATTAGAGAAAATATTGTCTCCTTGAAAATTTTCCTCCTTAATTAGCCTGGCTTTAACTTCTCTTTTGATAAAAGGCTTTTGCTTGCTATTTGATGACTGACAAGGACAGTTGTTCTGAAAATGTCTTCTTTTGCATATAGTCAGCCATAAGTACCTGGCCTATAGAATTTTTTTCCCTACAGCTTGGAGATTAATCCATTGAGTGTCTCCTTATGTGAGCAGTTTTAACTTATGCAGACAATGCTATTGACTTTAAGAAGTATGGGTCAGCAGACCAATCCTTAAAAATAGCTGGGTTAAAAAATATTAATTTTAAAGTATGGATATATGGTCAGCTTTGGATAAATGATTCTCACTTCATAAAGTAAAAGAAAAATGCAAAGGGAAAAATGCCTACAACTCTTATTCAGCAAAAGCTCCTGTTTAAATAATTAAAGCAGATTGTGCCCTATGTATAAATTTCTCTACAAGACCCGTTTTTTCCATGGAGAGTTGAAGTTTTGTTGAATCTTCTATTTCTAACTCTGAAGTCAATTTGTAGGAGGTGGTGTGTAAAAGCACTTTAGTAGGGAAAAGCAACAATCTCAATGCATCAAAGTTAGGTGGTAGCGGGGTTATCACTCCGTGAAAATCACATAAACATTCCACATATGAAATATTATTCATCAGGGCAAAACCCTCCAAGGGTTTCAAAGATGACAATGGTGTCATGAAACCTTTTTTTGAAAGAGGAAAAATTTATTCCACTGCTAAGATTGATTCTGTCACCATGTAGCAGGGCAGTGTGACGAGGCAGAGAATGAACATAATTGAGAAGAGAATTAGCAAACCTTAAATATCTGCTGCTGCAATATCATTACCCATAAACTTGCCCTTTTTCCACCCTCTTTTCCCCAAAGACTGACATCCCATAACTGCAGTGAAAAAGAATGTGTTCTTTCGAACAGCTAAATCAACAAGGTCTCACATGAGTAGTGTTGAGTGGTGTGGTTGAATGATTTCATGAAAAACTAATCAAGTATTCATCATTGAGATCAAACACTTCTCAAGTAATTATTATCAAAACCAATTTGATAAGACCTGAAGAAGTGGCATTGCTGATCTAATCAGAAGTAGAACAGAAATAGTTCTCTCAGCTTTTGTAATGTTCAGGTATGAAAGCACAAAAATGTAATTGTATTTTATAATTAAAGATAAAAAAGCTGTCATAGTGTAATCAATTATTTCAGATCAATCATAACAATTTTATTTCTCCTGGTTATTTTATAAGAACACTCATTTACAAATTGACTTTTTCATATATAGATAATGTAATATACAGAACAGAAATGCATTAGAAACTACCCAGTTTAAATCTATTTAATTTAAAAAAGAAAGGATAATGTGACTATAATGACTAAGAGAACTGGTAAGTCCATATTTGCATTTTTTTTCCTATAATAGTGATTTCCTTATATATTAAAATTTAAATACAGAATATTTTTAAAAAGTAAAATTACATTTGCAGTCTCAGCAACCTTCTATTTTTAAGGTATCTTTGCTGATTAAATTCTCAAGGATAATGTACAAATTTTAGGAATTTGAAAGTATTTTACATGTATTTCAAACTACCAAAGTAGAAATTGCAATACCCCAGTCAATTTCCAGGAATGTATTTATCTGGTCATTATTTTCAAGCAAGAGCCAAAACACATTTAAGATGGCACAATACATCATAGTGCCATTACCCTGGCAGGTTTTGACAATATAGAATTTCAAACAGATCATATGGGGAAAAAAAATCCTCATCCTAATCGGCTGATTTACTTAATCATACCAGACTGGAATTCCTATGCCACTTGCATAAATCTTAATTGACTCTAATTTTAATGGCTTTATTAGTTTTAGTTCTAAGGCTATTTGATTTCTCAGAAATGTTTTTCCATGCAGATTACTGAGTCATATCTGGGTGACAAAAGTTCCTAGAAAAGTGGCCTTTCTTCAGAGTCTCATTTCTTGGATGAGGATCTTAAAAACTCATTTCACAGATTATTTTGTGAATGTTTAAATTATTATGATGTGAATGAGGATGTGAATGTGGATGCATTTTTTTAAAAATTAATTGATGTTTAGAATGGCAGTATTTTAAAATAGCTTCCTAATATGTAAATAAAAGTCTGAATGAAAATGAACCATACTTCTTAAACTTAAATTCATCATTTTTTAAGGGCTTATTCACACTGACTAACTGTAGCCAGGTAAATAAGACTATTTACAGAGAAACTAATAAAAATTAATCAGAATGGAGGAATCTGGTCCATCCTAAAAGTTAGTGTTACCTGCTGGGGAACTACACTATTTCTACACTAATCTTAAAATTATAACAACAGCAACAGTTGTTTTCCCACAGGTTGATCAGTGGAAAAATCCTATGTATTCAATAGTCAGAAATTCCTATTATTTATTTAGTTTTCACAGAAAGATTTCAGTGATCTCTGTAGAAAATAAAGGCCTAAATGTGGTTCCATTTTATTTTAAGGATTTATTCTTAAGGCTGCAAAATGAAAGGAAGGACATTTTGTTTCAGCAGCTAAACTATGTTCTTTGTCAATGTGAAATCCTCTACAGCTCTTTACATTAAAAAAAAAATCTGAGAAAGTTATTTCACCACAGAAAATAGCATCTTCTCATCACACTGTTCCTGCTGATTATCACTGATGACAAACATCAGTGAATCATTCTCTTGAAAGATAAATGTTGTTGCCAGCTTTACTCTTAACAGGAAGGTTCTACACCCAGAAAATTCTCCTTACACAAACTGGTGCCCTTTTGTTTCATCCAACTGGCACAACCATTTCTTACAGTCTGATCCAACAAAAAATATATTCTAGTTTCAGCACCACATTAAAAAATTACTACTACTTTTTACAGTGTTGAACAGACAAATCCTTAGCTATCAAAGCCATTTAAATGCTACGTAGTTATTTTAAGAAGCCAAAGAATTTTTTGCTTCTGGGCTGTCAACTGCCTTGACTGTACTCTATGAGCCCCATTTCTATAGTTTGAGCCCTAGATGATTTCTGGCTGCAGATTTAAATATTCCTTCACCTCTACAAGCAAGAATCCCTGCGTGTCTTGAGGATCCTTTTTACTCCAAGCACAGAGGCTAATATTTGTTTCTGAAACCATAAAATACTCATATAATGAGAAAATGTTTTAAAAAGTGAAACAAAAGCAGTAGGCCTGAATTCTCCAAACTTCATTTGCAATGAGTAGGTCTTTATTTGTAGACAGTTGGTCAGGTTACTTGACTGGTTATGAGCACAATAACATGAAGGGACCTAATACTATTTTCTCAAAATTGCTTACTGTGTTCATAGTTGCACATTGAACATCTGATGTGTTGAAGACTTCTGCCATTAATACATGAAATAGAGCGCATTAGTACTTTCCTTTACTAGGAAACTTTTTATAAATTTCCTCTTTTTCCTTAATTGTTGCCATACCTTTGATCATAGCTTGCTTTCTCTAATGACTATAAATACAGTCATAATATTTTAGTCAAGCCCACAGTGAAAAGCCACACTGTAGTCTTCACCAAAGTCCTTTTGATAGATATCAGTGACAAGGAGTTGTTATTGGCAGAAATAGGAAGGAGACCTAAAATGGTGTGCAGCCAGAAAACACAACTTCACCTTGACACATTTGTGGTCCTCTGGCATTTCTAAGTGCCCACTCAAGAGCTTCCCTGAGATACTCAAGAGCATCTCTCTGCCCTGCCGCTGTTAGAACGACCGTCAGTTTGTGACGTTCTAGCAAGAACATCTCCAATCTGAAGTAATTAGAAAGGATTCTAGCTCTGAGCAGCATGTTGTATGTTACATTGTGTGCAACAACTGCAGCCAGGGGAAATCCATAAATCAGTAAGACATCCAGGGAGCTTGTGCAGGTCATGCACATTGGCAGATACTCCTTCACCTCTATTCAAAGCTTTTTGACTGCAGGAAGGAGATCAGACTATTATTTGCTTTATCTGAACAAAGACATTTTTCTACATACCAGTGGAAATTCTTGGGAAATCTCCCAGAACATGCTTAAAGCCATGGAGAGCCAATGGTAAAACTCCTATTGTGCTCAACAGAAATAGTTCTTGGAAACAGAAAAAGCTTGTGGCCCTTCTGTCTGCTTCGCATCAAATTCCTATCAATTTTGTCTAATGTCTTCATCCACAGCAGGAGAACTAGATGAGGTCTGGCAGAAAAGACTCTGCAGTAAATTCCCTCTGCCAAGCACTGCCTCTGTGAAACTCAACAAATCACATCACTTGGCTGCCTGCTAATTCCCTTTTCCTCTTCCTCTGCTGAGGACAGAACAACTATTCCTGTCTCCCACTTTTGCTCACTGTGTTTGCCTAGATATCCTTTCTTTAGATGACAAACTCTTTTTGCATTGTGTCGATGTGCTCAGGTTGTGTTAGATGCAGTAGTTTCTGGAGAGACTGAAGTAGGTGACTTAACTAAACAGCCCTCCAGACTACAGTGACTCCATCAAATGCCATTGGAGACATTTTAAGGAGCCCTAGATGCCTTCTTGGTCTGACAGCTGTCAGATAGGATCTTCAAGAGATCCTTCCCTTTCTTCTGTAGCAGCTGGAGATCAACTGAAACACCTTGTGGTACTTAGAATGGCGCAAGTTACCTGTGCAGGGACACAATTGCATCTAATTTTAGATCATTACTGACTACAGTGGAGTGAAATGTAGCTTGTGTGCTGAGAGCTACATGCAGATCTAAATGTAGTGCCTGAATCCTGACCCAAAACTTGCTATTGGTCTATCTTCAAGTCTGGGATTGATGTGAGTTAAGGAAGATGAGTGGTCTTCAAAAGGTCTGGTATCAACCAGAAGTTGTGGACATCACTGGAGAATCTCAAAGTCATATAAGTCTAGGAAATGGAATATGCTTTTTTTTTGTTTGATACACACTCCAAACCTGACATGTCAGCCATGGCATGTTGAAAAATTCATTCCCTTAAGTACTAGAATATTTTTGGCCAAGATTCATTGTCATTTTTTGTTGCTGTATATTTAGACTTTTGATACAGTCCTATATGTTCAATGGAAGTATTGTCAAGTCACTCTCTGAGGAAGACGGAAATTGCTATTAATTTTCTTCTTTTAAATTAGACTTTTACAATAACCATATTATTTCCTGTAAATTATCTACAGAGTCAGATGCCTTTGGGACATATACTAGTAGAAATTGGGATTAATCATTCCCTGGTTTAACATGGTTCTTACTAACAAGTGAAGACAAAAGCACTGAAAAAAATGTATTTTCTTCACATTTCCTGAATTAAATTAAATTAGAAAATAAAATCAATGTGAGTCACCCTGCCTGCTGGTGGTTTGTTGATAAGGCAAAATGTAAACTTTTGGGTTTAGGTTTGAAGAGTATTTTTGAGCAAATATCTGCGTGAAGTCACTAAAATATCTGGATACAATGAAAACAGCACACATACAGAGCCCTTGTCCTCATTCAAAAATAGATACAATCCTCCTAAATGCTTCAGTTCAGTCTTAAGTATGTCACAAGTACTGCTGAACATGGACCTTCTACTGTCCGCTAATCCCAAGTGCTGGTGTTGACCTGCAGTTGTTTTAAAAAAATGTAGTTATGATATAGTACCTGTGTTTTCTTAATATAGCTGCCAAAGCACTGCTTGTCTTTGCAGTCAGGCTGCATTACTAAGAACATATAAAAATGAGCTTGGTCTATAGGGAAGAATTACAAGAGAAGGTAAGGCAAACAATGCAAGGAAGATTTGAGATTGCAAGAATGAAGCTTTGGGATGAGTAAGGAAGGCTCTGGAAGAAAATCATAAAAGAGGTGAAAAAGAAGTAAAAGAATAAAAAATAACAGCACTCCCTAAAGGAGGCAAACACAGAAAAAATGGTTTTGGAGAAAATGTAAAGCGAAATGGTGAAGAGACAACCGCAAAAGATAAAGAAGATGAAGAAGGGATCAAAAAATACCTCTGAGAGAAGTGTCGGTAGAGAGGAGGAAGAAATAAATGCCTTTATATGAGACACTTTTCCTTATTTGAGTAAATAGAGTTGGTTAAGGCTTTTCATACCCAAGAAACCTTTTTTTTGGTAAGCATTGTAGATGTTATCTTTTAATTTTTTTCCTCAAAACCTGAGACTTAACTGAAAGCTGTATGCAAATGGTATAGCCTTTTATATCAAATCATGTTGCCTGGTATTATAAATATAGCTGACTGGCTTAAAATACAGTTTCAAAAAACAATTTTTTACTTAAGCTTTTCAATAAAACCAAATAACTGTTTTGAAATGACAGTTAAAGCCATAGTGAAAGTACCAGTAACAAACAGCACAGTAAGTTTAATTGACATACGTTTACTCAGAGCTCTATTAAATGGAAACAAGTCTCAATTTTCTTTTTTTTAAAAACTTTTCCATACAAAAGTTATGGGTTATGCAGTCTATTGGTCCCTAGCTCACAGAAAAACTGCTACCTTCCCATAGGTTTTCTATCACACTACAGAGGAAACTGCTTTGTACCTTCTTTCTTGGAAGGGAGGAAATATCTGCAAGGCAGAAGGAACTGCTTTCTAATGGTCTACCAATTTTCTCTAAAACATGGATAGGATAGATGGATAGTGAATGGATAAATAACTAGACTCAGCACCATCACAGGACTCCAGCAGCTGAGTCTTTAATTTCTGCACCCTTTTTAGGCCACAGCTTGGTCATGCTAACAATAGTCTTGCTTTCATTAAGAATACCAGTGATACTGGTCTATTTAGGTACCACTAGGTATTGCTTAAGAAATCTACTCTTTCTCAAACAAAGGGAATGTAAAACTTGGGGACTTTTAAGTTTACATGGATGTAGAAAAACAGTGTAGAAACACAAATTTTTGCCTCCTTTCCTTAAGATCATAAACATTCAGAAGGATCCATAGTATCTGTGTATGGAATAAGGGCAGAAGTGCAAATTTCCAGAAGAAATCTGGACCTTCATAATACTCAGCATGTGAGGAAGAATTTTCTCAGTATTAGCCTTTTGTTAGTCAGCATTTCAGGGTATTGTCCAGATTTTTGGCCTCTGCTTTGGCTCATATGTAACACTGCTGTGCTCCTGTGAGTGAGAAAATACCAGGAGACAAGAGTCTGGACTGCAAATGCTCTGTATAATTCTCAGCCTCCACAGGACCTTGGGTGTGTGTCACTGAGCCTGCAGGTAAGATACTTAAAATCACCAATAAATTCTTTAAATAACTTAGTTTTATGGACAATTTTAACATGCTTTAGCCTGGTATTTAAACATCTATTGTTCAGTATGTACAATATTGTCAAGTTGCCTAACTGACACAGATTTTAATATGCTTTTCTAAGCAGCTCAATGACCTTACTGCCTGTAAGGAAATGGTTGTGGAATCAGAGATCTCACACCAAACAATGGGAAGGCAGTGCACACATGAAACCAAATACAGCTCAAATAGGGATGCAACTGCACACAGATGGACACACACAGCATCTCCCATGGAGCAGTGCCTCCTTCGCTGAATGATTAAGAGCTCTGTTCTAGTGCATGGAGATAAGTCTGATACTGCTGTTGTTACCTTTCACGTGTAATTTAATGCTGACACAGGTTTTTCTAAATATTAATTGGAAAAACACATAGCCTGAATGAGTATAAAGAAATCAGATTTATCATATAGTATAGTACAAAGACTTCAGCACAAGTGCAGCAGAGTTAACCAGCTCTGATGATTTTTTTTATACATCTGTAAGATTCCTAATAGCAAAATGAAGCCACAGACTCACTCCTTTGTGGAAAGGAAATCAGCTGAGAACCTGTTCCTAGTGTAAGCCTGGTGCACTAATTGTGAATCATTTTGAGAAGCTGCTCATTGACAGCTTCATGCTGGGAAGTCTAAATTACTCTGTCCCACTTTTCTCAGAGGGAGAGAATCATTTGTGTAGGTCTTTCTACAGCCTGAATCCCAGCCTCCACAAAACGAGATGTGCTAAGTAAGGCAGCAGCATTTAGGAGCCTAATGAATGTGCATATGCAAGTATGAAGACACACTTGTAAGCTGGCACTGGTAAGGAAGAGTACATTATTCAATGTATCCTCTTTGAAAAAAAATCAATAAAATTCATATACAGTATGCTCATTGTAAAACGACATGTGCTGCATTTAATACTCACTGACGTGACACTTAACAAACAGTCTTGAACTGAGATCTATTTGCATTTGATTTCTGTCACAGCTTGACAAAAAAGTCTGTTGCTTTCATCTGATTTTTCTTTTAAACACTTCTAACCAAAGATGCATAGGTGTACCTTGCAGGCAGAATAAAAAGCAAAGTGCCCTCTAAAGGGGTCTCAAACCCTTTTCACTACATGTTTATAATATACCCCAATGTTGAATCCATTTCTCAGCCCAGCAGCAATAATAAAGAATATTTTTAAGAGTTGTTGAATATTTGGTGAATTTTAATTAATTATACATGGACAAAAGGGCAGGAAATACAGAATTATCCTAACCTTGGATGATGGAACAGTCTTCTAGTAAAAGCTCACAGAACATTTCAGTGGGAGCAAGAAAGGATAACACAGCAAGAACAGAAGAAAGCCTAAAAGACAAATGGAACCAGGTTGTACAAGACTTGAGATATTCTGAACTCACCCTGTGACCAATCCCACACATCTCAGGCATAAAAATAGGAAGTTTTCCCACATAGCAATGCCTTTTACAAACCTACAGCAGATCCACAGTACACTGAGTGAGGGCAAGCACTTCTAATAGACTCTAACATGTCTGTGGAAATCTGTGATTAATAATTAGGTTATGAATGTTTCCATAATTCTAGTGACTTAGAAAAATGTGAAATGTTTAAAGCACCTGCATTAATTTCTCTCATGCCAAGGTGCAATCACAATAGATACAGCACAGGAATACAATTTATGCAGGAACTTTATTTTCACCTACTTATTTCCAGAGATACCATCACTGGTTGAAGTGTGTGTCCTGATCCCTTTCCCTCTTTTGCTGAGCAGGAGTCCTGCCATTTCCTTGGGTGAACCTTTCAGGCGGCCTCTGATGACTCAGAATATGTCCTGATCCGCAATTCATCTCCAAGCACAGTTCAAGAACAGTTTAATTGAAATCTCAGTGAAAATACCAGTGAGAGGTAACATCTGTGCCCTTCCCATGATGGCATTGTTACTGCAGCAGTTACTCCTAAAATGAAATCCTGACTTCCAGATATCGCTCACTTTGATGGGGCTGCCGTTCTATAGCTCCTCACACCCATAAAACCACTCCTGTCAGGCTAACAGTGCACAGGGTACGTGTCCAAAACCTGCCCTTTCTAGGCTGCATCATCAGGGCTGCACAAACCTCCAGTCCCTTCTGGTTAGGTGGGTCATGGTTTCCTCCTCCTTGAGCAAATACCTTTCCTTAAGATCTGGAAGTGCCATAGAAATGATTGATACAACCCTGATTCAGAGAGAAAATTCCAAAACAGAAATGGATTTCCAGAATAACTGGAAGGAGGGATAAAGGATATAATCAGATGGAAGGAGAGATAAAGTGTATAATCAGAGAAAGAATAGCTGTGAGTTCAAATTCTTTGTGGCAGCTCTGGGAGCTACCAATCTCTGAATGAGCTTCCTGCACTAGCACGATGATATGTCAGTTATCAAAAAAAATGAGAGAGAGAGAGAGAAAAGGATTGGTCTTTTCTATGTAGAAAAGGGGAATCTCTGAGGGATCTTAATCACAGTGTAACAGTACTTACAGGATGGTTGCAAAGAGGACAGTGTGTCTCTTTACAAGGAGTCACATGGAGCAGACAAGGGACAGTAGGTACAGATTGCACTGGTAAAAATTTCATCTTGACAGAAGAAAGAGATTCCAGTCAGTTGCTGGAATAATCTTTCCAGGGATGTGGTAGAGTCCTCATCACTACAGGTTTTCAAGATGAAATGACACTGGTTGCCATTACAGTGACAATACCATCTAGTCTCCCCTTCCGACAGAAATTTGGACCAGATGATCTTTGAAAGTTCCCCAGAAACTAGGCTGTTCTGTGGTTATATGTTTATTTATGTCTCATGTGTTCATACTCTGGACATGTTCACTGAATTTAGTTATCTGGCTCCTGATTTGGGTCACATGTGATAGGAGATGGGATTTTCCATTCTAAATAGCATGCCAGTAGCCAGAAGACAGGCTCTTTAAAGACAAGGAAAATGGTAAAAAGTAAGGAATCTGGAAGGCTCATTGCTGTCTAGAATTTCTGGACTGCAAATTTGACCTTAAGTCCTTCTTTGAATGAGCTTTTGTCTATTTGAGATAGAGACTTATCTTCAAACACAAACCCCCTAGCCCTCGCATTAAAATCTTAAAAATGTATGGTAGGTACTTCTTAGTCCCAATTCCTAGTTTTTCCAGTGGAAATGTTTCCAGAATAGAGACTGCAGAGACAGTCTGCTAATTTGAAAAGGTAGGAAAGAGTATTCATTTTAACAGAAACCTGTTCCATATCATCACAGAAATGGGACTCCATATGTACAGTAACTGAATTATTAAGTGGACAGATTATTTGCCTGAGGACATATTTATTTGGCCTAGAAAAAAATCTGTGCATTGTGTTGCAGAAGATGAGTTCTGGCTAATATAAATACCTGCTACAGATTCCCCTCCTTTTTTTTTTTAGCTTGGATTTTAATGTTTATTGCTCTAAACATAGACACATGCTGCAGTGACTCATGAAAACACTTGGAAGTCTTTTGCTGCCTAGTTTATCCCATCAGAGAATGGGGCTGATGTTTAACATACCTCTTGGGCTCTGGTTCCCCCACAAATTCATGAGTTTAAACATGTGGCCATACCAGCTGGGGACTATGGGACTGGCCACGAGCATTAGGCTGGGCACAGGTTTTAATTCATTGTGGCATCAAGCCCCCAGCTATCAAATGAACGATGCAAATTCTGCTGCTTTCTGAATCCACACATTTTACCTTTTAAACATTCATATATAAAATCACTTTTTTACAGCCAGTGTTGATTTCAAATTCTGATTATCAAAAGCAGAAAAATGCCTCTGTAATTTATGTAATATTTATTTAAACCATTAAAAGAGAATTTGCTAAGAGCAAGAAGAGCTAACAGATATTACTACTCAAGGGTTTTTAGCAGAAATGAAACCTTCTTCATAATAGAGTTATGTAAGACATTCAGAATTTGTAATTTACTGAGTTGCAGTTTTAAATTGTGCTGCTTCTTTTATTGTTACAGGTGTAACAATTTTCTGGTCCCAGTTGAAACGTGTTTTGATTGTAAAGTTTCAGAGAAAAAACATTTGTCTGTTTCTTAATTAAATATAGGATTGCTCTTATTCTCTGGGTTTTCTCCATAGCAGGAATTTAATTTTCCCCCAGTTTGTTTCTTGCCTTTATTTCCTTCAGTTTATCCTGAGTTTTCAAGGACTATGTTAATATATTTTTTAAAAATTTTATTTATACAACCCCTTGCAAAAAAAAAGAGGGAAAGAATAAAAGGATGAGGAAGATGCAAATATAAGAAACATAGTGAAAAATTACTTTATAGAAATGTTGTGTTGATCAGGAATTTACTAGAGATCTGCGATTAAATAAGTAAGATATTGATAGAAGTTTAGAGCAACTCACTGTTTTTCTTAAAGGACAAAAACCAGTTAGCATCCACAAAGAGTAATCTATCTGGGGGACCTGAACACATCTAGGTCGTATATATAGCATAAATGTCACCTGCAAATTCATACTTTGTGGAAACTTAGTAGCTTTCGGATGAGAGAATTTGCATGCAGTCTGTTGTCATTTTGCTATTTATCTCTCTGGATGCTTGTGGCCAACCAAGGGAAGCTGCTATGTGTATATATGTCTGTATACATATATGTATGCACCCACCCACACACACACCCCAGCATATGCATTTATGGGCATGCAGATTGAGAAATACCCCCAGTTCAGGGATCCAACCCCACCGTGCCTTGAGTGCTCTCCAGCTCCCAGCTGGTGTTCCTTCTCCAGGGTAATACCGAGGCATGCACTCTGCTCCTGTTCTCCTGCCCCTCCATGCCTCTGTCTCTGCAGGTCTCCAACACAGCAACTACAGTCTCCAACACACCTCCCTGTCTGGGTCAGGGCTGCTCAGAACCTGCATGAAGCTGGGGCTGGATTTCAGATGTAGACAGGGATTCAGGGGCTGTATTTGTGCTGTTAAAGACAAGACAGAGGGCAAGATCAAGATCAGAGACACTGTCACTACTAATCTTTAGTTTATGCCCTGTCTCTTAGTCCTAAGGATCAAGACCACAACAAATCTGAAACCGCTGTGTCCCAAAGTGATCCAAACATCATTGTCTAGGCTGCTCTTATTCAGCAGTGCAGACATGCCCTCAAGTCTGCAAGCAGGCAGGACAAGAGGAGCTCAGAGAGCCAGAAGTTACGGTACTCACGGGGCCCAGTGAGCCACAGGTGGGACACACTGGGGTTGCCTTGGAAGTAGGTGAAACAAGCTTTTGAGGGATCTGGGAAAGGTATATTCTCAGAACAAAGGGATTACAGCATTGAGGAAATAGAAGGGCAGACAATGTCAGGAACATGCCACTGGGTTGATGACTTCAGGAAAGTGGTAAAGAGAAGGGGGAGAAAAGTAAGAGCCTTGATTTCAGGAACATTCGAAGTAAAAGGAACTTGAAACTCTGAGGATCAAGCTTGACTATTCCCCATCTGTAGCAATGAATATTTATTAGAAATTTAGAGAATTTTAAAAAGGATTAGTATGTATGAAAAATTCTGCCAGTGCAACCTAAGGATGGTTTCTAGCAATAGGGCTGGGGGCATGTCAGTGTGGGGAGTATCCAGTCTGAAAAGTGGAGAAAGGAGTTCACTTGACATGCCAGGCAAGAAAGGAGTGCCAAAGCTGCTATGGACAGCCTCCTGCCCCATATGTCTGTAATTATCCAACTTCTTTGCAGCCCTAACATACAAGCTGAAAGCTCTACTTCCTGATGTAATTAATCTGACTCTTTCTCCATTTATCCTTCTTGTCAGAAGCAACCAAAATTACTGTAACTGCCAGCTCAAAATTGAATAGCAGAACTAACATCCTCTTCTCTGCTGATGAAGGCTGATATAAATGAAGCAGCTTGACTGATAAGGTTGGAGAGTTTATGGATATCTTCTGTTTTTGAAAATGGACTTTGATATAAAAATTAGTTTATTTTGATTCCATTCTTCCTGAAATTATTTTTTTTAGATTATTTTGTTTCCTGTTTTTTTTTTTCCCCTTCTTTTAATCAATAGCTTTCCAATGTTTGCTTGCAATAGGCTGAACTGTTTGGGGTTTCTGCACTTGAATAGGAAACTTCATGTACAGTGTTATTTTTTTTTTTTCTTTTGCCTGATGAAATCAAAAGAAGGAAAACCTAAATAGGAAGATAATCTTAAAAATATATTTAGGGATAGGTGTTATTTGAATATGTCCTTAAATCCATAAGAGTTTGAATGAAATGATAGCCCATTAGTCTCACCAGTCTTGGAAGATTTTCATAGGCTACTGTTCCATTTTGGTGTTCAAAACCAAAACCAAACTCCTAAATATTCCAGGACAAATACATAATAGATCACTACAACCAGAGCACCTGATCGATAGTTCTGCTCTGAGTAAGAGACTGGACTAGATGCCTCTTCATATCCAGCTAATAATTTTCTTTGAGTCTGAATATATCACTCTTTTCCTTTAAATGTAAAAACACAGTAAGTCAAGTAGTGGCAACAAATGTGAAAAATGTGAAAGAAAACTGACAGCTGATCATGCAAAAGAGACCTATTATTTTTTGTCTACCTCCCTCTCGGCTTTTGAGAATGGGGAAGGATAACTGACTCACATATTTCATTAAAATTCTTTCTATGGAGAAAATACATTTGAAATGAAAGGTTATAATATTGTGATTAGTATTAAGGTGGCTGCATAATTAGACTGTATTTTGCAGGATAGGGTTTTCCTTTAAAGCCTGGTCTGGGATACATTAATATGTAATTTCAAAGAGGTAATTAATATCAACAGAATGAATTAGTTCCTAAGACAATAATCATTAAAATGCCCTATAGATATTTTTAGATACTCTAACCTATGCACACATTTCATATTAGGCTAGCAAAAGAAGGGTACAGGGATTTTTCTTTTATTTATATACTTTTCTGTACCTATATGCATTTTCTATATTCATATATATATTTTACAGTTCTCACTGCAACTAAAGAAGGCCTTGGAATTCACCTTAAGGGTCGCTGAGTCTAACTGTATCTGGATAGGCACATATGTTATAAGAGATCAGGTTAACAACTAGCTCAAATAACGCATGAAATAATTCACATTACATAGGACCAACATGAAAACTTACTGTTTTCCTTGAATTTTGTTCTGAGCTCATGCAGCCCATGAGGACCCTTATGCAAAGACCCTCAGACACAAATTCATTCTGCTGAAGTGTGAGGTGTCAAAGGCATGCAGTCACCCTAGAGTTCATTTGTAGTCTATAGCAAAGGAATGGTACCTGCAGCTTGCCTCATCACCACTTGAGGAGCCTGTCAATTACAGGGAGTAAAGAATGGTCATGTTTTTAATTTGCTTCATTTCAGGTTTCAGTAAATGGCCTCTTTAATATTCCATAAATCCACACAAAATCTGCAGGTATTTTCTATTCAAAACACAGAAGTCAGGGTTAATGAGGCTGCAGAATATATGATATATGGTCATATGTTTCTAAACACACTGTTCTGAGAGACCAGCTTGATGACTTGCACAAGGTTGTTTCAATTTTTACAAATAGCTCATTTTATACCTTACATAGCCAGCACTCTCAAATGGTAGTAATGAAATTTGCCTCGGTATTTAAGGTGACTCATTCTCTCAACAAATTTTGTACATCATCGTGCAAATAAGAAATGCAAAATGTCTGGAATAAAAAATAACACAGGATACTGAACCTGTGTTGTTGACCCAAGTGATGGTTGCTTTACACCACTTGCCCTGTATGTAAGCATAAAAAATCTTTTCCAGAAATTTTTGTGTTCATATATGCCATGCTCAATCTTTCCTCTAAAACTCAGATCTTCTACTTGTTACATCACAGATGTATTCCCACAGCTGTGGGAATTACTATGATGCCATGAATTAATTTAGGGTGAAAGACAGATAAATTCTTAAGAAGCAGTACACTCACATGCAACAGCAATATTGTCATGTCCTTAATGATAAAAATGATAGAAGAAAAACCAAAAGTTACATGACACCCAGACAAAGTGCTTTCAACTAATTTCAAAGTTTTCCAGAATATATCAATTCCTTTTAAAGCAAATTGTTTTATACAGAACTCCAATGGGAGCACTAGAAAATTCCCCTCTCCAGCCTACAAACAGATTAATCCTGTAACTGAGGGCTTGAATCTGTGCACATTGTTATTCAACATTATTGGTCTCTACTAGTTTTCTAAAAGAAAAAGCTCCACATATTTGATTTTTACAGAAATACCTGGCCTGTAATTTCTCCTTACTTCCAAATTCTCTCTTTCCTGAAGAACAATATTTTATGTATTTCCTTGATAAAAAGGAAGTATCTCTTGATAAATATAAAAACCCTACAAACAGGTAAAAAAGTGCTTGCTTTGAAAAGTGTGTAAGAAGTTGAACATCCAATTAGTCAGATTATCTGGACA
Source organism: Catharus ustulatus (assembly GCF_009819885.2). NCBI lineage: Eukaryota > Metazoa > Chordata > Aves > Passeriformes > Turdidae > Catharus > Catharus ustulatus. The sequence continues at coordinate 73,806,790 of NC_046222.1, read as the reverse complement.
TTCTCCTGATATACTGATAACTTTCTATTAAAGACTTGTAACTCTGAGATAGTTGAATTTATATGAAAAATGATGGTGGTGCTTTTGTATCTGAAATATATTCTGTTGTTGTGGCGTTTTTTCCTGGTTTATGTACTTTGAGTAAAAGTAATTACAATTTAAGAATATGCCTTAGGTCATCTACAGTCTTCCTCTTACAGTGACAAAATTAGTTATTTGGAGGTAACAAAACCAGAAGATAGTACTCAGAATAACTGGGAATGAGCTGTCAACCAGCCTGTCTTTGTACATTACAACCATTGGGAGCTTAAGGCTTCCACTCACATGTGGAAGTCAGAAGCTGACCTGTTAAGGTGAGGATGTGCTGTGGTGGAGATTACAGTTCTTACTGCTCTTCACTCTCCCATCTCCTTTTCTCTGACTCCTAGACAACAAAAAATAGCAACCACAAAGAGGGAAGATTTTGAGCATTTCTTTAAAAGCATGATACCACTCTCCCATAGAAGGAGGAAACACTCCTCCTGGACTTGTCACAATTTTCCCAGGGATAATGTCCCTTTTCTGGACATTTCTAGGTCATGACATAACAAACTGAGCACCTACAGAGCTCAGTGCATATAGTGGTTATGAAGGCAGGAAGGGGATTTCAATCACAGTTGTGTACTTAGATATTTTGTATGTGCCTATGTCCATATCTGGGTCTAGATGCTTTATAAACCCTTGGTATTAGGAGGAAATTACTAACGTTATTTTAACTGGCTCAAACTGAAGCATCAAATGCTGTGGATTTGGTGTAAAAAGAGGCTTTGCACATTCTAATCCTGTACACTAACTGGCACAAATGAATTTTATTCTGACTGTGAACTCTAAGCAGGTCTGGAATACAAATAATGACAATGGAGAGAAAGTGAGAATCATCAAATAATATAATGATTGTATCAAGCTTTCACATGTACAGTGGTTTGTATTGTATCTATAAAATCAGGGTGAAATAAACCGATCTGGTACATATCACCTAGTCTTTCTGTGAGAACAGGGGATTATTTCTGAAAATATTATGCTATAAAAATGCTATATAACCTCAGGAGAAGGTTTCGATGATAGTGCTTAGTACTATCAGTATTATCAACTGAAGCATCATGAGTTGCAGAAGTCACACAATTCATCTCTTTCAAATTACAGTAGTTTCACGAATACAAGCCGCACGGATTATAAGCCGCACCCCCGGTGCCTCGACAATGTTGCTGTCTTTGTCAATAGATAAGCCGCACCCCGAATATTAGCCGCACTTTCGTTCGTCGCGAGAATCCGTGCGCAGCTTTCACAAATTGGCCAATTAGTAAGAGGATCGCGGCATAGCGGGCTTTACTGGCTCGGGGCGGGGCCAGGCAGGCTCGGCCCGCTCATGGTTGCCGACGGGGCCGGGTGGCCCAGCTCAGCGCCACGGCTCGGCGGGGCTGGCCGGGTGGTGCTGCCGCCGCCGCCGGGCTCGCTGGCCCCCCTCTCCCGTCAGCACCGCCCCGCTGCCGCGTTCGCTCGCCCGGCTGGCAGGGCTGCCGCCGCCGCCGCCGGGCTCGCCGTCCGCCCCGCTGCCGCTTTCGCTCGCCCCGCGCCGCGCCTCGCGAGCGCCGCGCCCGCCCCGCGGCGCTTTCGCGGCTCGCGGTTCGCGGCTCGCGGCTCGCGGCTCGCGGCGGCGCTTTCGCGGTTCGCGGCTCGCGGCGGCGCTTTCGCGGCTCGCGGCTCGCGGCTCGCGGCTCGCGGTTCGCGGCGGCGCTTTCGCGGCTCGCGGTTCGCGGCTCGCGGCGGCGCTTTCGCGGTTCGCGGCTCGCGGTTCGCGGCTCGCGGCTCGCGGTTCGCGGCTCGCGGTTCGCGGCTCGCGGCTCGCGGCTCGCGGTTCGCGGCTCGCGGTTCGTGGCTCGCGGTTCGCGGCTCGCGGTTCGCGGCTCGCGGCGGCGCTTTCGCGAGCGGCGGCGCTTTCGCTCGCCCCGCCGGCAGGGCTGCCGCCGCCGCCACCAGGCTCGCCGGCCACCCCCTCCCGTCTGCACCGCCGCCGCGTTTCCTCGCCCTGGCCGGCACTGCAGGCCCCCGCACCGCCGGGCTCCCCCACGCTGCTGGCCCCGATTCTGCTGGGCTTCCCCCGCTGCCAGGCAGCCCCACCCGCCGGCCTTCCTGCTTCTGCCATGCTCCCCTGCACTGCTAGCCCCAGTTCTCCCAGGCTCCCCCGCCCTGCTGGCTCAGGCTCTGCCGCCCGCCCCCGACACTGCTGGCCCCGCCTCTGCCAGGCTTTCCCACCTCTGCCGGGGCCGGCCGGGCTCCAGCTTGGCTTGGGGCTGCCGCGGGCTCTCACTTCCGTGTTGGCAGCTTTTAGAATTTTGTTAATAGATTAGCCGCCCCGGAATATTAGCCGCACTTCCGGGTTTCCACCAAAATTTTGGTCAAATTGGTGCGGCTTGTATTCGTGAAATTACTGTATGTGAACTAAGTGAGGAATAACTTGTTCTAAAAATGCATTGAGCTGATTTGGATCTGCGGGGTAGATGTGTTCCTCATTTTTTACTAGTCAATTCTTTGATAACAGCTGAGGCAATCAGAAACTGTTTTACCTGCCTGGTTCATGTTATCATTTGTTACCTCTCCTTCACATTTAATGAATCCATATATTGATTCCTAAAATACTGGAGATGATTGAGCTTATATGTTTTTGCCACAATAAAGCAGTCAGATCTGAGTTTGCCCATGGAGACAGAAACAGATATACTAAGCATAGAGAAGCTTAAGTTTCAAGTCAGCTTTACATTTATTTAATATTCTAGCAACTGTAATAACTGGGTTAGTCGATAAATGGTGTTTTGCTTCTTGTATTTCCACTTATAACTCCTGCAAAATATGACTTAGCAGGCACAGTCTTTTAATACTTTCCATGTGAGGTATCTTAAAAAACACAGAGAGTCTGCTCAGTCTGTGGGTTCTGCCAGGCATAAACTGGGAAAGCAGCACAAGGGTTTTGACTGACACTACTCCGAGAAATGGTGAGAGAAAGAGGGTCAGATGGACCAGCAGAGCTTCACAGAGCTCCACAGTGAAAACCTTGTTCTTTAGAAAACTTTGAATCTTGAAAAAACATAGTGATGGTTTAGAGGGTCTAAGTCTTGTGTCCAAGTCTATTACCTGTTTGGTACTGAATTATTAGCATAAATAGCTACTTTTAGATACTATGGGGGTCTTTGGAATGCCATGTTATATTCAGATACTGGTACATAATCCTCAGTCACATAGCCTCAACACTACACATGAGTTTTAGCCTAATTAGGTAATTCTAAGAGTTCTCATATGTATGTGGGGTTTTTGGATCTAAAAAATGGACCAAGATCTAGATAAGTCTGCTGTTCTAGAATTTTGACATTTCCTCTTCTGTGCCTAGTAGACAGTTTTCAGTAGATATACTTTTGGTGTTTACTTTTTGGAACTTTTTCACTTCTGGTTTTGAGAAAATCCATGGAATTTAAGTGAATGTCTGAAAGTATACTTTATGAAGAATAAAGTATAAAAAGGGATGTCTGAATTCTAAGCTGAGCTAATATCCTTTAAGTGATTGGATCATGAACTTTTAACTGCATATATTTCATACATGTGATATGATAGAATATATTTTTTTCATGTCACAAGCTTCCAGCTAATACAGGTGCATCAATATCTCTATAATAAAACAAATAATCAACAGCAAACACAAATTTAGAGTTTAATAACCTTAATTAATTATTCAACTCTCTGTAAAATCAGAATTATATTTTGGCGGTGGGGGGGGGAGTTGCTATTGTTGTTTTTACAGATTCAGGATAAAACCATCACCTCCTTGGGCAGAGCACCATGACCCAATGGCTGGAAACCCCTTACAGGAAAACACAAACGTAATTAATCTTAAACTATTTTCAGAGCAAAAACCAGTAATAACTCTTGCTGCGAAAATGGCACATTTCTCCTTAACAATGTTAAGTGATCTTTAACGATTCCCTCTGAGCAAGAAACCACTGATGCACTTTGGTTTCCCCATATTTCCTTAACTTATTGGATAAATACATCTCTATTTGCTGTATGGGGTTGTTCTTTAATTTTTACAGTAACTGTGATCTTCAAATTTTGGTTCTGGATTGAAGTCTCTTGGTCAAATTACAATGCCATGTGTTTCATAAATTGCATTTGTAGCTGATAGCCTCAGCAGTTTGCCTCTCAGCAGTCATGGAGCTGTGTATTTTTAAAAATGCAATAAACACCATCCACACAAACTCTAGATGATGTTTCCAGTAAAAGCATTTTCAAAGCACTCTGGCCCAGCTACTGGATTTTACTGGAGTGAATTGTGCTTTTACTCTTCTTCCTAATGCTTCCCCCTCCTGGTACATAAGATACCAAGATATTTATAGTTACCCTCCATTTTTTAATTTCAAATTTTTATTTTACTGTGTTAAGAAAACAAACAAAGTCATCTATGTATATCTATGTATATCTTTACTCCTCAAGGTTTATGTAATTTCACTCTGCAAAAGCAATAATTTTTAAATTTGAAGAACAACTTATTTAAACAATACATGGGGACATTTTGATGAAGCTACTTTCAACATATTTGTGAAGATAAGCACCCATTAATTCATGCAATATTACACTTTCTATAACACCTAAGAAGTTGTAGGGGAAAGAAAGTAGCAACCATGGATCTGCCTTGCAGACCTGTTTTCTCTAATCAACACATAACCACAAAACTCTATGAAGGTTCATCTGGCATTTTCAAAGGCACAATCATTTATTTTTTCTGTATGTTCATGTCAAAGTTGATCAAAACTTCCCCAAAAGCAAGTGTTTTGAAACCAGCTAATGTAAAGTGCATTGGTTAATTTATGCACCGATATTCACATCAAGTGTAACAAGACAATGTATTGTCTCTTCCTCAGCCATAATTTTAAAATGTTAATTCTCGTACACCATCTTTTCCAAGAACCAAATTCCCTTAAAAACTCAGGCAGCTAAAAGTAATGCCCCATCATGTTTTCAGCTAATATTACCACTCTGTGTAAAAAAGAATCTTCTCAGAGTTTCTGCTCCTTTGCCTCAATTTTAAAACAGGAATGCTGGAAGGCTCCCACAGAGAACAGACTGAAAATCAACACTAGACCTGGCACAACTACGTTGCTGTGATCCCAGGGGAGAGGCAGGTAGACATCTGGGAGAGGAATGCCTACTTTAATCTTCCTAATGGATCTTTTTTTCTATGAATGTGCTATGTTATACCCCATACACTATTTAGAACTTGGGTTACCTAATAGCCACTTAAATGCTATAGGTTGGCTGTTAAAAAGAGGATAAGGATTTCACCAGTGTCAGTTAACTAGCAGCTATTGCATTAATCTCCACTGTCAGTGTCCCAGCAGCATCCAAACTGCACCCAGTGAAGTGACTCACTTGGCTTCAGGATTCTGAAGGAATTTTGTGTTCATAAGTGTGCTGAGCCCAGGAGAAGTGGCAGATACTGTGGAGTTTCTGAGTAGTCCCTTTTTCAGAGCTGAGTAATCTGCAGACCACAGGCATTTCAGGCCTTATATTCCATAGAATTGGGGTGTTCCAGTTTTTCATATCTCTGATAAGCAGTTGTACACTTTTTATATGGTCTTTATTGGTTGATCTCAATGGTATTGTCCTGTCTTCAACAGTTGGTTTAGCTTGTGTCCCTTTTTTTTTGATTTTACACTCATATTTATCATGATCTTTGTTTACAAATGGTTGAAAATCTCTTGATATGTGGACAAATGACTAAAGATGAACCTTCTCCTGAATGCAGGTGTAACATGATATACTTCTTTATGTAATAAAGCTACATACTTGGCAAATAATCTTTGTTATTACAGCTGGTACTGTAAAATTTAAACTGAATACTACAATATATTTTTGTTACCATTACAGTCTACATAATACATTCCTTTTTTAAAAATCTGTTTTCCTTCAGCATGACAGAAATGTTTGCACTGTAAGCCATTTGAATCTATATATTTTTAATGTTGTTTGTATGGGGTTTCTTCAGTGCTCCTGGATGGACTTGCACTCCTCTCTGTGCAGGTTCAACTGCACCTGTGTCATCTTGAATTTGGTGGTCAGGAAAGACTGAATGACTCCCTGAAAGAAGACAGTTTACTCCCCCTGGCAGAGGGACTTCCTGGTTTCTCCTTCGTCAGTCAGTCATAGAGCTTAAGCACAAAAATCTCTCAGCTGCTCTTCACGTGCTGAGTTGGTAAAGTGCTTCTCAGATGAGAACGTTTCAGTCATTTAGAAGCCACTTCTGCCACGAGCAGTAGTATTTTTATCTCAGTATACCCCATTTGCTGATAACACCACAAGTCACAGTCAAAAGTCCAGGCAAAGAAGCAAAACAAAAATCTCAACAAGGATTTAGTCTTACTGATCTATATATATGTTTACAGTACAGTGTACAGTACCAAATAAACATACACTCTTTTCTCACTGGAGGCACTATTTGTGCACTCCTCAGCTTGTTCAGACGTTTGATTTATTTCAGGTTATGGAAAGGAAGAGCCCTTCCTCCCTGCAGCAGCCAAAAACCTTCCATACACTCTCACTTTAGCAGTTTTGCATCAATTTCTTATAAGGAAATGCTGAAGAGTCTTGATCTTTCATAAGCAGAAGACACCCCAAAAAGAGAACACCCAGCTTTTCTACAGAATGGTGCCTGTGTTCCCTCCCCATACAGACGACCTTTATTCTGTCTGACTAAATGCAAGCACCTAAATTAGATCACCAATCAGCCCAAACTTCTTTTGTAGACAAGGCAGAGGAAGAGCATTTCCAGGTAATGGTTTAGGGGGATTTTTTGGTAGGTTGAATGACATCTACAGTAGATGTGTGGTAGTACAGGGTGTCCGTACTTCCACTTGGCTATCTCATACTACCTGAAATTAGGCTGGATACAGGTCTAATAATCTCCAGTGAGATGAACTGAATCTTCCTTGTGTGCACCAATCTCCATAAAAAACTTTCATAAAGTTTCAAACAGTTCAAGTAACACTTTTAAAAGTGGTAACATCAGGTGGTTTTTTCCTGTTCATCACATGAGAAAAGTAAAGCTCAGTTCACAGGTTCACAGTTCACAGGTTTAAAAAGGAAAGTAGCATGGTACTTGGCTCACACCATCTATTGAAAATGGCATCTCATGCAAAAACTAAAGCACCTCCTCTAACATGGAATTCTTGCATGCTGTGATTGTAGCTCTGTAGAATAAAACTCTGTAAATCATGAATTCTATGATTAATGTAGCCAGACTTACACTGGTAGCGCTTTCTCTTTCAGGATTTAAAATGTATTTAAATCATGGAATCATAGAATCATCATAATATGCTGAGTTGGAAGAGATACATCAGGATCATTGAGTCCTGTACATTAACAACTTTTACTTGTCCATGTAATTAACATTCCTTCATGTCCCCATTATCGCTGCTTTTGACAAGCAGTACGCTCTGTCCCTGAACACTCATTTTTGTGCAGAAGTTTTGAGAACCTCCTGTGCTTCAATATGGGACCATAATGCTCAGACTGGGACCTCAGACCTTCACAGTGAGTGGACTGGCAAAACAGCATCTGCATTAGATATGCCTAGTACTCTTTATAGCTCTCCTTTTTCACTTTCTTTCCTTTACTATGACTATAAATGACCAAATCCATCGTTGATAGAGCTGCTCTGAAGCCAGTAAAGTTACTTCACGGATAAATGTGACCCATTTTGTGCTTTTCAAGAACCTAACTAACAATAAATGTCACATCCCCGTCACAGCTCTAACGCTGTTCAGAGGACAGATGTACAATACCTCTTTGTCTTCTTCCTGCTCGTAACGAGCTGTGTAGGTCATCTGCATCATTAACATTTGCAGCTGATGCATTTGTGTAGTGTGTATACAATTCTTGGAACTGCATAGACCTTCTCATTGTTTTCAGAACCTTGATTTTTCGTAGTATTATCATCATCCAAATGTATTTAAGGATGAAACTATTAGAAACACAATTGGTGAATTAATGTCATGAGGACTGCTGCTGGCAGCTCATCAATTTTTGATATGCCACTCAGACAAATGAAACATAAGCCACCCAGAACAAGGGGACCTTTTGACACTTCAAAGGAAACCCCTATGGGTGGTTTCCTCTTGAAGCTGCACTAAACTGGCTCAATCTCCTCAGCTGGAAGCTGCCAATGTCTCATTAACCCCTAAACAGGCCCTGCATGAGCTTTTCTTTTCAGCTATAATTATGCCATGCACTCCTGTTATGCTGCACTGAATTGCAACACTGTCACCAGCACATTATAAACATCCACTCTAATTGAAAAGCAGATTAGACTCGTGTTAATTAGCGAAAAAGCCCGCCCACTTGCATGCATTATGATTGCCTCTTAAATACTGAGGATGTTGAAATCCCTCAGAAAGACAAGGCAGACTTAATTGCAATAACCTGCAAATTAAGTTTAATTTACTTTAAATTTACCGGTTTAGCAGGCTCATTTGATGGTGTTAATGTTCTAGCAAATTAATTATCTGAATTAGTCATGCCTGGTGGAGTTTTGCAGCAGAATACATTGTACAGTGGCCTATTAATAACAGACAAACAGGACAGTATTAATGAGAAGCTTATGCTAAAGTTTTTTTTTTTTTAAAACGAGGATCTTTCATTATTTCAAATATAATCACCCAAGTGCAAATACAGACACAGAATATAAACAAACTGAAATTTATTACACTCTATGGCATGCCATCTAGGAGAAACAGTAAAACATTACCAGTGAAATATTTGATAGAAAGAAGCTTCTTCTATGCACTCAAGTAGATCACTTCTCACAGCAAACCATTTCCCATTATCTGGCATGTCTCTGTGAGACTTCAAATACGTAAGTGCTTTCAAGAGTACTTGTACTATAGAGAGCTGATAAATAAATTAGAAATAACATCTCATACGTTAATTCCATAGTCCACTTTGTGGCTTATGAGGCAGTAGAATTGCTTTTCTGTATCCCATTGCTAACCACTGTCTGCGCTCCAGTTTAAAAAAAAAACAAAAAAGAAAAAAAAAAGAAAAAAAAAAGAAAAAAAGAAAAAGAGAAACACCTTCCCCAGAAATATAGCTGCAAGTAAACTGCAAAAAGAAGCATCCTTACTTGCCTCTGCTCCTTATAAAAATACAAGTTGAAAAAAACATTTCCTAATAGCCTTTGGAACAGCTCTCAAAATAAGGATATAATTGGCTTTGTAAACATTGTCAAAGCACAATCATTCATCCTGCAGAAAGTGTTGTCTGACAATTTGTGAGAAACAAAGATAGCAATGACAAATATCCTTTTTAGCTGGTCTTGATCATGAAAGTTTAGTCTGCTTAAGTGCTAAGTATTGCCTCTTCCATTAGGGTACACAACCATCCCAAATATAATGAGGTATATTAAATTGAACTCTGTCTCCCTCTGGACAACAGGAAAAGCCTATGGGAGCCCAAAAGATAATCCTCGATGAGTGTGAACTGAATGTGATTGAATATAAAACTCTCTGTTATTGATTGGAATGTGTATGTTAAAGCCATTGGTCTCCGAGAGTAGCTGTGTCTGTCTTGTGTTGGTTTCAAGAGGCTCTCAGGCTGGTCTGCAGTGCTCAGTGAAAATGCCCAAATTTACATTACTCTTGCATATAGTGTAATGCTTGGAAAATAAAAATGTCACCTTTGAAAAGAAAGATTGAACAATGCATTCCTTAAAAACAGATTATCTCATTACAGAATGAAAGGTCCGGTAAGAGAAAAGATATGCATAGTTGCTTTATGGGACATATTTTAATTTTTGAGGGAAAAAAATAAAAAAATGGTTTCAATATATTTTTTGTATTGTACTGATATATCATGTAGACCCTTTCTGCTTTTCTTATTATTTCTTCCTCTCTCTCAGATAAAATTACAGTTTGAAGCACTAAATGAAACTGGCACAAAAGCAGTCATTATTAAAACTGGGCTGAAAAACTAAAAAAAAGGAAAGTAATTCTGCTTTAAAAACATATACAGGAAGGGTTGAGATGACTTTAGTAAGAACCCGTAGGGAATGAGAACTACACAATGAAGGAAATGGATTCCTGTGACACATAAACAAAAGGCAAATGACTAATATATTTACATATAACATGTGGTGTATTCATTGCCCACCATGGTGACAGAATTGTTTATTTCATTTATAATTTATACAGCAAAACCTTATTATATGTGTAACTAATTTGCTTGATGATAATATGCAGTAGGCGATTAGGTTTCCATTATATTCTGTCATTAAGAGCAGAAGATTTTCATTTGTTGGTTAATTTTTTTTCTTAGTTCCCATCCCACAGAACACACCCTATACATAAGTATATTTCTCTTAAATCATTGTGATGCCGAGCTAAGTAGAGAGTAGCAAGAAACTTCTGAAAAAAAAGACACCTATAAAATCCCTCACACACAAATCCACCTTAAATACTCTTTACTTCTGGAATTTCTTATGGTATCAGTAATGACAATATACTAAGAACTCCTCACAGGTGATGTGCATGTACCAAAAAAAGAAATAGAATAAATATAGGCTCCAGAAAAGCTTTTGTCTGAGCGAAGGGAAAAAAATAATCAAACATTTTACCAGAAGCAGCATTAGAATATGTGACTAGACAGTTCATCTCAGACTACAGGGAGCGGGTGGGTGGGTAGGCAGTGATGAGGGAATTATCTTGATGTATTTTCCACTGTGGCACATGAGACAGTGCAATTCTCTGAAAGGAATTGCTAGCACCAAGCCAGCAATTCCCCTCTGTGGTATTCCAAAGCGTGTGTATTACAAAGAGGGAAGGGAGTATGGGGGAGAGGAACCTGCAAAGTACATGTTTCCAACACTGTGATGCATGTATGACCTTGAATTAATACAAACATGCTTATCAAAGCATGAATGTTGTGTCAGAAGCATGCGTACATGCACATAGGTTGAATTTAAATCTTTGAATTTATATCTTTCAGAGACAACTGAAAAACCCAACTAATAGAACTGTTTGGCTGTGTAGCTGCTTAACCCTTTGCAAGTCTATTTTGCATTGCAAAGTGAAATCAGCCTATTGCAGAAAAGGAGAAAAATGCTTTCAAACAATAGGGGATATTTTCCTATTTAACTCAGAGTTCTAAAGCACCTTCTAAAACAGCAGGTCATACCATTTCAGTCTAAAATCATGCAAAGATGTCATAGTTTCTAAAGAGTGCCAATGCAAGATCTTTGTTTGGATAAAGTGACGCTCACTGTTATGGGTGTACATAAAAAACTGAAACTTTTGCAACCTAAATTAATGTACTGCAAAAAAACCCTCCTCTTGGAGATGATCCTGCCAGTGATCATAGTTTGTTGACCATTAATACAGACAAGTCTTAAAGTTCAGAGGGCAGTTGAAAAAGTGCATCTCATCAAGCAGAGAGTGAGCAGGAAATGGACACTGCCTGTTTTTGGGTAGAGTAGCAATACCATGCAACAATATAGGCTGGGGACCAGCCAGTTGAGCAGCAGTTTTGCAGGGAAAGACTGCAATGATTTGTGTTCTGGTGGACACAAAGTTGACCATGAACCAGCAAAATCCACCTGCAGGAAAGATGGTGAGAGGAAGATGGAGCCAAACTCTTTTCAGAGATGCCTAGGAACAAGACAAGAGACAACGGCCTCAAAATGAAACACAGGAATTTTCATTTAACCTTAAGGTACACTATCAGATTGTCCACTGAGGTTGTGAAGGCACCAGTTTTAAAAGATGTCAAAAACAAAAACATGTTCCTGGGCAACCTACTCTTGTTGTCCTCCCTTTAGCAGGGGTCAGTTTGAGCATGTGGTCTCCAAAGATTCCTTCTGACCTCAATGATTCTTTAGTTTTGTGATTCTGTGATCTTTTGTGCCCTGAGCTACAACAGAGAGGACTATATTCCTGAACCCACATTTGCTGCACAGCACTGCTTCCTCTAGATTCCCACACACTAGAAAAATGAAGAACCATCAAGGAGATTTGTCTTTGTTCAAAGTAGAGCAAAGAAAGAAGCCATTAAAGAAGGTTATCAGAAACATACAACTGTGATGTCTGGGGGTTTCAGGTTATGTGACTTTGTCCTACGACAGTTTTGTTTCTCTTTTCATTGCACTACAGTTTAATATGTGCACTGGAAATCATGTGAAATAAGATTTTACCGGGAAAATCTGACTGCAGTGTGTGTTCTCCAAAATATCTAGTGAAATGAAACTTCAGCACAAGCCAAAGTGAAGTGTTGAATGTGTTTCCTTAAAATTTTTAATCTATTTATCTAATTTTAGTCTACCAGATGCCATTGAAACTAGGCAGCTAAAAATGGAAGAGATGAATGAAACTGGTTTCGTCCTAGATTTTTTTTTCAAAGCTTAGTACCCAATAAGGCAACACTCCTACCACTTTCTAAAAGACTGGTGCTATTAGTTTGATCACAGGAATGTGCTATAGTGGCAATGTGACTGCTGGTTCCAATGGTTTGAGCCTGGCATATAAACCTCAACAGAGTGTGTGTTCAAACACACTTGCAAAACCTGTGCACATGTACCCCCTGTAGGAGGTGAGCATTGACCCTTGTGAGAGATGGAGTATCAAGGGATGGAGGAGCCTTAGCTGAATTTTGGAGATTATTTTTTTTGTGTCCATAGCTAAAAAATGCTTGGGCATTCAGATTGTAGTCTTCAACTGCATTCAGTAAGTGAGTCATGTCAATACTGTGTAGCATGTGCATTTTATTAATAATCCATTTACAATTCTAATACCCAATTCTAATACACAATGTTGCCTGGAATATGATAGGGTTATGTAGGACTGTTATTTCCGCAAATTTATATGGACTGGAAAAGACCTAAAAGTTTGTAAAAATTATAGACAAGCTTTTTTTTCCCAAACAAATTGTATCTATGCAGTATTACAAAAAGAAGGACTTAAGGACTTAACATCAGATCTTGTTCAGTGTTCTAAAATATCAGCCTACATTTCCTGCTTGGGTAATAGAAAAAAGCAGGTTCTTCCAGGAGATGCTTCAGAGCTCGTAATTATGACTATATCAGTCAAACACACCTGAAGCTAAATACCTAAAGGCAACATTAACATACCATCTGTTATTTTAGATGGGATTATAAAAACTTGTCTAGGAAACAACATAAGGCTATATACGTGGTCAGTGAAATTAGACTCTTTTATACATTGTTACCCTTTGTATTGTGTCAGCAGATGAGGAAACCACAAGTTTTGAAAAAAATTTTTTTCTAACATTTTAAAATAAACTGGGGGGACAATATTTTTGGTGCCATGCCAGCAGATAACTGATTCTTCTCTTCTTGCGTTCATCTGCATAAAAACTTTAGCAATATCAGTGTTTCTGTGACTGTGAAGGTCTTCTCCACATTTTTATTTCATTGCCCTAAACACCAGGGATATGTTCACCAAAGTCCTTCCAAGACTAAAACCTGAGTACTGAGTACTGCAATTTAGTTTGTGTGATTCAGGCTAATAACCACTTCAACTTAAAGGAGAACTGAGTCCAAAACATGATAACTAAAAAGAAACAAACAACCAGAAAAAAAAAAAAAACAAACAGAAAAGAATGTGAGGAACCATAGCAGGCTGCTTGAATGAAATCCACATGTGGACAGATCCTTTCCACGTAAATTTATGAGCCTTACTGATAAGTTTGATCTGAGTGACTTTAGGCACGCAGTATAGTTCTCAAAAAAGAGGCCGAGGTAGAAAATCCACATTCTACTTCAGAGGGTGGTTTGATATAAGTGGATTTGATCTCTGGAAATGTTCGTGTCACTATTCATGGACCTGAGTCAACCCAGCTGGGCACTCAAAGTTATCTGGACTTAATAGAAAGTTTGATTGTACTTTTTTCAAAGCAGGAATATACAACAGCTATTAATTATCCCACCCAATGGCATTGTTATGATTTTTAGAAGTTAGCTTCAAGTTTTTTCAGGTTACAGATAATCTTAACACGAGTCTCAGGTTCCCTCACACATAGATAGAAAGAGACCTCATGCATTTCTTAATTTTTTAAACATGGCTTTGAAGATAAAATCTATAAATAAAGATGGTTCTAGAAAGGTAGCCTTTGATTAGGCCAACCTGGCACCTTCTGTTTTCTCCTGTTCTTCTCCAGCTGACAGTGTTCCCCATACTATGAATTCCTTCAATATCCCAATTTAACTTTGTGACAGGGACCCTGTGGGGTTTAGCTGTCCCTATTCAACCTTGCAGATCCTTGAAGTACAACTCAACCAACACATGAAAAACTTTCACACTCTCATCTTGGCAGCAGCAAAAAAATGTTTTATACTATGCACTGGTTCCACTATTGCAATGATTCAGAAATTAATTCTACATCTGAGGTATGCAAATTGTGCTCATTAAGAAGATGCTGAGCTCTAAGAGGCAGTCTCTGAAGAATGAGACATAGGAATGCGGGCAACACCAGCTTTCTAGCGTTGGTCCTGTGTAGTTACAACCAAAACAACAGAAAGTCGTTAAATGCTTGCTTTAGCTGCCAGCCTGCCTCCTTTCCTCCTGCCCCTATAGCTGCCAGAGCTGCACATGTATGAACTGCAATGTTGACTGTGTCATGGTATCATACCCATGAGGTTGTACAAGAAGAGTAGGGTACTTTTTGTTCACTGAGTATCTGAACTCCTTGGCTATGGTAGATCAACATAGCTCAGATGGCTTCAACAGAGCTCTTCTACTTTATATCTAATCTATATATAATATACATTATAATAATAATGTGTATATAATGCTTTAAATATAATGCCTGTATTCACTTAGTCTCTCCTGAAAGATTTGAAACAAACTTGAAACAAATACAAAACTGATCTCTTTTTTCTGTCCATTGTCACTGATTTAGAAACAATGCAACCTGTAGGAAATGTCAGGGATTTTAATTGTAGTGTGTGTCCTTATTGTATTAAGACTGTGGTCATGTAAAAATTGGAGCTCCCAGCTAAAAGAAAAGAACCTAAAATACAAAATATTGGCACTCAGAAGCAGCATCAGATTTGTATTGGGTATAGGTGGCAAGGGTAACTCACCACAAGGCACAGCTGAACCACTCAGCCTCAGTGGGAGCACTTTGGGGAAAATGCATTTTTAAAAAGGGAAAAAAATGCCATAGAGAAAGAGGGAAATAAGTGAGAAACAGCAGTGCAAGTACAGTAATTTCACGATTATAAGCTGCACCATTTTGATGAAAGTTTTGGTCCGAATCCAGAAGTGCGGCTTATAATCAGGTGCGGCTTATATATGGACAAAGAACGAAAAGTTGCTGTTTTAGTTTGAAGGACAGGTGTCTGCTGAGAAAGGCAGGAACTTCTCTTTGAAATGGAGAATGTAAACCCCCTCCCTCCAAATTAGTATAATTTTGAAAACAAGGGGCTTTCAGGCAAAAATATGGGAATTAGGAATAGCAGTTCTGTACTAGGAAAATTAAAATAGAAATACAGTACTACAAAGAAACAAACTCCAAACCCTGACAAAGTCAGAGTACAACCTGACACCCCGTCAGGCAGGGTGTTGGTAGCAGTCCCATTAAATGGTGGCTGCATCCTCCTGCAGTGACAGATGTGATTCAGTTGAAGCAGTGCTCCTGCCTTAGAAGGTGCAGTTTCCCTCTAAAGGTCCAGTGGTGATGTGGAGAAATCCGGTTTTCCTCTGGAGTCCAGTGGAGAAAGGGGCTCCCTTAGTGTCCTAAAACCTCTGTTTTTATCTTGGTAAGAAATGCTGGGCTCTTCCCCCTGGCTGGAGCAACTTCCAATGGGATGCAGTAATTTTATCAGTCACACAGTGGGACTCAATGGGCCATTAGCAGAAAGTGACCCCCTGAAGGAAGGATGGGTTGTGAAAAGATAAAGAACAATGCCCTGTCTGGTTTCAGTGGATGGCTCATTAGCAGAATATCTGCCGTCGAGATAAGGATCACTGCCCCCACCCTCAACAGATGGTGATAGAATAGATACCTTTTATCACACTCTGTATTGTAGCCCAAGACAGTTGCCAACACCCAAACATGCGGCTTATAATCGTGAAATTACTTGGGTTTCTTTCTGTCAGAGAGTAGGAGGGGGATGAGGTGTTCCAGGTGTCGCAGTAAATATTTCCCTGCATCTTGTGTAAGAGAGAACATCAGAACAGGTACTACCCTCCCAGAACAGTGGAGGACCCTATGCTGGAGCAGGTGAATATTTCTCAAGGAACTGGGACCTGTGGAAGAGCTCATGTAGTGCACCAGATTTATCCTGAAGGAATGCAGCCCCTGTGGAGCCCATGATGGAGCAGATCTTGAAGGAATGTAGCCCATAGAGAGCTACGTACTGGAGCAGGGGAAAAGGATATGGAGGAGGGAGTAGCAGACAGGAGCTGTTATGGACTGATTTCAATCCTCATCCCTGTCAGGGAAGGGGTACAGGAGCTGGGAACAAGGCACTGAAAGCGAGCATGAGAAAAAAGGGAGTGGGAGAAAGGTGGTGCATTATTTTTTGGCTTTGTTCCTCAATCCCCAGATCTATTTTAAATGTCTAGAAATTATTTTCCCCAAACTCAAAAGTGTTTTGCCCATGATTGTAATTGGTGACTGTTCTGCCTGTATTTATCTCAACCCACAAGATTTTTCATCTTTTTTCCTCCCTTCGCCCTTTTTGAGCGAGGTAGTGAGTGAGTAGCTGGGAGAGAATTTGGGTTTTTTTATCTGTTGCCTTGTAATCCAAGGTTAATGCACTGTGCAATTTTGCTGTAAGACATATTTGACAACTTGCTTTTCTGTTATGTTGTCTCTAAGTGTCCCTTATTCAAAATTTTACATTGAAATAACACTGAACCATTTCTATTCGTTTATTTATCTACTTATTTTTGATGGACGGTAAATTTGCTGAAAAATTCCCTTTGGGAAGAACTTGAAGTATTTAAAAATCTAGGTCAAGTTTATGGTTTCAGAAGAGAACTAAGGATTACATTTTGATAATGCTTAAAAATCCTATTTTGGTATTTGAAAACAAATATTTGATTTTTTTTTGTTTGAATTTTTTCATTTTACTTAAAAATTAACCTTTGATTTAGAAAAAACAAGTGAATATTTATATCTTCTCCAGTACCACTTTGTATTTTAAAAGATCCCTGTTTGTTTATGCTGAAAAAAATTTTGAAGTTTAATCTATATTTATTTTTGAATTGTTTTTTCCCCTCTAAAACTGGGAAATTAAATATTCCTTATGTTATGGGGGGTGGGGGGTTGTTTTGGTTTGATTTGGTTCAGTTTTGTTTTGTTTTGTTTTATTTTTCCCCGAATTCCCCTTTCAATGCAGGTGTCAAAGTATCTTTTATCCACTTTGTTTTGGGAAAGTTCTCAAGTGTAGCACTGATTGTAGATTCTTTCCCTACTCTCATAGATGCTAATCTTAGCTCCCTGTACACTTGATTTTTAAATTTTTTTCTTGACAAATAACTTATTATTTGCAAACTTCCCACTTCAAATTTCTAGTTCCTGTTAATGTCTACTCTGGCTCTAGTCTTTGACTGGTAACTGCAATCCCTAATTTAGATGGTGTAGTGGGAAAAATATTTGCAATAAATCTGACATTGAGTATTTTAGGAGTGATTTGACTGCTATTTTCTTGAAACTCTTAAAAAATCAATGTCCTGTCTTCATGTGGCAGTATGAGAATTCAGTTTATATTTCAGAAGAAAAAAACATCAGCCTTAGCTATAAAGCTTATGAAGAAAATCTCAAAAATTAAATTAACTCTATCTTCTGCAAAGTATTCCTTTAAATCTCAAAACTATAGTTCAATCTTACTTTATTCTTAATTTTTTATTCTCTTGGTCTAACAAGTATTACCTTGCCAAGGGTTCATGAATATTCTAAGTTTATGGGAAAACATTATGTATCTTTGTTTTCTTTTCAAATTGACTTCTTTTACATTATCTTATTACTCCCCTTATGAATGACCAGGTACCAGACAAGCCAAGGAAGTTTCCTTACACAGATGAAGCATAACTGAGAAAGTGGCAACATCCTTTTACCAGGCTCATGTTCTCTGCTCAGTCCGTATGGCAATTTTGGCCCATGGTGAAACCACAGCAGGAGAAGCATGAACAGCAAATGTCACCCATGCAGGAGACACGTGGGGCAACCTAATCCAAAAATGGATTAGCCTCAGTGGCTGTACTCTACAGTGCTGAGTAAATACACCACCCTCTCCTCTGGCCAGGTGAGGCTTCTCTATTTCACTACAAACTATGGACTGTAGATTCATGTGAGCAAGGTAGAAAAAGGTGTAAATTGAATTCTTCAATAGCTATGATAAAAGTAGTTTTGGTACTTGGAATGGAATATCAGGAGATCAGTCTCTATCTGGCATTGACCTGTTCTATGAGTGCTGAGCTTTTCTGAAAGCTTTTTCTTTAGATGCTTCTTTCTTTACCCTTAATGAAGATGAATGATCTCTAATGTAAAAACCTCCTATAAGGCAGCATCAAGGACTGAATAGGTCAAACATTCACTTTTAAGTGATTATGCATTGAACATTTGCTTATTGCAAGGTATGTCAAGAGCACTAAAATCTTTGTATGCTTCCTATTGTGCTAGACTAGTGACTTTAGATGTAAAAAAAATGGACTTCAAATAAGTGTGTACAAGTTATATCTATTTTAAACGAGAAAATGCACAAGTGATGAAAATAGGGGCAGATAACTATTCAGGCTGCATTATATATGGGATTGCATTATATATTGACAAATGGATAAAAGACAAGTGACTGTCCTGGGGGTTCTTAATGAGATATGGACTCCTTTACTTTTAGGTCACCCTTGTGAATCCCAGCAAGGTCAGGAGCTAACAAAATGTGGCCTGAATTGGCAATGGCAGTCCAGTTCCTTACTGCCAGATGTTCCCATAATAAAAGTAACTACAGTGATAGGCAGCATACTACAGCCTTATCAGAGAATCCAAATTAGCTTCCTCACCAGCTACTGAGAGGCCATGGAAAAGTAGCTCCTTCAAAAGCTGGTCTGAAACGTGAGGAAGTTCCAGAATAACTTCTTGTGCTGTATCCCTTCTGCAGATGCACAAAAGACTCACCTTTCTATAGCTATCAAATCAAAACTAATTTAATTTCCATCACAGATTTAAAACAACAAGAACATGCACCAGTTTGTGCTAACACTGACCATGAGAGAGAATAAGCAACTAATACATCACTTCTTTCAGCTGGGATTTGTTGTTCATCATATTTCAGTATGTAATAGCAAACCAACATCTCACTATTCAGAGTTTATTTTCTGTTGATATTCCCTGAATATCAGAGGTTCCTTCCGGTGGACTAATCAGCCCTCTCTATTAGATGCAACTGTATATTCATGATCCTAGTGGGACAGATAGGTTCTCTATAGTTTGATGATAAAAACATGTGCTAATGGGTCTCCTTGCTCTTGATTTCTTACACGAAGAAAGAGGAAGAGTGGGCATTATTTACCCACAGGTGAAGTAAAAAACTATAAAGGTAAAAGGCCTTTCCATGCAATACACTGCTCAAATGTAATAATCCCTGAGATGCTTATTTTAGTAAATGAATCAGTCACACTGAATCAAGGAAGGGAGCCGTCTATTACCGTGCTATAAATGTTAAATACCCTATTTAGAGCCTTTATCTCTGGAAGAAACAAAGCTATTTTTGCTGATATTTGAATGACAGCAATAATGGTACCTCACTAAGTTGTGAGTAGATGCTACAATTGCAGTTTGCCCAATTCATTTTCAGTGGTCATCAGGGAAATTCTTCTAAAACAACCAAAAAAACATAGATATGTTTGCATCATATTAATAAGAAGAGAAAGCAAGGTAGCTGCCAACTGGCAGCAGAGTATGTTTTGGTGGTTTGATAAGGATACTAAAGAGTTTATGATGTGACAGATGTTTCACTACACTATTGTGAAATGAATAGATTATGAGAAGTAATTAGATGTACATTGGAATCAATGCTGTTATCATCGAGGCCTTCGGGCGATGCAATAGATGAGAGTCATGGCAGCAGGTGGTCCAATGGCTCGGAGACAGGAAGACACACCGCAGGAGACTGAGTGACAGGTTTCACAGATCCAGGGGGTGAGAGATCTGAGCTATTGCCTGCATTTGTAATCTTTACTCATGTATAAATAATAACAACTACACTATTGACTTCATATGCTATGTCATACCCTCTGCTACCCCCTACACACACACATACACACACATATACAAACACACATACATATGCACACATATTCTGCAACTTTTCCCCTCAGTTAAAGCTATTCTTTTATTTTCACATGAAAAAAAAGACATTCACCCCTTTGATTCTGATGCCAACTCAATGTTCTTTGATGAAAACACTTAAACAAAAAACCTGGCAACAGCTTTGAATACAGTGCAGTGTATTGCTTGCCTGGTGCAGAAATGTGTATGCACTTTCCAAGGGAGACTTAGCATAAAGTGAGTTTCAAAAGACACAGTTCTCATTATGCTACTCTTTTCCAAGCTTTTCCCGGTTTCTTTTTTTTTGTCCAGCAGGTCCCAAACAAGGAATCATCAGTACCTTCTGTGCGTTGCCTTCACAAAGGAACTAGCAAGCTGAGTCATCAGGATAGATAACATACAAAATCTGCTAACTCTGGGAAAATTTGGGTTCCAGAATATCAGCTGTTACATGACCCCCAAGCTTCAACCTGGAACTTCTGGGCTCTCCTGCACCAAGTGGAGTGGATAACAATGGAGACCTAAGGTAAGCGACAGTAGCAGTCAGCCTCTGATTCCATGAATTGTGCACAGTAATAGGAGGTGGGTCTGGAAAGCCCTTTGGTGCTGCTGCTTGTTAGCCCCTGCCTGCAGGTTTTTGCTGTGAAATCTTTTATTTTATTGTTAAGGAGAGTGACACTATGATAAAAGGGAATATTGAGACATTAAAGTGTGTATTTCAGTATTTTGAGTGTAAACATAAATACCAAGATTTTTCTTTGAGGTGTACATATGAATATCAATGCATATATATAATCATATGTATGATGTGCATTTGGATAAATTATTTGTTCTGTATTAATTCCTACCATGAATGGAGATTCGTGTAATTTAAGGTGGTTAAAGGGAAGAAATCCAATGTTATGGAGAAAAATAATACTTAACCACTGGCATAAAAAGATGAATTATGATGGGTCTTCCTAAAGAAGAATGTGGGGCAAACCTGGCATGGAAACCGTCATGTTGGTCTGGTATTGCAATTTAAGGAAACTTGACCTACCTTACAAAAACCCTTAAGAGCACCTCATTAAGTGTCTTTACAGTGATAGTTATATTTAGACAGATTGGTCTGGGGAAAAACATAGAGGTTGGGACACTGTACAAATACAGGGTAATACCCTGAGATCAGAAACATATGTTTTCCCTGTGTGAAAGAGTATACAAACAATTATCCACTTATCAAAAAATATCTCCTATTGCTCTTGTGTCCCAGAACCATATACAACTGTGCCATTCTACCATCAGAGAACTGAAGAACCTTTCAAGCCTGTTGAGCCAACTTTCAGCAAAGTGGCATCTTCATGGAGTCAACAATGTCGAGGAACAAAGTGGAAATCAGACAGAACTTGACCAGAGTGATGGGACTGCAAAACGAAATTTGCCTTCGGAAAACCTTGGTCATTGCGTGTGCATTACCTGCTAGACTAAGTTACTAATTTAAATGGTGAGGCCTCAAGAGGCCCATGCAATTGGGGTAGCCAATCTATATCAAAAGAGGTGAGGAAACCTATTGCTTGCTTGATTGAATCTGACTGAGGTTCAATTTTCTGTACTGATAACCTCCTTTTAATTCTTTTGTTCCTCTTCTTTCCAAATTATCTATACCCTCGGGTACTCTGAAAAAAATGAGATCTTACCCGGTAATATTCATGCTTTTGCTGGCCTGTCTTCAAACCCGTGAGGGTGTTAGCAGCACCACTAATACCAGTGGTGTACTCAACTGCCCATGTCAGGACTGAACAAGTCCTACTAATTTCAGAATATCAAATTCCTTTCGGGTCTTTGCTCAGGAAGAGCTTGGTAACCGTGACCAAGCTTGCACTTGGGGAAATAAATTGCAATTATTAAACACATTAAAAATAAGTGCATATCTTCTTCAAGTTGTACAGCAACATACACTGCAAAACAGACTATCCAGAAAAGAAATGCTTTATTCTTCTAAATATGAATTCTAAGATCCTTAGTTTAGTACTCCTTAGTTTAGTACTCTGAGATAGGCAGACAGGCATATGTTCCCATTTTCTTGACTTTCAAGTGTCTTGAGTATTACCAGAAACTACATTCAGTTTCTACCATCAAGGCCACCTGGAGGTAAGTCCTCCTAATCAGATTTCATGGGTCAATGCAATGCCCTGAGAGGAAGAAATTCTGAGTGCAGCTCTCTCACTCTTCAAGCAGGAACCAAATCACTGTGGGGCATTGTCTTAACAGTATTGACATTTCCGACTTTTAAAAAGGAACTGGCTCATAGTCACCCCTGGATGTCTCTGGTGTCAATATAGAACCCAGGGGAGCTGTGAGGTCTAACAGCCTTTCCCAGACTGTTCCCCTGCCTTCATGCTGTATAGCAGGATTAACTCTATCCCAGCCAAAACCAGTGCAGGCAGTAAGATCACAAAGGAAAAGAGTCTCTCTTCACACACCAATGTCAGCCATTCAGGGATATCCTTCATATCAACCTTCTCACCATTTTCTCCTAGTCTCCCTTGTCCATTTGCCTGGTCTCCCTTAACTTGCCTTTACTTATGTCTTTTTTCTCTTTGGTTCTAGATCTTGGAGCC
This sequence comes from Catharus ustulatus, assembly GCF_009819885.2. Classification (NCBI taxonomy): domain Eukaryota; kingdom Metazoa; phylum Chordata; class Aves; order Passeriformes; family Turdidae; genus Catharus; species Catharus ustulatus. Next base: position 73,783,829 of record NC_046222.1, on the reverse strand, counting down.
CACCACCAGATCATATCACACATTCTCATCACATCCATGCACATCTACCCCAAAAGTGAAAATAACAACAAACAGAAAGGAGAGGTTCTGGAAGAAAAATGGCACTGGAAATAGCAGAGAATGTCTCAGTAGCTTCAGTAGCAAAAACCCTTATGTTTATACTCTGCCTCTAATTAAATATTGAGATCTCTGTTGAAATTTGTATCCTTTATAAATGCTAGCAAGTGATTACATCTATAGGAACCTATAGGGATAATCATGCAGGTGCTTTTTTTGGCAGAATGAAGAGAGTCATACTTTCATCAACAGTGCTACCTTAATTTGCAAATTATTTGGGATAGAACCTATGTATCCCTATATTTATCTAAAAAGGCCCTTAAAAACATTGGAAAATATGGGATCATAAACAATAAAAATCTTCTGAGATGAGGTCTTTTAGTTAAGGTTCAAAGGCTTTTCCACTATGAAAATGTTGAATCATCTATGATTTGCTGAACTTCCTGACAAAGCCTCTGCCTGGGGGATAAAAAGTCAGGTGAGGAAGAGTTTGAGGTTAATTACATAAGCCTTTTTAAAGTTGCTGTGTGATAATAATTAATATGTACTTAGCTCTTCAGTAGGTTTTGCTGCAGTCCTGGCTTTCTACCATATGTGAGGCTCTTTTTGTCCTGTCACAAATCCTTTGTTTTCCAGAGGGTTGTCCTATATAATTACTTCTTTTCAAGGAGGACTATTTTATAGGCTCCTTTTACCACAATGTCGACATTTCTAATTTGAAGAAGTCATGTCTTGTAAATGCCAAGCAAAATATTATGAATATCACATGTATCTAAGGCTAAATTTTAAACCTTTCTTTAAAAATCTCTTCTCTTCCATAGCAAGTTTTGTCTCTACACATGAAAACGTGCACAGAGCCATATTCAAACACATATTTGTGCATATGATATGTATGGCCAAAGACAAACAAATGACATTAATTTGTCCAATCTTTTACCTGTCATCAGTTTAATGACTAAGTCTATTTTCATGGTAGCACTGAAAGAATAGGCCTTAGTATCTGAAACCCACTGAGGGAGACTGACACTGGCAATGCAGGCAGAGTAACACCGTGATGTCAGTGCAGAGCATATCAAACACAGGGTCACTGTTATCGCTGCTATCTCCTTGGACAAATTTTCTTGTGCAGTTTCACTTTCCCTTTCAGATAGAGAGAAGTCATGGAGGAATGTATTTCTATAAAACCCATAACACTCAAAAATGAGACAGGGTTGTAAGAAGAATATTTATTTGATATAGAAGGTGCAGTAAATGTTGAGTGAGGATGTTCAGAGTGTCTTACACATATAGAAGGTGATTATTTGCATATCACTATGATTCATCACATCTTTTTCTGGGATAATTAATATTTTCTGATCTAAATTACTCACAGATAGAAAAGACACAAGACATTTAAACTTCAGTATTTTATTCTGCTCTGGAGCTTAGGCTGCCTAAATATGTATGCTGGACAATTCAAGTACCACAGCCTGGAAATGCCTTCTATACTCAGACTACAGCAAATCTGTTTTTGTTTTGTTGGAATAAGTCATATGCCCCAATCTTCTGTAAACCCAAAAGTAAATTAAAAATAAAAAAAAAAAAAAAAAAGAGAGAAAAGGAAGAAGTTAATTCTTCTTCATATTTAGTTTTAACATGTTTGTCTTAGAGTCTGATTACTAAGAAGCATCAGAAAGACAGTGAGTATGCTCAAAGATTCCTTGTAGACTAATACAACTTAACTTTTATACTTAATGAATGCATATCCAAAGACATGTTGAGTTACCAGGGCAACATTGGTAACTGATTAGGAGCTTGTCCAAAGGAAATAATAGACAGAAAGATATTTTAAGGGATTTATGAATTCAATAAGTATGAAACCCCAAAAACATTGGCAGAAATTCCTCATTTTCCTGAAAGAGCAAGAACATGGCTGAATCTCTAGACTTAACTGTAGTGGTAGTTTTTTCTGCTTTCTGCCTTTGATGACCTATACATGAAAAGCTACTTATTCTTGTCGGGTGCTAAATGTAATGACAATGAATAAGCTGTCCTCCAATTGCAGGACTGGTTTTTTTTGTGATTTCAGGGCAAACCTATGTCAGTGTTCAGTTGCAAGTAAAAGTTTACTCTGCAAACTTATTAATGAAAAATTGAATATAGCTAGCTTATGCAACTAAAATATTTTAGAATTTTGAAGGAATATGAACTGTATTTTACTTAAATTAATGAACCACAGAATAATATTCATGAAAGATGAACTACAACTGGATATGTCTGCAGCTAATAAAATGGTACTGTACCTAATATAAATAGTCAATGACAGAACTTGTCTTACTCTCTGCTAATATCTGAGGTCAAATAGAAAGAAATTGCTTTTCTGATTCTGAATTTATTGAAAAAAATATCAAAATATCAAAATACCTACCTATGGAACTATATAACATATTAATCTAGTCATTCTAAGAGTGGAGAAGCTCATCTGAAGTCAGTGGAGTCAAACTCATGTAAATGAAAAGGAGATAAACTAATGCACAAAGAGTTAAAGTTAGTGGTAAATACCAGTGTATACCCTTGTCATGTGAACATTTAGAGACATTCACTCCATAATAAGAAATAACATTTCATAATGCTTTTAATTCTCTCCTGGCATTCCATTCATGAGTGCACAAAAATAAAGCTAGGCACTTTGTCAGGATCATTTAGGTAAACATAGTAATTTCATACTTGCTTTTAATATTGGAACCACTAATAGATGCTATGTTCAAAAAGCATAAACAAACCACAAGACCTGCTAATCAAGGTAAGAGCCGTATGTACAAAACAAATTAAGTCTTCCTCACCTTTGCTTTGAGAAAACAAAAAAGAAAGGGATTTCAGCAGGATTGTCTTTAATCCAATTTACTTTGGATTTAATCTCCAAAACAAGGCTGGTCTGCTAATTCCCAATTATAATGGCACATGTAATCAGAGTCCTCATTAACAAAGACTGACTATATTGTCTATTAGGAATGGAAATCTGAAATGCAAATTCAGCAAATCAAAACGTTAAATGAGCTCTACCCAAGATGCTTAGAGCTCCTGCCAGGGCAGCGCATGCTGGCCGACACCTGCCCTGAATTCTCCCTCCAGCTGAATGTTTCATTCTGTTCCAGTCTTTGCCTCCTAATTGACCTGCTTATGATCTCTGCTACAATTAACATATGCTTATTAGTAATGGCTGGTTAAAGATTTCAAACTGCCGCAGTTTACAAAGTCTAATAGAGATGGCACACCACAGGAAAGATGAGACCACTGTTTTCCTCATCAGCAGTGTCATAGTGGTTTGGTTTCATGTGATTCAAATGAGATAATTTTTCACATCATCTGATGTCTGCAAACCCATTCTAATTGAAACTGGAAATCTGCACACAAAGTGGTTTAAGGCTCCTGGTGCACTAAATGAAAATCAGTTAGGGAATAGGATTTTTTCCCCCTGTAACCACATGCTTAACAGCAATGGGAAAAGGTTTTTGGTTTTTTTGAGAAAGAAGGGGGCAAGGAAACAAAGAGGGAGAGGGGGTAAAAAGCTGTTTTGATAACAAAGAAGAAAATACCCTACCCACAGCATGTTTAGTCAAATTCCTTAGTCCATTCCATAGGTGTAAATAAAGGTTTATAGACAATGAATCATCAGTTTATAGATAATGAACTGAAGGATTTTTATTAATATGTTGCAGAAGAAAATAATAATTCTGTCATTACCAGAGCATTGATTGCTATTATTTTTGTTCATGCTCCTTATCCAGGAAAACATTCTTAATTAAAACAAACAAGCAAACCAAACCAACCAAACAACTAAACACAAAAAAAAAGTCACTTAAATATGCAAAAGTGTGTTCGTATAGGATGACTGCTATAATAATTTTACTGCTATTAGAGTAATGTCATTTTATGTACACTTTCTTATACAGAAAAGAACATATTACTGCAGATTTGGCATGTCAGTGTACTTTCATTAAATTTTCCTCTCTCTTCAGTGTTTTTCCATATTACTATCTCCAGTCTGCAGGAGTCACTGGGCAACAAATATATCTCTTCCACCTGGTTTCATTCCAGCTTCATTAGCAATACACTAATACAGCAATTATGTCTAATTCTCTCTCCTAACTGTATTATTATTATTTATCTAACGTTTCTTGCTGACTATATTTATTCCTATTAATTTTGTTCCTTGATTGTGCTTGATCATAATGCATTCCTAAGGAGTCGATTGGGCATTTCACAATCCTTCCTTTTGTATTCTTATCTTTGATTATATAAGCTACTTATCCCTTTGAAGTCTCATACTACCAAGATCCCAGAGGGCTGGAAAGAGGGCAAGAAAATATTTGGGTCTTGTGTTTTGCTCCTATAACTGCAGCTATTTCCACTTCTTATGGACAAATGCAGGTAATATTTTTTTGTGGAGATTTCAATGCTAGTACCAAAAAAATTCAATGGTGATTTCATCTTATTTTCCTGAAAGACATTTCCTAAAACTAATGTTTCATGCTTCATTAAAAAAACATGTATTCAACAACATTTTCTTGAACCCAGGATACAGAATTGTGTAGTTGGCATAATCCACACATGGTTTGAAAAGGCATAACAGACACTCGCTGCTGTGGAAAAAACTACAGTTTAAGTCAGGCAAATACAATAGGCAAAACGATTAGGTTCCAGCAAAGGTGAGCAGAATACCAGAGAGCAAATTCATACTCAGCTGCACAGTTGACTTGTGGGCTTTAAGAAAGGATCTAAAGGAACTGGAGGATATAGTTCAGGAAAAAAATATTATTGCAATAGGAAAATGCATACATTAGAAGGAAAAAGAAAGAAGCAAAGATATCTCCTTAAGGTTGGCACTAAAATTCTTACACTTTATCTTTCATGGATTTTTTTTGAGAGTGATGACCCCGTTGACTTTCATCTTCATTTTGAAGCTAGTGAAAAACAGCCTCAGATGTTTTTGTGTAATTGAAGTGAATGAGATTGTAGTAAAAGAAAAAAATATGTACTCCTTGGAAAGGAAATGGTCCCATGCCTCTTAGCTCCACAGCCATTATAATCAGCCTTGTGCTCTTTTAAAAAGTTAAGACTAAAACTTCTAGGACTAAATACAAAGTTAGCATATTCAACTGCGGAGCTGCAAAAACTTTTGCTACCCTTGCTGTGTTTGGCTATTAACTTTATAGGATGTAGACTTGATCCTGTTTATATTAGAACTACCTTTTCCCTTTCCTTTCCATTTTCCCTGCAGCTAGGAGCATAATTAACACAAGAGTGGGATTTAATTTACTGAAAATTAGCTAAGTAAAAGTCAGGGCTCTCACTTCAAGTGCTCTCCAAGGCTCACTTTCTAATCAGCAGAGGGAGAGGCATAACCAGAGTGCAATTCAACCCATCCCAGGATGAGTATTGAAGGCAGGGAGATGAGTCGGTGTTTTCCATCTCTACTGATTGTAAAGGAAGGCTCAGTTGCAATTTTAAACTGTTCACTTAATTTTAAGTAACTCCTGAAAGAATGGGTTATGATATCCCTCAGGAACATAACTTCATAGTGTGTGAAAAGGGATGTAAGAGGAATAAGAATATAGTATTTTGAGCACAGTATTTGGTAGTTTTCCACTGCTTTTTCTGCTGCCATTCAGCCTGGTACCACATTTCCAAAGGGATTTGTTTAAACGGTTTCCTACATTTTCCACTACCTGAAGTGAGCGCTGTTCTATTTTACAGCTATGACTGGCTATGACAAAAAAGGCTATGACACGTGCTTAAAATTAGCAAAATCCTTTGATTTGATTTAACAACACCTTCAGCAGAACATGGCTGTTGGCCACACTACTCATTTTTCAGGACGAGAAACTGGAAGTAGCAATTTTACAAACTTACAGATCAGGATTCTGAACTGAGTCCTTGCCTGTGGTATTTGGGCATTAAAAAACAAACTAAGGGGGAAAAGTGAGTGCTCAGGCTTTTCAGTACTTAGGATCAAATCAAGTATGGGTAAGATCTTATGATTGTTTGTAAGTTCACAGCTAAAAGAACTTCTAATGCCTATCTGTTCATTGCATTTGACACTGAGATTTGTTAAAAGTACTTAGAGTCCTCTGTGACTAGGGATACTTGCTTGAATAAAAATATTGCTAAAACCCCAGGAAACCTGTGAACACCATAAACCAATATAGACTTTTATTTGCATTTAATTTTCATCCAGGCATAGGCTTTGAAGGATAATTATTTAAGTTTAGTTTAAGTGTAATAAAATTAAATGCAGATTATCAACAGAGTATGAATCAAAATGGAAGGTTTCCCATTTTCACTGTCAAAACCATTGAAATATGAAAACAATATCATACAGATGTTGGTATATTTCCACTGATAGAAGAAAATATTCGTATAGTTGAACTCTGGCCCTGGTACATAATTTCTGCAACTGAATAGAGATTTAGGCATTTGACTGAAAGCAGAGTTCAGTTCCTTTTCCACCCCAAGTACCACAAATTATTGTGCCAGCAAGTAATTTCTTGTTTTGTTGGTTTTTTTGCTTTTTTTTTCGCAATCTGCCAAATAAAAATTTAAATTATAAATGTCAACACTAAAATATAAGTTTTCACTCCCATTATATTTGGTGTTTCATGGTAACACATAAGGTTCTTCCTACAAATTACACCAAACATTTTTAAAATTCTCTTCATACTGACAAATGCTCTTTTATTAAATCATTCAGCTAGACCTGTGTAAATCTGGCTTATCATTCAAGCTTTGCTACAGACCTTCACATCAATCAAGGATAACTCATTTGATAGGGTCTAACCTGAAGAAATGTAAAGGAACAAAAATCCTGGGTAAAGTTGATATGAATGGAAAATAGCCACTACCTCAGAAATGTAGGTGCTTAATCACTGTGAACTCCACTTGACCACTTTTATTTTTTCTTTTTTTTTTTTAAGAAGTAGAGAATACTTTCCAGTTTTGCAGTTTTTAGGAAAATGTGTTTCTTCTTATTCATGAAGTACTTGAATAGTGTGGTAATGGAAGCCCAATGGACACAAATGTGTTGCTGTTCTGCAGCTGCTGATGAAGTCAGCTCTCACACATGGAGTTATCTGTCTCTGAAGGTGGAACAGTGGTAGCAGCTATCAGGGACAGCTGAATCTGTATGGGCACGCCGGGATTTTCTCTTGCTGTTCGTAGGACAAATAGTGACAACTTCTACTCTCATGTTCCTTCTTTCCTGATTGTGTGGGAGGTTATATGCCTGACTAAATTGCTATATTCCAAAGAAATTAATGTAATATATTTGTGGTAAAATTACTCCAGACTGTAAGTAAAAGTTAACATTCATTTCAATCCCTGAAAAGCATAGGCTTTTAACTCCAGATGGAGCTTAACTTTCAGTGGAGTCATGTTCTAATGAGTAAATCTGAATGTACGTTTTAAAATTAAGCTCCTCTTTGGTAGGAAGCATATTTGTTTTGTTATATACCTTAACGCTGCAAAGAGCAAACTTTCTGAATAATAATGGTTAAAATTTATTTTTGGCATGTAGACTTCCACCAAATAGACTATCAGTTTAACTTGGACCCTACAATATGTCAGGTCAGTGTTGTGTTGTACATGTGCATGAGGTTTAGACACTGAAAGCAATTATTATGTTGTACATTGGATTCTGAATTTTTGTATGTTCATTGATATATTTATATCTACTTTGAATGCCTAAAACATTAAAAGAATTCAAAATATTCAAAGAGGGAAATTTCATACTTTTTATTTTTTTATTTTCATTTTTGCAGATGGTGTGTTACAGAATGGGGAAGAAAACAGTAGCAAGTGGATGAAAGTACCATCTTCTGTTTTTCCCATCATGTAACCTAAAACTGTTCCAATGAAAAATTTTTTACTATTATGTTCTAAAGGAAAAAGAAGGAACTCACTCCTGGGATTTGACTTTGTAAGCCAAAGCTTGAAATAGAATTTCAAAAATAGAAAATCTTGTATATATTGTAGAATAAATGGTGCTGCTTTAATAAGAACACTTGGAATGCAAATGAATCCTGGAACCAGTGTGTGAAAACATGCCCAAAATGAAAGAGAAAAGAAGAAAGCAGATGATTTAGAAGATGATTTATTTACTACCCCTCAGTTCCTAATTATAATTATTTTTTCACTGTGACGTCTTTTCCAGCCTTTTTATTTCACACAATCATCACAAAAGTGATCAAAGGGCTGTTAAATGAATATGTGATATCATCTGTATTTTCAAGATTAGGGATGTTAATCATGGAGTCTTGGTAAATTCCATTTTGCCCTACCAACTGTTCTTAGCTTCAAAGAATTAAGTGCTTTTATTAACACAATCAAAAATTATCATCTCCCAGTCTCTCAGAGGGCTTGCTGCTACAAAACCTACCAAGGCATTGGAATCTGATCTTAGCACTTTCAGGACTGAAAAGTTTCCATTGCAGCACATCTTACTATGCTAGGGGTAGCCAGGGACAGAGCTCTCTTATTGCAGGCACAGTGCACACTTGTCAGAGGAGCAGCCTGTGCCTTAGTGCAGTGACAGCCTGTGTGCCATGTTCAGAGAGGAATTCATATTTCCACAACATGAGCATCAAAAGTGCTTATGAAGTATCCTCCAGAGGTGTTTGTTTCCTTTTGCGGATTGTAGAAAAAACCTGGTGATCTTACACAGGTGGTCCTATACATAAAGATATGTAGTACAGGGCAGATAAATGCAGTCAAAGGGCACATTCTTCTGGCACTATGGAAAGAGAGATCAGAAATATAGCCCTGTGCTCTGAACTCTGACTTCCCATCTTCTGGAGATGATAGACTCTTTCCCCTTAACCACTACAATATTTAAACCATTCTGGATTTGTCTTGTCCAAGTTGCAGATCTGTAGTAATGTCCAAAGTACTTTACTGTGGAAAAATAGTACCTAAAATAGAATGGTAATGATTTCTCTAACTGGCTTCACTCCTTATTCTCCATGCAAAAGGTGAGACTGCTGACCCATCTACTTGCTTGAATATTTTCATCATTACACCCATTATTAAAAGTAAAACAAATATCACTCCCATTTATTTTCTTATATAACAGAATGTAAGTCCCTATTTTCTGTACTGCTTTGCTAAATTAATGACTATTATCTAACAATAACAAACATGTAAGAGAGGAACAAAGAATTTTTAGGTAGGACAAATGATTGCAAATACCCTGAAATATATCTTAGTTTGTCATTACAATAGCATTAATGCTACTTTAAGTTCTGAGAAAATTAAAGGCAATACATGAGTAGTTCTGTGACATATGAATATGGGTAAGAATTGCATCTACAAAGTCTTCATTTTTTGTTGGACTTCATGGAAATAGTCACACACTATTTCCCCAAACCATGACTAAATGTGCTAACAACATAAGTATTGTAGCATCTGAAGACAATTATAAAAATTTTTTTTCAGTTTATTTTGGGTTCACTCTGTGCGCTTTTAACACTATGCACTCTCACAGACAAATAAAGAGCAGATTACCAGTCTATAAAAAATTCTTACAGCTTCCGAATCTATTGTAAAACATCATTTTTTTTTTCTAAATATGAAGCATGAACGAACAAGAAGAAAAGTAATACAATTAAGAGTGATTATGAAAAATCAGTTTTCATAGTGATTTTGAGACTTTAATTCCTTCAGCAAAGTCATTGGTGTAAAGCTTTTACCATATCTGGTAGGATTACCTTTGTGTTGCTAAATCACTGTAGCTTATTTAATTAGTACCAGAATTGCCAGCAGCTAGGTCATCTAAGAAGATATATTCCCCTGGCATCTGAACACTGAAATACCTTATATATTGCTGCAGAGTGTTAAGCAGAACTGTAAAAGAAAACAGTTTTCATTGTGTGATTTCTTGAAAATGTAAGATTTTTTCCTTTTCATTGTTAGGACAATTCTGATTTTCTGAAACTGGTTTTGTTTTTTATGTGGTGTTTTGTAGGGGATTTTTTGGGTAGTAGAGAACTTGATCCCTTTTCCAATCATTGGATAAGAGGAAGACCTGTGTTCAGGTTCGTTATTAAAATAAGGAGGAGCAGAACCATGAATCTGTATCCCATAGAAATATTTTATTTCAGTGTTTCATCTCTTTTGGTGGAGATGACTGGGCAATAGACAGAGTCTAAATGTACAACAGGCTAGGACAGAAACACCTGAGGTCAAACACCTGACCTCAAGTCTCTTTATTTTTCTACATCCCAGAAAAATACCACAACAAGCATTACCACTGCAATGCTGTAAACAGATTTACTGAAGTCATCTCCACAGTCAGGTGCCGTGTATGAGGTCACTTGTAGCCAGTGCTTGGCACTTCCAGAACACCCACCTTAGGTGGCTGGGGAAAATCACAGTCTGGAAGTATCTAACTTTTACCCTTGACTGATGGGGTGAATATCACCCATGGGTAGTAAACTCGCAGGTTCTTTGCTGGAACCTGTTTAGAACATTATGTGTATTGCATAAAGTACTGCAGAAGGACACAGAATCACGTTTGAAGAAATATAAATAAGTGTTGGTTGGGATTCAACCAATAGACACGACAATAGAGAAAGTAGCTAGGTGAGGTGGACACTTGTTCATCAGCCATAATGCATTGCCCTTTTTTTTGAGGAGGACAGCTGAAAAATCTCCAAATTCTTATGTGAAGACATGCAATTTATATATGATTTTTTTTTTTCTGTTGATAAATATTGGTGTTGATTTTAACAGCTCAACCCAAGGGAAGTAGTCAGTTCTTAAACATATTTAATTAAAAAAGCAAAACAAAAAGCCCACAAATCTTGGATAACTTTCATAAGCATAGTGAGGCACTGGAACAGGCTGCCCAGAGAAGTTGTGGATATTCCATTATTGAAATTGTTCAAGGTCAGGATGGATGGGACCTGGAACTTGGAACTAGACTTGGAACTAGATGATCTTTAAAAATCAGCAATAGAGTTTGACTGCTGTCTTTTTGTAGCAGTGAATGCTAACGATTTATTATGTTATATTTGTCTCTTATGAACACAGAATTGTCAAAGTACTCATAAGCTACTTAAATTCCATTCACCTTACTTTTTAACAGAAGAAAGAACAGAGACACCAAACAATACAATACTTTTCAGGGAGGTCAAATATCAGATTATTGACAGGAAATTCCAGCCTAGTACCTGGAACAATCTGTTGTTTTAGTTTTTCCTTTCTATCAGTGTTCATTTCTATTCCCATGCCAAGGAAAATTCTGGATAACATATACTGAGAGTTTTTCCCTAGGTGTTTCAGAGTCTTGGACCCCTGTTAAGTCTTGAGTAAGCATTTATGTCATCAGTATCAACTTTATTTTAAAGGAAAATTAATGTTTGCTGTTTTCAAAGCTTTTTTATGTTTGTATATGGTGTTGCTTTTCTTTTTGCCTAATTTCTTTCTGTGGATTGTCAAAGGGATAGTTATTACTCTGGGGAGGATTTCTTTTTTTCACCCTTAGCCCAGTCTTTTTTTCTTTCTTATCTCTGCAGCGCTCACAATGCCTTTTTAGTATTTTCTCGCAGAGTTCTGTGTTCCTAGTGGGACATGGTGTGTAGTTTAAATATGTTTCTCTCCTGATATTCTAAATGACATCCAATTGACCTCATAAATGTCTTATGAGACCAAACAAACTCCATGCTCGAACAAAAACTGTCAACCAATTCTACTTTGCTTGTCCTCAGGCTGCTCTGGCATGATGCCATAAAGCATCAGTATTGATATTTTGTGGCATTCAAATTGTAAAGTACCTAGGCTAAGCAATAGAAGCAGAGGTATTAATACAATCTGGCCATGTCACTGATAATTACCCCAATATAAACTAAATTTATAGCACATGGTACCTTTGGTATGAATTGGCAGCAGGCATCAAAACCTTTTCTTGACATTATCACATAAACCTAGGAGGCATATAGCTAGCATTTTGTGTAAGGTATTTTATAGAGAAGCATAAGAGCTTCAGAAAAACTTCTGCATGGTTTTATCACAGCCTTCATCCAGATTTGTTTATTGTCAATAGTGACTTTTACCACAGCAAAAAAAAAATAATTCTTGTAATGTTTTATAATTTTAACTGAATAAACTCATAAATGTATTCAAAGTGTCAGGAAACTCAGAACCACTAAGCAGCATAAGTTAACATGATAATTCAGCTTAAAACTATGCTTCTAGTTTCCCAGATTGAAAGCAATTTCTTTCTAATATGGAAAACAGAACCTATCTGAAGGAGCCTTTTATGCTATACTTTTACGTTAAAACTTATCAAGTGTCTGGGGAAATGTGTTCTTGAAATCCCGTCATGATCCGTGTGTCATTGAAGACAAAGATCCAATGTGCTATGGAAATTTCTTGATGCATATTATGAGCTGTTGTTTGCCATAGTGTCTGGATAATCCTGCTTCATTTATTGGAGGGCCATTTCAGCTGCACTGTCAACAGCCTGGGATGATCGGGTCACCTTTCCCTATAAAATTATGTAAAAGCTGTCAAATGGGCAGGATTATAGGCACATTAAAGGTGCTTTAAGATTTCATGCCTATAAATATTAGCAAAGAAGATTTAAAGGCAAATTTGTCAGTACATGCCCACGTTTCTACAACCTTGTTTTACAGCACTGCAATGTTATCACCTACATTTTATCATGTAACTGTGAAGTGTTTTGGTGGGGAGCAGCTGCTTGCAGCCGTATCTATTTAATTCATGTAGCAGGAATTAAGCATTATTTAAAAAAAAAAAAAAAAGAGGGGTAGCTGCCTCCTATTTCTCATCCTTTGGAAATGAGTTCTTAACATTTTTATTTCACAGCAAAACCTTTTGTATTTGGAGGGTGATCTTATTAAAAAAAAATTGTATATTTAATAAAGAATTTTGATTATGGCACCAATTACAAATACCTTTGCATGAGAGTAATAACACAGCAAATAATTTTGCCTAGTATTTACTTTTAAGTTGTGAACATTTTATTACAGTGTTTTGGAATGACTGCTCTTATTTATTGTACATTATGAATGCCATGGGCACCTTCAACATAAATAGATATTGGCAGACCCCTAGCATTTCTTCAGAGGTCTCTGGTATCCTTGTTAGACAAGTGCAGTATTTTAGTAATATTTTTGTGCTGGCAGATTTCTAGACAATCTCTTAGTTAAACAGACTTAAAGATCTCAGAGGAGGAAGAAAAACATGTTCCCCTACAATCTTTCAGGGAAAAAGAGATCTCAGAGCCCTACCAAGGAGTAAATTGTGAGCAATGCTATGTCTGTTGTAAATGTCTGCTCTGGGACTCCGTCCAAACTGCGCAGGCAGCAGTAGAAAGTTTCCCATTTCTGTGAGCTTTGCAAGTGGCTGCTGTTAAGCTGGCGTGCGTGTGTGCTCTCTCTGTCACAAGTGTCCAGGTCAGAAGGCAGCCCTAGATGGAAACCTGTGTGTAAGCTGTAACTCGTGCATCAGTCAGCAGAGCATGCCTCCAATGAATTTGCTCTTGCAGTGTGAGTTAGGAAGGCAAATGCTTGAAAAACCCTGAATGCAATTAGGCACAACATGGTTGTTCTCTCCAAGCTTCATTAGGCTTTGCTCTTAGTTTTCACATTCCCTGTTGGCCTGGACAAATGGCCAATCTCCAGTTAGCTTCAGAGGGAGCAGAAGTGTTGTGGAGGAAGAGAGTTTATCTGAAAAAATGAGAAGAAAGGGATATAGTGCCTGAGCTGACATCGTGCTGAGGAATAGGTGGAGGGAAGAGGAGAAGATGGTAAATAAATGGTTTGTTCAATGCACCTGGGAGAAAATAAATACAGCAACTACCGACAAAGAGGCAGCAGAGGAACTTACTAACTGCATCCAGATGCAAATGCTTCTTACATCAGGCTTCAGGGTTCCCTAGAATATAAATTATGACCTGGCTGAAGCCCTCCGTGGGTTTGGAGTGAGGGAATTGGTGGCTGTTCCACAATGGCAGTTGGGCTCAAAGAAAAATTTAAATAGGAACTTTCCTTAGAGGGTAGACAAGTAGAAACAAAAGCAGCATGGCTGGCACTTCACCTGAACTTTTTTTTTTTGTTTTTCTTCTAGCTCTGGGTCAGAAGGTATCTGTTCAGGAAATTGGGTGCAGAAAAGGTAGCAGGTCTTAAGCAGATCAAGAAAAAACTTTCCACATGCACAGACAAAAGGAAGCTAAATGTACAATAAAATGGGACTCTTTGTTCCCTTTCCCTGTGTGGGCTGGAAAAGGTGGAAATGTTCCAGCCCTTATAATGTCCACTCTGGAGTTTCTAAAGAGTAGCCCCGTGGCAGGTGTGAAGGTGATGGAAAGAGAGGTGGAGCAAAAGTCAGCTTAGGTAGAAAAACGTTAAAATTTCAATATCTAGGATCCCGTTGTGGGGAGAAAAAGGGAGAGAAGGAAAAAAGACCTCTCAGAGATCTTTGCTTACATGGAATGTTCATGTGGAAAGATGCACATACCCATAGGTGAAAGCCTGTCTTTTTCTGGGCTGAGGGTTGAGCAAAAGTTGTTTTCTGAAAGCAGTGTCACTGGATAAGTGCAAAGAAAATTGCCCAGACCACAATAATTAGATATCCACTCTTGGACAAAGCAAGCTATGATTGTGCAAAGCAATGATAAAGATTAATGCAGCAGATTAAAAGATAATGCAGATGTTGGAGTTTAGGGGTTTGCTAACAGCTGCCTGTAGAGTTACCCAGTACATTTGAGACACCCCATAATATTTTGTGAATTCTCTCAGAGTTCATGGATGTGACACAAGAAGTCTTTTGCCTTTCTGGAGAAGCAGAATGCCTTAGAAAATCTCAGCATCTCAGATGGTAATAGATTATCTATGGTTAAAGACGTGAACCAAGCCCTGGGTAAATAAAAATAGTCCACCTAAGCTCTCAATGTTGAGCAGTAAAACTGAAAAATGGGGAGTGCCAGAGCAGCTGTGGTCTCAGGCAGTCACTGGTAAACTGAGGCACTTGTAATCATGCAACAGGGGTCAAAATATTCCATTAATAGCCCATGCTGCCCATGACCTGGTGTTCAAGGAGGTGCTGTGAATCCTTTCCCCATGAGATATTGAGTAAATATGATCTGGGCCTTACTCTTTTGTGGATGCCAATCTTTCTGTGAGGTACTTTAGCCTAATGGTTTTTCCAGGAGAGGTAGATTGGAGAGCATATACAACCCAACACGTGCAACACATCTGCCAGCAGGGAGATCTGTCAGTGAAAGAAATAGTCCTTCACTCCATCCTTCAAATAACATGTTCAGTTTAAAGACAGAGCAGGTATTTCTGCTCATTCTTTACAGACTGGCAAGATTTCGGGCATCGACTAAGACAGCTGGTGATACAGCAAACTCCTTATTCCTTGCCAGAACTTATTTATTATTAAAGACAAATTAACTGATGAGAGGTGGGTCTTGAATGTTGGATAATCCTTTAGCCAGTTCAATAGGATTGCCCTGAAAGGGTTTTTTATGCCAGAAGGTATTTCCAGTGAACTTTGTATAAAAAGGAACTGGGAAAGGGAGAAAGAAGTTGAAAGGTAGTGCTGTGAATGAGAATGTTTTTATGAGTGGTGGAGGATGTGTGCTATGAGTCCAAAAGGTCTGAACAGCTGATCAAGACCTCAAAGTTCCATGAACTATGAAGAAGCTGAATGTGTCCAGGGATGAGATCACCTCTTATGAACTCCTACAAAGAAACAACAATCATTGGGATACACAAGCCATCCAGGGGAGAGGGTTCCACCTCCTCACTTGTATTTCTGGTTGTTGTGAGAATGATTAGCTGTCTGGGAACCTGGACAGGGCAGCCCAATTTATTGCTGGTGTTACCTGGTGGCAGGTGACCAATGCCTGTGTTTGTTCCCCAGAGCATCTCCTTCCTTGCTAAACCAGGGTTAGAAGAAAATCAAAGGGCAGCTGCTTGCTAAAGAGGCTAAAGAAAAGATGCTCTTGCAGCAAACAGGCAGCACCCTCTTTGCAGCTCTTTAGCTTCCTTACAGGGGAGGGCAGTGAGGTCCCTGCTATGAGTGACAGCTCTCCCCAAATGTGTGGAAACAAGTGAAGAAGAAATGATGACCTGCACTGAGGATGTTATTGCTGAATGATTCCCAGGTGAGTTCAGTTAATAAAGTCGCAGACAAATTAAACCACATCCCTCACATCTTGTCATTATTTCTGCATGTCTGGAACTACGAGGACCAAGACTTTTTTAGGTGCAAATACAGAAAAATTAATTTAGTATATAGAAAAGCTATAGGGCTTTAGGTGGCCTTAGAAACCTTTTCCACAACACAGCTAACTAAAAACATGTGTGAGTTTATTGTGTTTAACAGATGTCTTTCTTTTTTTATTATAAGCATGGGTGGTAATGTAGTCTATAGATCATCTTCTCTGTTTAATTCTAATTATTCTAACATTCCATATTTTATCAACATATTTTAGGAATTCTAGCTTCTTCACTAGTTTTTTTTCCAGATGAAATGTTTCTGCCAGCTTTGACTACCCCACCTCAACCTCTTCCACTCCCCTTCCAGCCCCTAAACAGAGTGTTTGATATACACTTCATAATAAATACCCTAGCAGCAGGCAACACAATGCCCACAAACCTGATTTTGCCTCTGTCTAAAGAAGAGTTCATACAGATGATGAGGCAAGCTAATATATGGAACATATAAATTCGTAGAATAACTCTGACAAATTCTGTAACCTTGTGTCAGAGTTGCTTAATGCTTTGAGTCCTATCACACATGCTGAGACTGCTTTTCAAAATTACATTTTATATACATATCATCATTGTCACTATTTACTTAGCACATACTTTCTGTAGTCATACATATTCTATGAATAACATTAAATATAAACATTTGGTATCTTAGACTAATGGAGATTGTTTTTGTTTGATTACATATCTCAATCCATTCTTCATCAGAGAATTCTTGATCCAGATTGCTTTCGCACTTCATCTTAGCTTTTATCTCCCCTGAATTTATTCATTCTAAAAGGATATCAAGTGAAGATCCTTTTCATGGTCTTTATCCATAATTAAAAACTAGCATTCAAAGGGAATGAAATCAGGGGTACAAAAGTTCCTCCATTTATCTCCCACAGATAATGTCCTATTTGTAAATATCTATAAACGTGTTGTTTTGGTGTATGGCTTGTATTTCACTAATCTCTCAAAGGGCCAAAATATTCTTTCATTACAAATATCCTTGAGAGTCATCATGTCAAAATCATTCCTCAATTAATAGAGGTTGCCTCCAAGGGCCTCAGGGAGAAGAGGGCTGTTAATAAGTGGACAAATAGAAGACACACTCTGGCTTGCTTTAAAATGCTTCAGGACATTATACACACGCTGGCAGGTTAGGCCTTAGTAAATTCCAAAAATCTTTCCTGTTCACACGTGTGTTTCTACGGCACTAGAAAATTCTTATCAACGACATGAAGATGTGAGGTCCTCTGCTATTCTCTTACAGCCACCAAAAATAGGAGGTAGATCCTTTGACTTAATGGAGATGTGCCTG
This sequence comes from Catharus ustulatus, assembly GCF_009819885.2. NCBI lineage: Eukaryota > Metazoa > Chordata > Aves > Passeriformes > Turdidae > Catharus > Catharus ustulatus. The sequence goes on along the minus strand of NC_046222.1, from coordinate 73,766,192 downwards.
TAAATGAGGTTTGTCAGCCTGAGGTGCAGTCCATAATTATTGGAAAGAAACTTTTAAATCTTTTGTTTTTATTAAAAAAAAAAATCCCACCATAAAAGTTTTGAGGCTAGGTAAGGGAGCATATTGTTCTGCTTAATTTTTGAAATTGCTAATAAGAATTACTGGATAGTGTAAGAGTTCTGCTCACTGTTTATTTCACCTGAGTTAATACAGAGTGTAAATTCCATCTTTCCATTATCATTGCTCAGGTTAGTGGGGAAACATTTTGCCTGGCTAAATGTGAGTTTTCTGCTCGGTTTTGTTGTTCTTGTTTTCCAGTTGGAGGATATTTGTAAAAGTTTAAACCTCTTGAAAGTCAGACATGTCCTTGCTCCTTCTTTTTGTGGGATGGTATCTGAAAACTAAATATAGTTGTTTCTTGAAAATAGTGCCTTTAAATTGTTTAAGAGAAATTTGTGTTAACCATTTGTGGACAGAAAATTGTACATCAAGTGTGTTTTTGTAATCATAGCTAGAAATAAGAGATATGGATGTATATTTCTGTAAGATTGGAGCAGATCCTCTGGTTACCTTGTTGGACTTTATCGAGTGGTCATAAAGAAGTTTCCTATTGAATATCCAAATCAGCCATAAGATGGGACTGTGGTTGTAACCTTAATTACAGAAAGGATATCCCCTCCAGAGGATCCTAATCTGGTTTGAGAAGCAGAAAGGCGGTTACTTCCCTATGGGAGTCTGGGAGCGATCCCCTCAAAAGCTTGGTGACATCGTCCTGTAAGCCTGATATGATTTCACTTTCAAATGTATTTAAAAATTCTACAGCAAATCCATCGGGGGCATAGGCTTTCCCGCTTTCAACATAAATACTGTTTCCTTAATTTCGTTCTCTGTCCTGGGAATCTGCAACAGTTTTCTCTGCTCTTGTGTCAGTTGCAGCTGCTGCTATTCCACCACTGATGAAAGAATTGGATTTAAATGTTTGTTCAGAGGTACGTAAGTTGGCATAATAATTGTGAATAACTGTGATACTCCAGGGTGAAGAGGAGTTTGGCCGTAGTATTTTCCAGTTAGTTTGGATCATTTCTTCTTTATTTATCAAGCCAACTAACAACAAGCATACTTAAGGAATGGTTACTAAAATAAACATTTTTTTTCCTCAGGATTTTATAAAGGGATAAAAATACAGCTGGAGCTAAATCTGTAGATCTTTCACAAAATCTTCTATACTCCTTCTAAATTTGTTGGAACCCAAACCCATCTTGAGTGAGTAATTTTAAAATCTGATCTTATGCCAACATTTTTTTATAACAGGATAAACTGTCAAACTCTGTGACCCATGGATCCAGCTCTCTCATCTATTCTTCCAATCCTGCTCCAATGAAAGAAAAATTACTCATAGGAATTATTTACAAGTTTTAAAAGTTATCATCATATGAAGAATAATTTACCCAATTCTCACAATCCTTATTATTTTCTTTGGGAAACACTAGACTATTTCTGCAAATTTTCATCAAATGTCATCCTTATCCATAAAATCTATCTGATATGAAAGAAGGCAAAAACTTCAGTTTAAAGTAAAACTAGAAAAGGTCAGACTATTCTGAATTCTGAGTATTCAGAAAAGATGGGATTAGGCTCTGAGTGCAGAAAGATAAGTACTTTTCATCCTACAAAATCTGTACAAATTACCAAGGATGTGCTAACGTTTGAAAATATCTATTTCTTTCAGTCAATTTTGAGTGCGTGTCTAGCTTAGATTAGAAACTATTGACTTCAGACTGATAAAGTTATCCCAGTTCCAACCTGAAAATCTTTATGAGTTTCTCTGTGAATGTTAACTCCTGTCAAGCTTCCCTTGCTTCAACTATTTTTATTTCCCATTGTTGTCAGGTTTCCAAGACAAGGGCTGGTCCATCTCAGTTCTGTGATAGCTGAGTTTCCCACTGTCAAGTAAGTCAAAGTGTAGCTTGCACATAGATGCTTTCAAACTCCTAGGAATAAGTTGATGTAGAGTTACTTATTTCCTTTTTTAAGAGATCTGGAAGCCCCTAACATACTGTCCAGGAAAGGTGCAGAGTTGAAAAGAACTTTCTTAGTGGTCTGCCCTGACCACTAAGACTGTGTTTCTGGAAAATAACACACAGGTGTAAGTTTCTGCTTTCGAGCTTTAGTTTTGATTAAGAAAAGGTTTTTTATCTATTCTTATTATCTTCTGTTTTTTCCTGAGTGCACAACCATAAGTACCCTTCATCTCTCCAGATGTATATCATAAGACAGATTGAAAAATTGTTGATATAGTGTGTTAAGCATAAATCACCTTTTACCCTTTTCCTGCTCAGAAGTTGGTTTCTATTTGCTTACTAAATTGTTTCAGAAGCTACTTATGGACATAATTTAAAAGCTATGTCACGACAAGATTTTTCCTATTTGTTTTTCTTTCCTTACAGTTTGCTTCAAATGGCAATTTGTTGTCTTGAACATTGCTACCACCACCAATTGCATTGGTAACTCAGGCTTTCTGATCGTGACTGGAGGGAAAAAAAATATTCTTCTCAACTTCTCACTTCTTGTATTGATTGTTTTAAAGGTTTAATTGTGGAGATGTATGGTGTGGTCTTTTCCTGCTATGCTTTCTTGTAGAAATCTTCTGTTTACTAATTTTGGAGGAAAGAGCTGATGGCTTCTTCCTTCCCTGCCAACAGGACTGTGAGAGTCTTTGCTTCTTTTCAGGTTTTCCTTTAAGCACTTTGTTTATATTCGGCTTGTCTCTTCCCTAGAACAAGGAAACTCCAACCCTGTGGATGTTTTCACTCGCTTTCCCAGTACTGCTGCCAAATCTGCTGCTGCTGCTCATCTTTAACTGTTTTGAACAGAACATCTCCTGCAGCACATTGATTAAGTACAGGAAGCATTAGTGACCAGCAGCTCAGGGCATTGGGTTGTTATTGACTCTGACAGACCAATTTGTTTCTCCAACGTTCATTATTCTACAAAAGGGGCACATCAGACAAGGCAATTGAAATGTACAATATTGCCACCTGTCTCTTTTCTGCCTTGATTATGTACAGCCTAGACTTCAGTTTCAGAGTATACTAAGACCTCAGAGACATGAATTGTAAAATTTAAGATAATTAGAATTCCATCCTGGCCCAACTTGGAGCAAAGATAATTAATGCTAGAAGTTCCAAATGAGCACACATATGACATGTAAATAAATTTAAAATTAGGCAAAAGTTTCTATAGTTCTTGGAATTATTAGTGTGTGGTCACAGTGACACTTTGTGTTCATTGCTGGGGAATGCACTCTGCTGAAACGCTGCAGAGTGCTGAAGTTAACATCTATTATCTAATATGCTCATTAACAATGAGTGACCTAAAGCCTGCAGTGAGAAGACTGGAAGTAAATTTTGGTAAGGCTGGGAGCTGTTTATGGAACAGCAGCTACCGGATGTAAAAAGAAAGCCAAGAAGAGAATGACGCAATTTGAAACATGTACTCACACTAAATCTAAAATATATGTACTGACACAGTGCACTGCAACTTCATTTTTAATGCATGTACAAACATGTTTGTCCTTTGCCATGAAATGGCATGTGACTTTTCCCCATATTCACCTTCTGTCCTTGCCTGTCAGCAGACATTTGGGCTGCATGTCTCCATTCATAAAATATAGGGACCTCCTAACAAGACATTCCTGGGAACAACAAAGATATTAAAATTCCTCAGGAACTGCTCTTGGAGGTAGTCAAAACATAATGCCATTGACAGATTCTGGTGCTAATTTCCAGTGTGATCCATCCATTTCTTTTTAACTGTGTATGTAATAGCAGAGAACATACAAGTGTACTGGAGCTGTCTGTGATTTTATTTAAAACTAGAAAAATTCTCCAGAGAAGTTTTACTAACTTGTTTTCCCTTCCCTAAAATTGCACACAACAGTGATATTTTTTTCTTGCACCACCCTTATATAATTATTTTTTCCCACTAGAAATAATGTTTACTTCCTGCCGGTGGCTCTGATTCTCAACTGCCCTGCCCTGTGCCTCACAGCAGCAAGAGACAGACCTGTCTGCTTGGACTTTCTGCACTACTCTGGGAATGTGAAGCAGCTGTACACCCAATAGGGAGCCAACCCCAACAAGCCCAGACAGTTCAAGTTTACAGATGTTTTACATCACCCAAGCAGTGCAGTGCAGCCAAGGCAGACCAGTGAATCTGGTCCTCCAGATGGGTCTTGGTTTTAAAATTGAAAGTTGCAAAATAAACATATTCTTTGGTGTAGGTAATCAATAACATTCAATTGATTTCCATGAGCTCTTGCTAGGACCTCCAGGCTCTGACAACAGATTTGGTTTTCTTTCTGATCCCTTAAACCCAGATGCTGCTTTTGATGGATGTGTCACATACATATGTTGATCAGGAGCCACACATTTCCCTGCATTTTACAAAACTTAGACAAAAATATACATATTTTTTGTCTTTTAAAAAAGATGGATAGTAATTTACAGAGTCCCCCTGAATGCAGTTAAGACATGTACGAATCTGAAGGTTACAGCTAAACTTGGCTGGGATACCCTGGCTTCTAGTACAACGGGATTTTCTTACTGCACTCCTAGACACCTAGAGTTGGACTATTTCTGCAAAGTGAATTCTTCTTTGAAAACATCAAAGATACAGTTACAGCCTTCCTAATGCATGGAGGAGATTTTCCATGGATATGGAGCTGGGCTATCCTGACAGTGAATGCCCATTCATCAGTGGTTTCTTTCCTGATGGTGCAGTGGACTTTCAGACTACACAACTCAGCTGATACAGGAGATTTTAAAAATCCATAGCAGAATGCTTCAATTATTTAACCCAAAATATTTACCAGGTAAGTTTTTATCAAAGAATTCCTGCCCTGGCTATCTACCAAACTGATCTTATTTAGCACTTTTCAAGATAGATGATTTTTAAAAAAACACCAGTAAGCATAATTTTAACTCACAAAAATTTTTAAAGTTGAAAATATAATAACATGCCTATGTTTTCTGAAAGGTGTATGTGTCTGGAAAATCAAAGATGCCTTTTAAACATCCAGGAGAAAACAGTCTGTACACTTATTCCATTTCCCAAATTCTCACCAAGCTGTGAGTAGATTTGAAAGCGTTAGATAGTACTTTGGATTTCATTACCTCATAGAGATCTATTTATTGGGTGAGAGATGCAAAAAAACAGTTAAAAATACATTAAACCAATGTGGTTTTTAGTTAAAAAATGATTAGCACAATTATTATTCTTGCTTTTCTTCTAAGCTTCAACAGCACTGTTTGTGCTACCCCCAAAGCCCCGTCATAAATCTCAGAAATCCTGATGATGAGTCCAAATCTTCTGTAAGACTGACTCTGTCCTTTGCAAAAACAAAAGAGGAAGTCCTAATTTGAGGGAGTTTTTTTTGTTTGGTTAACGGGGCTTTTTCCTTTTCCCTTTTTTTTTAATTTTTAAATAAGAACCAACTGTGCACTGTAGCTATGACCTTGGAAGTGCAGAGCAGTGCTCTGTTTGTACCAGCCCGGGTGCACACACACAACACCATTTCTCCCTGCTGTGCCTATCTGCCTGCAGTGTCAGGAAATTTACAGGTCTCCCTCTGGCTGTTTGAGAGAGGTTTGGCCCTGTTTCCTCCTCATGGGATGCAAATAACTCCAGTGGACTTCAGCGAGGGTTATTCATAAGCTGCAGCTGGGAGTAAGGGCTGTGCTGATCACTCGGAGGGCTGCAGTCCCAGATGTGGACAGCTGCTCTGTGCCACAGCTGCCTCTGCCCACAGGAGCCAGGGACAATGCACCAGGAGGAGGAAAGGCCATCTCGACTGACCTGTACCTATGTAAATGACAGACATCAGGAAAATAAATTGGGAGCTGGGGGCAGCAGAAGGAAAGAGACAGTCTTAGCAAAAGCAGCTTTGGGTCAAAACAGACACATGGCATTATCCAATCACTCATGCATCAGGCGGCTGGGATGCTGATTTACCACAGAATGGAGTATTTCAAGGTATCCCTATATGTCCAAGCGGAAGACTGCCAGTCCCAGCTGCTGCTTTAGAGGCTGGCTGTGTGCCATTTAACTCTCGTCAATCAAAATCCATAAATGGCAGAAGGAGGTGGAGAAGAGAAAGAAAAGGGTAGTGGGAAAAAGAGTAAACCCTGGAGGGAGGGAAGCAGAGATCTGTAGGAATATATGCTATACAGAGTGAATGTGAAAAGGCTAATATACCACCCAGAGCCTCTCCAGCCTTACATTAGGCTGCGTTTAGAATTCTTACCCATGCTATATTCACTCCAAAGCAATGTGGGCTGGTCATTTTTACTGCCATTGCTCTTAATTTGATTCAGTTTTTGTTCATGAGCTGAGTGAATGTAACAGACATAATATTGATGTTGTTTCAAAAGCATGAAAAGGATCTTTTATTTGAACTCCACACTCATAATCAGATCTCTGAGGATCTCACACCCCTCATGTCTATGGATACAAACACTTGTGTAAGAAATTGTGATTTTGAACAGGTATGGGCATTTTGAATTCTTAGCAAGGTAATATGAGGGAGAGGAGAGGAGAGGAGAGGAGAGGAGAGGAGAGGAGAGGAGAGGAGAGGAGAGGAGAGGAGAGGAGAGGAGAGGAGAGGAGAGGAGAGGAGAGGAGAGGAGAGGAGAGGAGAGGAGAGGAGAGGAGAGGAGAGGAGAGGAGAGGAGAGGAGAGGAGAGGAGAGGAGAGGAGAGGAGAGGAGAGGAGAGGAGAGGAGAGGAGAGGAGAGGAGAGGAGAGGAGAGGAGAGGAGAGGAGAAAAAAAAAATTTGGTAAATAGAATTTACTTTTAATAGTTTAAATAAGATGACTGTTTGAACATGACCTGAAATTGTAAATGTTAGAGTCTGAAAACATAACCTACCATCAGAAAACATGTAAGCAAGGGAAAAGACACATCAAGAATGGCTTATTACAAAACATTAAAGATAGAGATTATGCTTTCCTCACCTAGGTGGAGAGTAAATTTTCAGCTGCCTATTTCTCCTAATGTAAGCACTGCACTTGCGTACGCATGGAGCACAGTGTGTTACCATTACACCAGGCTGGCCAGAACCACTTCTGAACAATTTCATCCGCTATCTAACAAAGTCCAAAGCAGGCATCATTATCTTTAAAAAAAAAAGCCCACCAGATAAATGCTTTCTCTCCACCTAAAATATGAAAACCCTTACTAGACTAGGCAATAAAACTTTCCCAGGGATTTTTGTTATGTCACAGAATTAGTCTAGTTTCTGCAATGTTCTCTGTCTGTTTCTGTATATGCATATGTGAGTAGACTTGTCTGTAACAGAAAATAAAACAGGGTGTGTGACACAGAAAGGAACAGTAAAGTCTTTCTACCCGTCCTAACAGTTCCATATCTATGGTTTGTATATGAGAAAATGATCCATTCACCTCTCTGACATGAGTATGAATTATAACAAGAGTATATATGACTATTTCCCTTTTCACCAGTGGGTAATGAGACCTTGCTTCCCTCCTCACCCTGCATTAATAGGTTCCGAAAAATCCTTAGAGCAACACCATCTGTGGATTGGAGGCAGATGTCAGCACTGAATTGATGACCTTGCTAAGTTGCTTGGGCCAGTAGGTCAAGTTCTCCTCACTTTTGCTCATCCTTAGAGCTATTTCTCTACGTGAGCGAGTGCAAAACATGTTAACAAGGGTAATGTGTACCTACTGGTTGGGAAACAACATTATAAACCACAGTCCTGTTAGGAGAAAGAACAGAAAAAGAAGGATGGACTGGAAATGCCCTGAAAGTCTTTGCTCATTTTGAGTGTGTCCCTGCCTGGGAGATGCTCTCATTGGTCGGAGAGATGAGAAGCAATGATATACATGACATGAAGGCAATTGCCTGGGGTATGACAGCTTGAGGGAGGAAAGAGATGAATTCAGCAACATATCAGTTTACGACTCTTTAAAAGTAATTGCTTTAATCCCTGAACCATAATTTAAAATCTACTAAGTTTCACTGTCTTCTCCTCTAGTTTTCCCTTATGGCAACAACAACAACAACAACAACAACAAAAATCTCTCTTTTAAACTAAACTTATGTGAGTTCCACCAGAGCAAGTGTTAGGCCACTCTACTACCAATAGCACAGGTGCGCAACGCTGAGTTGTAAGAACAAGCGGCATTTGTGTTGAAAATATTAAGCTTCATCCCTTTGGACTATGGCATTTAACTAGTTTATCCTTGGGTGTGTCCTGCACCAATTTTTCAGTATGTCCCTTATTTTGACTTTCACTGAGAAATATATTATTCTATGTTTACCATAATTTTTAACATAAACAGCTGTACTATAATGTAATTCAAAAGAATCTCTGTAGGAAAAAGAATAGTATGGGAATTTTTTAGTGCACTAATAGTTACTCAAAAAACACTGTAATAAACAAAAATTTAACAGTCAAGTGCAAAATATCATTTTCAAGAAAATTTTATATAAAATGTTGGAACTGAATTCTGCAGAGGCAGCCACCTCTTCAAAAATCAGTAAATAATCATCTAAAACCATGGACAGCACACTCTATGTGACTTGGACTATAATCTTTTTACTCTACCTATTAACAGTGGTGTGCCAAACCCCGCCAATGATTTCTCAATCCAGCTTACTGAACAAATCACCTAACAAATATCACCTAACTCATAACACTGCCGCATCCTTTAACTTATACAGCTCTGTACTTTTTTTAAACTAATGAATGCATTTTTCTTGGGTACTTATATACATTTAATTTTATTCTGTACTGGGGCAACCCACAGTCCAAGTACCAGAAAAAAATTATAGATATTCTCATGTTTGAAATGGTTTCAAAAAACTCAAGATAGTTCTGTGGTCGACTCCTGTTAACAATTTATAATTTTCAAATTTAAATAAACTAGTAAAATCCTCACAGTTTACCCAGTTTATCTACTTGTTGGATTGTTCTTGATCTTGAACTGTTCATTTTTTTTTGGTGATTTTCAGATCCTGCAAGATGAGAAGTCATGGGGATGTTTATAGGAACAGGCCCTCTACAAGTGGAGGAGCATCTAAAGGATTAGTGGACTATTTTCAGCTGTCATGAGAGCAGAAAGCTGTGGTTTTCATCCAGAGAAATGGCATTAGGGTTGATAAATTGCACCTACCTGTGATCATCTAGAAGTTGTGGTTTATGTTTGTAGAAAGAGCAAGCACTCTCTTGGGAGGATTGTTCAGCTGAGCCATGCTAAGTGCTCAGTAAAGATGGGCTCCCTGGGACACTCCCCTTTGACTACAAAGGGAGACTTGCTGACTACTCTAAACCAGATGCCCATGATTAGATCAAAGATGACCTAGAAACTTCAGGTTTGGCTCTAGGAAGTGAGAGGTTGATGTCTGGATCCAGATTTGGCTTTTAGGAAGCGAGGGGATTTTGGCCCAAATACCCAAGTATGGGTTTTTTGCTAAGAATCTTAGAAAGGATTCAGGGAACCTCCCTGTGAAACTTCAATGAAAACTTACTGTGGTTTATTTCATTAGATCCTGGACATGTTTTTAAGTTCAAGGCAGATAAGTGAAAGAAAAGAGAGAGGAAGCAATAAACACAAGTGCTAAGGACAAGTGTGCTGACGAGGTGCCTGGATGCCTCCAGATCTACCTGTGGGGTGTCTCAGACTATGGTCTGTCAGACAGGTAAAGCAGGTTGCATCTTCTCTCTGGCCTTGCCTGTGGAAAATAGAGCATGGAAGGACAAAGAAACTGCAAATCCTATTCTCTTTCTGATAAACAGGTGATATGTCTGAATCATTTACTCAAATGCCTGGATGACATCCCAGCACCAATAATGGATGTGCCTCACAGCCCAAAACTATGAATGCTTGAAAGGGGAAGACATCCTACCACCAGGAGGACCAGATGGTAACAAACATGGCTTGTGTCATCCTTCTAGCCCCTTTCTGTATCTCACAATGATTTTTCAGAATAACCTAACTGAACTTGTCTGAATGTTTCTCAGCAAAATGAAATTTCATGGACATGTGCTGCTTTTCCTGAGCTGAAATGCTTGTGGAGATTGATCTATGGGAATGAGGTTTTTAAAAGACTTCGTGATCACATGCTCACTGGCTACAGATTGTGCAAGCATGACCATGAAAGATAAAAATAAACTATCCAAATATAACTTTAAGAAACAGAATTTAATTTAAAAATTTCTAAGTGTTTTGTGAAAACTATTTAGAAAGTTTCAGCTGTATGACAATGCAGAGTGGAAACAGTCTTCAGAAATTTAAACACTGACAGTGCTGACAGGGTCTAGATTACTTTCTAACACTTAGACATATACTTCAGGTTAAACTCTCATTTTTTCACTACAAATTAGTGCTAAGTATCATACAATTACATTTGTAACTTTATAACCTTAACTATTGGCATGTGGATCCCAGTTCTTCAGAAATGACTAATTTTGGGTTTCTCCTGACTATTTTTATTTTCCTGCTGATCTTTTAACTTGATCCAGCATTCCTTACTTAGGCTAAAATCCCACTGAAGTCAATTTTACCTGAGCAGGAATTGCAAGATCAGATCCTTGTCACAAAGAGGGTGCATCATCAAATTTCATTTTCTCACATAAATCAGTGAAGAACTAAGTTAACAAAGCCACAGAATGTCTTCCACTATCCTTTTCTGTAAATTCACCTTGTTCCCTCCTCTTGTGGCCCCACTGGTCTGACTTGAGGAGTTAGAAAGTCTGCCCATTCAAAAATACAAGGTTCTGAGGGAAAATATTCCTTATGATTATGAATGTTATATGAGACATTAAAATTCTGGTTGTTGTCTTCTTTACAGAGAATGGAGAGGAAAATAGGAAATAGGAGAGTTCAGAGCCATTACAGTGGAAAACAGTGCAAAGAGGAAATATAACAGTGAAAATTTAACCCATTCACACCTTCTTCAGCACATTGGATTTCAGAGTGTAACATGCATATAATCAATTTGGACTTGGTTTGCAGTCTCTTATTCCCGAGTGGGGCCCTACTATCTTGACCATGAATTTCAAAATAACTACACAAAGTGATGATAGAAAGTAGATTTTTCTACTGGAACTAATGGTGATTCCTTCCGTTGTTTTGCACAGCATATGCTGTTCATAAATAATGTCAGAATTGGGCCAAGTCCCCTTAAGAAAGGTGGTCATTTAATGTAAGTAAATCCACATTAAATATTGAAGATCAGAAAAAAGCTGCCTTTTCAAAGAGGTCACTTTTAAGTGAAGGAAACAACAATGCATGTGTGCGGATGGCCAGTTCCACACTGGGTGACACAGAGTTAATGGCTCATAGAGAGCATATACATGTTTTTTAAAGATGTTTTATTGCTTACAAAAGGAAGTAGTCTAGAGAGACTGGATACATAAACTGGCTCCAGCCAGCTGCGGCTGTCAGGCTAGGAAGGATCCTGTTCAATTAGTGTTGTAAAATAAAATACTTTGTAAAGGAAATAAACACTATGAGAGCTAAGATTCATGCTTTCAAATATACACAAGGTTTGAATTTTTAATTAGGGCTGCTAATTACAGTCATCAGAAAGCAGAACAGAATAGATTTTACCTTACATTTAGCAGACAAGCCTTCAACCCCAGTGTATTTTTCAATTTCATTAATATTTTATGAAAATGGCCCTTGCAGCTTCAGCCTATTCTGTGCCTCCTACAAAACTGCCCCACATTATGGATGCCAATGCCTTTAAGCCATGTGCATTAGTGAGATGACAAAATGCAAAACAGCATCTTGTCAACCATTGCATCAATTGATTCTATTAGATAGTGTAAAAACAGTTGGGTGTGAGTTATAATTTAGCTGACACTAATGATGAAACAAGACACTGGCTGGGAGCAGACATTAGCTATAAGCCAGAAATTAATGCTTCTAATATTTTTGAACAAATTAACCTTAATGAACTGGCCATGTATATACTGTAGTATATACTGATAAGTCAATTAGTAGAGAATAGAGGTTATGTATATATAGATATATAGAAAAAAAATGTATGGTTATAGAGAGTTCCAAGCATACTATGCTATTAAGAGCAATTCTTCAGTAAATTCAGCTAATTTTTACATTTAGTTACATTCTAACTCTAATGTGCAAATGTCCAGTCTTGACCATTTCAGTGAAATTTTGTATGCAAGCAAGTACAAAATTCAGTATATCATCATACTGATAGATCAGACACAGTATTGATGTCTTCACAGAAATATCTTAATTTCACTGATATTTCACTATTACAAACTTTGAGAGCTGGTGGTCCAATGTCTAAGTGCTTTCATAATCTACTAACCAAAATTTACAGTCTATTTCCTTTTTATTCATTACCATTTGTGAGCAAGCTGTGATAGACATTCTTATAAATTCTAAATCCAGTCACTGTCTAAAAGGATTCATTAGCATTTTAAAATAATATAGCTAATATGAGACCTTAATTCTAGGAATTTCATTTACAGGCAACCTAGAAAACAGAAGTGGTTAATTTATAAGGAAGCACAGAACAAAGGTAAGGCACTTGCCAACAATAGTTTGTTGGTTTAACTTTGACTTGCTTTCCTGGGAAAGAAGAAAACAGAATTTTCAATGTGAACTGTCATCCCCACTTATGACAGGGCTTCACTAGTTAGGAATTCAGAGTTCCTCCTCCATTGGCAGAATGATGTAAAGAAAACCACCAAACAAAATTCTTTCAAGTTTCAACTACAACTCTACTTAAATAATTTACTTTTTAGTTTTACTCAGACTATTCTTTTTAAACTTAGTTGACATTTTCGTTGACAAGCACATTTTATTGCACAAGATCAGTAGTGGAATTGGCAGTGAAAAAGAGAGAGACGGGGAAAAAGCTGGCTCTACTCAATGAGAGAACTACTATCTTGCCTTTGGGAAAAACAGTGCTGGCAGTGACCCTTTCTGAAGCCAGCAATAAGTGGTAAACCAGTCACTGGAAGTAAAATATTTGGTAACTTTGAATGTTTCCTTCTCCTACATGTAGTAAACCAGAGGCTAATACACTTAAATCAAGCCAACAATAAAAAAATAAAAAATTTTTGTGTGAGCATAAAGCCTTTAAATTAATCCATTAGAAAGTAAAAAAAAAAAAAAAAAAAAAAAATTATATCATTGAAAATGCAAATATTAAAGCCTTCCCTTTTGAATTACTGAGCTGTTGTTAAAACTAGTGGAGAGAACAAAAATACAAAACTAAGAGGAAAAAAAAGTGGAAATAACACCTCAAGGATGGCTTTTAATTTCTATGATTTCTGTCGCTCATATTCCAAATGCATAATGCTGCACAGTGATCAAAAGAGAACCCCGGCTAAACAAAAGCTATTTTCAAGAAATTCATAGATGCTTGCATTACATACTAAATGAGTGACCAATGCTTCCAAAGTACCTTATAGAGGACTCAGAAAGAGCTAAAATAACACCCCAACCAATATTCCATTCAAAGAGATCTCCAATAAAACCACACATCAAAGCTGCTCCAGGAGTATTGAAGCTCTGGGCTGCTAGCCACCCTATACTCTTTTGGGAAAGTGTCTTAAAGAGCTGTGTGTAACACTAAATCAGGAACAGGGATGGATGTGTTTTGTGCCTTGTGTCCAGCTACTTAAATGAAGGCAAATCAATCCATTTGCTAAGCCATTTTAATCAGAAGTTGTTCTAGGTTTAATCCCAAAAGTTGCAAGGTTAATTCAGGACCCAGTGCCAAATGCTTACATCATTGATGTGCAAGCAAAAGGTCACTTTGATTTATTTTTGATCAGGTGGAGGTCTCGGGTCTTAAGCCAGACAATTCTCACTGTTCTGCCCTATTTTTCCTGTTTCTCCTCTGTGGGTAAACACCACCATCACCACCACTTTACTAATTTTTAGGTAATTTTTCAGGCTGTTGTCTGGAAAGAGCTGATTAATTCCTCAGATGAGACTGACATCTGTAGGGAATGTCCATTGTTTAAATCAGTGGGATTTTTACAAAGGAGTTCTTGACATAACTAGCATAAAAATAGCAAACTAAGTAAAATACATTTTGCCTATGGAGCATATTTCTGAAGGCTATGTGAGCAATTATGTACGATGAATGTACAGTTCTCACTGCAGATTTTCTTACATGCTTCTTCCAACATATCTTCCGCCATAACATAGTTGTTGCTACACCTATACTGGGAAATGTAAGAGTGATGAGGCACAGCTTCAAGCACTGGCCTGTCTGAGAGTCTGTTTAACCATTAACACTCAGCCTGGCATAGTTTTGCTCTGTGTTGATTACAGCTGTGCTGAATAATGTCTGGGTATTGCTCAAGAGACAGAAAGCACTACAGAACTTTCCCTAAAGGAGGTGTGAAGATGGTCACCCTTTTTTGTTGGAAAGTTTAAATTGGTAGATGCAAGTCTTACCATGACACTTGGCCTCAGAGATAAGGAACAATGCCTGACCTGTGTTATTTAACAGCAGATGTGCTAAATTTATTTAGCCTCTGTAGCTATTTCTGATACATTCTGCTAATGACCATTGCACTGCATATAGCTGTGAGGGTTACACATGTGTTGGGAGCACAAAAGCGTTCTCCGTACGAACTTGAGATGGAACAAAAGTATAAAAATGTAGAGTTGTGGAAAGCTTGCTTCCTTGCAGCCTTTTAGGAGAAATCTAAAGCTGTCTAAACTTTGCCCGACATATTTTGCTTTTCCTGAAATTTCCTCCTTTAAAGTTTTCACAGAACTTACAGATGCCAAATACACTTCACAGGACAGCAAGGAAAATACTGTCCAAGAGACCTCCATTTAATTTATTAGTACCAACCAAGACTATGAAGGTGTTCTAAAAATTCGATGAGCTCTTTAGGTTGATTGGATGAAGAAGACCATGTGCAGATGGTTTAACTTTCCATTTTCTGTTCTCCTAGATCTCCAGTTCCTAGTGACCATTTCAAAGACCTTACTGAGAAAAAAGCCCTGGTGAGGTAAAAGCAAGAATTTTCTAAGGAAATTATCAAGTTTTCTGGGCATCATGATTTTGTACCCTACTACCAGTAATTTATTTTTATGTGCACCTCGATTAGAGAAGAACTGCAGTAAAAAAAAAAAAAAAAGAAAAAGAAAAAGAAACCTCAAAAGAGACTTGCATGAGAATGGCCTATATGGGGACCAAACCCACAACTTTGGTGTTATTAGAACCATACTCTAACCAATATTAAACTCCTCTTTGGAACAATTTGAACCATGGATCACAATTCTGACAGCCTGCCATTCAGACATGTTTTTACTTCAAAAGTCAGCTAGGGACAAAGCATTCTGCAGTCCAGCTGTGAACCTTTCACCTGCAGAGATTTACAAACCACAGGAGATGAACAAGTGCTATGTTCCTACTGCGTTAAATGTGTCAGCACCAATCCAGCTTCTTCCAGTGGTCTGAAAATGAGGTGAGGACTCTAACCCTTCATACCCATCTTCTATAGCAGACCCTATACCCCTAGAATATAAGGGTATTTCTGAGTGGATGCTCCACGTGTCATGCGGTGCCAGCAGAGCAGAGCACTTGTGGAATTGTCTGGTCTCGGTTTTGTTGATTAGGATTTTACCATGTGAGCAGTCAGAAAAAATGTTTTCTGATATTTCAGGTAAGGTTTGATCCTACCATGCTTTTCTAACTTCATTAAGACCTGCATAAAATCCCGTAGATCTCATAGTCAGTCTTGACTTCTTCAGAACAAGGTGAACCCCTTGACCACCCCTAAAGACAAAGAAGAAATAAATCTTTCCTGACCACTGAAAATGAGTCTCAGCACTGTCACTAATGCAATCTGGATAAAGCCCTAATGTTGATAAACTTCCTTCTCCTGCCTTCTCCTCCTCCCAAACTTGTGGAATCCATGAAGTTCGATGGAAGAATTTTGATTGCCTGATCATGTTAGGTCACAACCTGACAGCAGGTGTTACCATGTGGAAGGCAACATCTCTGATTCTCTAGAACATGCCTAAATAGATCATTCAAGGTAACATCTGTCAGGCTTAGGACATACTTGGTGCTCAAAACTCTCCCTGGTGTCAGTGGGTGCTGAAGTCACTCAGCCACCAGCTTGATTCCTCTGGGAGGACATTTGGCCGAAATTCGTTTCTAATGCTCTTGTAAAAATAGATATGTGCTTTTTCAAGTCTTAAATCTTTGTTCGGTAACTCCTGATCTTCAGTTTATGTCATTATCCCTTGTTTGCTATCTCTTAAATAAATACAAAAATAAATATAAACACTAATTTTATCAGAAGAATGCATTCTTATATAACTGAGTAATGGTGTATGACATATATGCAATTTTGTCTCTCTTTGGAAATGATTGTGGAATTTTAACACAGATTGTGCTGGGTTTGTCACACACTGCCAGTTAGGTAGATGTGTGGAGTCTTGGCACAAATGAAGGCTCTATGCAAGCTTGTGTTTGGGGTGTAGTCCCTTGAGTCCATGTGTCACTCCTGTCCATTTCTGACCTGCTGACAGCATAAGGAATTCACAAAGACCCCATGCTTTGGTGAGATTCAGTCCATCTCCGACTTCATTAATGCATGTGATGAGAATACACACTACATTAAGGCCTGTTTATGGCATCCCAGACCTACTGAACCTATTTAATTTTGCTCTCCCAGGAATGTGCTCTGGGTCAAAATGCACTTTCACCTGCTAGCTACAAATTAGAGCACTGAGAAGATGTATCCAGAGAGAAGACTTGGGGGGATGGTGTCCCTAGGCTCCAAACTTCGAAAACAGCAGAGGAAGCAGATGGGATTTTTCAGAAATACACTCAAGCTTGGAGTGAGAGAAGCAAGCTTAAGATTAGGAAAGGGAGGAAAACTGCTTAAATATCTCCAGATCTCTATGCTGCAAAATCTAGTGGTTGGTAACATAACCAGGCTTCACCCTGAAAAGTCAATGGGTAGATGTAGATGTCTTGTTCACTTATTTCCGGGTGAATTAAGAAATAATTGCAGCCATACTAAAGCTAACCCTTTCTCGAACACTTCTCCATGTTTTGCAGTATCTTTCCACCAAACCACGCCATGTGCAGTATGCCACTGCCATTTGTAATTTTAAGGATTTCAGAATCTACCCTGGGATACTATTTTGCTGAAGGCAATGTGTGGAGCAACAAAGGCAAAGAGGTGAGAAAAGAGGGACTATCTGTACTTCTTTAGTTTGTGGCACAACTTGGACAAGGACCAGAAGTTTGGGCTCTGGGTTTCACTTAGGAGGCAATAGGAATTTAAATGAATAAAGACCTTGGGAGTTCACTGTGTGTAGTCAGCTATGTCTAAAAGTGATTCCATTGCCCTGTTTTTTGCTTAGACAAAACTTTTATCAGCTTTTTACTTGGAGATTTTTTTGTGAAAAGTTTAGGACCTAAAGTAAGGACTGCAACAACAGATACCCAGATATGCTCTGATTGAAGCAACTCACATCTGACTGAAAAATGCGTATCTTTTACCAGCATTATGTAAGAGTTAAGGATGTAAGAGTCCAGCTCAGGAGGCAAAAGTTCTTGCATAACCAAAGAACAAAGAGCTGTGGTCCTAACATAGCAAACTCCATTAACCTCAGCCAGAATTTTGCCTAAGATCTGAATAGAGGCTGAGAAAGCTGCAGGTTTTAGCTCTGTGTGCACAAGAGGGTAAGATCACTGTTTTCATTTAGGCATGACTGAGTTGTGCTTCAGAAGCACATTTCATCATATGCATGCAGAAACACTGACCTTTCAGACCTATGAAACTTGCATCCTAGTAAACATTTCGCTCACCAAGGAGGAAAACACAAGCCAAGAAACTCATTTAGGGGGAAAAAAAAAGAATAAAAAGAAAGAAAAAAAACCTCCAAAGAATGTTGTATTTTTTCATATAATCACTAGAAGAATCATTTTATGGTGTTTCCCATGTAATTACTGCCAGACCTGTTTAGCAAATGTGAAATACTCATTAGCAATTACTTAACTATACATATATTAAAGCTTAATTAGTAAATAAATTAAGCATATAATTAATTGCTTTAATCAGTAAGCTTTTAATATTGTAATTATCACTTGATACATTAAGGGCATGTTAAGAATACTTTTCTCCAAAAAATACATTGTTAATTAATCATTAAAAATTATCTTACTACATGCTCATTAATGATTTATTACAGATGCTGGGCCAAATTCTTCTCTCAATTACAGAAGAACTAACTCCGTTGAAACCAATAGAACTTCACTTGCATAAATTAAAGCCAAATTTGGTCCTGCTAATTAAACTTAAAGTGTTTGTCAGAGCATATCACCATAGATGGAAATCTGTAGTGCCTTGCTCATTTTAACTCAAGGGTTGCAAACTGCCTTTCTTTTAGGCTCCTTTGCTATAGCCAAGCATTTTCCTTCTGTAGCCTGAGCTCAGAGGCAACAAGCTGGGCTTCATTTCTAGCCCTGCCATTACCTATGAATTCCAGACCAGTGTGTGGACAAGAGAGTTGCCCAGATGCTCTTTAAGAAGACAACTGATTGCTTCTAGGCATGACCTTACCTTCCCCTGCACCCTCCCCTCCACCAAGTACCTAAAAGAAGCCTAAAGAATCAGGCTCCAAGGGTGTTAATTTAAAAGGTGACTGTAAGACTCAGAGGTCAACGGATGGTTAATGAAAACCAAACATGAATTCTAGCTACATTTTTCTTATCCTTGATATGTATTTTTTAATCTCAAATTTGTAATCTCCTCAGGAAAAGATATTTTTACATGGAAATTGGTATGAATAAGGTACATGCCATAATGGGCCAAACGGCCTTAGTTAAGCTTTCTTGAGGGAGTGAGAGTAATAATATCATTTGCAAAGGGTCTTCATATATAAATAGTCATATTATGAATTGTTGAAAAGAAGGCAGGATGAGGAGGGGGAAGGGGCAACTAATTTTTGAGCAAGGGATATCTATTCAAAGATATAGAGCACAGATGCTGAAGCCTTTGAAATGTCAATGTGAAGCCTTCTATGGGTTTCCCTTCACAGGCCCAGTGGGACTCTCCCAGACACAGCCTATTTGCACGAATGCAAAATCTTGGTTGCATAAATGTAAATTATGCAGAGTAAATTATGAAATTGAGATTTAATGACAATGGGCTTATGGGCTTTGGAATGTGGATGTGCATAAGCAGTTTACTATTTGCACATGCGCTTTTCTCCACCAAGGTCTCAAACCCTGAAGAAAGCAGCCATTTTTCTGCTTTGGTGAAAGCAATATCTGTTTTAAGTAGGTGAAACTTAAACAGCATTTAGTACTTGCTAGGAGGTACCTTATGAGACCAGCCCCAAGGTTTATGTTAAAAACCTGGTATTCTTAATTTATTGCTGGCTTTTGGGAGGGCTCCCAACAGAGCTTTCAGAAGATCATACTAAATTCTTCGTTTCTTTACTAAATTAACAAAGAAGTAAACACACTAATGCATACATGCACATATTCAATCTCAGTCATTAAGTGACTGTTGCAGATAGAACAGAAAGAAAATATTTAATTTTAAATGGTTTAGGATTAGGCAGATCTTTCTTCATAATAATTTACAGCACTGTGTTTCAGTGTTTTAGCACACTACAATCTGTTATTCAGGACTGCAGGATGCATAAAAGAAACCCCTACCTTAGAATCATCCATGAGTTTTGAAGCCATGATCAGTCCTAAGAAAAAAGTCTTTCCTCTAGTCCCTTTTGCACTAAGGGAAAGAAAAGTGACTTGGAAAAAAGAACAGACTGTGGAGGCAACCTTCAGCAGTCATGTTACAGTGGACCAATCTGTGATGGGAACAGCAACTGGAATCTTGTAAAGTTACAATATAACTCTAAATATTTGTGTTTTGTGGTGAACATGTCCCAAGTGGAAAAGACAATGATCGTAGTGAATCTTGCTTAAATACTCTTCCCTAAGCTTAGAGGCCAAAACTAAACAAGGTTTAGACACCTACTAAGGGAATTCTAGGGCAGGGTGTGCTTACAGGGCTTTTGGCAGCAGAAGTTGTTTATCCAAGGGATGAAGAAGAGGCTTCTCATTTCTGAGATGCTCTCTATAGGTTTTAAAGACTTGAGTTTGGATGACAAAATGGCTAAAACTACCCAGGTCCCCCATCATAAGAGGGAAGTCTCAAAGTCAGAAAGGAAACCCTCTTTGGTCTCATTGAACCAATCCTTTAAACAAGAACTAAAGATAGATGCATGATGAAAATAAGTTTATAAACAATCATTGAGCAAATTTAAGACAAAAAAAGGATAAGATCTTAAAAAATTCC
Source organism: Catharus ustulatus (assembly GCF_009819885.2). Taxonomy (NCBI): domain Eukaryota; kingdom Metazoa; phylum Chordata; class Aves; order Passeriformes; family Turdidae; genus Catharus; species Catharus ustulatus. Next base: position 73,745,830 of record NC_046222.1, on the reverse strand, counting down.
ATTCTTTGTATGTCCAATGAATTATTCCTTTTACAACTTCTTCTTTACAAAAATAATAATGTTTTTTCCTATCCTGTGGGGAATATTCTCATTCCTACGTGAGTCACATAGACAGTGGCAACTTGGCAGAACATATGTGGAGAGAAATGGTTCATTTATCTTCAGATTTATGTTAAAAGATATTTGCTTCTGACTGAAGCAAAAGGTTTATTAAAGTTTCTTTATTTTTAAGAAAAAAATGGAAATATACAATATTTTACACAGTAAGCAAGACAATATGGGCACAAGTCTTTTCATACTATAAGCTACATGTTCCTGTTCTTGACCATGAGTATTCAAGAGGATTTTAAGGATATTGTGAAAACACTCCTGTGAGAAATTCAACTTGATTGTTCTAATAGTATTTCTTCATACTGATTATGAATCTGAATGTAGAAATTATTCTCTGTAGAAATCAGTCTTCTTAACAGCAAAATAAATAAGATAGAGACATGGTGGCAATGTCCTTAAAATAAACAAATAAGCAGTATTGGCTTGTGTTTTGATAGACAAAGGTGGTAATTGTTTTCCTGTTATAATTACAATTTTTTGATAAATTTAATCTTAATGTCATGGGGAAAGGCTACCCTGGTTTAAATGAATTTAGCTAAACTGATTCTTATTCTTAATATAAACTTAGACTGGACTCATACATATTCAAATGTGTATGAATGTATTTATTACTTCAACTTAGAGCAGTAAATTATTAGTGACCAAAATCAAAGTAAGCAAGAGTTAAATCAGTGGAATGTGTTCCTGACTAGGAATGTGCCTCAATTAAATTTTGTGATAGAAAGTAATTTCACTTAAGCAAATGCAGCTTTGTTTTCAGTGTTCAAAAGGTCTACAGAGATACTTAAATAAATCAATATTTTCTGAATTATTATTATACATTATATATTATAATTTGCATGAAAAAACAGCTATGTAGAGTGCCATGCACAATTGGGATGGTTTAACGATGGCTGCTTTGCATAGAGAAAAGCAATATACTGTAACAGCAGTGGCTTGGTTTCTTCTTTTCCTGATTATTCCAGCAAAGCTAAGGTAAGGCTTGTAGCTGCTGTAGTTATGAAATTCTCTGTGTGTGTGTAGTACAAACACAACTGAGCAAATCCCAGCTTGCAGACTTCAGCCATTTTGTTGTCACAGCCTACAGTCTGGTCTTCTTTACTTGGGCACCTGACTTGCATCCGCATTTAAGAGCCAATTGAAGCAGGCTTCCCAAAGGAAGCACTGAAACTTTTCACACAGGCACTGGAGACTTGTGCCTCTGAGAGCCTCCAGAGTTCCTAACTTGTGTACCAAAACTCAGCCAGATGGGATTGCTCAGTAGGCTTTCAAAGGCACGGTGCTCTCTCCTGGAGCTGTTTCTGGGATTTGAGCACTCACTTCAGAGTGCTGCTGCTCTGCCTGACTAACACTGGGGTACAAGTCTGGTACCTGGGGTAGGGGAGGGTTGCAAAGGGCAGCTCCCAGCAATGCCCACTGCAGCTTTCACTCTTTGTCTTCAAGCTTCCTCTTGAAGAGTTTACTTTTGTTCTTCACCCTGACATTCCTTAATCAAAAAGACTTGTCCTAGAGTAAAGGTGCGTGTTTCTTCCGGGCTCAGATGGAGATACTACCAAGAAACAAGGATCCCAGGTGGACCTCAGTTTATCTCAGATGTGCTACAAGAACTCTTGAGTTTTCAAAGTGCACTGGGGGGAAATTTCAGGGTCCGATTCAGGTCATGGTTTGAAGTAAAATAGATTTTTATTAATAATCGCTACATCTATGCATTTGCGAATGTTATCAGTGAAGGAAATAAGAAAAACAACTATAAACTTATGAAAAGAAACATTTTATTCCTGCCCTTGCCACCACATGTACTGGAAAGGAACTATATTGGCTCTTTTTTAGCTAGTAATGTCTAATGCAGGAAGACAGGAATAAGCAGAGTAGAAAGCACCTGTCAGCTCTATTTCCCACTCTCCTTGATTAGCATGAAACATTAATAGGGCTCTCAGAAATTCTGGTCTGAAATGGGCTTTGCTTGAAAACGTGTCTGCCTTTACTGCACCAAAGCTGCTGTCATTAAAAAAGGGCAGATAACTAAAGAAGACTCTTTCTTGAAATTTATACCATTTTTTCATACAATGACAAATTATTTTAATAATAGGAATCGCACACTCTGCCATTTGTATAATGTTTCCCATAAAATTCTCCCATTAAATTTGCTCCTCTACTTGACTCATATCTTTTTAAAAAAATGACACACACAAAATGATACATCACGCATTCTTACAAAGAATTGGAAGTGAACATACTGTAATGGGTTAACATACGTTTTAATAAAATTTTCATTGTTGCACATTTCACTTTTCGGTACTGAGAGCCAGGGCTGTACCAGTAACCCCAGGCAATGCCTAAGGATAAAACAAATCATATGGTAGTGAACTATTTTCACCTATTTATCCTTCTACTGAAAATATATTCATAAATACAAAATGAAGCTAAGATACGTAGCCAGTTAAATTGCACATAACAAAGATATTCCCTAGTATTTGTATTCTATTATTTTTTAATAATATACCTTCTGCATTTCTAAGATACTTCAGCTTCTGTTTTTAGTCCTTACGTATTTTGTAAGGCACCAAACCATTTTAATTTTTGTATCCCCAAAGTGGGCAGAAACAAATATTTCAATCCACAGAGTCAAATTAAATTCTATTGCATAACCTATTACAGAACATGCACTGCGAGTCAAAAATGTATGCAGGTCTATTTAACTAGCAAGTGGAGTTTTCTGAAGAAGAAAGTTTTGATTTGTGGCATGTGTAGGTTTATTTGTGCGTAGACAATCTGCCTTAAAAGATCTGTGTCATCAAAAATGTTCCTGTACACATCAGCATATTAACTGCTTGCGAGATGGGGTTATCTCAGAGAATAAATGCTGAAATAAAAAAAT